>NC_141683.1:52842043-53442043 GCF_028749965.1 Puma concolor
CCCCCCCACCCCCACCCCGCAGACACACATGCAGGTGCACTTGCACACACACACACACACACACACACACACACACACCTGCTCACACACAATCACAGAGCTCACTCCACGCCTCCAAAGGCTGAGTGTCCAAGAGATTTATTTACGTCTCGCCTCACCCACTCCCGACTAGAGACACTTACGAATTTCTGACTTGACCTCTCTGGGAGAAGTCATTACATCTTCAGAGCCAGACTCCCTGAGTTCAAACCCTGGCTCTGCTACTTACTAGCTGGTGTTTAAGCAAGTTATGGAACTAACCCGTGCCTTCCTTCCCCACCTAACAATGCTGATTACGCTAGAATGGCAGGGGTTATTTAGTATAAGATTTGGGCTCTCCAGGTGAAAGCCTGCCTGCCGGTGAGCACCACGGAAGCAACAGTTATCAGCTGACCCTGAATATATAGAAATTGTGTCAGTTTCCTTCGTGCTCAGTCCTCTCATCCAGCAGGTATCGTAGACCCAGGCCATTCATTCTTTGATGAGAAGAGGGATTTGTCTTTACTGACTTGGGTTCTAGTTTTCACCTCTACAGGGTCTGATATGTCAAGGCCTTCACAGAGAAGAAGCAGGAGGCAGCAGGGATGACCTTTAATGGGGCTGGATGGCCCACGTGTCCAGAGGGTAGCAGACACATACCAAGATTAGGGGAGGCTTTCGAGTAGTGAAATATTCCACAGGTTTCCATACCTCTTTCGCCTCCCCAAAACTGAGACTGTAAATAAACAATTGTGAAGATGAGAAGAGAAAGTCCAACCTCCCATTCTTCCTGTTCTTCAGTGAGAACTTTCAGGCTACTTTGCCTTTTCAGCGGAGCTGAGGAATATGGGGAAGTCATAGGTGTTCATGGACATGAACTCTGGGCAGCGTCTGAGTGGGCATTCTACCAGCCTCCCCTCAGGCTCCCCGGCAGACGTGGAAAAATCTACAAGCAAGAATTGTGTGAAACAATGTCAGTGTGGTGTCCCTTCAGACCATGGGGCTACGTAAAGTGGCAGAATTAAAAAAGGATATAACTTACTTGTCCCCAGAGCCAAGTGCAGAGAAGCATGCCAAGCAGGTACTGGGCTTGTGTTTGCTTAATTAGTTTATTTGATTCATGCTAGACAGATAAATCAACCACTGTAGTTAGAGTGTGGTAAAGGCTAGGACAGAGACATGCATAAAATCCAAAAAGATCACAGCGAGCAGTAACTAAATGAGACTGGAGTTATGGGAAGCCTTAGAAGTTACCCTGGTGCTGAGTTGTGATAAATGAGCAGAGGTAGTTAGATGGGGGGGGGGGGGGGGGGAGAAGAGGGAGCAAGATGGGTCTGTAGCACATATGACCCTGTGTCTCAGACTCAGCACTCAGCCTATATCCCTTGGGTCTCCATCAGTCCCCACAGCCAGCCCCTGGGCGTCTTTGTCACGGACTATCCTTGGTCTGAGGGAACCTCCTTGGCCAGCCCGAGAAGACGAGGGAAGAGCGTGAGGGTTTACACCACCCCAGGACAGCCCTTAAGCCATGATGAGGTTGACCTGCATCCGACCTGTGGCCGGAGCATCCTGAAGGATTAAACCCAGGTTATCCTCCCTACGACTCTGCCCGTTCACACAGGCTTGGGCTGTGGCTTGGCTCCTCCCTCCCTCATCTTCCTCTCTCCCTGACCAGTTTCTCCTGGGAGCACTTTCTCATAAGTCACCTTGACCTGAGTCCTCATCCGAGGACTACTTCTAGGAAACCCAAGCTAAGACACACTGAAGGTGAGCTCCTGGGGGATGAGGGGCCAGATCTCATTCATCCTTGCCCCCGGCATGGTGCGAGGCATGGGCAACCCAGACTGGGGGAAAATATTTATGCAACTGGTTATGTACCAAACTGGGTGAAGTTTCACTGTCAGCAACACTAATCTGACCAGAGAGCGAGAGGAGGTCTCTGCCTGCCACCCCCCCAACATGCACCACTTACCCGAGGTGCCGCTGCTGCCCTTTGACCTTCTCCTTGGCCGTTGCAGGACAACTGGACTATATCCCTCACTGCAGCGGCCATGGCAACTTCAGCCTCCAGTCCTGCGGCTGCATCTGCAATGAAGGCTGGTTCGGCAAGAACTGCTCTGAACCGTACTGCCCCCTGGACTGCTCCAGCCGGGGCGTGTGTGTGGACGGCCAGTGCATCTGTGACAGCGAGTACAGCGGGGGCGACTGCTCAGAGCTCCGGTGCCCAACGGACTGCAGCTCCCGGGGGCTCTGCGTGGACGGGGAATGTGTCTGCGAAGAGCCTTACACGGGCAAGGACTGCAGCGAGCTGAGGTGCCCCGGGGACTGTTCGGGGAAGGGGATCTGCACCAATGGCACCTGTTTCTGCCAGGAGGGCTACGTGGGTGAGGACTGCAGCCAGCAGCGGTGTCTGAATGCCTGCAGCGGGCGAGGACACTGCCAGGAGGGGCTCTGCTTCTGTGAAGAGGGCTACCAGGGCCCTGACTGCTCGGCAGGTAGGAAGGGAGGTAGGAAGTGGAGCTGCATGGGGCGTTGGGCAAACTCACCGGAAGCGGGAAGAGAGATGGGAGGGACGGTGTATTTCATGCAAAATAATTCCCCGTTGGGCTGTGCTCATTTGCTTTACAAGAAAGCTGGTTTCTTGAGTCAGTCACAGTTGACGAGGCAGATTTAAGGGGGGAAAGGGCAGGCACCAAGAAAGTCAAGTTTGGCTGAAAGTTGGATCTTACCCCTGCGACTGGAACGACAATGGTAATAATGGTGGCAGCATTGCACTGTCCTTGAGGCAGAAGAAAACAGAGGGCCACACCGTGGGACCGGCCACTCTCTAACTCAGGGGGTTTCCATGAGCTCCACCTGCCCCAAAATATCCCCTCACCTGTTGCCATATTCCAGGGACACGTCCTTCCCAATGCTACTGCACAGACTCACTAGGCACTCTGGTAATGTCAGCACTTACGTATTGCCAGCGGTTATTCGTTTATGAAATGATCTAGAGTCCACGTGGGAAAAAAAAGTCTTTACAGGCAAGGAATGAAATGCAAACAGGAATAAAGTCCTAACAGCATCAAGCAACAACTCACATTCTACCAATTAGTACAGAATATTAAAAGGCTGTGACTTGCTTTGTGCCAGATGACATTGAGCGAATTGGAACCAGCCCCATCTGTAGTCTTACCTCGTGGAAGCTGATACAAAGGTGCTGTCCTGAAATGAACATCTAAATCCAGCAGTGGGAAAAATATTAATATCTCACGGGAGATAGTTCTTTTCACCCGAAAGCAGATTATTTTCATCATCTCACTTTTATTGCTCATCCTCTTCTAACTAAATCAGTGACTCTTGCTGACACATTTTGTTTTTGTAGCGGGTGAAGTGACTGATCTCGATCCTTTCCATTTACGATCAAATCCATAACAGTGGTTCCGATTGACCACTGGGAAGATTTAAAAATGAAAATCGTAACAAATGTTTTTAAGCCTTCTGATGGACTGTCCCCTGGAAGGTCAACTTCAGTAGCTTTTTGTTCTTCAACATCGCCAGGGACCCCCACCCAGATAAACAGACTAGCCGGACAAGGTTCCCTGAGTTGTGACTTCAACCTAAATTCTCTCAAAAGATCAATGGCAGTAATGAAAAAACGAAAAATAAAAAAAAAAAACGAAAAAAGCAAGGCAATAACACACTGCTAAGGAAAGGAATCTTTCACATTCCTTCATTTTTTTCCATATTCAATTATCTCATTTAGCCTCCCAATTTTGTTTACTGAACTATCTTTCTAAAAACACAAATAGCTGTTATACCAATTGTTCCAAAGGAAGATTCAAGCAGAAGTTAAGCCTCATCACTAAGTTAAGCCTTTGTTTAAATCCCACGTCGGTAGGTAGTCGCTGGGAAGGGAAGGGTGAAACATGGCCCTAGGTTCCATCCACAGGACGAGGCTCCACGAAGCCCCATCAGAGGATGCTAAGGGTTGGCTTGAGCCATTGCCATGGATGGCTATTCTGTGGCCCACATGCTTCTCAACAGAGTAGATCTTTGCTGGGCTCTACATACCTGCCATGTTCTTGACCCTGCTTGTCTACAGAAATGGGTCAATTTGCAAACAAAATCTTAACCTGACCCTGGATCCAGACTGAACGGTAGATAAACCCACCTGGCCACTCATGGAAGACACAGCAGCTCCTGGCATAACCGCAGCTCGGTTGACTCCAAACCATGAACACATGTTACCTCCAATACGTTACCTCTGTGCCGTTTGAAGAAGACTTCCGGAGGCCCGGATGAATTACTTCACAGGTTCCCCAAGCATGTGAGGAAGGACAGTTGCATAACCTCCACCTGTTTCTATAGCAACCCTGGAGCCACCACTCGTTGCAGGAGGTGCTGCTCTCAATGCCTGCCTTTCAAACCAAACACTACAGGTCTCTTCCAGAGAAGTATCTAGGTCATTATCTAAAGTGCTACTTTGCTTGCTCTTTGTGAAAAGGCTGTGGGAGAGGGGGCTGTTTACCCACTGTTTGCCATTTCTGGCCAGATGCACACACCACAGCGTCACTGCTTCCCTTGCCAGCAGGAGCGAGGACAGGAGAGAGAACAAGGAAGGTGAGCTCGTGGAGAGCCACAAAATATACCTCTGCAAGTGTCATTCTTTTCTCTTTGGCAAGGCCATGGCAAATAGCTGCCCACTGTGTGGGCTTCATCCTGAGCCCCCCCTAGACCACTAGAGCTTGGATACAATTGAATAGTGTCAACAAGGCCACTATGTTTGACTCTGAGCCTTGATCTTTGCTCATAGCATGCCATGGGACAAAATCTCAACCTTTCTGCCTTTGTTCTCTGGCCGTGTAAAGATAATAGAACAAAAAATGCATGAATATGAGCACTCAAAACAGGCCGTAGAAAGAAGCTACACTGGGCTTCTCATGTTACAAATTTAAAAAGCAGCAGTCCAGAGAGACAGAAAGATTTTTCCAGAGCCAGACCGCTAATTAATGGCGGAGAAAGAATGAGAACCCTGGTCTCCTACCAACTTCTAGCACTCTTTAATCCTCTCCAGGCTGCTGACTAGAGCGGAATTGAAAAATAAAAATTTTAAGAGCCACATACATAAAGAAATAATCTTTTGATAGGAAAGCTGAGCCCTGTCAAATGAGTTTTTAAGGTGTTAGAGGTGGGGTAGAGAAGCACGTTAAACCATTTGTCCACGTCTGCCCCCAGTGAAGGAGGTTAGCACAGGATCTGTCCAGTGAGCTGGCCAAAACTCCCCATGAGTCAGCAGGATTAAAGAACCACCAGAGCAGGGACTTGAAACAATCCAGATTGCTGTTCCCTGGACTTCAGTCAGACCTGCGGAGATCCATCAATGTCAGCCTCTGCCTCTGCCTGCACTGCAGCCAGCCAACCTTTGGTACCTGAAATTACTCGCTCCTTGGAGCAAGACACTTCGTGGAACTAATTCCAACTGCTCTCACCACATATGTGCACAACTGAGGCAAGATCTAAAAAGCCAACGGCATGGAATCTTTGCGGATAAGCAACTCTGATTCTTCAAGCCACAGTTTATTCCTTTTTAATTGTCTGCTCTTCCCCCAAGTTCGAAGTCAGAATCCCAAAGAAAGTAAGACCACGAACATTTTGCTTCCATCCCAGACTCATTGAATCAAGGCATATGGCTGTTCTACGGTGTTTTTTAATAGCTCAATACCATTTCATTTTATGAGAATTACTGACATCCCAGTACACGGCTGCCGTTGAGGCATAGAATGAATGGTGGTGGTCTTGGCTTCTTCCATTGAGCCACGGCCCCCAAGAGTACCTTCCACCACAAACAACACCATTGCTGCTTTCTCATCACAAGTGAAGGCAATGCTTACCACCAGGCTCAGGTCTCAAGATAAAAAACTTGCCAAGTTAAGCTGTCAAGATAAAAAATCCTTCTATACTCTCTTTTTACCTTAAAATCCCAAAATTCTCTGCTTGGATCATTATTCGCTTTATTTTCTGGGAGAATGAACCAAAAAGGAATACACTGACTCATCCCAAGCACTCTAGGAGTTATTGATGACCTGAAATTTGGAATGGCCATTTCTGTGACTATGACAGGAGAAGTCCCACTTAGGCAACTTGGAATCAGTTGTGTTGGATCGCAAGAGGCGAGCAGTAGAGAATCCTTTTTACAATAAGTTTCTTACCTCTAGGATAAGCACCAATCCAGAATTCATGTCCTAAAGAATAGTCTGAACTCTCCTTTACTGCAATTTACTTTAGATGGCTGTGTATAAATGAAAAAAGGCATCTGGCACAATCCGTAACCTGTCCTACAAATTGTAGGGGAAAGAACGCTAGGTACGGAAGATATGGGTTTGAGAACCAATTCTGACCCAACTCTTTGAATTTTTAGCAAGTCCCTTAACCTGGGTCTCAGTTTCTCCACTTATAAAGTTGGGATTGTTATATCTACCCAATCTACCTCATAAGGCTGCCATTAAAGGACTTCTTAACATTTCATTTAGATGGTGTGTCTGAACATGTTTTATAGACCGGGAAATGCTGGGCAAATGTAGAGTGATAATTGTTTACTGACTAAGAGGTTCTAGAACCATTGTGCCTCATTCAAATCCTAGCTTCTGTGTTTGCTGATTGTGGGAGCCAGTTTCCTCATCTATAAAATAGGAGTGATAATAATATCTATCTCATAGTGTTGGTAAGAGAATGAAATGGGATAATCCAAGAATGGTTGGCATTGTGCCTGGGATACAATAAATGCTCAGTATAATCATGCAAAGCACTGACACATTCTATATATAAACCCATCTTGCCTTGGTCCAGGGGCTGGCGTGCATCACACAGGCTATCCCAAAGATCTCAGCACCCTTCAAAGCCTTAATAATGTCAGCATTAGAAATGATATGAGCTTATAAATGATCGTTTGAAGTTTAATTATTGAAATCTCATTTACATGTATTTGGTCTTATAAATGAAAAAAAAAACCTGAATGTTTATGATTTTTTTGTTTCAGTCAGCATTCGCCATCTTCAATCAGAGAGAGCTCTGCTTTCTAGGTGGTTTTATACAATGAATAGTTTGGGGAAAAAACAGTCAAAGCAAATGCCAAACACCGCAAATATATGTTCCTAATTTCCATCCCATGAGTCTGAGTTAAAGGGCTAGTTATCTCTGCCTCTGCCGAGGAGCTGGGGGCACCTGTGTGAGCACAAGAGTGCTCTCCACTCACATGATCCTGTGAATGGCAGCTGGCTCAGCCCTGTGCTTTTGTGGAGGTGAAAGAGTGAGAACATTCAGAGGAGAGGCTCAAAGCCAACGGCAACTCATAAGCTAACTACAGTCTTCACTACATGTAAATTTATGAGTTAATTACAATGATTTAAATATATTTCCAATTTTTTTAAATTTAATCTCTGGGCAGTTCCCATGACAGGCACACCCCCCAGTTGGGCTCAAAGGTTCAATTATTTAATACTCACACTAGTGGTGCGTCTTCACTTCCTAAGGGAACCATACATGAAAGACTATTTCAGTGAGGTTTATTCTTGGGTGATACTTTGAGTAACATTTGAGAAGTGGAACAAGAGAGAAAAAGCAAAGCCCTCAAGAATGCCTCTTTATCATCATCCCCAAGATCAAGGCTAATAAAAATTAGTTTAACACAAGTTACATTTCTTTCAAATCTTAAACAGTCTCTTTTTAAAAGGGAAAATAATACGATAAAGCATTTGAAGGCCTTCATAGGTCCATGGCACCCAGAACTTACTGTTTTGGCTTCTTATATTTTGTAAGATAACCAGGCATAAGCCTTTATTCCCACTTGCCAAATCAAATATTGGTTCCCAGGGTAATCTGGTGACATACACTTATTACACTACCAGAAACGTTGGCCAGCTGTGTGCTGTTAAATATGTAACAACTAACTCTCTAAGGGAAAAAATTAAAAACCTTGCTTTGTAGCATTTGCCAGTGTCCATGGTGGAAATACTCCTTCCACGGCCAATTTCAAAACACCAACATGACATACATCACTAAACATGGGGTCGGGAACAGTTTTGCAGTAGAATGCAATTATACAGTATCTCCACCAGAGAGGGACAACACATGTAAACCACCTCAAGGACGTAGATAAGAGTAAAACTTAGTGGAATAACTTGAAAGGGACGAGTTTTGAGTATTTACTACCTTGTCTTTAATACAGTTTACTTAATTGTAAATTTATAAAGTTTAATCTTTAACGATGGCTCTGTGTAACAGCTGTCTTGAAAAACTCCTGAAAATCTGACATTCAACTTTTGCAAGCCAGCGAGAGCAGGCTCCAGCATACCACTCACTCAGGGCCCCGTGGAGATAGAAATACTGAGCACAGAAAAGACAACAAAAGGGAGTTACAAATCACTCAAGGCCAGCGAGGGGAGTAGAACATACAGACAGGCATGTGGGGTGAGATGTGAGGAAGAGAGTTGAGTCCAGGATGGGGAAGGCAGTCCTCTGAGCTCATGCTATCTGTGTATTGCCTCCCGGTAGTTGCCCCTCCAGAGGACTTGCGAGTGGCTGGTATCAGCGACAGGTCCATTGAGCTGGAATGGGACGGGCCGATGGCAGTGACGGAATATGTGATCTCTTACCAGCCGACGGCCCTGGGGGGCCTCCAGCTCCAGCAGCGGGTACCTGGAGATTGGAGTGGTGTCACCATCACGGAGCTGGAGCCAGGTCTCACCTACAACATCAGCGTCTACGCTGTCATTAGCAACATCCTCAGCCTTCCCATCACTGCCAAGGTGGCCACCCGTACGTAACATTTCCCCATCCTACTTCATTTTTCTTTTTTCCTACATGAGATCATGGGCATTCATGATAGCAGTGTCTTTTCTAAATTCTTCGGGGATGCCTGCAATAATCATTGCTCTTGAGGAAAAGGGCTTCCAACAACGTGATCCACTTAGTAAAGGGTAAATCATTAAAAAGGCACTTCCGATTAAGAGAATTTCCAAATGCAGGCAGCTCCCATCAATTATAGAACCAAAAGGACAAAAACCAATTATTGAGTTCTGACTTGTTATAAGCTTGAGTCTGATTAGAAGTCAAAGAAAGTACGAGACTTATGCAGACTTTGAATCTAGTTAGGGATTCAAAACGAGGAGATATGAAATAGGACGTATAATAAGCAAGTGCTAAATGGTATGTTACAGATGGTAAGTGTATAGCAGAGTGGGGAAAAAAATCTTATTTAAAACCACACTGACAACACCCACTTCTCCTCAGAGAGAAGTGGCATAATTTCTTCATGGTCTTTTGTTTAGCAAAATAGAGTCCGTCTTGATTATAAAAGGTAAAGCTCCAGAGCATAGTTTAGAAAGATTCAGTGGAGAGAAAGAGAGGTGGAGACAGAGGCAGAGGCCAGCTAAACTGTTCTCCATAAGCAAGAGCTTTTCTTTTTTCTCCAGAACAGGGAGAAATTCCTATAGGTGCATATCTGTGTTTTACACGTATTTTATTTAAGCATAGAAAAATTTTAAAAGCTTGCATACCAAGTATTAACATTGGCTACATCAAAGAGGAGAAGGAGGAGGAGGAGGAGGAGGAGGAGGAGGAGGAGAAACAAAGGCACTGTTATTTTTTTTTCTTTAGACACCTCTGATTTCTTAAATCATCTTTTCCAATACTGCTTCTTCAACTCTCAGACACCAGCTGGGTGACTTCCAATTCCATTCAATTCTGACGTCATCTACCTGGAGTTAGCGTCAGATCCCACAGGTTAGGGATCTGTATCTCACAGAACCGCCCGGTCAGGTGCCAGTCACTGGTCCAAAGTTTTTCCCGGCACTTCTGATTGGCCCACAACAGTTTCCCGCAACCCTTCCTTGGGTTGGACAACTCCTTAGAAATTCACAGAACTCGGGAAAGTGCTTGACTTACCAGCACTGCTTTATTATAAAGGATACAACTCAGGAACAAGCAAATGAAGAGATGCATAGGGCAAGGGGTCGGGGGGGGTGGTGGTGGGGGGGGCTTCCATGTGGCTTCTTGGCCACCTCGCCCTCCCAGCACCTCAGCATGTTCGCTGACCTGGAAACTCTCCCAACCCTGATATTTAGAGATTTTTGTGGAGGTTTCATTATGTAGGCAAGATTGAATCGATCACGGGCCATTGGTAATTAACTCAGTCTCCAGCGCATCTCCCCCTGTTCCCTGGAGCTTGGAAGATGGGTTGAAGGTTCTGATCTTTTAAATCGTGACATGGCTTTTCTGGAAACCAGCTATCTAACTATCTCACAATCATACAAAAGATATTCTTATCGCTCTGGAGATTCCAAAAGTTTTAGGAGCTGTGTGCCAAGAATCAGGGACAAAGACCAAATGCTTTTTACTACGTTGCACAGAGATTTTAGAGGTAGCAGGAAACTGGAACAAGATAGTAACCATGAAACAGAAGCCCCTGGGTCAGTAAATGGGACCTATCACCAAATAAGGGATAAGAGATCTCAGTCTATTTTATGTAGGTCCCAAAGGACAAGATGGTATTTGGATAATAAATGCCATGGAAGTTCAGAGAAAGGAGAGGTCAAAGAAAAAAGAGAAGGTCTTGAAGGTTTCACGGACTTGAATCACACTCTGAAGGACAGGGACAGGCAGAGAGGAAAGAATGCAAGAAATCGTCCCATCCCCTTGCTTTGCAGGTGACAGAGATCTTGTTAGAATACTGGATTCCCCCTATGAATGCCGACTCTGTAAATATGCCTATAATTATCTCTGTTTATATTTGACCTTTTTTTTTTTTTTAAATTCCTCTGGTGCCTGAGAACCAGTTTTAAATATCTGCAATGATTGTGCAGAGAGGCAGGTCACCATCTGCCGCCTTTCCCACCTTGCTCCGGGATGAGTCACCACAGCAAGTGGCTGGCCCGACTCCCAGGCGTCTCCTCTCCGGTCCACGTGCACACACCGTGATGAGGTTTCCATCCCCCACGGCGTTTATTATGTCAATTCAGGGCATCCCCTCAGGCAAGCTCCCAGGTGACAAGGACAAAATCATGTAAACTCACCTGACGTGCCTTCGAGTGGGTTCAGAATCAGACCTGCCTTTCAACCCAGAAGCACCGAGGAAGCTTCCAAACAAGAGGGATGAGAATCTGTCAGTTTTCCAATGGAATATCCCACGAGAGGCAAAGCTAAAATGGGAGCAGGCTCCCTGGAGAACTGAGAAAAGTCATGCTGCCGTATTTCAGGGCTGGTAATTGGAACTCCATTAGGACAGGCATAGCTCCACCTCACGGAACCTATGCATGCCCGTGCGTGTGTGCATGTGCGTGTGTGTGTGTGCGGATGGGGGTCAGATAAGGGGCGATTAAAAAAGGAATTAAAAACAAGATAAGTGAGGCAAAGGTGACTGAGGGAGCTAAGGGACAAATAATGAAGGAGAACCAGAGAAAAGAGGGAGACAGTGGAATGAGAGCCAAATTCCCAGTGTCCGCCATTGTCCTATGTGTGTGCCTCTGCTTTCCTTGTGTATGTGAAATGGAACTCTTAGACCATCCGAGACTTGGTGATGTGGGCTAAGCAGAATACTCAGACTGCCCGTCAGATGACCAAGAAAAGCGTTCTAGTCTTTATTCTGAAGTTGGCTTGCTCCACATCTTTAGCCAACCGTCTCTGTACCTCTCTTCCCGGGTGTGAAATGGGGACATTTTATTGCCTCTCAGGAATCCTTAGAGCCTCCAAAGGTAGTGTTCAAATTCTCTGAGAAAGGCATCATATTAAATACCAAGGTTTGCCACATTAGTAAGGAAAGGAAAGGGTGTCTTTTGTCACCTATTATGCAATAGAAAGCATTTAAAAAGTAGTTATTAGATGATGTTTGTTAAGCTCACTCAAGTATTCATTCACCAATACAGAGCGGCACCAGGGCCACGACAGAGCAGGCCAGTCCTGCACGTGGGACCCACGGTGCTTGTTGTAAGATTGAGATTGCCCAGCAGACCCGTGGTGTGGAGGGATCGTACCCAGGCAAAGCCCCAGGTGATGCTCTCTGTCCCTGCCAGGGACAGCCAAGACATGGTCACCCACATTGCTGTGTTCCAGATCTCTCTACCCCTCAAGGGCTACACTTCAAGACGATCACGGAGACCACTGTAGAGGTGCAATGGGAGCCCTTCTCATTCTCCTTCGATGGATGGGAGATCAGCTTCATTCCAAAGGTAACGCCCATCTGCCACACTGCTAACCAGCCTTATGTGGAGTATTCGTACCCTCAACTTGGAATCCGGGGCTTCAAGGAGGACACTGCCCAATACCTCTTTCCATGCCACTAAGGATACAAAGGGACCTTTGTGGTGTCTGGGCTCACAAAAGCATGGTGGGGACTGACTAGCAAGAGTGGCCCTGAGCCTACCAGCCTGGCCTTGGAAGACAGGATGTGGGAAGCAGCCACCAGGCCCCAGCTCTCTGCTCAGCTCTAGGGTTTGGCAAGCTATGATTTTAGTGAGTCTGAAACCAAAGCTTCAAAACTGTGGGGCTTCTCTTTAGGACACAGGGAAAGCCAGACCGAACCCGTCACATAGCTTCATTCCATGCAGAAGATGCACCAAAAGTCAGCTTGTGTGGCCTCAGTCTCTGAAGGTCAGAGGCGTAACCCCAAAACACCTTTTGTAACATATTAACTGAGAAGATTTTTCCCTTAACCAAATTATGCTATTAGTTTTTGAGTTAAAAAGGTATCCTGATTCCTTCCTATTCTTTGAAGTAAGTATTTTATTCTGTTCATCTAGAACGAACTTCTCCAAATTGCCAGAGGTGCCTGCCTAGTTCCGATTTTCCAGAATTTGTTGACCCGACTGATACCCTCCCTAACTGTAGCACTCGTGGGAGCATAATGTTCACTCAGGTGCCTTATCCCCATCTTCATCTTTCAATATCAAATAGCATTTTTTCAGTCATTCATCAGACTCAATGACAGATGACACGTATTTGGCTAACAAGCCAGAGATCTCACCATCATTTTACTTCAAAATTCTTCGAGGAATGGACTGCCGGAGCTACAAAAGGCCTCAAGTTCACAGAGTCACAAAGTCTGAGCCTTCATCCAGACCTGAGCTGTCAGCACAGAGCCAGACACAGGGCTTGAACCCATGAACCGGGAGATTATGACCTGAGCTACAGTCCGATGCTTAACTGACTGAGCCACCCAGGCGCCCCTACCTCTAGTTTGTTTATAGAGATTAAAACTCAGCAAACTTAAAGAACATTAGATAGCTGGTTGGTGGCAGGCTTAAAATAAGAACCCAGGTCTCCACTTCCTATCGCAAGGTTCTGTCCACTAAATCAGGACTTTCCTTCTAGATGGATGTAGTTGTGTCACAGCAAGCTAAATATATCTGAACAGGCATTCTGTACAAATACCTTCTTATATGTCTTATCTGCATTAACATGGCCACTAAAGTATGTATGGTAGGCAGCTGGGTGTATAACAGGGCAGAGAGAATCCTATCACCCTGATCTGAGGCCGGAAAAAAAAAACAAACCTGTGCTAGTTTGCCTGTTTAATATCTAATACGTAAAATTCTAAATAAGACCTTGGCCAGGGCATGCCAAGATCAAACACATGGCCACAGAGAATAACTGTGTGATCCGCAGGTTGCCCGCCACTGGCTGAGGGAGGAGGGGTGGGGAAGGGGCGGAGGGGCATGTGTCATATTGATTTATGGGTATGGCTATAAATTACATATAGGGCACTCCAGGGGGACATAAACAAAGTCCAAAGAATAGGGAAGAAAGGAAGTGACACAAAGAGTCTTCTTGTCCCGTCCATTTCCAGGGACACACATAGAAAATGCATAATAACAGACACCAACAGATAGGTAGATGATCCTGGACCCAACATCATCAGGTTCATCTTTCTCATTTCCTCATCCACCAACTTGTCTCTTTCCTCTCTTCTTTGTGTTACTCTTTGTTCCATGCTCTCTTTTTCTCTTCTTTGTACTTCATAGCTGGTTGTATCACTGACTCCTAACTCATCTGGGTGAAGGGAAAACTAGAGATTGACAGATTTGCATCCAGTGTAACACCATGAGAAACTGCAGATAGAGCAAAATGATAGTTCAGCTCATTCAATAACTGAAAATGTCTCAGTGTGAAAAATGTTGTGTATACGTGAAGATGTTCACAGACACGCATACAGACACAAGTATACTCTTCTCAAGAGCCAAGGGCATGCTCATAATAATGCCAAAAAATCTGATGGATGTTAGCCGTAACCATCAAACATTGAATCTTTGGCAAGAGTAAATCAACATCACCTTATGACCAATTTGTACTGGCAAACTCAATAGACTAAGGAAAGGCCAAAGAAATGTTCTTGAAAATGGATTCTCCGTTTGCCAAATCTCATAGAGTGATAGGATTCTTACTGAGTCTACCGGGACTTTTTCCTGGCCCCAGATATTCAGCTGTCAGCATCAAGAATAGATGTGGGCCCCAGTTTTAATTCACAATTTACCATCAATATTTCACACTTTTCTCTCCCGGTGATTTTCTCTTCTGCTTTTTCTGCTTCTCCCTTCCTCCCACCCTCCAGAATAATGAAGGAGGGGTGATTGCACAGCTCCCCAGTGATGTAACATCCTTCAATCAGACAGGACTAAAGCCGGGGGAGGAATACATTGTCAATGTGGTGGCTCTGAAAGAGCAAGCCCGGAGCCCCCCTACCTCGGCCAGCGTCTCTACCGGTGAGTGCCTCCAAACCTTCTTCCTATGCCTATCCATTAGGTCACTCTGGAGAAAGGACTGCAGATCGCCCAAGAAGTAGAGAGACAGAGGGTGCCAGGTTTTCTCCCAGAGCTGAAGATGATTTGGGTACCTGGAGATAGAGCTACCCTACCAGATACTTAGCTGAACATCTTCCCTACTGCCAATCCTTGCAAGCACAGAAATCTGGGAGCGTATTCTATGGGGGAAATTTTCTGTTAAGATTTCCAGTGTATTTCTTCTGATCTTAAAGAGGCCTCGTTTGCCACCCCCTAGTATCTTGAGCTTTGGAACCAGCAAGAACTAACTCACTCCTATCTATGGTGAGATCTGGAGAAAGTCATCCAACCCTTCCCAAACTTCCCATCATTTTCTAATGATGAACAACAATACCTCCTTCTTTGAGTTGATGTGAGAATTAAATCAGAAAAAGCACACAAAGTGATTAGCACTTTGTTGATGGCAGGTGAGTGTTCAATACCCAGTGTATATACATGTACTCAGAGAACACGTTTAGGAGTGAGAGCAGGCAGAAACAAATCATCCGAAACCAGGAAGCGTGGGTTGGGTCACTGTTTAAGGTGATGACTTAAGTTGATTATTATTTCATCCCCACAGTTAATCTTATGCAAGATCATTGTCTCTAGATTTGATTCAGTACCTGTGCCATATTTTGCCTTCTTGTTTTCTTAGCTAACAAAGGAAGGCCAACTTTAATACTGTAAATTAACAAATATGATGCATATGCATGTGCCCTTCCCAAGAACTTCTCAAAAGTTACAAATAGCATCTGGTATCATTTTTGGTTCTCATTTTATTGATGGGGGAGCTGAGACTCAAAAGTTAAGCATTTTCCCCTTTTAGTTAACAGAAACTGAGATAGGGGAATATTGGTACAGCTTTATTTTTCATAAACCCACACTGACACCTAAGAAAGCCAGTCATGAGTTTAGGACAAAGGCCAAGTTGGCCAGAAAGAGGAACCACAACACCATGTAATGAGACCATGTTTATGGACTGGTGATTCATACTTTGCTAATTAGATCCAAACTAAATAGCATCAGGTGCTGAGGCTTATGCTCAGTCTAGAAAACATTGGTTTTAAACTATTGTGGCATTAGATTATGTTCCATTAGAGCACTGGGGCTCCATGGCAGTGGCTCAGGGCAAGGACGAAGGGGAGATTTGAGCCTCTGATCACACCCACACCCAGGCCCAACACACCCTCCAACCAAGGCAGCGCCACGTGTTTTGTATTTTTGTAGAGTCATTTAAGATTTTGTTATTTAAGAGAAAAGAGTATTATTTCCCCAACAAAGCCTTTAAAACTACTGTTCTACTGCAAACATGTTTTAGAAGAAACTACTCCATAGCCACAAAACCTAAAAGTACTCTGTAGAAATTTCTTCAGACGCCAGTGACTAGAGATTTTCCACAACTCTATCCCAAAGGTGATGCTGGAACCTGACATTTCATGACATGTGCTCTTCCTCTGGGATGGAAAGTTTCAGGTCCCCCAGTCATTCCTGTGAACTGATATGAAGCAATCATTAGTGGAAAACAAAAGCCTAGACAAAGAAGATGGTTCAGAAGAGGGCAGAGAAGAGCATTACAGCTGTAGAAAGTTGTTCCTCCACACTTGGGGAAGATAGTCTAACCCTGCCTCAGTCTTCTACTCAAACCACATTTTTGCAAAATTTGCCATTTTTTTTGGCTTGGAAGTTCCCTAAGATTCAAATTCCAGATTTAAAAATCTGTGGTAACGTTAGGCAGATTTTTTTTTTCAATTAAGAAAAATGTCCTAGTTAATAGCTTGGCATTGTGTACCAAGTCATGAGGAAATGGAAAGAAAAATATTTATTCCAGTTTACTTTTTGAGTAGAACATGTGTTTGTTCAGAAATTAGGACTTAATTGAAAGCAAGTTGATACCAACTTGACTGGAATCGAGACACCACTACTAAGTGGCCAACAGAAGGGCAGAATCCAAGAGTGGCTACAGAAGAGATGACTGTCTCCAAACCCTGTCTGCTGTTTTCAGGAAACGATTATTTAATTATTTCCTTCTGCTAAGGTCTGACCTACACCAACCCCCTCCTGTGAAGTTCTGAGTCCTCATAGACACTCAGACTGGCTTCTCTTCCAGGCAGGCCCTCTGGGGAATGCAAATTATAAGACCTCCTGCAGCTAGAGCCAGATTTGTGCTGCAGATCATACACTAATATGGACAATCCACTCCGATTAGGGTCTTGGAGATTTAAAGAGTTGGAGGACCAAAGCCTTACATGGTCATCGGAGTCTCTGTGACATCTTCTTTTCTTTTTTCTCAAGAAGCTCCAGCTCTTTGAAATGCTTCCCCTTCTTTCACATGGACACAGAGAATATTCACTCATTCCTTTTACTCAACATCCATTTCCTGAGTATCTATGTTTCAGGTTTCAGGCTTTATGTATGCTTATACAGCAGCTAGAAGACCATTTCTCCCATTTCACTATTAAATTAAATTTAAAGGGTCCAAGTTACCTGAAACCATTAAGTTCAGCATGCTGAAAACATCTGGATGTGTTCTGTTAAATCATTATTACCCCAAATATGAAAAACAGAACTTCATTTGAACTCCAAGCCAGGTGGTACAAAATGGCCGGGTGATTTTCATTTTGGTGGATGCTAAGCCAAAAATCCTAAGCTGGTTAATAGAGAACAGGACTGGGCTAGACCCAGAAAGAGGGTGGAGTGACCAGGGAAATGTCCTGATTGAGAAGCCCAGAGTCAGACTGAGTCCATCCTGAGGGAGACGCTCCATTTTGGAGACAGTGGGAGGTGGTCCAGTGTGGACTGGTTTAAAAAAAAACAGTCCTAGTCAAGACTCTCTGGGAACAAGAAAGAAAAACTTTCTTATACTATCTAAAGCAAAAAAGAATATTTACTGGAAGGACAAAGAGTATCTTCTAAAACCCTAGGACCAGAATGCATCTGGGTGTCATAAAAAAACGAGAACCAGAAAATGGAAAGTCAGATTCAGGTTACTCTCTCTGTCTTTCTAGAAGCTCCACACAGTCACTCATTTCTGCTTCTCTATGTATATTTGTTCCTAAAATTCTGCACCAATTCCAGCGTGTGTGTGTGTGTGTGTGTGTGTGTTGAAGATAGAGGTCCCCACACAAAGAAATTCTCTGAGACACCAGATGGCCATCCTACAATTCAACACAATTCTGACACTATCTACCCGGAGACAACAGCAAATTCCATAGGTCCAGGGCTCAGTTCCACAAGACTGCCTTCTACTTCAGATGCCAATTGCTTCAAGTCCAGGTTGTTACCTTTGTTTCTGACCAACTAGCTATCAATCAGGCTCCCACCACCCCCTCCTCGGATTTGATTAATTTGCTAGAGCTGCTCACAGAACTCAGGAAATCCATTTGCTGGATTACTTGTTTACTACAGAGGATATTAAAGGACACTAATCAACACCAGATGAAGAGATACACAGGGCAAGGACCTGAAAAATTTGGGGCCCAGCATGGTGCACGTGGAACCATGTGGTTCTGGTTCCCCAACCTGAAGCTCTCTGAACCTAGTCCCTTTGGGTTTTTATGAAGGCTTCATTACACAGGCAGAAACAGTTGTAGACCAGAGGTCATATGGCTTACTACTCAGGCAGGCAGCCCCTTCCTCGCCTCATTAACATAACAAAAGACATTATCACTCTCATCACTTAGGAAATTCCAAAGGTTTTTGGAGCTTTGTGTTAGGAAGTGACAATATGCCCCCTAAATATGTGTTTATTATAAATCACCCTCTTCCTTCTCTAACCCCCTCCCCACCTTTTTTGTCTCCCTCTCTAAATCACTCACACATTGATGTGTGAATATGGTAGACAATGGCCATACCAGCCCTGGCTCTCCATGGTCCCAAAGCAGCTAACCAGAGAACCTGAGTCTCTGGTTCCAATTCCAAATCCTTGAAGAACATTAATACTAATATTAATATTAATCAACTCCAGCCAGAGAGGTGTAGTCATATTATAAAAGCAAACATGGAAGCTGGGACTACTCTTTGAGAAGATAATGAGTAATTCAAGAAGGACACATTGGCCTTGCGGAACTACCATGAGGAGTTGAGAACACCATTCTCTATTGTCCTCACTAAGCTCTTTCTTTTTCTATTTCCATTCTACATTCTCTCCCTTTTCTCTACCCCACCACTAATTCAATATGAAGAGGACCCCAAGTGGGTGCTGGAACCATGGACAGTGGGCACCCTAGGAAACCAGCCAGCTTTTCTAGTTCACACTACCCCACAGTGATGTTCCCCTCCGCTGCTCAGTGCCAGAGGCCAGGGCTCAGGAGGGACATACGCTGCTAAATAACCTTGAGGGACTTCCCGTGTGTGAGGTGCCCTCCTAGCTCAGGAATATGCAAGAACAGGTGGGAAAAAATAGCCTACAAGATACTATTCCTAAAGTGAGTTCTTTTTTTTTTTTTTTTTTTTTTCCCAGAGAAGCAAGTTTCCCCAGAAGGCATGTTTTACATCCACACATACAAATGTCTGTTGGGTTGTGGTATGGACTTAGCAACTGGATTGACTGAGTTCTAGGTGTGGCTGAGCAAGCATATCTTTTGGATATTCATGATACCCCCTTTGGCAACTGAGTTGGAAGTCTCAGATGTTTAGATGGGGCTGATGTTTTGGTAGATCTTTCCTCAGGGCTCAAAGAAAGAGAAGGGCAGAAAAACATACCAGAAGCACAGTTCTCAGCTCTCTGTCCCATTACCTCCAGAAGGAAGCTGTGCTGGCCTCAAGCAATAGGTACCCTTCCCCTGCCCAAATGAGGAAGTGACAGCACGGAAAAGCCGTAGCCTGGTGAGAGCAAGATTCAGGGGAACTGACTTCCAATGTCACTTCCCCTGTTGCCTCTATGTGTCCTCAGGAAAAAACCATTTCATCTTACTGTGTCCCATTTTCCCCATCTATAAATTGGGATAATAACACTCATCCTCTCTTTGATCAAGTTAACAGAAGGAGGAAAGGAGAGAGCTGATTTCAAACACCCACTTCTCAAACTCTTGTTTCTACTTGATCCTTTTCATTCAGTCATTGATGGGCCAACACAGATCCTGGTTCGAGATGTCTCGGACACCGTGGCCTTCGTGGAGTGGACCCCACCTCGAGCCAAAGTCGACTTCATCCTCTTGAAGTATGGCTTGGTGGGCGGGGAAGGCGGGAAGACCACTTTCCGGCTCCAGCCCCCACTGAGCCAATACTCAGTGCAGGCCCTGCGACCCGGCTCCCGCTATGAGGTGTGGGTCAGTGCCGTCCGTGGGACCAACGAGAGCCAGTCCACGACCACCCAGTTCACAACAGGTAGGCTTTGGGGGGGTGCGCGCAGGGAGGGAGAGGGAGTTGACCTGGCTGGTGCCGTCGTCGCGGCAAGAAGGGTACTGAGGGTGTGAGGTGACATTGCCCGGGCACCATGTTATCACAGAAACTGCAAGAAGGGAGCAAGGTGGGGGGGGGGGGAGGGGGGGGGCTCGGCGAAGTTATGTGACAGCACAGAGGGACACAGTGCACCGGTGCTCAGGAGAACTGGGTGCTTGTCCTGCCTCGGCCACCAGCCAGATCCATGACCTGATCGAAGACTCTTCTCCACGGCTCTCAGGTATCTCCTTTGTAGAATGAAAAGTTTGTCTTGAAAGGACTTACACATCCAGACCGCTGGCCCAAATGGCAATTTTGCGAGTTTAGGAAAGGTGCCCTCCTTCGAGGTCCTCTGCTGCTATTTGCTGGCACTGTGATAATTCTATAAATTCATACTAACTACACAGCACGTTGGCACCCCACAGAGCTGTGCGAAGCCCACCTTGTGTGGACAGCAGTAGACCTTCCTCCTGAGGCTCTGGGACCCATCCTGCCCTTCGCGAGCACTAGCAAGAAGGCAACAGGAGGCCTGCTCCCACACACAGCAGGCGGGAGGAGGCCCACCTGCCTCGCGGTGATGACCACCCCCCTTCCCATGGCCATCAGGACTCTGAAAGAGCTTCACCCACAGTCCGCAAAGGCCGGACCTCACGGTGACCTGCTCCTGGACTCTCTTGGAGCCCGTCAGGCTGGCCAGCTTGGGGACAAATGGGACAGGCATCATCCGAAGACGGCCTTCCCAGCTCTCTCACTGGGTCAACAGGGGCTGGGATCAGATAGTGAGTCTCCCTCTGACCCGGATTCAATCTTGGCATCTCTGCCCTGGAGAGGTCACACATCAAAGAATGTCTCTGCCAACTCCAAGTCGTCCAGGGATCAAAGGAAACTGCTAACATCTGTAAGATCTGAGAGCCAGCATCTCCCAGCGGGGTAAAGCAGAAGAAGAATGGCTACTTCGAGCATTCTACCTGGGTTGTGGCCTAAGGGCTGTTATGGGATGGGATAAGCCAGCCGAGGGGCTTCGGGGTGGTTCAATAAACAGCACCAGTATCCTTTAGCGGTGTTTAAAATCAGTTGATAAATAAAGCAAAGGATACGACAGATGGAAGCCAAAATATCCCCTAGACTGGAGCCTGCAATTTAGTGTTAGAGCTATAGATGGGCTCGCAAGGTGATGGTCCCTGCGGCCCTGGGCAAGTGCCCCCATGTGGCAGAAGTTGGGAGGACTACTCAGTTTAGGATTTGCGTACAGCATGGAGGAACAAGCCTGATCCCTGGGGGCAGCGGGTTCCCATGAGAGAGGGGAGCAGAAGGGCAGTGCCCAGGTCCTGCTACAAAGTCCACCTTCCCCAGCCTAGGCAAGAGGGAGGCTGGAGTCTTATAATGGGGCTCCGTCTGCACAGAGGGACACCCTGGGAGAGGGCAAAGCCTCCCTGCTAACAGGCAGCAAGTGTGGACATTGAGGACATACAGAAGGCAGGGTTTGATTCCAAGAGAGAGGCTTTCTCCCAGCTCCTGTACCAGACTCCACCCCACCCACGGGATCCCCGGTCCGAAGTTCTACTGAACACATCTTGGGATCCCCAGGGACTGAATATACACCTAAAAAAAGGAACTAAATTCTGCCCATTTCTCTCTTCTTCTTCTTCACTTAATCCACACTGATCAGGGCTCGGCATGACCTTACTCCATGTCCCTTCCTGATGAATTCAAGGTCAGCCCCCCTCTCCCACCCCTCCCACCTGCCTGCTGCCCTGCTCTGGTGGCGGGATCTCCTGGGGGCCGCGAGGCCTGCCTTCCATTCTGAATTTCAAGACCGTTTTTTGTTTGAAAAGTGGTTTCCTTGTGCTTTGCTCAGATAAGGAGTCTGAAGAGGCAGAAAAGGAGAAGGGCGCTCTCAAGCAGCATGATGAAAGGCAAATTCTTGATGCTTAGGTCGACAAGATGGAAGCAGGATTGGCTGGTGGCCCAGGAAAATTCCAATCGAGACAATTACATTCTGCCTCCTCGGAGCTCCCCGAGTTTCAGCTCTGTTTCCGGTCGCCCGGCGGATTCGCAGCTGTTAGGAGGCTGCCTCCTCGCCTGCAACCGCGGCCTGCTTCCCCTCCGCTCTGGGGGTGAGGGGCGCGTGGGGGTGGGGACAGGCCAGCAGCTTCCGCTCAAGCTCTCCCGGCCCCGGGGCTGCCTGCGGAATGCATGCGGAGAGGGTGCCCAGACCCTCGCGGCAGGGCCCTCAGTCATTTCGGAGCTCCGCTTAAATTCAAATTAGCCAAAGTGCTTTTCCAGGTGACGTCTCCGGCACTAGTAGCGCACTAATTGCACAAGCAATTAAAGCAGAGATTTGTTTCCTGCACGGGGAGCACGATAGTTGCCTGGGTCTTAGAACTGCTCCCCAAAAGGAAAGAGCCGTGATGGAAACACACTAGGCCAGTGGTTAGAGAGCAGCCAGCTCCAGGATGCCCCGGCCCTTGGTGGCTCTGGTTTCAGTTGCCCTCATGGGGGACATCCTGGGACTCTTTTCTGTCCACAGGAGAGGCGTCCTCTCTGAGCACATCCCTCAGGACGCCAAACTTGGCCTCCAGGGCATTCTGCTAAGCAGAGACTGCTGCTTTGAATGCCCCAAGCCTCTCTTGAATGCTGTTATGCGTTGAACTGTGTCCCCAGAAAGATGTCGAAGTCTTACCCCTCAGTACCTGTATATATGTGACCTTGTTGGGAAATAAGGCATTTGCTGATGACCAGATTAAATGAGGTCGTTGGGGCCAACCCGAATCCAATATGACCGTGTCCTTATAAAAAGGGGAAATTTGGACACAGAGGCAGACACATACCCAGAGAGAGCACCAGGTGAAGATACACGACAGAGATTGGGGTGATTCTTCTACAAGCCCAAGGGACACCTCAGATTGACAGCGAGCAGAGACAGGCCTAGAACAGATTCTCCCCTACAGCCCTCAGAAGGAAGCCACCCTTCCAACATCCTGATCTTGAACTTCCAGTCTGTGAGACAACACATTTCTGGTGTTTGAGCCCCCCAGTCTGCGGCAGTGCCAAAAACGACTACAGAGGCCCACGTCACAACAGTCGGAGACCCGACCTGCTCAGCAGCGATTCTGTGGGGATCCTCTCACATGCAGGTGCAGCCTGGATGGCATTCGCCACCCCAGCAGAGACCAGCTGCCTTCAGTCAAAGCTACTTTTCCCTCTACCACCTCGCCTCAAGCGCCCTCACAGCCCCACGGTCGAAACTTCTAACAAGGCTTTTCAAAAGGCTTTGAGGTGGCAGACGAGACTGAAAACGGAACTTTCAGTCACTTCACATGTGCCTATTGAACACCTAGCAGGTGCCAAGCACTGTTCTAGGCACTGAGGCTACAGAATAAACAAGACAGATAAGAACTCAGTTCACATGAGGTACATTCCAGCGGGGGAAGAGGAGAAGAAACACACAGGATCCTTCAATCAGAAGAATTTTGCTGAGAAGCAAAATGGATGCTACAGAGGAAGGGCCACATTGGATTGAGTGGTTCAGAAATGCCTCATTGAGGGAGTGGAGTTTTAACCAAGACCTAAGTGACCTAAGCCATGTGTGGATCCAGGGAAGAGCATGCCAGTCAAAAGTAGCAGGCAGTGCAAAGGCCCTGAGGTGGGAGTAAGTTTGATGTGTTTCAGGAGCAGAAAAAACGTCAGCACAACTGGAGCGCAGGGAATTAGGGTAGAAGTGATACAAGATGATGTCTGAGAAGCACAGAGCCCTGCGGGGGATGATTAGGAGTTGGTAATAGGAAGCAACAGGCAATTTTTCAGCAGGAGAAAGGCGTGAGCTAATTTTATGTTTTAGGGACTAGATGTCCACAGCCCCCAAGCCCCTCAACAGGGCCACCCTGGACATCTGCCTTTGCCTTCCCCTGGCTTGCTGACCTGTTGCAGATACCAGACCAGCTCGTACCTACAGGGGAGCCCTTGAGTTGTCCCCCCTAGAGAGAGATCGGGCTTCAAGACCCAGGGGAGCAAACCATTTCATTCCACCCCATTCCTAAGACCCCCTCCTGTTGCGGGGTGGACTAGGGAGACCTCAGGCCCTGAAGCCTTGACCCAGCCCGTCCAAAAGCTGTCGCTGCCAGGGGCTCTTGGTCTCGCCATGAGAAAGGATTCAAGGACAGACACAACACAGCAGATGAGCAGTACAAGCAGGAAAGTTTATTTATTTTTTAATATGAAATTTATTGTCAAATTGGTTTCCATACAACACCCAGTGCTCATCCCCAAAGGTGCCCTCCTCAATACCCATCACCCACCCTCCCCTCCCTCCCACCCTCCATCAACCCTCAGTTTGTTCTCAGTTTTTAAGAGTCTCTTATGTTTTGGCTCCCTCCCTCTTTTTCCTTCCCCTCCCCCTTGCTCTCCTGGTAAGTTTCTCAGGATCCACATAAGAGTGAAAACATATGGTATCTGTCTTTCTCTGCATGACTTATTTCACTTAGCATAACACTCTCCATTTCCATCCATGTTGCTACAAAAGGCCATATTTCATTCTTTCTCATTGCCATGTAGTATTCCATTGTGTATAGACTGCATGGTATTGGCACAAAAACAGACACATAGACCAATGGAATAGAATAGAGACTCCAGAATTAGACCCACAAAAGTATGGCCAACTAATCTTTGACAAAGCAGGAAAGAATATCCAATGGAGAAAAGACAGTCCCTTTAACCAATGGTGCTGGGAGAACTGGACAGCAACATGAAGAATGAAACTAGACCACTTTCTTACACCAGTCACAAAAATAATCTCAAAATGGATGAAGGAAAGTTTATTAAAGCAAAAGTACACTCTCTAGATGTGAGAGCAGGAGAGCTCAAGGGAGAGCTGCGCCCACTGGGGCTTGGGTTTCTGTCTTTTATTGACAGTTGTTAACAAGGGAATGGAATATTCATTACTTGAGGCAGGGATTTCTTGGAAGCAGGGTGGTGTCTTCAGGAATGTGGGTTATATGCACTTTTTCTTCCTTATTTGGTCAGGGGTTTCCTGTCATGGCACCCTTAGGAAAAGATTTGAGTATGGCAATGTAGTATAATGAAGGAATAACGTGAACTTTGGCCTACTTTGTCAGCCATCTTGGGCCTGTCTGGTTTAATTCCCTTTCTTGTGGTTCAGGTCAGGGCAGCCTCTGACTTTCTCCCAGTCGGCCATGACTTCCCCTTTGCTGGCCTCCAAGCATCCTGTAAGAACCTAACTAACTGCCTACTACAACATTCTCAAGCCCTTATTCCCAGAATTGACCTCTTTTGGCATCGCTGATGTGGAAAGTGTCTGGTTCCTTCAGGGAAAACACTGCCCCCTATCCACAGTGCATAGGTTCTAAGGCCAAAAAATTCCAGAAAATAAAAAGCATAGTTTTCAAGGTCTGGGATTTTTAGTCGTGAAGAGCAGTAGGTAAGTATAGGACTCAACCTGAACTCGAACTCGAACTCTAACTTCTCTTTGCTCCGGGTCCACTCAGGCCTTACACCCCACACCCGGTTGGGTCCTTTATCGCAGGCTCTGCTCCTGCGTGAGATTTCGGGGCACAGGATCCAGCATGTTCTTCCCATATGCCTCTCTCTCCAAGCTCCTCTCTCCATCCCAAGGCTAGCGAAATAACACACCCAGCATGTCAAGAACGCACAGAATCCGGCATGCCAGCTCCACATTGAGTAAGGAAACATTCCTCAGAAAAAATAAGCTGCAGAGACATAAATCTGCTAAAAGATTCACCTAATTTACATCACTAAACAGAACACTTCTCACTCTGGAGCAGCTGCACTCAGATTGATTCACAGTGCTCTGTCTTCCCCAAGAACAATTGGTATATACTTGCCTGGCATTTGCAAATTAGAAGTCTGCTGGAGGTTTTCTCAGAACAAAGAGCTGGTCCACTTCAAAGTGAAATTCAAGTCTCAAAGACAAGACTTATTGAGAACTTTTTAAAGGGGCAGTTTTCATGACCTCTTACCCTGCAAGTTGTGTTGTTTACCCTGCAATTAGCCTGAGGAGATGACCAGTCTCCGGGGAGAGAGAATCAGCCGCCCAGGATTGTGGGAGAGATTGTGTGCTGGTGCTCTCCCTTTACAGAGGAGTCTTTGGAACTCCAGAGAGCAAGCATTGGGGGCGCCATGTTGTTGGAACTCAGGACGAACTTCAGAGGCAACAGGAGGTCCTCCCAGGGTTTAGGCACCTGTTTTTACACCAGGTACCATGCTACGCATGTCACATGCACTGTCCTATCTGTAGGACAACTTGAAATATTGGTGTTATTAGCCCATTTTACAGATGTGGCCATTAAGGCCCAGTGACACCTCACATGACCAAAGACTTAACTATGGTAGAGCTGGGCTGAGAGGCCTAACCCCAAATCCTATATTCTTTCCACTACATGACATCCCCTAGGTGTATACTTAATTTCCTACAAACCTTTCATCAGTATCTATGCAGGTAAACCCAGGGAAGACAGCTTATACTTCAAAGTCTTGCAATCAACTGTCTCCTTTGAGCTTCATGGCCAAATTTGCTATTACTCTATTCTGTCATAATCACTTGGAAGCCATCTCTGATTTTTTTTCCTCCTGCGGTTTTTCCCTCACTTAGTGTGTCAAGCTTATGATAACTGGTTCATTTTTAAATTTCTAATAATTTTTTTAATGTTTATTTATTTTTGAGACAGAGAGAGACGGATGGCTTGGTCGGTTAAGTGTCCGACTTCGGCTCAGGTCATGATCTCACGGTCCGTGAGTTCGAGCCCCGCGTCGGGCTCTGTGCTGACAGCTCAGAGCCTGGAGCCCGTTTCAGATTCTGTGTCTCCCTCTCTCTCTGCCCCTCCCCTGTTCATGCTCTGTCTCTCTCTGTCTCAAAAATAAATTTCTAGAATACCACCACCACCATTCAGGAAATATTCTAGAACATTCCCTGAATGGAAATGGGGCAAGCATAAAGTGTGTTGATATCTAACTCCCAAGTAAAATTCTCCAAACTGCCCATAGAATCTGTTGTGGCTCACCTGGCAGGCCAAAAGCTCAAGACCAGCCCTGGGGTTGACTCAAACCGTGAAGCAGAGGGTCAGGAGCTACAGGCTCTCGCCCCAAAGCGTGTTAAAGTTCAAGATGCGTGACAAACGCAAATTTTGGTGATGTCTGACTCTTTTTAGAGATTGACGCCCCCAAGAACCTGCGGGTTGGCTCCCACACGGCCACCAGCCTTGATCTGGAGTGGGACAACAGTGAAGCAGAGGTCCAGGAGTACAAGGTCGTATACAGCACCCTCGCGGGTGAGCAGTACCACGAGATGCTGGTCCCCAAGAGTATCGGTCCAACCACCAGAGCCACCCTCACAGGTGAGTACACCCTGGCTCCGGGGGCACATCGGTTCCTAACCCCACACCCTCACCGCTCTCCTCCCAGTGCACCCAGCTCCACCCTGCCATCCCCAGATCCCACTCATTTACTCTCTCAAGTCCCTGTCATGCATCTCCTGCCTTCCATTGTCTTCTGTCACTTGGCCAAATCTACTACAAGTCTCATACAGACCACCGCAGGTAGCCTTCACACGTTCTCTCCTGACCTCTTCACGTGGCCCACATGCCCTGCCTGGTTTCCCCACAGTCTTCTCCTGTCTCCCCGCCCTCCCATGTGCCCTGGTGCTCCCTGTGCTCCAGGACCACAGGTCTGCGTCCGACAGTTCCTCAAACACCTTTTCCCTGCTGCCACAGGGCTTGGGACATGCTGTTCCCACCATCTGTCAGGCTCTCCCACCATCCTCTTCACCCGGTTATATATGCCTCCCTTTTACCTCTTGGTTCACTTGTCACTTCCTGGGGAGCCTGCATGGTCCCCAGGTGAGATCAGGTTATCCAGTCCTGCTGCCTCCTCTCACTGGTGACCACTGTCCTCACAGTGCTGCTCAGGTTATCATTATACCCTGTGGGTGTCATTATTCTGTTGTTGGTCTCCACCCTGGATCTAAAGCTCTGTGAATGGGGACCAACTGGGTTTTGCTCACTATTGACTCCAGCAAAGTGTCTAAGTCCAAGGTAAGTGATGGATAGATGGAAGGAAGGAAGGAAGGAAGGAAGGAAGGAAGGAAGGAAGGAAGGAAGGAAGGAAGAGAAGAAAGAAAAGAGCAAACATTCACTATGACTGGGGCATAGAGTGCAAGAGACCAGTTCGAGAAGGGGAGAGCCTAGTCATGCTATACACCCCATAAAGAGTTTGAGTTTATTCTTGAGGGCAATGGGGAGTCATGGAGGGATTTTAAATAAGGTGATACAATGACTACATAGATGTAGCTGCTGTGTGGACAGTGGGTGGGAGGAGGGCAAGGCCAGAGGCAGAGACTGGTCAGGGAGCTATGCCGCAATCAGAGGGCGAGAGGATGACAGTGTGGACTAAGTCAGCACCCTAGATCACCATGACACTTGGCTGGGGAGCACTCCCTGTCCCCCTGGGGATGTGGGCCCTAGCCAGTGCTCCTCCCGGGACCTTAGACACACCCATCCAGGAAAACCTGCCCACTGGACTGCACTGAAAGGTAGATGACTGGAAATGTGGGGCATGGTTTTCAGGTGAAGGAGACTGTGCAAAGCGGCCACCCAGGGGCTACCAGTGAGCTCACCGAGACTTTATTTAACTTGTGTCTTGGCTTCCTGCAAAAGCACTTGCCATCTTAGTAGATAAGGGATACATAGCAAAGAGTGCATACAGTAAACAAGGGCAGTATAATCAAAGCTGTTTTCCTCCCGAACCGAAATCCCAGACCGCCTTGCAAAATGAGGCCAGTTAAAGTAAATATAATAAATGCTTTTTCCAGACAGACGCACTCCTCGAAGCACAGCAAGGAGATGGAAAGATCTGCTGACCAAGCAGGTTAATGGGGGTGAATTAAACATAGCAGGAACACGCCAGCTGGTGTAAAGGCCTCCACAGAGAGAAGGAGACATTCACAAAGATTAAGCAAAACAAAAAAACTGAAATGATGCAGGAGGGAACTGAGTCCAAGTGCAGCCCCCCCTCCCTTGCCTAGAGCCGCAGGCTGATTTGGCAATTAGCAATTTACAAAAACGATGGCTAGTTGTTCAGATGGAGGATATGCCATAAAATCCTGAGAGAGATAGAGAGGCATCCAGTCATGTCCTAGTTATTATTTCCCAGGCCTGGGAAAGAAGATTCTACATTCATTGATCATCTATCCTATTCCAGGCACCTCCCCATAGTTATAGCTTATTTACTCTTCACCATAACCTCGTGACAGATGTCACCATCCCCATTTTCTGGATGAGGAAACTGAGGCCCAGAGAGTCTGGAAACTTGCCTACGCTCGCAGAGCTCCCAAGAGGCGCAGCTGTGGCTCCAAGGCGGTTCTTCTGACACTTGTCAAAAGCCTTCCATCTCATGGCTGCTTGTACTAAAGAACTTAAAAGTAAAGGACAGTCAAAATGTAAATGCTGTAGACTTATAAGGAACGGAGAAATTATTATTGAGGAGTGGGCTTAGCGAGGTCCATTTTTTGGTTGGAGTCGAGCTTATGAAATAAAACTGTAAATATATATTCCACGTAATTATCCCAGGAAGCTCGCTGCTGGGGAGATTTATAAAGGCAAATAGCTTTATGTGATTTAAGAAGGAATTATAGGCATGTAAGGAAATCAAGTATGTCTGTACTTGCTGAGATGCAAATTACAAGGGTTGTTGGCTCTCTTCCTGTGGTATCTGGGGGAAGAGAAGGACGGACTTGAAAGGAGGGAAGGCAAAATGAGGCAGAAGTTTGATCCCAGCTCTAGATACTTGTGTTTTTTCCCTCACCCCCCAACTTGGACACTAAAAAGGAAAGTTTTTCAGCCTCCAAGGCCTGAGTTTTGTTTTGTTTTGTTTTCTCATTCCAAACAAGTTGTTTATTTGCACGTATAAAGCATGACCCTGGCCACAGGTGGGAAGGGCATTTCGGGCTCACCTGAGGCAATTCCTCCCTGGCCAGAAAGAGAAGGTAGAAACTTCCAACTCTGCACATCCCCACATGTCCTACCTTCTAGTCAAGAATAACTGCGGAGCACATAGTCACAGAGAACGGACTGAGGGTTGACCAGCGTGGGGGATGGAGGGGAGGTGGGCAAAATGGGTGAAAATGGTCAAAGATACAAACTTCCAGCTATAAAATAAGTAAGTCATGGGGATGACTGTAGTTAATAAACTCTGTCATATATTTGAAAGCTGCTAAGAAAGTAGATCTTAAAAATTCTCATCACTAGAAAAAAAATTATAACTATTCGTGGTGATGGATGTTAACTAGACTTACCGTGGTTATCAGTTCGTATGCCAATATTGAATTGTTATGTTGTACACCTGAAACTAATAGAATGTCATATGTCAATTATATCTCCATTTTTAAAAAAGACTCCGAAGGGGTGCCTGAGTGGCTCAGTCGCTTGAGCATCTGACTCTTGATTTTCGTTCAGGTCATGATCTCATGGTCAAGAGATTGAGCCCCGCCCGCATTGGGCTCCGTGCTGAGCGTGGAGCCTGCTTAAGATTCTCTCTCTCCCTCTTCCTCTGCGCTTCCCACACTCCCTCTCTCATTAAAATAATTTAAAAAGTAAAAATAAAAATAAATACAAAAGAGAAAGAAAAAAATCATAATGGAGACTCTTAGCACAAGGTCCCTTTGCCTCTTGCCCCAGGTTTATTTGAATGCTTTGTTCTGTGGAACATGTTAGGAGCCAGGACTTTGGATCCTGCATCCAGGCACGACCACTTCCAGTGTGATTTGGGACAACTGACTTAATCTGCCTAAGCCTCTGTTTTGTCTTCTGTAAAACGGGAATAACATTGCTTATGTCACTGTGCCATGATGAGGCTTTAATGAGATCATATATTTAATGAATGTAAAGTAGTATTTTTAACATAGCAAACTCCGTACGTGGCTGATGATGGTGAGAGATGAGGGGGGCAGGAGGAGGAGCGGGAGGAGGTCAGTGAGCTAACGGTTTAGGACTTCCTGTAATGGGCGTGGCACAGAGCGGAGACCATGCTTCTCACAGTGTGGTGTGGGCACCAGCCACAAGTCGTCACCCCAGGAGCTTTTACAGCCCTCTCCCCCCGCCACCACATCTACCAAATCAGCGTCTGCGTTCTAGAAGACCCCCAGGTGATTTGTGAGAGGTGCTCATTCAGAGCATGGCTTCTGAAGTTGCCCGCTTTGGTTTGAGACTGACTTCAGGGATGTGCGTTTGGGGCAAATTTCTTCAATTTCCCAGGCTTCAGTTCCCTGGTCTGAAGGACATCACATCTTTCTCACGGGGTTGTTGGGAGGGTTAAATGAGATCATATATATCTGCGTATACAAGCACCTGGGATGGAGACCGGCTCATAGTGAACATTCAACAGCCATTCGATCTGGTATGGTTTTTAATCCCCACAAAGCTCAGACTGGGTGCACAGTAGCCTGGCCTCTCTCCCCAGTACAAGTTCACACCCCCGTTCTTCTCACGGCTGACTCTAAGCCCTGACGTCCCGTGGCATCTGTGTTTGCTATTCCCTGCTGAAGCCCTCGTCTTCACAGCCACCGATCACCCCTGCGCTGTGGGACACAGGCCCTGGCTGACTCTCTGGGCCTCTGAGTCACGCAGAGGGCTCGCGGCAAGCGGCCCCTGGCAGAGCCTTCCCCCACACATGCCTCTCCCTTTGCAACACAGAGGCCAGGCCCGGGCACAAAATGCCAGACATTTCTTTTCCATTATTCTCCACAGGCAATGCCCAGTGAATTCCCTCTGGAGTATGAACTTGTTTCTGAACAACAGACTCAGTGTCTGCAATGATTTTTTTCCTCTGCTCTGGTGGTTTCTGTGTCCTTAATGATCAGTTTTTTAGGCTCAGCCTCTCGGCCGGGATGATGTGTGCTTGGCCTGTGTACCATACCTGGAGTCCCAAAGGGGTGCTGAGAGTTATGTATTTCACAGGCGCATCAAGGTACCTCTCGGTTAGACAGGCAGCACTTACCAAGGACGCGCACCACTGTTTTCTGGGCAGCGATGAGAAACCATAAACCCTAAAGAAAACTCTGGAAGGAGGAAGGGAAGACAGAAAATGTGGGAGACGGTGGGAAAAGAAGGAGATTCTCATTCCTTGACTGGAATTCGGTCACAAAACCCTGCCTCCACCCAATGCAAATGATAAACACTGCTCTGTGTCTGAGGTGACTCCTCTATATCTGTCATCAGAGGCCTGTGGCTGCAGGGTTTTGCCAGGAAGGGAGAGGGGTTCGTCCTCAGCCGTCCACACTCTTCTGCCTGGTGCTCCCGCATGAACAGGAGCCCACACTTGAGGAGCCCCGTGGCCAAGAGAAAGGTTAAAGGAGCTGGCCCCTATGGCCCTGTGAGCGCTGGGCTCAAACCCAGGCCCCCAGAGCCACTTCATCACAGCCCTGAGCAACTCTACCCCCAGGCCACATGCTGCTAACCAGAAAAATCAGCACCCGGGCTTAGGAAACCCAGGGCCTTGAAGATTCCTACAGACATCACGGTACGACACAAGATTACAAGGAGACAAAGACCTACAGCTGCCACACACGATACATTCACTCACGCACAAGGCTGACGTCACGACTTGGGTCTGGGAGTTGCCACCTTGGAGGCCACTGGTTTCTGGGGGCTTGGAACAGACGCCTCTCCCCAAACCCTCATTTTCCTCCCCGGGCTCCCACGGGGTCTGGTGGTGAGAAGGTGGGCTCCCGAAGGTGCAGAGGTCCGTGTGTGTGTCCACAGGAGGATTTTCCGTGAAGAAACCCGAGACTCCCTGAGAAGTCCAGCTGGCAAAACAGTGCTGACCAAGGCACTTGATGTTCACTTCACCCTGTCTGCACTCCCTGATGTGCCAGGGCACAAACACCAGACCCAGGGCCAGACCTTCAATGCCAGGCAGGCTCTTCTGAGGAGGAGTTGGGCAATAGGCCTGTGGCCCAGGCCAGATGGTTCTCAGCCTCCTTCAGGTGAAGTCACAGCGACCCCAAGTGGCCACTCTGGTAAGGCACCCTCTGAACAAGGTGCTGCCTTCTGGGGGCCAGAAAGTGGGGAGTGGGCTGCAGAGACCCACATGGAGGAGAGGGGGCAATGGCCAGAAGCTTCCACAGCTTTCCTCCTCACAGAGCTGGCACATAAGGGCGTCTGTGCCCTTATTTGTGTTAAAGGACTGGGGCAAAGGAACCAGGAGAAAGCCAGGTGGGAACTTTTCGTCTTCTGCTTTGGCTTCTTCAGCAGGGAGTGCCTATTTACAGTAAAGACCCAGAGATACGATGTTCCTGCAGGACAGGGGGTGATGGGCCATGTTTATCATTAATCTCACTGGCAACAAGAGAGCTGCATTCTAGAATATTCGTTAGTATTATTATTTTTTAATATAGGTTTGCGGGGTCATACTTTCCCTTAAAGTCAGCATGGGATTGACTGCTTCTCTTGATGCTTGAACGTCGTCCACACTCAAAAAAATTGGTAGATGTCCTCCAAAACCTGATTCATTCAGGGAACCCTGGAGAAGCATCCACCGTAACCCAAGATGATAAGGATGGGGAGCCTGGGAGCTTAGACCTCCATGATAGTAAAAAGTAGATGTTGCCCATCTGCTGTGATTTCAGGGGTTCCCGGGAGATCCTCTGTCTCTCTCCAATTATTTCCCATCTATAAATCTCTAGTACCCAAATTCCACTGTTGGAACTCTTCCTTATGAGGGGCCCTCCATTAGATCCCTGGTTTTCGTGAGTTATTTTACCAGATCGGCTGTTGCCTGTGTTATTCCTTCTGCCCGCAATGCCCTTTCTCGGCCCAGATACCTCTGATCCTTCAAAACCCAGTTCAGATATGCCCTCATAAGTCTTTCCAGCATTCCTGTCACCCTTGCTATGCTGCTTCCATGCATCACATATTTCTTCCACTATGCTACATTCTGAATTAAAATATAAAAAATCAAGGGGCACCTGGGTGGGTCAGTCAGTTAAGCACTTGACTCATGATTTCGGCTCAGATCATAATCTCACGGTCATGGGATCCAGCCCCACGTAGGGCTCTACAGTGACAGCACAGAATCTGCTTGGAATTCTCTCTCTCTCTCTCTCTCTCTCTCTCTCTCTCCCTCTCTCTCTTCCCCTCCCTTGCTTACATGTGTGCATTCTTTCTCTCTATCTTCCTTTCTCAAAATAAATTAAAAACACATTTAAAAAACTTTAAAATATAAAAAAAAGTCAAATCCCTTAACTCAAGACCTAAGGGTCTAGTGAGGAGACCAACATGAAAACTAACAGTAACAACATAATAACATCATTGTTGTAAAAACTGAGAGATGGTCTGCAAACTCCTTGGGCACAGGGTCCTCAATCTGCCCCTCCCTTTGAGAGCAGGTGTCCTGTGAATGCACTAGGGCCAACCAAATCCCTCACCCAGTTTGGTAGACTTGAGGTTCACAGTACTCAGGAGATGAGTACTGATTTAGAGGGATTTAGAGATGGAAAGGGTCCCCATTTCTATGGATCTGCCTGAACCCGACCAAGCCTGCAGATCCCAGATGTCATTCATGGTTTTGCTGGTAAGAGGTAGCAATCTCAGCTTCTTGGGCCTGCTTCTCCCCATGACTTCCCTCCTAGCAGCAGGAGGCTGGAAGAATAGGTTTCCTAAACAGAGGGAAGTGAGTCATTCTACCTTCATCACCCACGGCCCTTGCGCTGCAGGGGACAATGTGCTCATTCCTCTCGCTCTTCAGCCCTAATTAATCTCTTCCTGCTCGCGTGCCCCATCCTACCCACCAGAGAATTCCATATCCCCTTCCCTCGACCTTTCCTAATCTTGGCTAGCTTTCAAGGTTCAACTCAAGTCCCTCTTCTAGAAAGCTTCCCTTGGTCACTACAGGCATGCTGATCCTGTCCGCCCTCTGAAATGGTTTCCTTAGTTAGCAAGCCCACGGTGTAATGCCCAATTACTGAAATTCCAATCAGCTAGTCCACTCCTCTGGAGGATAGGGACCCTCCTCTCATAGGGACAGGGACCATGCTAGGACATGGCAGGAAAAAACAAAGGACTTGAGTTCCAAAGCCAGTTTTATTGTATATTAGCTTTATGAGCTTAGTCAAGGAATGGACTTCTCGGAGCCTCTTTTTGCTCATCAGTAATGCCTTCCCAGCAGAGCCGCAGGGGGATTAAGTGAGGTAACAGGTACAAATCTCTCAGAACCTACAGCTAGTAGGAGTACTCTTGACCATCAGACCCTCAAAAAACTTGCCTTAATTTTTAGGCCTCATTTCTTCCCTCCCTTTCTTTTTCATTGTTCTTCTAGATTCTCCACTGCATGAAGCTCAGTGCTTAATGTATTGTGGGTGCTCAATAAATACTTTCCTCCTTCAGTACGGATTTCTTTTATATCACTGAGGGCAAGGGTGATGTCCATTCGGCTCACCCTGATATCCCCAGTACCCAACCCTGTGCCTGGCACAGAGGAGGCCCTCAATAATGTTTGGTGAGTGAATGAACTGCATGCCTTTGGGGGTTCAGCAAAGAATGGGTATGCAGTGAAAGAGTTGAGAAAAGCATCAACCTCCAAGCCAAACAAAGGCATGGAGAGTGGTGGTTTCCCATGGGATGAATTTTCTGAGCTGTTGTGAAGAAAAGGGAACAGAGCCATTCAAATGCCACCATTTTCAGGAGGTGGATGGAAAGATAAAGAGAGCATTGATAGAGAGCAATGGGGTCTTTAGAAAGTGAGAAATCCCTAGGAGTCCGCAGAGTCCTGATGTGTAAGTGTGCTGGATACGCCTCGGATACACATTTTCTTTTCCAGCAGAACTGTATTTCACCTGCTGGCAAAGAGCAACAATTCACTTGTAGCACAGGAAGAAAGCTGCAGAAAATCAAAAGAAAGCAGCAGGCAGGAACCTATAAACGAGTCCCACTTTCCCATCCCCTAGACAGAAAGCCTGGGACGAGAGTACTTTAAATTCTGCTCTGCAGTTTTTCTGGGAAAAGACGATTCCGTTGTAAATTATTGAACATTTCATTTAAGCTTCATAAATAAGAAACTCAGATGAAAACGTTACATGTCAGATCCGTTCGGCAACATGTAATTTCTGTCTTACTCCCTCGATCTGTCACCCTTCATCTACGTCAGAGAATTTCTACTTCATTATAGGCAATTGAAGGTTTCAATCAGATGCCTAAGAAAAGTAGTTTATGTTCCAAAGGTAACCTAATTTCTGCCACCAAGGATGTACCTGGGACTCGCCGAACATATTGACGGAGATAGATGTGTGCTTCCAACGTTTCCGGGGGCGTCGCAATCACCCACTCAATCTAGCAGCAGGTACCCCTCCCAGCCAGGGGCCAGCTCCTCGCTGACAGCTGGACTTCCAGAATCGCTTGTTTCACCAGAGCTAACAGGCTAAGCCCCAGCAAACTGCCAACAGGTGTGCCCAGGACTAGCCTCTACCTACCTGGGACACACAAAAAAGGACTCAAGGTCCTGGAATAGTTCTCCGAGTGAGGTAATAATAAAACCGGCTACTATTGCCATGGGCCAGGCACCGTCCTGCACTTAATCGTCACGGCCACCGTTCGAGAGGAATACCACCGGGTTTCCCATTCTACAGAAACTGAAGCTCAAAGATACTAAGTATCAAAGTGACGCAGGTAGAAAGTGGCAGAGAATGAATGGTAACATAAGTTTGGCAGACCTCAAAGTCTGTCACTCTTCAAACTTTACCTCCACTGGTGTCGACACTTCAGAGGAAGAAAGAATGAAGGGTTAAGAAGTGGGCTGGAGCTGGTCTGAGAAAGGGAAAAGAGGGCTGGCTCTCATACACTCCTTCAAGGGAGCCTGGTTGGTAAGGCCTGGCAGGTACTGTCTTACTCAAGCATGGGGACATTTATTGCTTTGGGCTGGACTAAAGCTCTACTGACGAGGGGATGCACAGCCCTCTGGCTACCATGCAGCGTTCTCCTTCATTAAACCAAACCATTTGTTAAGGAAAGGTTGCTCAATGCATTTCCTGTCAAAGTCATTCCTATTACCTCAGGAAGCCGGGGAAGTCACAGCTGCTCAGGGGAAGGGACGACATTGGGGGAGGGGTGGGACATTCCAGTTCTCCTAAAAGTCCCGAATCCCTAAGGCCAGAAGTCTGAGTGTCCTCTCCAGCTGGCCATACACTTACTCTTTGCCTTAGTTTCTTTTCATAATTTGATGATGTACTGGTTTGAATGGTGTCCCCCCTCCCCACAACCCCACCCCCCACCCCCAATTCCACCCCCTGGAACCTGTGAATATGACCTTATTTGGAAATAGGGTCTTTACAGAGGGAACCAAATTAAAATGAGGTCATAACAGATTAGGGTGGGCCCTAAATCCAATGTGCAAAGTGCCTTCATAAGAAGGGGAGAAGACACAGACACACAGGGAGAATGCCACGTGCTACAGACTGAATGTTTTGCGTCCCCCCAAAAGTCATGTGTTGGAAACCTCGTTTCCAGTGTGATATTAGCAGATAGGGACTTTGGGAGGTGATTAGGTCATGAGCAAGTAGCCCTCATGAATGGGACTGGTGCCCTTGTAAAAGAGACCCCAGAGAGTTCTCTTGTTCCTTCCACTGAATGGAAACACAGCGAGGTGACGGCCATCTATGAACCAGGAAGTGAGGTCTCTCCCAATGTCAAATCTGTTGGTGCCTTGATCTTGGACTTCTCAGTCTCCAGAACTGTGAGAACTAAATGTGGTTTAAACCACCCAGCCCGTGGCAATTTGTGATAGCAACCCGAGCAGACTGAGACACTATGAGGCAGAGCCTGGAGCAGAATGCCCAACATGGGCAGCAACCACCTAAAGCTAGAAGAGGCAAGGAAAGATGTTCCCCTTAGCTCCCCCTTGGGAAGGAGCACTGCCCCCCCCCCCAGCACCTTGTTTTGGGCCCTCTAGACTCTAGAACTGTGGTAGATTACATTTCTGTTGTTGTAAGCCACCCCTTGTCATCATTTGTCATGGCGGCCACAAGAAACTAATGCAGATGGAGAAAAGACTCCCCATCCCACCATCCTCACAAGGTTGTGCTGAGGGTCAAAACACATCCAGGTATTTTGAAAAGAACAAATGTTATATAAATGTAGAATAACATGATCATCAGCCATGGCTCTTGTGGCCCCACACAGATTGCCCCCCCCCCCCACCAAAATGCCTACCAGAAGGACTCAGGCTCATCATGGGGGACCCCACAGGTGATAATTTGATCTTTTTGTATTTTTCTACAATCCCACTTCTAGTAAATGAGGGTGAGTTTGTGCTAGTTTGATGCTAGAATAATGGTCCCTAAAGATGTCTACATTCTAATCCCAGGAGCATGTGACTCTGTCAACCTACATGACAAAAAGGAAATTGTAGGTGTGATTAGGTTATCTCGGTGGGGCCAATATAAGAACAAGCGTTCTTATAAGAGAGATACAGGGAGATCAGAATCAGAGTAGAAGATGGGGCAAGGGACACAGAGGTCAGAAAGAAAAACAGATATGAAAATGCTATGCTGTTGGCTTTGAAGATGGATTAAGGAGCCACAAGCCAAGGGAGGCAGGAAGCCTCTAGAAGGTGGGAAAGGCAAAAAAACAATTTCTCCCCCAGAGCCTCCAGAGGCTGCAACCCTGCTGAAACATTTAGACTTCAGACCTGCTGATGCTGAACTATAAAATAATAGACTTGTGTTGGTTTGAGCCACGATATTGTGGTAATATATTACAGCGGCAATAGGATATTAATACACCAGTCAAGCCAGTTAGTCTGAAAATGAATATGGGAGAGAGTAGGGAGACAATTGCAGATAATTGCAGGTATCCTGGGAGGTGCCCAGTGATTCTTTGTATTAATCCCCCAAAGGATTTCCCCAGAAAAGTTTATATCTTTTAGTTGGACAGTTTTTGCGTTTTTTCCATCTTCCCAGAGTCCCCTGGAAGTCGAATCTAAAATTGAATCCATAACTTTAAATACCCTGGCATCTGAATTAACAACCTTGGTAGGGAGCCCACAGCAGCAAGGCTTCTGCCTGCCCCTATGTTAAAGGCCTGGTAGCCTATTCATCCAGTGTTGCTCCCTAGAAGGGATCCCAGAGTCCCCATATGGTTTCAATCCCTATCTATAAAAGGTGCAGATTGGTGCTCACAGCATTCGAGAAATGCTTTAGGGGCACCTGGGTGGCTCAGTCGGTTAAACATCCAACTTTGGCTCAGGTCATGATCTCACGGTTTGTGGGTTCGAGCCCTGCGTTGGGCTCGAGCCCTGAGTTGGGTTCTGTGCTGACAGCTCAGAGCTTGGAGCTTGCTTCAGATTTTATGTCTCCCTCTCTCTCTCTGCCCCTCCCCCCACCCCCATGCTCTGTCTCTCTCTCAAAAATAAATGAACATTAAAAAAAATTAAAAAAAAAAGAAATGCTTTAAAGGCCCATATCCATACAATCCCTCCTCCAATTCACAACTTATACAAGAACTCCCTTCACCAGCCATAACCAACTTGAGACTCTAAGGACCTTTGGAAGACCTTCCAAAGGAGAGCACATTTCTGAAGGTCACTAACAAGGGCAGCCTTGCTGCCTTCCCAACGAGACCAGCAGCAAGAAGGAAGCTGCATGGAGCACTTCATCCTGTTGACTTGGTATGGATTTCCTAAATGTTGAAATTGGGATTTCCTACTAGGTAAAATTAGAAGGAGATTCAGGAAGGACTAAACATAAGATCTGTACAGGAATCTAAGCTTATTTGCTTCCCTCCTCTCTGCCTTCCCCACCACTGACATACACACAGAATAATGTTTGTTTCTGCATCTACCGACAGATTTGGTGCCTGGCACGGAGTATGGAGTTGGAATATCAGCTGTCATGAATTCACAGCAAAGTGTACCAGCCACCATGAATGCCAGGACTGGTGAGTAGGACTGCTATAGAAGCAGACCAGGATGCTGTGCAAGCCTGAGAAGCCACGGAGGCTTGCGGCTTGCTTGTCCTGGCAAGGGCCGGTCAGAAGGCAATGCCCCCTGATGAACAGGTCCCTGGATGACAGTTATCAGCCTAGGAACAACATCTACCTGCAGATCGTTGATCTCTGTGCCTAACCTCTGCTATCAATATGCAGGATAGTCTCACTCACTTCCCCACAGATCTGTGCATGGTCTCCCATGGTCTGGTGGGCTGCCCCCAGAGGTGGAAAATTCGAAATCAGTTGGTGTCATAGCAAGTCTTTCTAATATAATACCTCAGAGCAGGCAGAATGTGATGTCCCTCACCATGGATGACAGAAGCCCTCAGAAAGGTCATAGGGATAAAGGTTTAGACTTGGAAACAACCTGTTAAATCTAAGGGCAATGGAAAATTCCACTTGAGACCCTTGCCACTCAGCATCTGGCATATTTGCTTCCAAATTCTGGGTAAATTTCAAAATCACTCTGGAACTTTAGGTACAGGCAGCTGGCATGGGGTGGGGATTTTGAGCCAATCCCTGCTCCAAGGCTCATTCCAACATAGACAACCTCTCTAAGAGAACCACGAGGGCACAGGTCCCCAGGAGTTATCAAACCTAATTACCTGTACACCCATGGCCAGATCAGTCACAATGGCCTCAGGAACAGGGGTAGCTACTATTGCCAGGAATGTCATATCCCTACTTGATGGTGGCTCCTATTTTACCCTGGTTGGATTGCTGAGAAAGGCTGGAAGAAAATGAATATGGAAAGCTTGATAATCAACAGCCAGCTTTGTCCCAGAGGTATGTCCCAGAGGTGGATGTATTCCTATGATGTTGGAGCTATTAATACCTTTATGCAGATTGTCCATCTATATACCAAGCCCTTGGCCATCTTTCAAAGTGAAGGTGCTTAACAAAATGTGACAGAATTGTCAGCAATGACAAGCTAATCCTCATGGTCAGCAGGCCTGTTTATAGGTTAGAAATCCACAGGGAGGTCCAATTCCAATAAAAACTGGCCCTTGTATGGAACTTGTGTAAAATAGGCCACTTATGTTGATCCACAGAACTCGATAGTCCCCGAGACCTCATGGTGACAGCCTCCTCGGAAACCTCCATCTCCCTCATCTGGACCAAGGCCAACGGCCCCATTGACCACTACCGAATTACCTTTACCCCGTCCTCCGGGATCGCCTCAGAAGTCACTGTGCCCAAGGACAGAACCTCATACACACTGACAGATCTAGAGCCTGGGGCAGAGTACATCATTTCAATCACTGCTGAGAGGGGTCGGCAGCAAAGCTTCGAATCCACCGTGGATGCCTTCACAGGTACCAGGGTAGCAGACATCCTAGCTGGGCTCAGGGATCAATGGATCTTAGTATGAGAAAGTCATCTAAGTAGCCTACTCTTCCAACGCCCCCATTTTGTTTAGAGAAGGAGGAATGTGGGTAGAGAAAGAAGAGATCGAGGAGAAATTAACAAATACATCAAGACGGAATGGTTGGAAGTAAAGGGGAGAGAGGAGAAAGGCTACCTACGTGCCTGAAAATTTGTATCTGTTTTTCTAAAACCTGGACATAGGGATTGATTCTGTTCATCTTTCCCCATCTGCACTAAATCAGTGGGCATTCAGAGGATCCATGGGATCATGTTAAATTTCTCCCAGGACAAAGATTTTAAATCCTGGGTGAGTATTAGGAAGAAGTATTATGAGGTGTTACCCTGCTGAGGGCATTCATTTTTCAGTATAAGGCTTGGAGAAAGGAGATGGACAGGACTAGAGAGTGAGGGGCTGTAAGCTCTGAGTCAGCAGGTGAAGGTACAGTCGTAATTGATAAGGAAAGCAGATCCCTCCTAATTGATAAAGAAAGCAGATCCCTTCAGTCAGAGGGCTCTCCTAGCCCAGTGGTCCCACCACCTCGTGTGTGTTTCAGAACCATCATCTTCTCTGCTTTGCAGGCTTCCGCCCCATCTCCCATTTGCACTTTTCTCACGTGACCTCCTCCAGCGTAAACATAACCTGGAGTGACCCATCCCCTCCAGCAGACAGACTCATTCTGAACTACAGCCCTCGGGATGAAGAGGAAGAGATGACAGAGATCTCCCTGGAAGCTACCAAGAGGCACACTGTCCTGATGGGTCTGCAGCCAGCCACCGAGTACATCGTGAACCTGGTGGCAGTCCATGGCACAGTGACCTCTGAACCCATTGTGGGCTCCATCACCACAGGTGAGGTGGGAGGGCTCGACAGCAGGTGGTGAAGGGGGTTCCTACAGAGGTCTTTAACAAGTCAATGAAATTTACAAAGAGAAACACCCAAGAAGTAGGGGCCTGCCTCACTTGGCTAGAGAGGGTCTGTGAGCTGTTCTGAAAGAGCCACCTCTTCCAGGGCTGCATAAAATGTATAAGATGGGAAGCTTCCATTGGGAAGGTAGGACAGACTCAATGTCTTGAGGAGGCCAGGGCTTGAATGCATTGGTCCAGAGGTTCTCACACTACCAGCCTGAAGACAGTTAACCTTCAAAAGGAAACTCCATCTCTTGACTGCTCAGTAAGGTCACTCGTACAAATGATGCTTCCTCAAAATTATGTGGGACGAGCACTAGCATGCGGCCATGTAGGAACCTGGTACTCAGAGAGTGGGGTTGGTTTGCATGTTGTTTGGAAAACATAGGCACTGTGAGACTATTGGATCAAATTCATCTCATCATTCTCAAATGTAATCCCAGATATGAGTATGCATGTGGCTGAGGACATGTGTATTTGGGTGGTTTCCTATATAATGACAAGAACCCACTAACTGGACAAGTACATTAAGCACTCAGCTGGTTTCGACCCTGCAGTCCTCCAGTAGTCAAAAAAATGAGGTACCCAGTACAAATGAAATACAGTTTCAGAAAGTGGATTTGTTCTGGACTCGTGCTCTGAAATCCCTCTACAGTCAATAGGCAGTTTTTCCAAACTGAACCATAGGTGGCTGCTAAAAACTAAGAGAAACAGAGTTGGGTTTGTCTAAGAGAAGCTGCTCTAGGGAAAATGACTATGTTACTCCCAGTTCAAAAGAAAACATATGAACTTAAAGGAAAGTTCCAGTTGGCCTTGACACAGCTAACAGTTGCTGCACAGCACAGAGCTTGCCAGTTCGACCTAATGTTGTTAAAATATTCCCCATGAACATGGCTTTAGCCATACCTATGACTTTTCATTTCAAACTTGGGCCTAATCATGGCTTTAAGGATGCCCTAGTACAAAGGGCTTGTCTGTCCCTGCGACACTATTAGCTCTTGGTCCACAAGAAACCAAGGATAAGAATTGCTTTCTCACACTGTGCTTTTCTGTCTTTTTCCCACAAACACACGGGTCCTTGTAGGAATTGATCCCCCCAAAGACATCACAGTTAGCAATGTGACCAAGGACTCAGTTATGGTCTCCTGGAGCCCTCCTGTTGCATCATTTGATTACTACCGAGTATCGTATCGGCCAACACAAGGTAATAAAGTCACTTGATTTCTCACAAATGGATGGGATTTGGTGCTGAGTGACAACTGCTCTGGGAGAAATACATATCCCAGAGGATATCACCCCTGCCCGCATTCTCCCCCTCTCTGTAGCGCGCTCCTTCACAATGAGAGTGGGTTAAGGAGGAGTAGGCAAGAAACCCTGAACTCACCAACTCCTCTCACACACGGCTGGACTATATTCACCCAGAAACCAGGCCCTCAACCAGCAGAGCAAATCATGGTAACTGGTCACCATTATCTAGGCAGTCTAGTGAGAAACAACCCCCCAAAAAAATCTGCCAAGATCCAGGGTCATGTGCACTTTCCCGAGAGACTAGTCCAAGACTAGAAGCCTGGGGGATTCCTAAAGACTCGGCTGAGCCAGATGGAGCCTTAGAGGGAGCCACAGTGATGGTGGTCCTCTTTCTACCACTCCAGCCAAGTCGGGAGTCAGAAAAAGTTGGCACAGACCTTTACCCTGCCAGTTCCTGCTGTGCATGGCACATTGTTAACAAAGTAGAGGGCATGCCCACTTCCAAGGAGGCGGTGGGAGAGTTTTCCAGACTACCCTGTCTCCGGGCTGCATAGACCCCTCTTCACAGTCCATGCCCGTTAGACTGCCTTAAGAAGACCAGCTTGTTAGAAAACTAAATGAACCACTTTGTTGTTGTTGTTGTTGTTGTTGTTGTTGTTCCAAGGAACCTATAAAATTAGGAGGTGGGACCAGCATACAAGCTCTCCTCAAGCTCCAATATTCCCAGTCCATGAACCACTTCTCTTCTTTCCCCACCAAGCGCTGAGCTTTGCACCTGTCTGTGCTTCATGACAAAGTGCTGCCAGAAGCTTCTATGTAGATAGACTATACCATGAGCTGTGTTGAAGCATCTGCTGAACTTTAACAGTGGCTTCTGCTCTTCCTTAGTGGGACGGCTGGACAGCTCAGTGGTGCCCAACACGGTGACAGAATTCACCATCACCAAGTTGTATCCAGCCACTGAATATGAAATAAGTCTCAACAGTGTGCGGGGCAGAGAGGAGAGTGAGCGCGTCTGCACCCTCATTCACACAGGTAGGCATGTCTCCCTGTCATGAGCCAAGTCAGGATGCTGGCTGAGGACCCACAACAGACAGAAGAGGCAAACAGTAGAGTTGTTCTGGCTAATAAATACAGAGGGCACTGGTCCTGGGTTCAGAGGCTCCATTCTTGGGTGTCCCTCTGACTCACTGTGTTATGCAAAGCAATTTGCAATTTCTCTCCCCCCTGATATTCCTAATACTGGAAGTTTAGACCTTATTGATTTGGGTCAGATATTTTCATGGAATTTCCAGTAAGAAAGGTGACCTTTTAAAGACACACGATGAAAGTGAATTCCAGAACAGACATCTGAATCATCACATCTAATTAAAAGAAATTTTTTTTTAATGTTTACTTATTTTTGAGAGAGAGAGAGAGTGAAAGGAGGGGGGAGGGCCAGAGAGAGACACACACACAGAATCTGAAGCAGGCTCCAGGCTCTGAGCTGTCAGCACAGAGCCCGATGCGGGGCTCAAATTCATGAACAGTGAGATCAGACCTGAGCCGAAGTCAGACGCCCAACTGACTGAGCTCCCCCAGGCGTCCCTCAAATTTAATTTTTTAAAAGACTCAGTCAAGTAAATTTTACCTCAGAGAAGGAAAAGTTGATTATATCAGTAATAACCCATAGGGTCCTGAAAGTCTTCATCCTCTGTGGCCAGAACCCACCAAGTGGCTGCATTTGCTATTGCTTTGTGCTCAAAAGGTGGTGGCCTTCCTTTGGAAAGTGAGCCCTTTGGATGCACCTGAGAACAGGGCTCCCGCAACAGCTCCGCTGCTCCTCCTTCTCAGTCAGCCCACCATGCAGAAGTAGGAAAGATTTGCTGTAGAAGTCACCAGAGGGGACAAAGCTTTCTGTCCCCAGACCCCAGATCTAACCTTCCAGTGAAGCTATTATTCCCACAGCACATGGGAAAACATCCAACCTGCCTCGTTAGAACAGCCGGCTTTCCTGAGGCTGCTTAATTTCCTCAGAGAATGGCATTTCCTGAACGAGGGAAAGGTAACTTGGAATTCCTCACTGCTTTTGTAGATACTCTCACAGGCCCAGAAACATCTGTAAAGTAATGGCCTAGAAACGTTCCTTCAGAATGTTCAGAACCTCAAGAAATTATTCTTCTAAAAGACACCACAGGGTATTCTCATCTTCCCTAGTCTCCTCACAGGCCTGTGACTACAGATAACCCAGCAATATTTTTGGTCCAATATTTCCTTTCCATCAAATTATCTGTGACCATTAAAGCATCAAGAAATATTGACCCAAAGTGATGCCCAATGAGTCAAAAGAAGCCCCCCTCTCACCTTCCTGAAAGCCTTAGAAATTCATAGGAAAGAAATTAGGCTCTTTCTCTTTGAGAACAAGAAAATGAATTTCAAGAGCCTCCTACCCCCTAGGGTAAAAGAAAGCAGCAACTTGGGTCAAAACACCTCATCTTGGGTTTGTGGTTATAAGCAGCAAGTATCTGTAAAGCAGATATTCAGTATCGCACCAACCCAAACCACCCTCCTTTAGGTTCAAGCAGAGCTATTGGGAACTCCCGACAACCAGATGACCCACAAAAATGTCTTATCTTGTTTTAATGTAAGGTCTATGATTTTGCAATTGGGAGAAATGAGTACTCCTTTAGGATCTCACGCTTAATCTCAGAGGGATCAAGCTAACTGTAGTCTCCCAAGACTTTTCCTCTTTGTCTCTTCTCATAAGGTTGCATTGGAAGAACTTGCTGAAGACACAGATGATGGATGCAGTTGAGATATTAAAACTGAACAAAAGTTCACAGTTGTTGCTTTCAAATGAGGAATACGGGCAAGCTATAGAAACCTGCAGTTAGGGGTCAACAGCACATCTTGGTCCCCAGAAGTAAATTACATGATACTTGGGTTGAGTTGATACTTAAACTATTCTACTAACCTCCATTTCTTTTTTTTTTTTTTTAATTTTTTTTTTCAACGTTTATTTATTTTTGGGACAGAGAGAGACACAGATGAACGGGGGAGGGGCAGAGAGAGAGGGAGACACAGAATCGGAAACAGGCTGCAGGCTCTGAGCCATCAGCCCAAAGCCCGACGCGGGGCTCGAACCCACGGACTGCGAGATCGTGACCTGGCTGAAGTCGGACGCTTAACCGACTGCGCCACCCAGGCGCCCCAAACCTCCATTTCTAAAATAAATCCCAACCTTATGGAAGGGAAGCATAGTAAGAAACATATGCATAGAACATGGGCAAATAAGAATAGGCACACGGTCCCATGATGAGCAAACTCTGTTCCCCCCAACAGGCACCACTGGCCTTTAGCCTGGAAGAATCCCCTTGACTCTATGCCACAAAAAGGATACCCAGAACTCAATACAGAGGAAGTCTGTGGTAAAGCAATCATCATATGTGGCTTTAGAGGCAACCTGAGTCCCATTCAGTCATTCCACGAGCATTTATTGTGTACCTTGTAAGTTCCAGGCACTGAGGCTACTCCTTGACTTCATGGAACTCCCACCATACTTTCCAAAGTTCATCAACAGAGATCGTTCCACAAAGCATGCCCCTTGTATTTGTGGAAGTGCAAATAGCCTGGGAAACAAATTGTCTCATTAACTAAAGGAATATAACAATTCCTATATGTTCTGAGTTTCTCCCTCTACATTTAAATGTCTAAAGCACAACAGCCATACCTCAGAATCCCCCATAGCACCTGACAGTGCTCCATATGTAAGAAGTTAATGAATACATTAAAAGGAAGACCCGAGACCAATCAGGGCAAAACTGGGTACTTGGGAGGAAGGACGAAGGGGAGAAGAGGAGGAGATCAGAAGGGGAGAAAGGAAAGAGGTCTCCACTCACTTCATCATTTTGTATGGCACAGCCGCAGACGTGCATGATGGGTGAAGCTGCAGGAGATAGTTCGCTGCAGTGCCTCCTACGTTCACCTGATATTCTCCGGTTCCATTTCAGCCATGGACAACCCTGTGGATCTGATCGCCACCAACATCACTCCAACAGAAGCCCTACTGCAGTGGAAGGCACCAGTGGGTGAAGTGGAGAACTATGTCATTGTTCTCACACACTTTGCAGGTGAATGTCTACAGGCCTGTGCATCAGGCAGGTGGGAAGGGTGGGGACTGGGGCTGAAGGCTAGTATGACAGTTTTTGTTTTTTAAAGGACATTTTATCAAGCTGAGGAACATATTAGAAGTTTTCCTGCTTTACTTTTACTCTCAAGCTTTCAAGATGTCCCCAAACTCTGCAAACAGTACCAACTATGGGAATGCAGAAGGGCCAAATCTGTAATGTACATGGAGGGCACATAAACAAAGGCAAATACAAAAAACAGAGCAATAGCACTTGGAAGACAAAGCTCAGAACTGAGCTAAGACATGGCCCCAAATGCTATGGGCTGGAACGCAGACTTTTCTAGATATTTACAGAGCGAGAAAACCACTAAAGCACCATGCACGGAGCAGATAATACGTGGAAACAGGTGACAAAGGATCCAGGCCTAGCAAACTCCTGTTGCTTTAGTCTTGTCTACCCATATCCAACCCAAAAGGTTGATCCAGCATGAAATCTTGAGTTTCAATGTCTTCTTACCATGCTTGTTCACCTTACATTATTTGAAGTTGAATAGAGAAGCCCAAAGCAAAATAGTGTTGAGTGATTCAAATGTCTAGGCCTAGGAAAATTACCTGCCTGGCCAAATTATACATGTGATCACAAGAATTCTTGTGGGTTATACCCAGAATCCAGAGAACAAAGATACCAGAAGACAAAAGATAAGCAGATGTCTTGATTTTCAAAAATGACAGAGGAAGCCAGTTTTTGTAAGCTGCAAAGTAAACAGATGGTCAAAGCTTGGGAAAATAAAAACCAAAACAGACTATTAAATAAATTGGGAAAAGAATTAGTGGATATAGCATACAAGTACAGGTTCACTAAAAGTTTTACCAGAACCACTTTAGGTCCCTTTTTTTTTTTTTTTTTTTAACTGGCCAATCTGCTAACACACTTGGATTTCAGTAAGGTATTAGAAAAACCCACTTATCAATTTGACAATAAATTTCATATATTTAAAATAAAATATGGTTAAGAGTGAAAAAAAAAGAACTCTGTTAAATGTTTAAAAAATAATTACATTAAAAATATACATTAATTTAAGGAAAAAAAAAAGAAAGAAAAACCCACTTATCACTTAGATGGAAAAATACGTGATGGATCATATTTGGAGTTAGAACTGTAGCTGATTGGATGACCCTCCTCAAGGAACGAATATCATGACTATATCTCCACCAGAACCCCACTATGTGCGTGTGCGATCCGTGTCAACTCCTGCCACCCCTCCCTGCATGCCATGGGCCTGCGTTTCTTAACTCTCACCATGCCTTCCCAAACTACCATGCATTTATTTGCATGTGTCATTTCCTCTACCAAGAAATTCCCTCCCTACTTGTCTGCTTAGACACACACATTCTTTAAGTCAGTTTCAACACTATCTCCTCTGCCAAAGCTTCCAATATTCCCCCAAGGTAGATAGACCCATCCACTCACAGATACAAAGTACATGATTCCAGGGGCGCCTGGGTGGCTCAGTCTGATAAGTGTCCAACTTCGGCTCAGGTCATAATCTCGCGGTTCAGCTCTGCTGACAGCTCGGAGCCTGGAGCCTGTTTCAGATTCTGTGTCTCCCTCTCTCTGCCCCTCCCTGCTCACAGTCTGTCTCTCTCTCTCTCAAAAATAAACAGACACTAAAAAAAATAAAAACAAAGTACATGCTTCCCTCATACCAATTAACCTCTGTTCGTGCAACAAATACCTTTGATGTCCTCCCACGAGCCACGCACTCACCAAGGCTGCAAGGATTCAGAGACAGAGCATGAGTTCTCTTCGCAGACCTCACTCTGGTGAGGAAGAAACCAATACCTGGGTACAACCCAATGTGAGCACTGTCATGACACAGGCAATCACAAAACAGATGGATCACTGATTGGGAGTGAGGGTGTTGAAGGGGAAAAAAACAAGCTGATCTCAGGTAAAGTTAGAATAGGATTGTATAGGAAAAGGAATTCCGAGAAAAGAGAGCAGCCTGAGTGCATTTGTAGAGATATGAGAGAACATGAGGACTTCTGAGAACTGCCATGGTTTGAGGTGGCTGGAACAGCGACCGCTGGCAGCATGTTGCAAATGAGGAAACTAAAAAGGTAGAGTCATTATGTATGTTCTTCCAAAGAGCTGGTGTGGATTTTAACTTGTTTGCATGCCTTCTACACCTTTAGACCACAAGGAACTTGAAACCCCCACCTAGTTTGGAGAATTGCTTTGTAAACTTTCTTAAATGCTGAGTGACCTGGGAGTATTCTAAAGACACAAGAAAGGGCTTGGCCCTGCTCTAGTGAATAGTTGTTTTTATTTTTGTTTTTAACATTTATTTATTTTTTGAGAGACAGACAGAGCGTGAGTGGGGAGGGGCAGAGAGACAGAGGGAATCCGAAGCAGGCTCCAGGCTCTGAGCTGTCAGCACAGAACACAACGTGGGGCTCAAACCCACTAACTGTGAGATCATGACCTGAGCCAAAGTCAGACACTTAACCAACTGAGCTACCCAGGTGCCCCTCTAGTGAAGTTTTATTGACAGCATGAATGAATACAGAGAAGACACGCTTATCACATTTGTATATAAAACAAATCTGGGTAGTCACTGATACTGTGATACGGTGACCGAGAGTAGCTATGCTTGTGCTGAGCATAGCATTAATGTATGCAGAAGTTGAATCACTACGTTGCATACTTGAAAATAATGCACCATTGTGTGTCAACTGTGCTCAGATATTTTAACTGTGATCAATAGAATCCAAATTCAAATATAGCTCAATAAACTGAAACAGTGGACCAAAACTCAATTGACAAGGCAAAATACGGTAGAAATAAATGTGGAGCTCTGTCCATGGGTGCAAGAAATCAACAGATTTGGAGCTGCCACATACATGTAATGGTGGTTGGGGATAAATTTTCTCAGCCTAGAAGAGAGGGCTTGATTCGAAGCTGTGGTGGGGGGGAAGGAGCCACGGAGACAGAGGCTTCAGCTTTTCTTTGTGACCGCAGCGGCTTGAGTGAAGTCATGGAAAAGACAATTTGGCTTCCAAATAAGGAATATGTTTCTCAATCGAGATACAAAACATGATGAGAGGAGATGCTTGTGTGGAATCCAATGCTAAGCTGAATAGCCTTTAAAAGATGTCTTCCACAATCCTTCAATATTGAATCTTTATGAATGTCTTTGGATTTGATAAGCTTTTCCCAGGTGGAATCGCTTTAGTCAGCTCTTACCCGTGTTCATATGATTTCAGTTGCTGGAGAGACCATCCTGGTTGACGGAGGCAGTGAGGGATTCCAGCTCGTTGGCCTGCTTCCCAGCACCCACTATACTGTCACTATGTATGCCACCAGTGGACCTCTCACCAGTGGTACCATCAGCACCAACTTCTCTACCCGTGAGTACATGGTTGACTACATATCCAGCATCCCTAGATGCTTTTGCAGATCCTGAAAATTATCCGTCCCCATGTGGTGGACTAAATTAGAGTCTAGAGGCTTTGGACAGCGCAGCTATGAGCTGTTTGTATCTCAGTTGACTGCTGCCCAAATGCCAGTGAGCTGCAGCTCTCGGGCAGCAGGCACATGTCTATTTTCTGCTTTCATCCTGGGTCTGGCTGACAGCAGTAGAACCAGGCCAGGAGAGGCCAGTATTGGAAATGGATCTGGCCCAGAAAAAACTGGATGCATATGAAAGGGCTTGATATCTGGGAGACACTGGCTGGGTGCAATCGTGGCCAGAACAGGAGACAAAGGTATAGTTGTGGGGATGATGATGCAAGTTCAAAAGTGAACTCACAGACATGCAGATTTATTTAGGTCATGATTTCAGACATAGGTCAGACTGGAAGATGACACACCTGGGCCCAGAGGGCCAGGTTAGAGGGGGAAATAGGTGCAGGAATGATCATGACACTGGCTGATCATCTTCTGCTCTTGTCCAAGCTAGAACTGGGGTCAGCATGTAAGCAGCCCAGAGACCACGTAGGTGGGCAGATAAATACCTGATACCTGGAATCAAACGGAAAGGAGCTGGAGAGGAAGGTACTCCTGGTATTTTCTCTTCTTTATAGTCCTGGACCCTCCTGCAAACCTGACGGCCAGTGAAGTCACCAGACAAAGTGCCCTGATCTCCTGGCAGCCTCCCAGAGCAGAGATTGAAAACTACATCTTAACCTACAAATCCACTGATGGAAGCCGCAAGGTGAGATTTTTCTGTAAGGGAGATTTTTCTATCAGGCCATCCAAAGGGAGCAAACTGGGTTTCCCGTGATGGATACAGACATGCTGTTGAGGGAAAAGCCTGAGTCTGTAAGCCAGAGATTTTGGTGCTAGTCCTGGCTTCTCTACTACTCTCTTTACAAGTTGAGACAAAACACGAAGCCTCTCTGAGCCTTAGTTTCCGCTCCGGATAATGGGGGTGTCTACCTTTAAAACTTCACTTGGTTTTGGGTGGTGCTTCCAATATGATGATGCAAAGCACAGTGGAAACTTCCAAGCCCTATAAGTACATCGTTTTGGAAAAAAATTTCACTAGCAGGGCCAAGCAAACATGAGCTGGATACCAAATTCGATAGTCTTTTATGCCTCTTGATAAGCATTATAAAGGCTACATCTATAGCCTGCAGTAAAGAGATGACACATTTCTGTGTTGTGTGATCAGTTGAAATGGTACTTCTAGAGCACCGGTTGTCAGACTTCTGTTTGCAATGAAATCCTTTTTTTTTTTTTAAAGTGAAATCATATTCAGGAGCAGAATGTACAAAATGGATGTAAGCAGAGCTAGTCTGTTGGATATGGAATAGGGAGGCCTAGGCTTCTGCCTCCCTGGGTCCCGAGGAATCTAATACAGTTGGAAACCACTGGATTTGATAATCCACATGCCTACCTTTATGCCAATGTGCATCTATGTGGTAGGAGCGGTCTCAATCTCACACAGGAGCTGTCCTCTCTGCCTGTTGGCTCGATGCAGTCTTTGTTGGGGAACGGAGAGCACACAGTGGCCGTGGCGATACCGACCGATCTGGCCGTGGGCTTGGGCTTCCCTTCCCAGCTCCTCTCAATCATGTGCCTGTCACTCCCATCCACCTGCCTTCCTCGCTTGTTCCACAGGAGCTGATTGTGGACGCAGAGGACACGTGGATCCGACTGGAGGGCCTTTCTGAGAGCACAGACTACACGGTGCTCCTGCAGGCGGCCCAGGACACTGCCCGGAGCAGCCTCACCTCCACCACCTTCATCACAGGTGAGACACATGGCCTGGTGATGCTTTCTTCTTCCCTGCAGGACGTCTGGCTCCTCAGCAACTTCTGCTGAGACGTGATCAGGGAGGAACCTATCAACGGACTCAACTGCCTCTTCCTGTGAAGGAAAATAATGATTTTCTCCACTCCCCCTTTTCCCCCCTTCCAAGACTCTGCCAGGAAACTTCTCACTACCAGGGCAACCATAGGAACCAGCAGTGCAAATCCCTGGTCCACCTGGACCCACTAAATGACAGGTTCCTGTTCAGATTTTCTGCAAGTGTTTTCCCAGCAAATTTCTTCCATCCTTCCTTCCTTCCTGCCTTCCTTCCTTTCCTTCCTTCCTCCCTCCCTCCCTCCCTCTCTTCCTTCCTCCCTCTCTTCCTCCCTTCCTCCCTTCCTCCCTTCCTTCCTTCCTTCCTTCCTTCCTTCCTTCCTTCCTTCCTTCCTTCCTTCCTCTGCTGCCTGTAATCAGAGAATCACGTAATAAAGGTATGGATAGTAAACCCTTTGCATTAAATCCAGGGTTCTTCTCCATACACGAAGCACTTTTGCATTCCTATGACCTCAATTCAGTCCTTGTAACAACTGGTGAGAAGGGCCTTAGGTGTACCCCCATTTCACAGATGATGAAACAGAGTGCACAGAAATCAAATAGCATAAGTGCCTGGGTCAAACTAGAACCAAGGTCTTCTGCTTCCAAATCCAGTTGCTCCTGCCTTCCTCCATTTAAGTGTCAGCAGCATATACCTGAAACTGTCCTTCAGGAATAAGGGTGTCCTCATGTGTATAACAGGAAATAAACCAACACTGAACCTTTGAGAGCTATCTGACAGGCACTGTTCTGACTACATTACATGTATTATCTAATTCAAGCCTATGAAATCACATCCTATGAGGTATATTCCATTATCCCTATTTCCAGTTGAAGAAATTGGGCCACACAGAGGTGAGGCAACTCACCTAAGACCCCATAACTTGTAAGTAGGAGAGCCTGGATTTGACCCCAGTTGACCTGGCTGTGGGGACTGTGCTATTAACAGTCCTTTCTGCCTTTTCCCACAGTACCTCTCTATAGTCCGTAATGTAGGACTTTCCAGTCCACACTTTGAGCTGTCTTCCTGCCCCACGTTCTGGAGGTGTGGCTGTGCACATGTGTGGGCCAAGCGAGAGTACCCCTTGTCCCTAGATGTATGTCTGCCTGCCATGTCAGAGTACCAGGATGGCTGGAATCCTGGCCCTGCCTCAGAGCCTGTCCCTTCATCACCAGAGGGAGGTGACAGAATATGCCCCATCCCTACTCAGGTGGCTCTCCCTGTAGACTCACCCTAAATGGTAAAGCAGGACACTGAATCAAATACACCAAAATGTCACTAATGGTTCTTTAAGGTAGTGAGATTGTGAATGAGTTCTCCTTTCCCTTCTTTTTAATATTTTGAATATCTTACAAAGTGTCTACAATGAGCACATTCATCAGAAAAATGATTTTTTAATTAAAAATAAAAATAAGCCAAGGGCGCCTGGGTGGCTCAGTTGGTTGAATGCCCAACTCTTGATTTTGGCTCAGGTCATGATCTCACAGTTCGTGAGATCAAGCCCCACATCGGGCTCTGTGCTGACAACATGGGGCCTGCTTGGGATTCTCTCTCTTCCTCTCTCTCTCTGCCCCTCCCCCACTCATACACACACACACACACACACACACACACACACACACACACACACACTGTCTCTCTCTCTGTGTCTCAAAATAAATAAATAAACTTTAAACAATCTTAAAAGTAAATAAAAATAAATGTAAGCCTTGGTCACAGGGCTTTCCACAAGTCGAAACGCGTCTTCACGAAGCAGAACTTGGAGGACACTTGATCCCTTTAAGGGGCTCAAGTCAATTTTGCGCCCCTTCCATGCCCTTTCACGAAGGGACTTATCTCAGCATCAAGGTGCTACTTTCTCTTGTTCCATCCCTTTGCTGTGTATTCACAGGTGTAAGGGTCCTCTGTGGTCCTCTTTTTCAAGCTGCCACCCAAAGACCCGTGGATCGGAGCTTTTCCCTGAATTAAGAATTTTTTTCCCACAAAAAGGACACAGATGACAGAAAAAAACCAGAGCTCCCAATGTGCATATTTATTAAGTCCAAAGTAATCATTTCATCCCCGAAATGCCTAGGTTTCAAAGATCGCTCAGTGTAGTATGGGCCACAGCTCCCTCCCTCGTAATGCCACAGCTGGTGTGTGTGAGCAGGATGATAAGACACTGAGTCTACGGCCATACCACACGGAACGTGCCTCATCTCGCCTGGCACACCTGAGGTTTCTCCAGCATCTTGTGGCTGTGCCTTGCTCCAGATCCACCCGGGCAATAAAAGTGTACCAGCTTCTGTGCCCACCACTGGCCCTCCCTTATGCGAAGCCACCCCACAGATGTATAATAGTTTGGGTCTGGGATCCCAAATCCCGCGGGAGGCTCAGCCAGATCTAATAAGCAGAGGGCTAACAATTCATGGAAATCCAGAGAGGGGGCAAGGGTAGTGGCTTTGTTTAGTGAACAATGCAGAGGGGCCATCAGGGGGGATTTAGGTGTTTGTTTCTTTGTTTTCATGAAACTCCAGCTGACACTGGGCTTCCTGGGGCATGACCAATACCAACTCAAAAAGGGGGAAACTGTTAAGAGCCCACGATCCTGTATAATGAGCGTAGCTACTGACTGAGCCGCCCCATGGACAGTTTGGGGTTGACCAGAGAAGGACTTGCCACTACTCCCGTGGTACAAGGCAAAGATATATCCATGTTTGGAAGTCTTTGCAGAGCTTTGCTGTGAAGCTCAAATTTAAATTTAAACCACTGATGCGTACCACACCCTGCTGGCTTTGTCTTGGAGATTTATCAGAACCCACTGAAATGACCAGTTGCAGAATGAAAAGTGTGTGGATGGAAGTAATGCATATGGAACTACCTTGCACAAAGCCTGACACACGGCAGACATAATAAATGTGGGTTGAATGGAATAGTTAAATCCCAGCTGCAGAGCATGGAAGAGGGGTTTCTGGTGAAACAAAGCTGTAGAAGGAGATTTTGAATATCCATCACAGGGACGGGACTGGCAGAGAGAGAGGTACTGCCTGCACAGTGTGATGCCCCAAGTCCCTCCAATTTCAGGTTCTTTCTGCCACCAGAAATGCAAATTTCCCTGAAGAGATTGTACTAAACCTGCATAGTTATTTGCACGTCAACATTAGTGAGTCTTCTCTGCTTGAGCCATGCCCACCCCCCCCACCTTTTCTACCACCCCCTTGCAACTCCCCTGCCAAAAGCAAATTTTATTAAGGAGGAAGAGAACACAAGAGTATCAGCTTCCTAGATGTGGGGGTCAGGATGTTATGAAGAGGGAAGAACACCTGGTGGCTCAGTCGGTTGAGAGTCCAACTCTTGGTTTAGGCTCAGGTCATGATCCCAGGAGTCATGGGATCGAGCCCTGTGGGGCCTGCTTAGGATTCTTTCTCTTCTCTCTCTCTCTCTCTCTATGCCCCCTTCCCTGCTCTTATGTACACACATGCATTCTCTCTCTCTCTCTGTATATATATATATATATATATATATATATATATATATATATATATGAAAAAGAAGAAGGAAAAGGAAAAGTTTGGGGTTTGCTTAATGGGTGGCTTGAGCCAGACACCTTGAGGAGGAGTCCAGGAGAGGGGGCCTCCAGCATGAGGGGCAGGTGTTTTTCATCCCAGAACTCTCCTGTTAGCCCCATAGATCTCTTACAGGTCTCTGGAGATCAGGCTCCCTCTGAAGAGTGGCCTCAGTGGCTGCACCTTCGGCCTGATTCTGCCTCCCCTGACGTGAAGCACATCCCAACTCATCCTCTCCCTGTCTCTATAACTCCCTCCCAACACACACACACGGGAGCCACACAGCTTGCCCTGTCTGCTCTATCGGCTGGCCCCTGTTTGCCTAGAAAGAAGAAAAGGAGGAGGAAGAGGAGAAGAGGAGGAGGAGGAAAAAGAAGGAGAAGGAGAAGGCGGGGAAGGGGAATGAGAAGGAGAAGAGGAAGAAAGAAACAAAAACAAAGAGCAGAGAATCTTTTCACATACTTGAAAGACTGAAGAGCTGCCAGTCTGAACCCCATGAATTATTTCCGCTGAGCAAGAGGTCTGAAAAACACCAGAGCATCCAATGTGACGGCACATCAGGGCTGATGGATTTAGAGACTAATTTCATTCTCGTAACAGGCATCCTTTCCGACTTCATTGACAGTGCCTGAGCTCTCCACTTAGCAGCATCCTATTCTTAGGACGGGATGTTATCAGCTGGTCGTTCTAAGCATTTTCTATGCCTTGTCTTATGGAACAAAAGAGCCTAGAGCTGGGCCCCTAAGTGGCCTCCATCCGCTGACAAACCTTCATCTTGCCTTGGGTGGGCCGCAATAAGAGGCTCATTTCAAGCAGATGTCTATTTAATGGTCTGGAAAAGAGTTGAGATGCTTTTAAAAATAAAAATAAAAGAGAGAGCGAGAAGAAAAGAACTCACTCCCACAAAACCTCAGAAACTTTCTTTGATCAAGATATCCTCCCTTGCTGTATTCCTGCCATAGAGCATAAACCCATTTCATTCTTTCCATCATGTTAATAGCTGTCTGTCCTGTTGTCCCTGGTGTTTGCACAAGACTCTAGGGGGAATTAAATACAAGTAGAATGGAAGAGAAAAAATATGGATACATTATTTATAATTTACTGTCGCCTGAAATTTCATTCAAGGTCTACTTGTCTTTCAGAGACATGAATATAAATGAGGAAACAAATATTCCCCATAGAGCAACAGGGACTTGGTGAAATGATCTTCTGAGATGCAGGTTTCATTGTCTCTTTTAATACTATAAGAAGCAAACAAGACGCTCACTAAAGCTTGTCCTCAGAGACAGCGAACACTATAAAATAGGTTGTCTTGACCTTGAGGTTAAGCGAAGACAATCATTTATGGAGGTACCCAGAGATGAGTAATGAGAAGTTTTCTTTATTGCCTTTGCTCCAGTCTATCTGACATCCAGGCTGAGCTGCTCTCTGGGGCTTTTCAGGAAAAGCTCTGGGAGTCTATTCTAACACAAGCGTCAGTTTTGAAGCTGTAAAAATTAATAAAGATTGGCAAATCCCGGATCCCTGGACAATAGATAGTGGGTCATGCAAATCCACGTAATTATCAGTTGGGAATTCCAATGCCCACTGTGCATTGCTTCCTACTCTCATTTATACCACACTTCCCCCTTCACCAAAGTAGGGAACTGGAGAGGATTCCCTCTGCTCCACTACTTAGAAACAGCTGGCGTGCCAGCTCCATTGAAATAAGCAATCCCCCAAAAGGAGAGGTCCACCTTCTCCTTTCTTGGACACCTGACTGTGTGGAAGGAGGGCACTACAGACCCCATTTGAACAAACTATTCCCATCCATGACCCCCAAGGGCCCTCTCTATATTTATTCATTTCTTTCTTTCTGCTTTCACCTTTTCTTCCGCCTGCTACACGCAACCGTTCTGAGGCGTTGAATTTGTGTCCTTTGGTTTATATGTGTTTTTGAAAAATGTGTTCTTGGGCAAGTTTTGAGCACATTTCAAATGTGTGCAAACGGTATTGGATTACACAATTCATTCCCTGCTCTTGTATTTTCTACTCAGCGCTGTTTTTAAGACCCATCGATGCTGTAGTGCAGGTGCCTAGTCTCTGGCTTCCAACTGTTGCAAAACACTGCGTGCTGTTCATCCATCACATGTTACCTCTCCATTCTCCCAAGATGGACAGCAGATGGTCCCCAGCCTCCCACACCACAAATGGTGCTGCAGAAAATACCTTATATGTGCCCTCTTATGAATCAGTGAGGCATCACCTTTGGGATATGTTCCCAGAAGAGGAATGACTGGGTCAGGGGGTATGTGTTTACCTGGTTTAACTAAGTATTGCTCTTTGGGATGGCTATGCTAGTCCACACTCCCTACGGAAGTTCATGATGGCTCCTGTTTCCTAATGACAGGATCCAGCTTTGTAACTTTTGACAGTCTAATAGGCATGATTGAGATTTAATTTTCTGGTTTAATTTCTTTATTTTTTTCTTTTTTTAAGATGAAATTTATTGTCAAATTGGTTTCCATACACCACCCACTGCTCATCCCAACTGGTGCCCTCCTCAATACCCATCACCCACGCTCCCCTCCCTCCCACCCCCCCATCAACCCTCAGATTGTTCTCAGTTTTTAAGAGTCTTTTATGGTTTGGCTCCCTCCTTCTCTAACTTTTTTCTTCCTTCCCTTCCCCCATGGTCTTCTATTTAGTTTCTCAGGATCCACTTAAGAGTGAAAACATATGGTATCTATCTTTATCTGTATGACTTATTTCACTTGGCAGAACACTCTCCAGTTCCATCCACGTTGCTACAAAAGGCCAGATTTCATTCTTTCTCATTGCCACGTAGTATTCCATTGTGTATATAGTTGAATTTCTTTAAATAATAACAAGTTTGAGTTTAAACATCTCATCTATACTTGTTAGCCTTTCGAGTTGCCTGTTTCTATAAATTGCCTGCACATACAGCCTATCTTTCTATCAGAGTTCCTGTGATAAGTAAGTGTTACCTAGCATTATTTCAGTTTCTGAAGTCTTTAAGTCTCTACCTGCCTGTGGGACACAAAGGTATTCTTCTATGTGTACCTTTATTAACTTTCTAGATTTTTTTTATATTTAGTCATTTTGTATGTGGTATTAAGTGAGGATATAGTTTTTTAAGTTTATTTATTTATGTTGAGAGAGAGACTGCATACAAGCAAGCAAGGGAGGGGCAGAGAGAGAGGGAGAGAGGGAATCTTGAGCAGGCTCCAGGCTATCAGCGCAGAGCCCAACATGGGGCTTAAACTCATGAACCATGAGACCACAACCTGAGCCAAAACCAAAAGTCAGACGTTCAACCGATTGAGACACGCAGGTGCCCCAGTAAGGATACAGTTTTATTTTTCTTCATATGGTAAGCCAGTTTCCTCAACATCATTTACTAAGTAATCCATCTATTCTCCATTGATTTGTGTTGCTTTACTGTATATTAGGTTTCCATATGTACATGTATCCGTCTCTGAACTCCGAACTCCATATTCTAGTCCATGGTCTGCTCTATAGCCAACACTACATTGTGTTTTAATATCGATCACTCAGTATCTTAATATTAATATCTCAATATTAATATCACTTTTCTTTTTCGAAGTTGACTCAGCTCTTGTGACCTTCATTGTCCCATAGGCCTCTCAAAATAAGTCTATCAAGTTCCACAAAAGAAATTTCATCTTGAATTTAGACTGGAATTGCAATAAGTTTATAAATTTGGAGAGAACTGACATCTTTAGAATACTAAGTCATCCCTTCTAAAAGTATACAATGTGTCTTCATTCATTCAAATCATATCTGTGCTCTTTAATAGGATTTTAAGTATTTCTCTATAACATTATGTTCTTGGCTAATTTCTAAACAATTTACAATTTCTTATTGCTCGGTGACTTTCATTGAACTTTAAAAATTATTTTCTAGTTCCTTATTGCTATGATATGGAAAAATGCTATGGATTTTTGCATATTGATCTCATACCCAGCAATCCCGCTGAGCTCTTTTATTAATTCTAATTATCTATTATTTCTGTTGATATTTTTAGGTAAATGTTTTATATCATTTACAAATAATAATGGTTTTATCTATATATTTCTAATCCTTATACCTCTTATTTATTTACTTTTCTATCCCATTAGCTGGGACCTCAAGAACTATGTTAAACTGAATGGTGATATTAGGTAACCTTGACTTGTTCCCATTCTTAAAGGGAATGCTTACTTGTAGCTTCATGTTGCATACTTTTTGCTAAGTCTTCATTTTTAAGCTTCTTTTTGATGGGAAAACAGAAGATTTTCTAAAATAAAATAAATATAGGGGCGCCTGGGTGGCTCAGTCAGTTAAGCGTCCGACTTCGCTGAAGTCATGATCTCGCGCAGTCCGTGAGTTTCAGCCCGGCGTCGGGCTCTGTGCTGACAGCTCAGAGCCTGGAGCCTGCTTCATAATCTGTGTCTCCCTCTCTCTCTGCCCCTCTCCCACTTTCCCTCTGTCTCTATATCTCAAAAATAAACATTAAAAAAAATGTTTATTGAAATAAAATAAATATATAATTAGCTAATCTTAAATAAACCAAGGTAATATTCGCTTAGGTTTGAAGTTTAAAACATTTAAGTTAAAGAATTTTCTTCTATTTGAAGCTAAGAGTTTTTGTCACAAACTTTGTGGTTAAACTTTATCAAATGGCTTTTTTCTGCATCAACTGAGTTAATTATATGATTTTTATCCTTACCTTAATAACGAGATAAAGTACACTGATAGAGTTTTCTTTACAGTCCTAGGAGAAACCTCACCTGAATGTGATTTTTTTTTTAATCCACTGTTGGGTCTGATTAGGTAAAATTTTGTTTAACCTGTTTACACAATCAGACACAAACACAACCTGTTTACACGATCTACAATCGTAAGTGAAATTGACCTATACATTTTCTCATGTACATGGTTCCTTATTGAGTTTTGAAATCCATGTTTCACTAGATTCATTTAAAAAATCTAGACAATTTTCATTCTTTTTCATACTCTTTTTGGAGTAACTTACAACAGAACTCATCACTAAAACCATTGGGGCATTTTTTGTTGTTTTAGTTGTTTCTCTTTGTTTTAGGGATGTCAGATGTTGGACTAGTATCTCTGCATTATCTGTCTAAGGTCCCAGTTTCTTCTTATACCAGTTGTGGCACTTTATAACCTTCTAGGAGTTTATTCATTTCATCTGAGTCTTATATTTTAGTAGCATGAAATTCTTCGAAAGACTGTATTTTTAATCTCTACTATATCTTCAGTTATTTTCACTTTTCTCAGCTTATTTTTGGCAATTTCGGTCTTTATTTTTTAATCAGTCTTATTAACATTAATCAATATTAATATTTTCAAAGAGCCAGCTTTTAGATTTAAGATCCATATTCATGTTTACTTGTCCCTATAAATTTCTTAAACTGATCAATATAGTACCTTCCCTGCAGCAATCCAGGTACTTGAGCATGTTCTCAAACCCTCTGGACTCTTCCCCACTCCCTGTCCCTTTCACCGTCACCCAAACCAACCCTGTGTGGATTTGGGCTGTGGGTTGTTAAAAACAGGCATTTTTCCCTCCTGTTTTATGATAGTCTTTTATTTAAGGCAAAAATAAGACATCTTACTCAAGTATTTAACCACCCTTACTTTTCATATCTGTAGCATTTGTCAGTCTTCTGAACTGTATGCTTCCTCTAGATTTTCCAGAAAGGATTTTGTAAGGCAGACCTCATGAAATCTCACATGCCCGGAGAATTTTTTTTTTTTTAATCATAACCTCACATTTGAACTGCAATGTGATCAGAGATACAAAATGTTAGGTTCCAATATTTATTTTCCTTCATATTTTAAAATATTCCATTGTCTTTTCATATGCAGTGTTGCCACTGAGAAGTCTGATGTCAGTCTGATCCTTGTTCCCTCTGGAGGCGGTCTGCTCTTTCTAGAAGCTTTTAGAATGTTTCTCTTTCTTTTTTACAGTCTTCCACTTCACCATATGTCTTGGGGTTTGTTTTTCTTTTTATCTTTAGTCCAACACTCCTAGAGCCCTTTAAATCTGAGGTGTTTTATCTTTAATTCTGAGACATTTATCTTCATTATTTCTTTTTTTTTTTTTTTTTTTAATTTTTTTTTTCAACGTTTATTTATTTTTGGGACAGAGAGAGACAGAGCATGAACGGAGGAGGGGCAGAGAGAGAGGGAGACACAGAATCGGAAACAGGCTCCAGGCTCTGAGCCATCAGCCCAGAGCCTGATGCGGGGCTCGAACTCCCGGACCGCGAGATCGTGACCTGGCTGAAGTCGGACGCTTAACCGACTGCGCCACCCAGACGCCCCATATCTTCATTATTTCTTTACACATTTCTTTCTGTTTTCATTTCCCCTTTTTAGGACTTCTATTAGTTAGATGTTGGAATGTATATTCTCTCCTCCAAATCTCTTAGCTTTGTCTTTATGTTTTCTTGCCTTTTATCTTGCTTTCAAATCTTTTCAGAAAGTTCCTCCATCTGATCATTCAATTCATTTATTTGTGTTTAGCTGGATCTAAATTCTCCATTATCCCATCCATTATGTTCTTACTTTCAACTATTATATTATTCATGCCTAATATTTCTACTTAATTATGCATGAGTTTGGTTATTTTTTTATATTGTTAATTTCCTTTCTTACCTCCTTAAATAAAGCTGTCATGCTTAATTTAAACTTGGACCTACTATTCTAATAGTTCTGCATCAGGGGATGGATGTCACACAGCCTGTGGTCTTTCTTTCTCAGTAATCTTACTCTCCAGTGATGGACATTCTGGCTTATGGGCTCATGTCTCTTTGGGATTATCAGCTGCTGTGTCTGTTATGTGTGTAATAGAGAAGAACCAAGTACACACGAAGAGGTAGATAATGAATAGTCCATGAAAGTATGGGGGAGAAACAAAAATAGAACTTCAAAACTTTTTTCTGACCTACTCTTTTTCTCTTTTTTTTTGTACTGTTTGTGTCTGGTTTTTGTATCCAGGTGATGCTGGCCTTATTGAATGAGTTGTCAATGTTCCCTCTTTTTCCATTTTCTATAAGAGAATGTATAAAATTGGTGATGTTCCTTTTTTAAATGTTTGATAGAATTAATAATGAAGCCATCTGGGCCTGGTGATTCTTTTTCTAAAGGTTGTAATCACAGATCCAATTTCTTTAATAGTTATAATCTTATTCAGGTTACCCATTTCATCTTGGGTGACTTTTGGTAGATGGTGATTTTCAAGGAAATGGTCCGTTTCATCCAAGTTTTTAAATTTATTTACATAAAATTGTTTATGGTATTCAGCAGGACGGGGATGTTCAATCACTCTTTAGGGTGGGCAGTGAATTTTATCAAACATCAATACCATCTGCCTCGGTTATAAGATGGCATTGTGAATGTTATAGAAGGACCTTATATGTCATTATACACAGGATTTTATCTGGCCAATTTTTAATTATATTGTCCCAAATGTTTTCAGAAAATCTAACTGTAATTTCTCTTTTCATAATCATAGGAGTGGATATAGTGCTTTATATCCTTTATACCTTTAGCAAATATTGACTCAGCATCTACCATGGGTCAAACACTGTTCTAAGTTCTGAGGATAAAGTAATGAACAAGATGAACCAGATGCCCACCCTCCTGAAACTTATATTCAAGGGGATGAGGCAGTTGGGAATAGACGAAGGAAGGAAAACAGGTAATTTCAAGTAGAGATAATATTATTTTAAAAAATAACCAGTAATGGAATAGGCACAGATATAAAGAGCTGACCTCTAGGACAGTTCTTATGGCAGGAAGTGTTTTCTGATTGTCACTTCCTTCCCCTATCATAGACTCTGGCCTCAACCAAGATGCTCAGGAAGAGGCCTCCCTTTGAACAGAGATATTTGAGCCAGGGCTTAAATGATGAGAGCAAATTACACAAAGAAGAGCATTCCAGACCTAGTGAGAGTAATTACTATACCCCAAAGGAGGAATAAGTTTGGTGTGTTCAGCAGATTAGAAGAAAGCCAGCAAGAGAGGGTGTGAAATCCAAGGCAGAGCCAGAGCATACAGGGCTTTGTAGGCCAAGGTAAGGATTTTGGATTTTCTTCTAAATGCAAGAAGCTATTGCAATTGGAGCCATTGCACTGAAGAAGCCATCGGAGGTTATTTGGCAAGAGAGAGATAGGATGAGATAGGATCACATTTACATTATTTTTAAAAAAGCACTCATTAAAAATGGAGAGTAGATATAAGTAGGGTCAGAATGGCAGGAAAAGACCAGACAGGAGGCATTACCATGATCCAGCCCTCTCCTTGCGAGGTCCAATCAAGAGCCACAGAGAGGGGCCAGGCTGAGAGCTGCTAGTCTGTGATCAACTCATCTGCCATGGAACTGGGTTTCCTGATATAAGTGAATCCACAGAATAAGGCAAATTATGTCAGAATATTGCTCTGTGAGAGTACTTTCAGCTTATCTTTGAAAAGAAGATTTGGAAGCCTAGTGGGTTTGCCCATGGTGGGTAGAGGCAGACGGTCTGCAGAGCTTGAGGACCTTCCTCAGCAACTCTGCTTCAGGTGAAGGTATCCAAGTTATCTATTGTTCAGTTGATTCTCCATTCCTATTATACCCTTAAAGACTTTTGTCCCTTCTCCTCCCAGATTCCCTCTTGAACTGGGTCTTAACTCCAGTCTCACCCCAATCTAATTCATTCTTCACCCCACAGTAAGAACGATCTTTCTAAAAACTTGAGCTTAAAGTCCATCAATGGTCTCTTCATTCTATCACCTGACCAAGATAGTTCAGCTCCTTAAATGCCATGATCCAGTCCCTGCTTACCTCCCTGAAGCTCTCACTCATCCACTCAGACCAGCTCCTGGCTAACTCTGCAGTTTCCCAAATAAGCCATACTTTTTGTACAGACCTGGGACACCCTTCTCCCACCAATCTGTAGCTAATTTCTGCATCAGTTCCTAAAATAAGAAGTACTTTCCCAGTAGCACTTGCTAATCCTGCCACATCCCAGGCTCTACCACTCCCCTTATCTTCATCAGCCCCAAGCTTCATTGAATGCCCACCTCCATGTTTTATAACTTTCTATATTTACCTCTTCCCCAGAGCACTTAGAGCTTGGGGTTTTATTTGTTGGTTTCTCCCACCAGAGTGTGAGAAACCTGAAAGATGGGACTGCATCCTTTTATTCTTCATATTCCCATCTTTTAGCACAACATTTAGAACTCAACAGATGCCCCCATATGTTTGTTGGATGAATATATAAAAGAATAAGCAAGTAATAGATTAGAAGATGCTATTAAGGGGGCTAAGGTGGTAGGTTTTCACAGCCCATGTGTGCTGAACAGGTAACTTTGCCCTGTCCATGACCTCAGACTACCCTCCACAAACCTGCCAACCAGAAACCCACTTCTGGGAAGAACAGTCTAAGTGCTGGTGGCCAGAGGCAGCCACCTGTGCTTCTGTGGAGCAGCACACTTTGCTGTGTAGTTACACAGACACCTGCTGAGGCTGTCCTCAGAAGGAAACACTGGCATCATGGCTTTGGTCCGGATGCTAAGGTCATATGAGTAGGCAGATGCTCTCCAAAGCCATCTACTCTGACTCTTTTAAAGATGGCATCCAAGAGTGGAAAACAAGTAAGGGACAAGGCAGGGAGAGAAAAAGTCTCTTCCTTCACTCCCAGCCAGCTGGGGGTTGTCTTATTGTGCTGTATGTCACGTAGCTCACTTCACCCCACTCAGCACTCAGCCTTCGGATGCCCAACACAAACCAATTTCTGAGCAATTCTTCCGGTGAGTGCCCCAGTCCTGTTGATCTCACAATTACACCTACAAACACTTAACCATGAGACATCCCAGTGTACCAATCACTTGGCATTGCTTTCCTCTTAACTTGGTAATCACTGCAGCTTGTGCTTTGAAAGAAAGAAAGAAAGAAGAAAAAAAAAGGCTCTTTGTGAAGCCAGGCCTCAGTTATTGTACCTCAGGGAACAAAAGTTTTTGGTCCTAAAATTTCTGCCTTGGAAAGATCACTGGAACGATCTATGTTAGGGTCAAAGGTGAATTTCTGATGATATTAAATGGCATGACATCTAGAGATGCCTGAAATCTGTCCTGACAATGTCCTAAGAATGTATAAAACCACAGTATACATGCAAGGAACACAGCAGAACAGAAATCAGTGCATTCCTCTTTTTCAATTTTTTTAAATGTTTATTTATTTTTGTGAGAATGACAGAGTGAAAGTGGGTGAGGAGCAAGAAGAGGAGGGAAACTGAATCTGAAGCAGGCTCCAGGCTCCGAGCTGTCAGCACAGAACCTGATGTGGGGCTGGAACCCACAAAACATGAGATGAGATCATGACCTGAGCCGAAGTCGGACGCTCAACCGACTGAGCCACCCAGGTGCCCCTCAGTGCATTCTTTATAATCAGCTAAGCCAAGGTCTAACAACCCCCGACACAGAGCTTAATAGAAAAAAAAACTGGAACACAAGGCTTAAACTCAAGGATATATAGCATCTCTTATTCCCTCTCTTTCCCAGGCCACCCAGCCTAAATCTTGGGACTGGCCTGCTCAAGACATACCTACTGGGAAAGATGGGGAAGGAAAGAGGGAGGGAGGGAGGAAGAGACTGAGACATTCAGTCTAGTCACTAGAGCATAGGATCTAGGCAGAGAAAGCAGACCGCCGGGCCCCTAGGGGACACAGCGTGGCTTACCAACTCCATCTCTTGGCCTCTCTAAGAGGAAAATGTACCCGAGAAAGAGTGTAGTTCAAATCCAGCTGTTCCTCAGACTCATCTGAGGAGATCTGATAAGACACTGATCCCCTGCCACCCCCTAATATTCTGATTCAGTTCATCTGCTGCAGAACCCAGGAATCTAGATTTCAATGAAGTGACCACTTGGGAACAATTAGTGAGCCTCTGCCTCCTCTCATCTGGTGAAAAGGAATAATGATTTGATCAAGGACTAGTGATATGAGGGAAAACTCTGGCAATATTGACAGCCAGAGAAGGTGGAGAGGAGTGGTTTCGTGGTAGAGTTGTCTTCTCCAAACCCCAAGAAAACCCTAGTCGCTGCACAATGCTTGTTGATTGTCTTCCATTAATGCCACAGACTATGACGAATCTAGAAACAACCAGGTGGCCTTGCAATTTGTCAACAGTAAGACAAGGGAACCCAGCAACTATGCATTAGCCCCAGACACATTTGGTGAGCACCTCCACCATCCAGCCCAGGGTAGGGACCCAGGAGGAAGAAAATACAGCCCTTCTTCTCCCAGGGGACAATCTGTGAGTTTCATCTCCTCTAAACTTTGAGACCGCTTAAATCCACATTTTCTCAAGTTGATTTTATTCCCATTTTCTGACTTAAAAAACATGAATCCCTTTTTTATATGACAGTCTTTCAGATGTTTCAAAAGTTCTCCAGGGCAAATTCATCTCAGTTCACTATATTTATTTTTGGTAGATCTACCTTTAAAGCAACTAATGTGTTTGAGCCTTTTTAAAGTATCACTAACTTTAGTATTAACAATATTAAATAATCAACATCATCAAGGTGAAGAAACCTGTATAACATCATTTATTTACCTATCCTGAAGTTTGGTTCTATTTTAGATGTGTATTTGTATGAGGGTTGGGGGAAGATGTTCTGTTGGGGACACATTGGATATTGGCAAAAAATTGGGAGTTCTGGCCTCTTTAAGTAGCTAAGTTGATTAGGGAAAAAGAACTATTTTTTTATTTTTATTTATTTTATTTTATTTTATTTTATTAAAAAATGTTTAATGTTTATTATTTTTGAGAGAGACAGAGCATGAGCGGGGTGGGGCAGAGAGCAAGCGAGACACAGAAACAGAAGCATGCTTCAGGCTCTGAGCTGTTAGCACTGGGTGCGACGTGGGGCTCGAACCCACAAACCCACAAACTGTGAGATCATGACCTGAGCAGAAGTCGGATGCTTAACCAACTGAGCCATCCAGGGGCCCCAGGGAAAAAGGACTATTTAACACATGAGGTAGGAGCGAGCTGATGGCCAAGAACGTTCTGTGGTGATCTTCTCAAGCAAGAAAGTCAGGCAATGAGGGAAGAGTGGAGAAGGGAAGGAAGACAGGCTGGTTGCTGCAGAGACCAGGTGGAGAAAGGCCCAGAAGCCAAGACATGATCACAGTGCTCCCGAAGCAACAAGGAGAGGGGAAGTGCTCGCTTACACCTGTCCCCTGAAACATAATTGTAACCTCTAGAAATATGTGGAGTCAAGAACTCCAATCAGGCTCTAAGACATGCTGGAGATGAAAGTTAAGAGCTTTTCCTCAGCTATTTAAGAAAATCAGTTTGGGGGATAAATATGTTTAATTTGAACATAGAACTTCCTGAGGTAACTTTAACCTTTGGGGCTTTATATGTTTATAAGATAAATACAGACATCAATTAATCCTTTGCTGTATGGATAGATGTAGATCGTGTGAACTGTATGCCTATGTGACATTCCATTTAGTCAACTGTAGGGAGTACTCGACTTGGGGTCCCAACACTTGAGTTTATGTGACCAGTGGAAGTTGTGTGATCTTCCTGAGTACAGTTTCTTTGTCTGAAAAATAACAATCCATTTGATCTATAACAATCAGCCTTTCTCTCCAAGTTTCTTGCAAGAATCAAGTAGAAATAAAACGCACTTTGTCAAGTATAAGTTTTATAGAAATGTATTGTTACTCCCTGGTACAAATGTGTCTGAAGGAGGAGGTCCCCTTGTTCTAAACTACCTTAAATGGCGGTGCCCCTTGACCATGGTATGACAGCAAGCTGGACAGTTCCTGTGCTAGGAGTTAGCACACCCACTGAATCCCAGTGACCTCTTCCTAACACAGGATGCTTCACAGATGATCTGTGACAGGAGCCTTAGACGACCAGAGTGTTCAGTGAGGATATTACATCACCTTCCCTGTGTGGCATTATGCTGTCCACTTGCTCTGACCCCCCAGCTGACTCCAAGTGGCCCTCTGTCACACCTGTAGTGCACCGAGCCCGCCACTAGGGGACACGGTAGTGAGTGATGCGTGAGGTCCCTACCCAGACTCCTCATAACTGCTACAATTCAAGGATGCAAAACCACATCAACTGCACTCCCTTGACCCTGAACATCATTGTATTTACAGAGCACCAGAACCACTTTTCCTTACGCGGCACGCTCTTCCTTGTGCTTGCCCTATCCACTCCTTCAGTCCAGAAATCTCCTCCGGTGGGATCTCTGCTTCTTGGCTTGTCTGCTAAGTATTAAAATTTGCCCTGAAGCTAAGCTCTTCAAGATACATGATTTAAGCTTCTCTTTCAGCTAATTAGATATTGTCCTACAAATTGGGCTGTTCTCTCTGAAAGATGAGCAGTGATTTGTCTCCCCTGCCCTTTCCTCAAACTTAACACTGAACTGTAAAACATGGCCATTTGATTGTTTAGTCCAATCAGGAGATTATTTTGCTTGAGGAGTAGAGATCCATCTTGTTAACGCAGAGCTTGTTCGGGCATTTCTTCATGCTGGTGTGAGGATGGCAGAAGGTTTTGCTTACTGCCTCTCATCCTTTTGAAAGGTGGGCTCTACAGTGATTTCTTGTGGCCCATGCATCTGTAATCAGCACCTGAGTAACCCCACTAGCTACATTAACACACATTCACTCTTAAGGGGGGGGGGGGAGATTTTTATTATCCCCATTTTACTGACAAGAAAACTGATACCCAGGGAAGTCAGGCCATCTGCCTAAAGCCAAACAAATAGGTAAGTGAAAGAGCGAGACCGTGAATCCAGATCTTTGGCCCTCAGATCCCATAAAACTGTATGTTGTTTAATAAATCCGACATCAGTTAAAGAGGGGGGATGCAGGATGATGCAGGGTTCCCACACACTGTTTGAGATTCAGCGAGGATTTCTTACAGCGCTTGACAAAGTGCCACGAGGCCCTCCACAACCTTCTCCAACCCAAGGGCCCATTATGCATAGTAGGAGAAAGGACCCTTTCTGGAAATTGCCTCTTTTCCTATGCAGGGGGCCGGGTGTTTCCTCATCCTCAAGACTGTGCCCAGCATTTGATGAATGGAGACACTCTGAGTGGGGTTTACACCATCTTCCTCAATGGAGAGCTAAGCCGGAAGTTACAGGTGTACTGCGATATGACCACCGATGGGGGTGGCTGGATTGTAAGTACATGTGGCTGTTCTCCACGTACACAAACATCCTTGGTGTCTCATCCATCCGGATCAGTGCCTACGGATCCAAATTTTACCATCCTCTGGCCATTCTTCATCCACCCCTCACCTGTCCATCTTGGGGCTCTTTGTTGCCTCTGGGCCCTTGCTCAGTAGCCCAGGCATAGGTTTGGCCAAGCACTGGAAGGAAGAAGGTATTGAGGCCGCAGACTGCAGTGACCTGACCCAGTGCAGGAGCCCCGGGAATATGGTTCAAGAGTGCCGGGGAAAGGGAGTAGTGGTCAGGTAAGTCCAAGGGTCTCGCCTGCTGTAGGCTGTAGGAAAAGAAGGGGTGATTCCTCTGTAGGAGAAGGGCCCTCTGCAGGAGCAGGGGAGCCTCAATGGGGAGGTCTATGGGAACAGTAAATGGAGGGGCAGATGAGGGGCGGAGCCTGGATAGCCGGCTCTAGTTACAAAGGCCTCCCCTGCCCCACCCTTCCCTGGCCTCCCTGGTTCTTCCCCAGAGCTGTCACAGCCTTCAAGAAGCACCAGTGTTCAGGAAAAGCCAGACACCTTCCTTCCCAGTCTACTAGGGTAACACCAAGAGAAGACAAAGGACAGCCTCACAGATGTCCCCACCTATCAGTGCAGCTCACCATAAGACGGATGGGAGAGTTCCCACAACCTGGCCCTAAAGCACCCAGCATTAGCTCAGTCCCTGCGTGTTCACAGGGCCCCCTCCCCAAACCACCCCCCCCCCCCCGCCGCCCTCTCCCCACCTTCTGCTGCTAACATACAGCACTGGATTTTTCTTGGTGCAGAATGGATAGTTTTTTAATGGAGTTAAATGGTGGCTGTGCTCATAAGCTACTCTAGGGGGACATTTTCTTTTATGTTTCTGACATATTTGTGCCTCCTTCTTAAAGCATAATTGGAAATTGAAGCCGAGGCTGATGCATTGGAGGTTAAATGAAATTAGCACTTAAACAGCTCGGAAAGCGAACGATATGTTGTTGCTTTGCCTGCAATGGGATGATGACAGTTACTAGCTGATTTGAAGTTGGTCCCGTTCTTTGGGTGCGAAATGCTTTCCTCTACACTCTGCCGCAAAAAGATTAATTGGAGAGCCAAGCCTGTTTCCCTTGCCTACCTGGGGGCTTGATATGTATCCTGAGTCCCTTGTGTATTGCAGGGGTGCAAATTAGTGTCAACATCACACCCTGGCCTATTCATCAGGGGCCTCTGCACTTCAGGAGAAGAGCTCCCAGTACGTCCAACAAGAGTGCTGTGCCAACACCGGGCTCTGTACTGCAGTGCTCTTCATCTGAGCGTCTTTGTCGCAGCAGATACAAAACTCGGTTATAGCAGTTTTACTCTCGAGAGTTTCTTTTCTTAGTATCACTTTTTCCCCCCTTTCTCCCTCACAGGTATTCCAGAGACGGCAGAATGGCCAAACCGATTTTTTCCGGAAATGGGCTGAGTACCGTGTTGGCTTCGGGAACCTGGAGGATGAGTTTTGGCTGGGTAATCCTCCTTTGTGCTCTCCCTCGGAGCCCTGCTCTGGCTTCTCGTCCATCTCTCTCCTTTGTGTGTCCGTCTGGGATTATCGGAAACGCTGTGGCTGTTGAGAAGCTGACAGCTCGTGAATTGCTTTCAGTACCTCTTGCTCTGTTTGGCTCCACTATTGATCTGTTTTTATCTTATTGTGGTGTTTTCCTCTTTGCTCTGTCTCTTCCCATCCTCATTAATAGTCTCTTATGCTGATGGGTCTTGACATGAGGCAACTACAGAGGAAGTAAGCCACCTGGTGGGGGGAGGGGGGGCGGGGGACACAGCGAGCCGGCCGGTCACCTCTCAGAAGCCAGGCGCTGGCGGGCCAGCCTGCCAGTCAGGAGAGAACTGAGGCGGTTGCCCTGCCCCAGCTCCCTGGAGGAATGTGATCACCTGACTTGGCGAGGGAAGGGAAAACATGAGAGTGGCATTGGAAGTGACCTGCAATCTCCCAGGGGTCTGACACAAGCAGGAGGCGTAGATTGAGAACCGAACCGGTGTGTGAAGGTGAATCTGCACCCCATCCATGCAGCTGGCCACGGTGCCAATCCCAGAAAGTGGCGCATCTATTGCCTCCATCTCCCACTTGGTTAGATTTTCACGGTGATGTGTACGGGAAGGCAGGGGGACAGGCAAACAACCGGGTTCCACAGCTGTGGTCTCCTTTCTGTGTCCCCATCACCGTCTCATGGGGCCTCACTGTCTTTCTCCTGGCTGCTCGCATGACAGCCCCCCACCCGACCTCCCTGCCCTTCCATCGTCACATGGCCGGCTCCCTCACCCAAAATCTGAGCAGTGGTTAACCTCATTTGTAAACCCTTTCAATGACTCATCACCACCAGGTGAAAGCCAAACACCTTAGCTAAGGTCAAGGCCCTCTCTAATCTACCTCCAGAGACTGCTCCCCGCCACTAGGCACCCCACCCCTCTCCCCACCCCCACCCCCATCCACTCCCTCTTCTGTGGGCCCAAAGCACAGTGTCCATTTTCCTCTCTGTCTCTCTTGACTATACTGTGTAAAGTTCTTTCAGGACTAGGACCACATCATAGTCCTCTTTTAATCCCATTCATTGCCTGTTATGGTGGCTGAGAGAGTAGGTAGTTAATGTATAGGTATCAATCAGTCAATTAATGATAAGAATTTATTGAGTACCTAGTAGATGCCCAGATCTATGTTTGCTGATGTAGGTAATAAAACTACAACGTAAGAACGTTGAGAGACAAGTCAAGTGAATAGGAAGTATTTTTACTTCTAGAAGTTTCCATACAGCTTGGGAGGCCAGTGCAATGCATACAAATCCGTGGGCTCGGCAGACAGGGCTCGTGTTCCCCAGACCTCAGGCACTTAACACCGCTTCCACAATTCTTGCATAATCTGTGAAGTAGCTAAACTACCACACACTTAAATTCCCTCTGTATCGCTTGCTTTATTTAGTTAAATCTACTGTTTGGGGGAAGAAACTTAATAGCATTGCCCAAAATGGCAAGCTAGTTATCATGTGCCAAAATAAAAAGGAGACTTAAACATTAACACAACGAAAAGGAAACAATATTAATATTATTAAATGACAGTTAAATATGGGGCCCTCAAGGCTGATGCTGCTGGGAGTGGTACAAACAAAGATTAAAAGGTGTTGGGGGCTCACCACCAAGCACTAGAACCAAACAGAGACTGGGAGTCAAGGTTAGGATTAGAGTTAAGGTTCCTCCTTCACCTATTAAGGAAGAAATAGAATTTGGAAATACCTTTCTCCCGATATGTTTAAGGTTATTTAGTAGCCCTTATTCCCAAAGTATTTCTCATATGGTGAGAAAGGCCATCCCGCACTGAGAAACACTATAAACCCACCAAGTACCAAGGAGAAGGCCACAGATACTCAGAGAGGGGAGGGGTCAGCTGTGTGGAGGAGGTGCCGACGGATGAGTCAAAAGAAGCAGGAAGGAAGGGGACAAAAAAAAGAGGTAAGGCAGGGATCCTTCTGACAGACGCAAATGCAAGAGTAAAGAAACCATCCACCGAGAGGAAAGGTGCAGGTCAGGGAAAGAAGAAAATGAGGTTAGGTGGGTTAAATGAAGGCACATTATGGTACCTAAAGCTGGGAAGAAAAGTCTTGACTTAATGCCATAGGTAATAGGGAGCCAGTGAGGGCTCTTGAACAGAGGCATGGCCTGGTGAGATATAGTTTGGCAGCAATACTCAGGTTGAGGGTAACTGTGACCCATGGTTTATATCTTAAGTTGGGTTCCCTAGAAGCAGAGCCAGAGACAAGGAGTTTTGTTTAAGTGATTTATTGGGTGAGTGCTCTTAGGGGCAGGGGAACAGAGGAAGCAAGATAGAGCAGAGGAAATACGCAAAACTGTGGTTGTGGTGGGAGACAGTCTTCAGTCTCGTCCTCGGGTGAGCATGAGTGCTGGAACATGAATTGCTTCTCAGAGTCGGTCCCCACTAGGACAAGCGGGCTGACATTTTGTACCCCCACATTAGGCATTAATGAAAGTCTGCTTCAAGGCAGGGGGGAGGGAGAGTGTAGCTGCCAGGAGGAAGTGACTCCTGTTTGGTCAAGTGTTATTATCCAAAAAGAAGGTAGCTGTGAGTTGTTACCAGCCAAGACATCTAGCAGCTGGGGGATAGGTCCACCATCTACTGAGGGCATCCGGGCAGGCACACCCAGGATCCACTACACCACACAAGCACGAGTCTAGGGTAGGTTGTGGGTCAGCACCCCAGCAAACAGCCCTCAACTTATAATCAACGTAAAGCTTTAAATCTCAAAGAGGAGAGGGAAGCAGAAAGATCCAGGTGGCCCTCAGCCAATCATTTCGCCTGTGTGGATTTCAACCTCCTTTTCCACAAAGAGATAAACCTAAGCAATGTCTAAATTCCCTTCCATCCCCTCGATTCTTTCATTCTCATGATGGTGTGTGATAGATAGAGATCAGATACGACAGCCAAGCAAGAGGACCTCGGTTCAGTAGGCAGATAGAAATCAGGAGGACTCAGACATCACCAGCAGTGCAAGCTGAGTGGTTCACAGTCTGGACAGGTGGGTCAAAACCAGAAAGTCCCAGAGCACAGCCAGCCAGGGCAAGCAGACAAGGGAATATATATGAGAAAACATTGCTGTGGAGCATGTGGGCTCACAGAGGTTTGCACCTTATGAGAATCCATCAGACCAAGGCCTGGGAAGCTTAGAGCCCAGAGAGAAGCATATGGGGGAACATAGCCACCCAGAAACCAGTGCAGAGGGGGCAATGCAAGCTGTAGCAGGTAGATTAGACAGAAAGGGACTGTGGTCAGGGGGCAGATGGCTATATCTCCTGAGCTGACCAGGGGAGCCCAGGAGGACTGGAGGCTGAGACAGGGAAGGGCAAGGTAACAGAACCTCTTTTGCAGGCCACTAGGCGATGATAAGATGTCTGGCTCTCCTGGGCCCCTAGTGCCGGTCCTGAACTCCTCTGATCAGTATCTTTACCTCTCTTCACCTTCTCTGAATTCCTACCACTCACACCAAGGATTTAAGCCCATGTAATTAATGCCTCTTGTCATTTTCACCCAACAACACAGTTTGAAGTAGAAGGTGGAAGAGGACGGGGCCAGGAGTCCCGAGGCTCAAGGTTTGTCCGTAACTGGGTCAAGACAGGGTGTGAGGACCCCCGAGCTGACCCGTGGTAGAAACCCATCAGCAGACCAGGGCTTGTCTTTTTGCAGGAAAAATTTCTGAGTCTAGCAAGATCTGTTTGGTAAATGACCTGAGAAGGCCTGAGGGCTCCCCCTCCTCCTCTATAACATCCGTCTGAGGCCACAGTCCCATTCTCCCTCCCCTTTCCAAAGCCCCTGCATTCTCTGCTCTTCTCCCCAGGGCTGGATAACATACACAGGATCACATCCCAGGGCCGCTACGAGCTGCGTGTGGACATGCGTGACGGCCAGGAGGCTGCCTTCGCCTACTATGACAAGTTCTCTGTGGAGGACGGCAGAAACCTGTACAAACTGCGCCTGGGAGTCTACAATGGCACCGCAGGTACCCCGGCCCCCAAGCAGACAGACCCCAGGGCGTGTGTGAATTCCCTGCTAGCCACAGTGAGGGCGGAGGGCCAGGAGTCCTGGGTGCTGGTCCCGGCTGTCCAGAGCCACTCAGGTGACCTGCAATCAATTTCTAAGGACTTCAGTTTCCTCATCTGGAAAATCATAATAATGATGCCTGCCCTACTGCACAGAGTAGTCAGGAAAAAAAAATGCTATCAATGCAGTGAAAATACTTTCAAAGTTTAAAAGAAAAAAAGTGCCATGTGAGGGCAAAGGATTATTTTTCTTGTCCAGATTAATCAATATGGGCTCTTATCCAATGAGAGCATAATCAGCTATTGTCTGGCTAGAAATTCCCCCTGCGATGACATCTAGGAAAACCGTCTTGCAACTAATGGAGGTAAAGCAGATCCCTCCATACGTTCTGAGATGACCCCCTCCTATCAGCAGTCCTGCCTTCATCGGGTGCAAACAAGAGCACTGGAATGAACCTCGCTGGCCACATTTCTTTTCATTCCTCCACAAGAACCAAGTACACGGTCACGTTTCCTATATAGATTTTTATGACATCTCTACTAAGTAGAACAACCATCTCTATGAGTTCTGTTGCATTAATGGTTTTATCAGAACATAATATCCAGTCTCCTTCTTAGGCTTTGCCAATCTGTTTCCTGGGTTCTATTATAGCACATTTCATAAGACCTGTTTTGCCAAATATTCTACTGTTCGGTACACGAAGTTATTGGTCCTTTCATTAACTCCAATCTTAGGGCTAAATGCTAGTGTATAATTTTAGCAGCATTTTTATGCCTCTTGGAATTAAGAAAATGAGCAAGGTGTTGCCTTTCCAATTACTGCCTCTGTCCAGTTATTTCTCTTCTCAGCCAGGTATTGTTACTCCACAGGAAGACATGCTTTGCTATTATTCACAGTGGTGATTATTCCCAATGGCAGTCAGTCGGATCTGCCTGAAGTGCCCCTAACAAAAATTCTAATTTGTCACACTTTGGGCATAAAATCGCCATTGAAATGGAGTGTGCTAAACAAGACATCAGACTAAACCATTTCAAAAAAAATCTGATACCATCCACTCCCTAAGAGTAGAATTGCACCTGCAGAAAAGCAGCTCTTACCCTCCCCATAGGAAGGAAAGCAACCCCTCCCGGTTGCTCCCATGTCCCACCTTCCTCCCCCTCTTCACCTGCTCCAGGCCTCTGCCTCTCTCTGCCTCCATCGGCCCAGCCACCGCTGACTTTACTGCAGCTCTGTCTTGCTACTGGGTCCCATGGGGGGCGGGACTGTTGCTCCACATTGTACTCTCATGTCTCACGGGAAAATCCTGCCAGCAAAATGGCCAATCACCAAAAATTAATTACAGTGGGAGCCCTCCCTTCAAATATTCAGTTCATTTTCCTCAAAAGATGAAAACCCGCACTTACGTAGTCTGCCCCCTTCTCTGCGCAACTCTACCCAATGGTAGAATTGCTTTGTCTAGACCAGAGGTCTCCAGAGGGGAAGAGGTCATCCTCTCTTTCTGGATTTTACCATTGCCCAATTTCCCTGGCCTTTATCTTGACTTACTGCTCACTTTATTGGCCCTATTGGCAATACCCCATCCCATGTCTTCCAATCCAAGTTTAGCCCCTTCTCTTGTCCCCATTTCTCAAGGCTATAAAAACCCAAGTCTCTAATCAGGAGTCTAGATTAGAACTGAAAACTCCAAATCAAGTTATCAATAAGAGGTTCTTGAGCAACCCCTAGATGTTCATTTTACAAGTTATGGGGACCCAAGAGAAACATAAGACATAGCCTCTGCATGAACTAAACATCTATTTCTTTAAAACAATTTTTTAATGTTTATTTATTATTGAGAGACAGAGAGAGACAGAGCATGAGCATGGGAGGGGCAGAGAGAGGGGGAGACACAAAATCTGAAGCAGGCTCCAGGCTGTGGGCAAGCTGTCAGCACAGAGCCTGACGCAGGGCTCGACCTCACAAACTGCGAGATCATGACCTGAGCCGAAGTCAGACGCTTAACTGACTGAGCTACCCAGGCACCCCTCTATTTCTTTTAAAAGATCCACAAGGGACACCAGCTCTTGATCTCAGTGTTGTGAGTTCGAGCCCCATGTTGGGTATAGACATTGCTGAAATAAATAAATTAAAAACATTTTTAATTAAAAACCTTAAAAAGAATCACAAAAGAAATGGTACTCACTTCCAGCTTACTAGGTGCTCATTGGCCTAAGAAGGAGTAACATCTGTCTGGGACCCCAGTGGTGAGGGAAACAGTCCAGAGAAGGCAAACCCTGGAAGAGAAGTCACGGAAGGAGCTGTTACCGTGGAGGAAGGGCAGGCGTGAAGGTCCTTGTTGCCCAGGGCAGGTGTGACTTCAGAAGAACAGAAAGAAGATTGGTAGAGAGTAGGGTGAAGCTGGACCCTGAAGGGCCTTAGAAAAGGGGGCCCTCTTACTATGGTGAGCAGGGGAGAGTCCTGGTAGGTACTGAGACTTCGGGACTTGGGGGCTTTTAGGAAGATCAGTGTGACAGCCGTAAACTGGATGAAGTAAATCTGAGTGAAGAACAGACACCAGCTGGCATGAGCTGGTGCATTAATCTTGGTAGGAGATAATAGGAGACTTGACTAATGTCAGGAATTAAGAGAAAGGTATAAATCTGAACAGTGGTTTGAGAGAGAAAAACCAAGACTCACACAATAAATTGAATACATGAGGTGAGTATAAGGCAGAAGTGGGAAGGGGAGCCAGATCTGGGGAGGAGACAAAGACCAATGCTGGGATCTATCCCAGACAGCGGCAGGTGACCCCAGAGTGGAAGGTGGAGAGAATTGTTCCTGGACAGCAGTGAGGGCAGATTCTAGATTACAGAGGAGCAAGAGGGAGATGAGAAGATGAGGTGGACAGAGGCAACAGAGGTGAACTGATGGTAAAGAAAGGGTCACTAGACAATAGGACTAATCCAAGAATTTTAATTTTTTTTAATGTTTTATTTTGAGAGAGAGAGGGAGAGAAAGAGAGAAGCGTGCATGTGCATGAGTGGGAGAGGGGCAGAGAGAGAGAGAGAGAGAGAGAGAGAGAGAGAGAATCCCAAGCAGGCTGCATGCTGTTATTCAGAGCTCCAACTCATGAACTGTGAGATCACGACCTGAGCCAAAAATCAAGAGTCGGACGCTTAACTGACTGAGCCACCCAGGTGCCCCCTAAGGATTTTTAAAGATAAAAGATATGAATATGATTTAGTATTGAAGGAATTGAAAATGCTAAATATATATGTATATATATATGCAAATATATAAATATATATATGCAAAAAAAAGAAAAAATAAGAAATATTTTTTGCCTTCCTCTGGACCTAGAAGAAATGGGAAAGAATGAATTACAGGCAGTGGGATTATCTCTCAATGGACAAAAAGTCTGATCCCCTGTAGACTGGCAGGAGAAGATGAAAATGATGGGATAGAGACAGGATATGTTGAGTTGGTGACCCAACTGACCTGAGAGGATCAAACTTCCCCATAGAATAAAGATCATCCCCTAAGAGCTAAGCTGTGGTGGGAAGCAGTCGAGGCACTGAGTGGCTACCATGAGTGTGGACTCAGATGCCACAGATGACCCAGAACTATGGTCTCTTGCAGCTTAAAGGGAACTCAGAAGCATCTACAATAATGTCCATTCAATAACATGAGCCCCTTCACAACATATCCAACTATAAATCCCACCAAAAGTTCAGCCAATAGTTATAGATTAATTACAGTTTGATCCTTTGCCTCAGTTACTCGGTTCATATGAGTCACCTGCACAACATCCCAACAAGACAATACCCAGCCTTTGTTTACCTCTAAGACTAGGGATCTTACCCCATCTCCAAGCAGTCTGTCCCATATGTGAGCAGCTCCACTAGCTGGGTAATTTTTCCTCCTATATTTAGCCAAAATATGCCTCCCCTCAGTCTCCACCTACTGATCCTCATATCCCCCCCCCCTCCCCGCCATTTACTTTATTTATTTATTTTTACTTAGTAGCCCATGAGATATTTGGAGATAGTGATCACAGCCCTTGTCTCCCATTGAAACTGCTCTTCCCCAAGATACAGCCCTGGTTTTCCCAACCACTTCTCTGCCGTGGTGAAGATTTTCTCATCATGCTTTCTCCTCTGGACAGGAACTCTAGCTTGCTGAGATCCCTGTTTACATGTGGCATCATGTTTTGTGGCACATGTGGGGTTTGGGGTATGGGTTGACCAGGCCTAATAAACCACGGAGAAGGCCACACCATGGATGCATGGTGGTAACCCAGACTGGTCGTGTCACCATGGCTCATGCCTATCTCCTGTGAAGATACAGGAATACAGTGAAGGCCTGGAGGAAACAGACAGGGATGGTGAGGTGAACTGAGAGGACACAGCTCTTAGCAGAAGGTCAGAGGGATGAGGAAATGAGTAGCAGAGAGCAGCATGGAGAGTTGCTGACCCAGGGGGTAAGGGGGAGTATGAGTTCAGTACAGCCAGGCTGAGGAAATGGGTAGAAATGGGGGAGGAAGTGAACGGAAAGTCCCTTAAGTGGAAGCTAGGTTTGTTGGGAGTGGGTCAAACGTCCAGAAAATGCTGACAAAAGAGTGACAAATCAGACAGCCTTACAAAAACATCTTTTTTACAGGGGACTCCCTCAGCTATCATCAGGGACGCCCTTTCTCCACAGAGGACAGAGACAATGATGTTGCAGTTACCAACTGCGCCATGTCATACAAGGGGGCCTGGTGGTACAAGAACTGCCACCGGACCAACCTCAATGGGAAATATGGAGAGTCCAGGCACAGTCAGGTAGGTGAGGCTCTGCCCCAGAGCTGTGGAACTCACTGCCCCTAAGCTTTATGTTCTAAATGCACAACTGGGTCTTACATTTCCCTTTATAACAAAAAAAATAGTCTTGAGAAAGGACTATCATGAAGAGGGAGATAACGTAGGCCCTGGAATAAGGGCAGGACAAAGTAGACTCCAGTGGAGGGAAAGAAAAGCATCTGGATTCAGGAGCTAGAACTCACCCAGAGAAGCCCTGGACAACCAGTCACATTCCATTTCGTTTCCTCATCTAGATGATCCCAACAATCCCATGGAGAGATTGTCAATTTTAGGGACGGCTTACAGGCTCAACGTCATCTTAAGAAGGGTCCCAGGAAAGGAGAGATCAGAACACCAGGGTAAACTGGACTATCCCTCCCCATTAGAGACTACAAGTCCACAGACTGGGAAGAGTGATGGGTTGACCAACAGGACCAACTGGGACTTTCCCAGTTTTAGCAACGAAAGGCCAGCCGTGAGGGAAACCCCTTAGCCCCTCGAAAACCAAGATGCTGGGTCACCATAGGTGGAAACCGCCTGACTGTCCCATCAGAAGTGAGCAGTCAGACACAATTATTCTCTTCAAAATGTTTGTATGCTATTGGGATTTTGAAATTCAACACTGATAACTGGTGCATGTAAATCCTGAAAGCCAAAACATTAGAGCTGGCAGTAAGAAATGACCTGAAGTGCAGCCCTAATGAACACCCAGGCCACAGGCATGTTGAGAAAGAAAAGCTGGAAAGAGACCCCACTCCTTTGACCTTATGAGGGAGCCGGACCGCAAAGCTTCACATTAATGAAAAATGGCTAAATCCACATCTTGGATTCCCCGCTCCTGCTGTTCTCCTCCTTTTCAAGCTGGGTGCTCCCTCTGGAGGGAGGCGGTGACTGACGTGCTCATCTGTCTCCTTCCCAGGGGATCAACTGGTACCATTGGAAAGGCCACGAGCTCTCTATCCCTTTTGTGGAAATGAAGATGCGCCCTTACAGCCACCGTCTCACGGCGGGGAGGAAACGGCGGTCCTTGCAGTTCTGAGCAGTGGGCGGCCGCGGGCCAGCTGACCTTCTCTGTCATCTGTTTGTATCTTATAATATGAAACAAGGGGTGGGGGGTAAGAGTAATGTGCTTTGCAACATGTTAAGGGTGTTTGAGGAAGCAGGCCACAGCTGCTCGTGGTTTCTGCTGTCCCGGGCCTGGCCCTCGGCCTCCATTCTCCCTCCCAGCCAGTCATCCGGAACCTTCCCCTCTTTTCCCACCAAGGAGGGAAAGTGTGAAATATTTTTTTAAAAGACCGATTTAAAGGCAAGTCCTGGAGTCAGATTGCTATGGCAACGGGCCTTCTTTTCCTGCCCTCCTATGAGTTGCCCTTCCCTTCCAGGTATTTGTGCTCTGGTCACTGCCTTGGATGGCCAGGTTCTCTCACCAGCCCACGGCAGAAGCCTCGGCACGAGAGCTCCGCCAACAGCTCCCCGTAAGAGGAAACAGATGAGTCTCACTGCATCCCGACAGCCCAAGTTCTTTTTAATGGGCCAAAGATTCTCATTTTCTGACACTCTTACCAGCCCAGTGTCCTATTACCTTCTGAGATCAGTGGCCTCTTTTCCAGCCCCAATCAATCATGTGCCTACCGCCCTCCGACCCTTAGACGCCCACGGCCCCACGAGCCCAGCCACTGTTTGCTCTGGACTCTGGTTCCCAAGGCGTTGCCCACACCTGGCCCTGGGCTATACAGTGGCTGTGTCCCTGAGGGTCTTAAGTCACTGCCCCCTCTCTCGGGTCAGACAGACAGCAACTTCCTTTGTGGGTGAAAGGGGGAGATGGTTGTAGATTTAGTGCTTTGGAGTCACACAGTGAGGAAAGGACAAAAGAAGCAGAAATCAAGGCATCTGCCATTTGAGATTACAGGTCCCATGGGAAACACAGATCCTACCTGGCTCTGTTTTCTTATTTCTGGTCCTATGTGCCATGGACCTTTTTTTTTTTTTTTTTTTTTTTTTTTTTTTTTTTTTTCTGAATTGCAAACAGAAGACCTCGTTTCCATCTTCAGCCAGGCTCAACCTTAATGTGGGTGGCTTAATAAGAGTCAGAAGGAGAAGTTATAGGACCAGCCAGCCATTCCCCTGACTGATAATTCCTGGAAAAAGGTGAAATTCGGTGTGGGGGTGGGGGTGGGGGTTCTCTATTTTGGTCCCGTGGGAAATAGGAATGACCCCTTTAATGAGTTGACATCATGAGAAGCCTCTCTCCATCTTCTTTTATTATTCTGCCTTTGAAAGGAAAAATGAAAAGTGCCAGAGGAAATTACATCTGGAAATCCAAAGGTGAAAAGGGGAGGACTGTGGGCCCACCTCCCACGTTATGAGATGTGCTTCTCTTCACTACCATGATTTGATTTTTAAGCCCAAGAGAGCTGGAGGCTCTACAAACCATGACCCCTCGACTTCTCCACATCAAATGTCAGCTGCAGCCATCCCTGTAGCATCCGCCAAAATCCACACCCAGCGCCCTCGCTGCCTTCCCCCTTTCCTCTCCTTTTCCTCAAGGCCCCAGCTCTGTTTCCTGTAGTGCCTACGTTCAGCCAAACTAGGGCATCTTGTTCCTTTCCCAGCCCGTGGCTGGAAGAGCCTGAAAGTTAGCATCTTGCTAATGGAAACAACTACACTGTAACCAAGCCCTGATCACCAGGGAAGGACAGCCCCCTCGGGCTGCTGATCACACTCCTGGTGTCTTAAGGATGAAGTCAGCTGCCACCAGCGTCAGGCTCTCCTTTAGCAGCCCTTCGAGGCCTCATGCGCTGCTCTGTGCGGACATGACTGACAGACCCGACTGACAAACCCGGTGCTGAGAAATGGAAGTCACGACGCCATTTCTCAGTTCAGCGGGGGCTTCAAAAAGAACTAGGAGGAGGAGGAGGAGGAAGGAGAAACAATCCTTTCAAGAAACCCATTAGTTAAAGGAGATCCAGCTAGAGAGTGGGACACCTGGCCATAGTATGGAGCATGCCAAAAGGAAGCTGGGAGCTGAGGCAGAGGTCCACCCCGGCCATCTTGTTGGCCCTGTGACATCAGGGAGGCTGTTTTCTCTCTCTGGGCCTCTGTTTCCTCTCCTGTTGAATCAAAGCTTAGACTAGAATGGCTACTAACTTCCTTTTCAGTTTTGATAGTCAGTAATGCTAGTTTCTGATCTGAAAATCTAAGTATAATTGGGCATTGATGAGAAAGCACAATTAAGTAATTAAAATTCACCAGAAGCCCTGCTTTATTGAATGGAAGGAAGGAAGGAAGGAAGGAAGGAAGGAAGGAAATAAGGAGGGAGGGAGAAGGAAGGAAGGAAGGAAGGGAAAGAGGGAGGAAGGAAGGGGAGAAAGAGGGAGGGATGGAGGGAGAAGGAAGGAAGGAAGGGGAGAAAGAGGGAGGAAGGGAGGGAGGGAGGGAGGAAGGAAGGAAGGAAGGAAGGAAGGAAGGAAGGAAGGAAGGAAGGTTGGTTTAGAAGTCATAAATAAAACACACACACAAGAAAAAATTTTTCAGAAGAGGTAATGCCAAGTAAGAGGCTGAACTCATTTTGTCCACAAAAGCGGAGCCCAGGGGCCTGGGTGGTGCCCGTACAGCCTACCTCATCCAGGAAACTGAAACAAAGAGCTTATGAGTCCTTGTGTGGTCAATACAGGTGAAAGCCAAGAAGTATCAGTGGAAACCAAAAGCTGCCTTTCATTATAACCATTTTACCCTATGGAACATTTTTATAAATAGTATCAGCAGCATTGCCTGAATTCTTTTCAAAAACTTTTAAAGCAAGAAAGGGACTTCAAAGATTAACTCGCCCAACCTCCTATAAAAGGATGTATAGATTCCTTTTATTAAATTGAGTGATTTTCTCACGAGCTTTCACCATTTTCAAGAGACACTGTGCCCTGTTCTCTCCCCAAGACCCATGATCAACTAAACTGAAAGCTTCTTAACTTTACTCACTGATTCCTGCTTATCTCGTTCCTCCACATTTGTGTTCTTCCCAAAGGTGGGTCCAGTAAGCAATACTCACAAGGCACTGACCTAAGCATACCAGTTTCCCTCAAGGGACCCTCAAGGAATAGAATTGGACCCTGCCCAGAGGCTATTTAACTGCAGGATAAGGATTTAATCCCAATCCTAATTACAGGCACTTACAAACGGATAAAACCTACCAATGACTAGATCCAAGATCCAGACAGTTTTTCCTTTTTGCATTTCCCCATCAGATAAAGACAGTTCCCTACAGAGTAACTCACATTCTCCAGAGTTCTTCGGAGAGTAAAGGAGGTGGGTATAAGAGTGGGGGGAGGGCAAAGGTGGGGGAACAAACCTGTGGAAAACTCCTGCCTTTAGACTGGATTTAAGTGGAGGAGGGCGACTTGCTAGGTGTGGCCACGAGGTGGCGATCACCACCCCCAGCCACCATCTATAACTATGAAACATGGTGGGAGTTGAGGACAGCAAGCTCTTTGGGGTTTCCAGAAGAACTCACACCAAACCAAGATTCAGGAAAACCTGAAAACTGATTTGTACAGGAGGTTGAATTGTAAAAGAAGAACAAAAATGGCAGCAAGGAAGTGCAGAGCAAACTTCCACAAATAGTTAAACCCAACACGCCCCCACTCAGCTGCTTGTGAACTGGTAAGACACCTCCCACCCTCTTCCCTGGAAACCAACCAGCTCTCTGCACACTGAAAACTGTTATTTCACAGACAAACCTAAAAACCCAAGGTTGCCAGTGAGCTCCGTGCCAAACCAAACAACCCTCATCCCGTTTGTACTTTGAAAATCCCATCTCCGAACAGAGCTGTAGATTATGGGACACTAGGTCATTATGGAATCTTTTTCAAAGAGCTCATTTAAAAGCATCAGTTGAGAAAGGTTTTATGAGTTCCTCTTTGTCTTTTCCTCTGGAGAAAAAGTGGAACCTGGCAGCCGCAGATGCGCCAAGCTGAGGAGGCTGAAGTAGACTAGCCCGTGACCCAGACTTGCACGTATTCCTGGGCCATGAAAACAATTTTCTTCTTCTTCTTTTTTTTTTTTAACCTCCCCCGAAATTTCGGCTCAGGAAGAACCACTTAGTCGGGGTACATGCTTGCTTTCTATCATCAGACTCCTAGTCAGTCTAATTCTTCACTTCCATTTCTTTCCCTCCAAAGGGGGCACTCTATTTGCATCTCACTGGTCCTAAAACTTTGAAAAGGAAAGATTCAAACCTCAGTTTAGTTTCAATAATCCCACAGAAGATGGAATAATTTGTTCATTTGCTTCAAACCGGCCAAGGCCGTGGGACCTCAGAGGCCTGGGGCGGGAGTGGTGAAGTTTGGGAGTCTGCCTCTTCCACAAAGCCCCAGATGCCAGGAAGTGGCCAACTCAGCTCCACCCAAACCTCCCTGGGTGGCCCGTCTTTCTCCAGGTGACAATGACAGAGAGGTTCTGCACTCAGGGAAGGCGACACACAGGGCTGGCTTCCGGGTTCTGCCTGTAGCTTCTGTCTGGCTATACCTCCGGGTCCTTTGGCCACATTCCTGAACATCTTTGACTAAATGTTGCCCTAGACCTTTGTCTCTCCCATAACCCCACCCCAACACAAATGTGACCGAGTCTCCCTCAACTGTAGTCCAGCATTTAGGTGCCACCAGGCCAAATGAGAATTCACAGACCAGATGAAACTTCCAAAAGCAAGTAGGGAAAAAGCTCTAGTGTGCTGGAAGTGGGTGTGTTATGTACATTCAGGTCCGGTTTGAAAGAAGGGCTCTGGTTCACCCTAATTGTAGCCACATTAGATTTGCTTGTGTCCATTCTGTGTTCCTCAAGCCTTGAGAAATGGCTGGGAAGAAGAAAACATATAGAACATAATACAATGCAATGCCATACAATACAATACAATACAATACAATACAATACAATACAATACAATACAATACAATACAAGCATATGGATGATTGGAAACTAAAAGCAAGCCTCTAGGGATGGCCCACAGTCGAAGGACAGAGAGCAAGTGTGAGGGACCCTGCTACAGGGACCCGCATCCTTGACTTCTGATCTCACCTCCCACCAGAGCGCCTGTCAGTTCACCCCTTTCACCTGAGGAGAAACTAAGGCACCAGAGGCATACTGCCGCAGAAAATGAGAAGAGAAGGGCTCCCTTTGCTTGCTCAACCAGTCCTGCCTGGACCTCCTTCATGGCACCCACCAGCCTGAATTGTCATCTCTAGCATTTCTGACTCACGTTTCAAGGTCACCCCTTGCCTGAAGCATGACTTCATTGCACCTGCAGTATTTCATTGTCCAAATGTCCTTGGCAAACCTCACAGTCTTTGGACAGCGTTGCCTTTTCTCCAAACCGGAAATCCTCCCTCCCTCCCTCCCAAGCTTAATAAGGCTGTTGCCGAGTATCCAAATAACACAGCTCTTGTTCCTCAGACAAGCTCTGCCCCCTCTGTAGACTTGACAAAACAGCTCCTCATTTTCGACTGTGAGGCTGGGCTGAGGCTAAATTTCCAGTTCAGAAACATGTAACCCTTTTCAGTCTCACCGATCGGTTCTTACAGGTACTGCCATTGGCTCATTGGCACGGGGGTCTCATGGGAGGTAGAGGAAGCATTCCAGAGGCTGGGAACACCTAAGCCACAGAGAGGATTTGGGTCCGGATGTATGGCCAGGAGGCAAAGCACAGATGGGAACTATTGTTTTCTTCCTATTCCTGGTTTAGCACCCTCAGGGACACCCTGTGTTGCTCTGTAACATCCTGCCACTGGAGGCTAATGTGCTCAACACCGCCTTTAAAAGGCAAACGTTGGGAACATACCTTCAGAGCTAGAGAGGACTGGAGGCCACCTACCCTGGCCGTCTCATTTCATACTTCCGGAAACAGAGGCCCAGAAAGGTTAGGCAACCTGCCCAAGGTCATACAGCTAATCAGTAACAGAGCTGAGATCCTATCCGGCATAGGCCTTTTAATATTTCTCTCCCCAAGTGAAGACCAAGAGACATGGCATTACTGCACTCCTACTACTTTCCAGATACTGCGCTAGGAACTTTGCATATATCACTTCATGAAACCCTCACCACAACCCTGACTCAAGTTTAACCATTCTACAGATGAGGGAATGGAGGCACAGAAAGGTTTGGTACCATGCCCAAAGTCACAGAGTCACTAAAGAGAGCTATAATCAGAATCTCCCTAATTCCAAAGCCCTTGTTTTTGCTACTTCAGAAGGCTGCCACCCCTCCTACTTGTTTAGCCACACGGCCGCCATCTTGGATTTGTTAATGTTTGTACAAAGGGGCTTATGATGCCACTTCCCTCTGTCTTTTAAGAAAAGGGAATTCTTGAGTTGTTTTTGCCACATCCTCCAGGGGACCTTTAACCGTCAGAAGTAAGAAGCATCCTAACAGCTTTTTCCTTTTCTTTTTTTTTTTCCTCTTTTTTTTTTTTTTTTAATTGGGAAGTAAGAAAAAGATTTACAGCAAGTCAGTAGCAGACAGAAAAGACCAGGACACAAGCACTATTTCCCCCAACACCACTCCTTTGGGAATATAGTGGCCTCTTTCCCACCCAACATTAGAAGAGTAGGAAATTCCAGAGTCATTCTCCTCAAACTGGGAGGACAAGATTGGCAAGACTGGGGAGAATAAATACGGCACATGTTCCCTCGGGCACCAGTTTCACTCCAGACTTTTAGAGGAAAGGAGTTACATGATTCATATATTGAACCCAATACAGACAGTATCAAATGCAGAAATCCCATGAATCTTTAGGTTCAAATCAGCAGGCTGCAGACTGATTTGGGCTCTTTCCTCCCAGACTTTCATGGGTACGATCAAAGTGTCCCAGGGTTGTGGTGAGGGTCAGTGAAAGCTTTGGGGAATGAGGCTCAAAGAAGGCAGGAGACTAATGTTACTTATTCCCCTCTTCCCTCATCTCTCTAGTGTGCGGGGTGGTCTCAGAGGACAGTTAGGTACAAACTCAGCTCTCTTTGCCACATTAGGGAATTTAGAAGGAAATTAGTACTTGGTAAATAGTATTTTTGGCTGCCAGGCCCAAACTCCAGAAATGAATGCCTTCCTCTTAACTGAACGCCACTTATGTATAAAGGAATAGATTTTCCCAAGACAGAACTCTGAATTTTATGGTCCTCTTCCACATGGAGGCTGCAGGGGCAGCAGAGATATCTACGTGTTAGATGCAGCAGACGCCATGGTTTCTACAAAAATGGCAGCCAAGTAAGTGCCCACCTACCTACCCCCTTTCCCTGCCCATGCCCTCTAGACTCACACCCTGGTCCCACAGACTCAAGGCTCAGAATCTGGATGAGTTACTATTAATACCACTGACCCCTCCTTCCTATCCTTCTCACAGACACAGCCATCCGGTCATTCTGCCCTCGGTTACGCCCCAGGCCCATAGGAACCCCTGGGTACCCTGAGCAAGTCACTGTGACGTTGAGGGAGCTGTTATCTTGGGCCCGGGGAACCTGAAACCCACCCTGGTGGTCTCTAGATCGTTGTCCTGAGAAACCATAAACACCAAGTCCTCCGATGCCCTCGAATTTGAGTTTGTCGTTTTAACCTTTAACAGCCTTTTCAGGTAAAAATAACAACGACCAATTTACCGACTTTGTAGCTACGCTGTGCTCGGGAAAAGCATTTGCTTCAAAGAAAGATGGGAAGAAAGAAAGGAAAAAAAACCCAAGAAGCAAAAGGGAGTACCTACTCCTCAGGCGATGTACACTTTAATGAACTGAAATAAAAATAAAAACAGAGGAAGGGAGAGGAGATACCAACTTGCCCCATCCTTTCCTGGCACTGTAGCTCAAAGACTGGAATCTCCACTTGTTAACCATTGTTAACTAGTATTTTTAGTCCTGATTGCTTTTAGCCTCTGTATAGTTCCTTTTTTAAACACATTTTCTATACGTCAATAAAAGATCCTGAAGGAGTGGTGTGCATCTTCCAAGTCCTGTGGGGAATTATGGAGGCATGCCTTTCTTAATGACCGGCCTGCCTTCTTGGCTCTGGGCCTCCTCCCCTCAGCGCTTACCCACCACTGCTACCAAAATGTCTTCTCTGCATCACCCTGTTGTGTTGGCGGCTGTCATCACTGAAGGTCCTGCTACTCCGCCTGTGTCCCTTGCCTTCCTTGATCCTGTTGTCTCACTGTAGCCTCGCCTTCTCTACCCTCCTCTTCCCACCACCTACCCTTCCTCCCTCTGCCACTGTCTCTCTCTCTTTCTCCTCTGCCTCCACCCAGTCTGAATTCTTCCTCTCCCCGGTTGCTTTCACCCTCAGAAAAGGTCCTTGACGAGTGGTCACTTTTGCCGGATGCCCCAGCGTCACCCAGACTGGTCCAGGCTATGGTTTGGAGCCCTCGATCAGCCACAAAGACTGACTTGCTGTCCGGTTCCCTCAACCCTGGAGCGCCCAGTGGTAGTAGCCGCATCTCCAAAGCTCTAGTGCCATCTATGGGCACTGGCGGAGAATATTTAATCGTCTTAACTTGCCCAGCCTGTCTGCCCTCAGTAGCTGAGTCTCCAGCTCCTGTGACCACCTGCCTCTCAGGCTTGGTCACCTGAAAAACATTCTCCCTTTCCCTCCCTTGAAAATGAGCGCGGTGCACATTGTGAGATCAACTCTCACCTCCAGGTCATATAGGTAACACCCAGCCAGGTGATAGCCTGGAAGAGCAGGGGTATGAGGGAAACTTCCATCGGGCTCAGTTCCACAAGAACACAAAGCAGAAGTGTAGAGACAATAACAGAGCGTAGTTGGGGCCCTGAACCCAGACAAGCCCTCTCCCCCACTCGAGGTGGCGGGGCATTCCAGGAGACTACCCAGAGGACAGTCCACCTGGCTGTGTCTTATGACAAGAGGAATTACCCAGGGGGGAAGGTGAGGAGGGAACAACAGCACGAATAAGAGTCAGAGGGCATTTCTTCTGGTATTTTCTAGGCTCCAGCAAGCCTCTTCCCAACCCTGGGCCATGTAAGAGACAGGGACAAAATCCCAGCCTCCAGCCACATGGCGGTCTCCCACTGAAGCTCCTACCCTACCCCAGCAGCGGGACGGACACTTTTGCAGCCCATTCCCTGCGGCTCATTTCCTCTTCCTCCATCATTTCCTAAAATACAGATTTCTGTGATAGCAGCAAGAGAGGCCATTTAAAAACAGTCACATTTCCTGGTCCCGTTTTAAACAAGCCGCCCCGGAAACCCATACCTGAGGAGTGACCGTTGTAATGTGCAGATAAAACCCATCACCTGAATCTCGTTCCTGCATGTTAAATGGGCAACGGGAACTAGACATATACAGTGGAACATAAAGGAATTTCAGTCATTAGTATTTATTCCTGAGGCAGCTGGATGCTAACATTATGTTTTCACTTAAATGAGTATGATTCACCCATTGCTTAAGACCTCTGGGTGCATTTACAATGATCTGAACACAGATTTAATTATTGCTGTGTTGTGGGAACTAAGGACTGCCACAGGGAAAATTAAAAGTGGATTATTAAGCAAGAGAAATGTTAGCAGCATTAGTAATCAGTGCAATTACCAAGAACCCAACGTAAACACAGTAGCGTCTTCTCTCCCGTGATGACCCGAGTGGCCCTGGGGACATGTGCCTCAGCAGCCACCTCTTTGCCTGTCAGCAGTAAGACATCATTAAGGAATAAGGGCTCCTGGGGCCTGTATCTCTCCTCTCATGTGATATGCACACTACACTTCACTGCCCAGCCTTTCAAAGAATCATAAAAAGAACATGTATTAGACTCGTAAATCCTCACATAACAACGTCTCTTGTTCCTCTTCTCTCATCTCCCCACGTGAGTTCAGTGAACACCTACCACGGACCAGGCCCAGCACTGGCTCTGGGTGGACAGGGACGAAAGCCTGGCCCTTCCTTGAAGAGACAGAGTCTCTTTTTGCCTCATTCCGTTTCCATTTACTTGCACCACACTCCCTACTCCCCAGCCCAGATAGTCCACACGTATGTGGATGAAGCCCTTTGCGTCAAACATTTTAAAATAGGTTCGAGAAAATTTTCCAAATTTATGTTTCCGTGTTCGTGAGGAACGGAGACGAGATGTACAGTAAAAGAATTCAGTTAATTAGGAGGAGGGTTGTCATTTCAATATTGACAATATTCTTTTTTAAACCTAGGCCTATTTCAAACACTTCAAATACTAAGAAAAGTGGCAATTAAGGAGCTTTGGATTCAAAGAGAAGCTTTTTGAATCCAAAAAGCTCACAGAACATTCTCAAAGGACTGATTACTATAGAATCTTCCATGGTTGGGAGAGCAGAGGGGAGGGAGGGCATTACAAAAGGTTCTGATATTTTAAGATGTTGATGCCCTTTAATGCCTTAAATGAGAAATGCTATGATCAGAGATCACGGCCAAACACTCATTCATAGCTTGTGTGAAAGCTTTGGGTCTACTCTTCATGACAAACAATAAGCCCTTTGGAGGTTTCTGGGAAATAAGTGTAAATAACAAGAAATGCAGCAACAATTATGAAAATTTGATATGCTAGCTGTACAGGAAATTTAAAGATCCAAGAAAAACAGTGAGAACGATGAAGAAATGTATAAATTACGTCTGTGCACAGGCAGTACCTGGCGTGATTTGTGACCCACACTCACTTTTTATGACTTTTTTTTCCCATAAATAAAACCCACAGAGGAATAACCAAAACTTATATTTACAACCAAAGCTACACGGAAACAATGACAACCTGGGTTGTTATGAAAGACAACTTGGCTGACTTATTGACACCGGAGAGTGAGGAATCACTGAAGAAATCAAGGTGGAACCATCTGTCCTCCTCTTCGACCCCCCCAACCCCCATCTTGTGCCATTTAAAGACCTTGAGAGGTATTCGTGTAAATTTAGTCTTCAACATTTCTCTTCCAAAGAAACGACCTGAATTTTAACTCCATTTGAAACATCCATGCTTGCCACAAGGCAGGGTTTTAATACAGCAGGGCTATTGGCATTTTGGTCAGATGGTTCCTTGTTGTGGGAAACTGTCCCGTGCATTGCAGAGTCCTTAGCAGCATCCCTGACTCCTCCCCGCCACAATCCAGAGGACCACCACCGTCCTACAACCAAAATATCTCTGGATACTGCCGAATGCAGTTTTGTCCTGGGGTGGGGGACAAAATCTCCCTCAGTTGAGAAGACAGTGAGTAGGGAGATTTATCACAAAAATGAGATGACTTCAATCCAGAGATTGTTGAAGCAACATTTTAAGAACCCAGCTCATTTCAATCCAAAAGACAAAAGAGCCCCCCAAATGGAACACTGCTGTAGCTTTTCTATTGAATTTCTTTTCACAAGAGTTTCTAAATGTTTGGAAAGCATGTGTCTGTGTCTTATTTGTAGTTATTTTGTCGGAATCACTCTTGGTATTTTGGTGGTACGAGATTAGATTCCAAGGTAGGGAGGAGAATTTACAAGACGGTGCTTCCAGGAGATGAGAGGTTGACTCTGGTTCAATTTGTCATGGCTGTCCAGGAATCAATTACGTTTCAAATCAAGGGTCACTTGTAAATTAGACCTTTTGGCTCTGTTGCTTCACCTGATGGACAATAATAAATGGTGTTGATTGTTTAAGATCTCTAAATACCTCACAGTCTTATATGGCCTGAGATTTCTTTAGGAAAAAAAAAATGAGATCAAGGGTACGTTAGTCACCAACAACAGGAGGAAAGGAAGATGTCCCAAAATTCTGCCTAGGTTCAAGATTCTGATCAACTGAACAAGGAAAGCCAGTATCATTGCCCGTGTCCACAGGAGACAGTAGATATCAAAGACACATGCCTAAGAGAGTGCTTCGTGATGTTAGGGGAAGCAAAGGGTTAACTTCACACACACACACACACACACACACACACACACACACACACACACACATAACCCACCCAGAAAACTTTGGGGTAAAAGAAGAAAATAGATAGCTGTCCATGAAAGAAACCTACTGCCTTGCCAGCATGGGGCAGAGGACACCCACCACTGAACCGCTTTACCCAGCTCACCATCCCAAACAAGCACTTCCAGGACCCAAGAAGGGGGATGCAAGGAGGGATGCCATTTTTACTTCTAGCATTTTCAAAAGACTCACAAGTTTGATTTTTCTTTCCTATTGTCCCAGCCATGCCCGTGGGACCACTTGGCCTAGCTTTGTGCTCAGAAAATGTCATCATCGTAGTATATCTGCATAAAGTTCTATTAGCTATGAAGGTCATCTGGGAGCAGGAAAGAGTCAACGTGCAAGTGTGACTGGCCACAGTCACCCTCACATTTGCTTCTCCTGGTCAGATGGGAGGTCTCTGGTTCAGTCCTGAGAATCTGATGAAGTCCCTTCCTGCAGGGGTGTGTGGGGCCATAGAACTCACAGCAAGGAAATAAAATTGGGGGCTCAAATTTTGGTGCCAAAAGAGATGTCTTGCTCTGGTTCATGATCTTTTTCACTACAGGTTCTTGTTCCAGATCAAGAGCCACTGATGCAGATCAAAAAATGCCTCTTCCATTAGGGGATGAAACCTGTTATCAAATTTCCAGAACCATTTATTTCTCTTCCAAGACCAAGCCACTTTGAGAAGCCAAGCCCTCCAGTTGGACAGAGTAAAAAGCTTATTTTCTTTCCTGAGGGCAGGAGGGGATTGGGAAAGCATGGTGAGAGCCCCAGTGAGGGGTGTATTTCTCTCATCTGTGAGCTACTTGAGGGCAGAGACTGGGTTTTCCAGCCCATTCTCAATAGTTAGCTCAGTGCTTTCCATAGACCCAACGTAGAACTGATGGAAACTGAACTGAACCAGTCCTATCTTATGTCTATGAAAGAGACTCAAATAACTGCTTTAATTATGTTGAAATTTGGGATAGATCCCTAAAATAGCATACTTCGAGACTTTCTGAGGAACAGAGGAGAGAACGCTGGAAGTTAGGTCAAAGGTGTGCTTGAGGGGAAGCCTGCATGCCTCTCTGTAGCTCAGTGTCCTTATCTTTAAAATGGGAACAAGAATAACTGTCTTTCCTACTTCACAGACTACTGTGAGAAGCAAACTTGAATGTGCAGAAAATGCTTTGAGATGGGTGTCGTCACTACAGGAAGGTGCTAATTTGGTGACAGATAAAGGATGCTGACAATCATCCTTTAATCTCAGATACCTTCCTAGCAGTATTATGACTTAATGTGTCACTAACCTGATTCCTTAAAGCAACTTATTGCCTTTAAACAATGCAAGGCAGAGCACCTGGATGGCTCACTTGGTTAAGTGTCTGACTTCGGCTCAGGTCATGATCTTGTGATTCATGAGTTCAAGCCCCATGTTGGGCTCTGTGCTGACAGCTCAGAGCCTGGAGTCTGCTTTGGATTCTCTCTCTCTCTCTCTCTCTCTCTGCCTCTCCCCCACTCATACTCTGTCTCTCTGTCTCTCTCTTTATCTCAAAAATAAACAAACAAACAAAAAACATTTAAAATAGTAAAAATAAAAAATGCCCTGGGCAAAGTTAGAGCATCAAGAGTTAAAGGATGGCTACCTGAGAGCAGGTGGGAGTCAGGGTGGGGGAGGGGGCAGATAAGCCACAGAACAAGGAACAGAGAACACAGGAGTGAAAAAAAGGCAGCCATACTGTGGCTGGCCCCATGGGTGACTCTTCTAGAGGAGAGAGGTGAAGAGGACCAGCCTGCCAGCCCACTAGGCTCCAGAGCTGTAGTCTAAGAACAATCTGGTTCCAGGCCATTCCCCCACCTTCCCTGGACATAGAATGAGGACCAAAGAGACTGTAGCAGCACTCAACAACCACCTCAGAGTTGCTGAATAGCACTCTTTCAGATGTATAGGGTGAAGACTCCTCGCTGAGACTCTGTATTTATCAAACCCCCCCCCCCCCCAAGGACATCACACTTGTGGTTGAGGCCTGCTGGCTTCAGACATAAGCCCTGGAGGCCATGCTTCGAGGGCATGAGTGATGATTTCTAGGGAGGGGGCTTCTTTCTGGTTTCTAGGGAGCTGTGGACTTCAGTTTCATTGAGTGAGGTGTCTCGGGCTGGAGGTGAACTGCTAAAGGGAGAGAGAAGTTAAGCATGGCCATCAGCACACCCACAATCCCCCTACAGGGGCCCACACACTTAGTCCCACTTCTACATAAACATGAAACAAATGATTAAAGAGTGTTCATTTGAGGGGCACCTGGGTGGCTCAGTCAGCTAAGCATCCAACTCTTGATGTTGGCTCAAGTCATGATCTCATGGTTCGTGAGGTCAAGCCTGCATCAGGCTCTGCACTGACAGTGGGTAGTCTGCTTGGGATTCTCTCTCTCCCTCTCTCTCTCTCTCTCTCTCTTTCTGCCCCTCCCCCACTTGCATGCTTTTTCAAAAATAAATAAATAAACTTTAGAAAAAAAGAATGCTAATTTGAAAAGACAATTATTCTGGATGCTCACATGTCTCAGTCCTGCCTTGTCCTCAAATTCACACAGAAGCCCCACATAGGAAAGAGTGTCTGTTTCTGCCCCACAGAATGGACCTGAAATCTCCTACCAACAGAAGCATGGGCTCCCAGAGAAGACCACCTTTGCCCCCGTCCCCACCCCACCCCAGGGAGGGTGAGCTAGGAGCTGGGGGACCTCACCTCTCCCCCAAACCCCTCCCAATGGCCTGGGATTGAAGCAAGAGCTTGTCACGTCCAGCCCTGACTCATGGCCACCTTCCGCACCACTCATCTGTCCCAGGCCCTGACCTATAAAAAGAAGAGGAACAGAAATTACCACATTCAAACTTAGTCCTTGACTCCTGGGGACACAGACAAATTGGCAGTTCATTGGGCCGGTAGTTTTCATAGCTCTGGTGGTGTCGTATGAACTGTGACAGATGTGTTGGGGCCCTGGAGCCTCTCTGCTGTAATTTTCCCCATCGAGGCATAACATTCACCCTGAAAGCAGGAGAGCACCTCCTCTCACAGAGACCCCACTGCCAAAGAGCCCTGCCAGACAGACAGGAAGGCCATGTCTTCCAATGCAGCTTCCCTCCTGAGTCACCCAAGTGTCCTTGACCCAGAACATTCATTCACTCATTCGTTCCCTTGTTCATACAGTCATTGAACATCCCCTATCATTCTGCGCTGTGCAGGGAACTACTGGAAAGCCAGGGCAACTGGAGCGCAGTTGGGTGGTGAGTGGGTAACAAGGATGAAGCTGGGAAAGAGGACAGGACCTATTCAGACAGGGTTTTGCAAGCCGTATGCAAATCCTGATCTTTTGTAAGCATGGTGGGAAGACTTGGTAGGACTCTAACCAGGAGGGTGAGATGACCATATATGCATGTAAAAGAGTTTGCTGGAGCACCTGGGTGGCACAGTCAGTTAAGCGTCTGAGTTCAGCCCAGGTCATGATCTCCGGGTTCATGAGTTCGGGCCCCGCATCGGGCTCTCTGCTGTCAGTACAGAGCCCACTTTGGATCCTCTGTCTCCCTCTCTCTGCCCTCCCCCACTCCTACTCCCTCCCTCTCTCTCTCTCTCAAAAATAAATAAACATTTAAAAAAAAGAGTTGGCTGTGACTATCACGTAAAGGGAGAGGGGATGCAAAAGATCTGGGGGGAAATTCAGGAGTGGTTCTGATGAGAAATTGAATAACTTGGACTTGGATTATTTCAGTAAAATCAGAAAGATAATATATATTCAAGAGATGTTTAGGAGTAAACTGACAGAAACTGAACATGTGGATGAGGAACAGTGAGGTCACAGAATGGTATATAGGATTCTGGATGGCAGTGAATGGTTGGGGAGTGGCCACCGAGGAAGGGACAAGTCACCAGGTGAGAGCCCAGGGCAGGAACTCCATTTTGAACATGAGCTAGAGACTCTCTGAGATATTCAAGCAAGAGAGCAGCTGTGTGGACAAGACTAAAGTCCAAAGGAGAGCCTGAGGCAGAGTTCTTTGAGGATCACATACAAGGTTGGTTTCTTGGGCATGTGACCTATACAATCACATGGGATCCCACACTTAGAAGAAGCCCCCGCTTGTTTTAATGCTCTGCTATCACCACCTTGAAATTTTTTTCTTTTTTTAAAAAAATTTTTTTAATGTTTGTATATTTTTGAGAGAGAGAGAGACAGACAGAGTGTGAGCAGGGGAGGTGCAGAGAGAAAGGGAGACACAGAATCCAAAGCAGGCTCCAGGCTCTGAGCTGTCAGCACAGAGCCCAACATGGGGCTGGAACTCACAACCAGAGAGATCATGACCTGAGCTGAAGTCAGACGCTCAACCGACTGAGCCACCTAGGCGTCCCTTAAAATTTCTTTTCTAATGTTTATTTTTCAGAGAGAAAAATTTTTCAGACAGCATGAGCAGGGGAAGGGCAGAGAGAGAGGGAGACACAGAATCCGAAGAAGGCTCCAGGCTCTGAGCTGTTAGCACAGAGCCTGATGCAGGGCTTGAACTCATGAACCCCGAGATCATGACCTGAGCTAAAGTCAGATGCTCAACTGACTGAGCCACCCAGGCACCCTGGCACCTTTAAATTTTTGAATAAGAGGCCCCACATTTTTATTTTGCATGAAGTCAGAAAATCCTTTAGCTGGTCCTGAACATACAATATCAATAACAATACCGATAGAGGTTGAAGCTACAGACATGGATTCATTCATTCATTCTACAAATATGTATTGAGCACTCGATAAAACATGATAAATTTGTATAATATACAGTATGTGAGATGGTGATAAGCCTGTGAAGATAAATAAATAAAGGGGGATGTATTAGGCTGCTCGGGCTGCCATAACAAAATACCACACACTGGGTGGCTTAAACAACAGAAATTTATTTTTCTGGAAGCTAGAAGTTCAAGGTCAAGGTGCTGGAAAATTCCGTTTCTGATGAGGCTTCTCTTCCTGGCTAGCAGACTGTCACTTTCTCACTAAGCTTTCACACGGCCTTTTCTCTGTTGTGAACAGGGCAGGAGAGGGGAGAGAAAAAGAACGCCCTGGTGTCTCTTCTTAAAAGAACAGTAAGACCCTGTTCGATCAGGGTCATTTAACCTTTAGTTACCTCTTTAAAAGCTCTATCTCTAAATACGGTCACGCTGTGGGTTAGGGCTTCAACACATGAATTCTGGGGGACACTGTTCAGTCCATGACAGGAGGTAGGGAATGTTGAGGGTAGCATAGAGGCCACAGCTCTCTGCTCAGCCGAACTCTGAGGTCACCTGTGCCTTGTGTGACTGTTCCGGTTCACGTTGACAACATTTCACCTCAAGCTCCAGCGGTTTTCTGCAAAGATGTTAAGGAATGGATGCCCCCAGAAGTAACCCTTAAATCATCAAGGATAGGAGGTGATGGACCTACCCCAACTTCCTTGCTCCTGGGCATGATAGTTTAGAGGTATGGGTTCCACATGGTTTCTCAGGGGGGGTCTCCTGGTGGCCACAGCAGGGGGCTGCTTATTAGCACGCCTCTGTGGGCTTTCATCCCTCCCTCTCTATTTCCCTGCTACCTCGCTGGGCTTCCTGCCAGCATCTCCTAAAAGAACCACTTGAACTCACTGTCTCATTACCTGCTTTTGGGAGAACCCACGTTCAGACAGGGATTTTCAATTAAAAGTAGACAAATCCGGCTGGGGAAGGCCCCAGTGAGAAAGCCACACTGGAATAACATCCCATGAAGTAGAATCATCCCATGGGTAGAATCCCATCTATTCATCCCATGGGTAGAATCCCATGAAGAAAGTGGGGACAAGCTCCAGGTGCGCCCGCAAGGCCAGTGTGGATGGACCTTAGGGAGTACAGGGAAATGAGATTCGCTCAATAACGAGAGGCCATTTAGCAAGCAGTGCCGGCCACTGGTTGGAGGATGAGAGCCATGCCTATAATTTGAAACTTTCTTGTGGTCACATTAAAACAAGTGAAATGGATTTAATAATATAGCTTATTTAGCCCGATATATCCAAAATACTTCTTTCCAACATGTAATCAATATAAAAGAAATTTAAACGATATTAGATTCTTCTTTTATATTTATCTTCAAATTCTGGTATATATGTTATACTTAACATACGTTTTCAGGGGGACCCACAAAATCCAAACTATTTTTAGAAGAATACTAAGATAATGTCTCCCTTTTTCAGTGAATTGACGTTTGCATTAATGGTGGTAAAAGTGCGGGCGCCTTATCACAAATCAAGACAATGGTAATAAACCACGCCTATAACCATATTGCTTTACTCATAGTAAAAAAAAAAAAAATGTCCTTGATTAAAAAGTAAAAACTATTAATTTTATTATATTTTGGCCCCGAGTGCAGGTCTTTTTAATTCTTCGTGACCAAATGGGGAGAACATTTAACATACTTCTGCAGCACACAAGTACAGTAATGGTTTCTTAAAAAAGAACGTAGGCCATTGTTTGAGTGGCCAGCTGAACTAGCTGCTTTTTGCATAGAGCACCATTTTTACTTGAAAGAGCAACTGACAAACTATGGTTTTTTTGACGTGGGTATTTGGCAGAAATTTCCTCAAAAACAAGCCGAGTGAGCCTGTCATTCCGGGACACACAATTGACTTATTTGTAACTAGTTATAAAATTTGAGCTCTCTAAAGAAAATTAGAATTTTTAAAAACTTGTGTCTATCATGCTAAGCTTGGCAGCTTCACAATACTTAAGAACTTTCTGGATGAGACTGGTGGTAATGTTTAAAAATGTGATTTTTTAAAAATTTTGTACAATAAAATATGTCAAATTTGGAAGATCTATGTAATTCATTGAACATTTTTTTCTATTCATTTGCCGTTATTTTTATATATTTTATATATATTTTATATATTTACATATATATTTTTATATATTTGTACATTTATATATTCTAGATAGGAAGCATTTATCTGTTAGATGCATTTAAAATATCTTGTTGCACTCTGTTGTTTGTTTCTCCACCTGATGGTGTCTCTGATGGAGAGATTCCCATTTCGATATAATCAAATTTATCAAACTCTCCCTTGATGATTAATGTTTTTGGTCTTGTTTTCTGATCTGGAAATATGAATATATTCTCCTGTGTTATCTGTGATTTTTTCTTTTGCATTCAGAATTTTTTATAAGGTAGAATTCTATGAAATCACCTATATTTGCCTGTTTGTGACCTACAAAATGACAATTCTGTATGGTTCAACACAATACATGATGTGAGGCAGAAATATATTTTTATTTGTTTCCCTATAAACAATAAATTTTCCCAGTACTATTTATTTAAAAGCCTATCTTTGCCCACTGACCTGTCCATCTATGTTTCCAATGTAGGCCTTTTTGTCAGTTCCAGCCCCAATACCACATCACCTCAATTAAAATAACTCTTGATATCTCTAGGGCAAAACCCCTCACTTTGCTCTTTTTCTTCAAGAAGGTTTGGCTATTCTTGACTCCTTGAACTTCCAAACAAATTCTAAAATCAGTTTGGGGCTCCTGGGTGGCTCAGTCGGTTAAGCATCAGACTCTCGATTTCAGCTCAGGTCATGATCTCACAGTTCTTGAGATCAAGCCTCAAGTCGGGCTCTGTGCTGACAGCACAGACTCTATTTAGGATTCTCTCTCTCTCACTCTCTCTCTCTCTGCCCCTTCCTGGCTTATGTGCACGAGCTCTCTCTCTCCCCTCTCTCTCAAAATAAATAAACTTAAAACAATTTTTTTTAAATAAAATATGATAATGTTCCTGGGTGGCTCAGTCAGTTATGTGTCCGACTCTTGGTTTTGGCTCAGGTAATGATCCCAGGGTCGTGGGATCAAGCCCCATGTTGGGCTCTGTGCTGACAGTGCAGAGTCTGCTTGAGATTCTCTCTCTCCCTCTCTCTTCCTGTCCCCTTGCTCACTCTCTCTCTCAAAAAAATAAAGTTAAAAAATAAAATAAAATAAAATAAAAATTTTAGAATCAATTTGTCAATTTCCACCCCAGAAAAAAGGGTTTTTTTTGGAATATTTATTATAACTACATCGATTATACATCATTTGGAAGAATAGCCCTCCTCACAACATTGGAGCCTCCAGTCAATGAACACAGAATATCTCTCAATTTATTTCTTCTTTAATGTCTCTCAATAAAGGTTTATGATTTTCTCCTAAGAGGTTTTACATGTTTTATTAGATTTACTGCCAGGAACTTTTTGGGTCTGCGATTTTATTTTACCCTACCTCCAAGCCAATAAGCTAGCTTATTCTTATTTCATTAATGCCAGTAGAAGACACAAGACTCTTGCAGAGATTAAAATTCTTCTTATCCACAGCAAGAAATATATACATTTATCTTCCTTGGTCCAAGTCCCATGAAGGAGCCCAGATGGATTCTATCCACACAGAGGGTTTGCTTTACAGCTAAGGACCACTGTGCTTGAGAAAGCCATTATTTAATTGCAAGCAATAAGCAAGCTTCCTCTTTGTTCCAGAGGAAGACATTACTTCCTGCTTCAAGATTTCTTGGTGGAAAAATAACCTGAAGATAAGACCCATGTAAGGAGCTGTCAGGACTCAGCATTTGTAGCATACCTAGCAAGACATGTAGCAGAATGACTCATGGAGGAGTATCTTCCAATACCACATAACCTTGCAAAAATTACATTTTCTGTCTGCTGCTGCTATTTTAAAAAAATAATTGACTTTTGCATATTAATGCTCTACCTAGCAATTTTACTAAGCTCATTAATTCCAACAATTTTTCCTTGAATTCTATAGAATTTTCCACATACAAAATCATATCATTTTTAAATAATGAAATGTCGTTTCTTTTGACCCAAATCTCTTTACTTCCTTTTCTTTTTCCTGCTTTATTTCACTGGCTAAAATGTTTCATTGGTTTAACTAGAACAATGTTGAAAGAAATAATATTGGCACTCTTCTCTCATGTTTATCTCGAAAAGAAGACTTTAAACTTTTTTAAAACGTTTATTTATCAAGCAGGGGAGGGGCAGAGAGAGAGGGAGACACAGAATCCGAAGCAGGCTCCAGGCTCTGAGCTGTCAACACAGCCAGTCAGGGGCTCAAACTCATGAACCACAAGACCATGACCTGAGCCAAAATCAGACGTTTAACCACCTGAGCCATCCAGGCACCGCTCAAAAAGAAGACTTTTAATGTTTCACTATTATAAATGATGGTTTCTTTAGTCCATTTCCTGTTTCTTTTTGGTTTTCTGAGGGTTTTTTTTGGTCTTGTTTTATTCATTTTTGGTTTTTGTTTTTGCAAATATCATTTATTAAATTAAGTAATTCCTTTCTGCTACCAGGTAGTTAATGTTTATAATAATTAGATAACTTTTTTCTGGGATTATTGCATAATTTTCCTTCATTTATCTAGTAATGCTAGAACAAATTTAATTTTCTGATGTTTAATTTCCTGATGTTGTAAACTTGTATATCTTTTTTGATGAACTGAACTTTTGTTTTTATGAAGTGATCCTCTTTATCACTAGTAAGGATTTTGGCTGAAAAATCTATATATTTTCTGTTCTTAAAATAACAGCACCAGCTTCTATTTGGTTAGATTTTGCTCCATATATCTTTTTTCACTCTTTTCTTCCTTTCATCCTTTCTATATCCTAACATTTTAGATGTTTCTTTTATAAATAACATATAGTTGGATACTCTATTTCATCCGATCAGACCATCTTTTTTCTCTTTATTCTATAATACATATTCCTTTTTTAAATTAAATAGACTTTATTTCTTAAAACAGTTTTAGATTTACAGAAAAGTTGCAAAGATAATACAAAGGGTGTATACACTCACTGCCCCTGTTATTAATATTTTACATTAATATGATACATATTTTATAATTAATGAACAAATATTAATAATATAATTAATGGCATTATTATTAACTAAAGCCAGATTTCCTTAGTTTGTACCTAACATCTTTCTTCTGTTCCAGGATCCCCTCCAGGATACCACATTACATTTCACTGTCATTTCTCCTTTGTATTCTCTTGGTTGTGATGGTTGCTCAGGCTTCCCTTGTTTTTGATGACCTTGACAGTGTTGAGAAACACTGGTCTGGCATTTTGTAGAATGGTATTTTTCTGATGTTCTTCTCATGATTACACTTGGGTAGTTTGTTTAGGGGAGGAATATCACAGAGGTTAAGTGCCATTTTTATTACATCAGATCAAGGGTACATATTATCAACATGTCTCATCACTGTTAATTTCGACCTTGATCACTTGACTAATAACCTGATAATGTTTATCAGGTTTCTCCACTACAAAGTTACTCTTTTCCCCCCATCCATAGCAGTGTGAAGTTACTCTTTTTCCCCCAATCCATAGCACTATCTATACCGTATCCTTTTTTTTAAATATAATTGTCAAGTTGGCTAACATACAGTGTATACAGTGTGCTCTTCGTTTTGCAGATAGATTCCCATGATTCATCACTTACATACAACACCCAGTGCTCATCCCAACAAGTGCCCTCCTCAATGCCCATCACCCATTCCCTGCCCGCCACCAACCCTCAGTTTGTTCTCTGTGTTTAAGAATCTCTCATGGTTTGCCTCCCTCCCTCTCTGTAACTACTTTTTCCCCTTCCCTTTCCCTATGGTCTTCTGTTAAGTTTCTCAAGTTCCACATATGAGTGAAAACATATGATATCTGTCTTTCTCTGACTGACTTATTTCACTTAGTGTAATACCCTCCAGTTCCATCCATGTTGCTACAAATGGCAGGATTTCATTCTTTCGCATTGCCAAGTAGTATTCCATTTATACCGTATCTTCTGGAAGGAAGTCACTATGTGCTGGCCACACTTAAAGAATGGAGTTTTGTGTCACCTCCTTAAGAGTATCTACATAAAGTATTTGAAATCTTTTCTGCATGAGAGAAATGTTTCTTCTCTCCCATTTGTTTATCTATTCTGTCATTTATTTGTCAGTGCAGACTCATGAATATTTGTTTTATAGTTTGGGTCATACACCAACTCTGCCTTATTTTGTTGCTCAAATTGCTCTAACTGTGGCCATTGGAACCCCTTTCAGTTGGCTCCTGTGCCCGTTGATTTACACACACCATTATGAGGTGCTTGTAGTTTGGTTTTTGAGTGCTTTCTTACACCTGGCACTATAAGGTGCTCTCGGCTCATCTGGCCTATTTCCTGCCCCAATCCTAGAATCAGCCATTTCTCCAAGTTCTTTTTATGGGCTATTGGAATTACAATCTAAGGTGTGGTCACTAGGTGTGCTCATCACTACCACAGTGTCATTTCTTTTAGGCCCTCTCAGCTGACAAAGCAAAGAAATTTATGTGTCCATGTTAATGAGTGTTAACTGTACGTAATCATTAGTATCTATATTAGGTCTCCAACTCTGATCCATTACCATGTGGATGATTCCAGAGTCCTCCCCATACTTATTTGAAATTTCTATTCCAACAGTGAGATACCAAGCTGCTACCACCTGTCATCATTTACTTAGTTGTTCAATTCCAATATACCCATATATGCAGTGTCAGAATGCTAGCCTGTATCCCCATGGGAAGCAACTTTATCAACTAGAGTACAGTGCTGGTGCTAAACTGCTTCTGCATTTGGCCTCACAGATGCTATTCATTTCCAAAGCTGCTTAGCTCAGCATCTTTTCCCCCTAGTGAGGTCTTTTAAAATACATGTGTGATACAGTTAGATTCCGCTGCCATACTTTGGATTCTTCTCTGAGATCTCTCAGACTCCCACATGGATTTTTCTAATTTGCATGCAGTGAGGTTTGGTGTTTATGTTTTGAAATTATATCAGTTTTGACAAACACAGAAGGTCATGTATCTACTGTTACAGAATCATACAGGATACTTCCCTGGCCCTAAAACTCCCCTGTGCTTCGCCTATTTGGCCCTTACTCCTTCTACCCAGTCTCCTGGCAACCACTAATCTTTTACAGCCTCTATCATTTTGCTTTTTCCAGAATGTCATACCATTGCAATCCTACAGAATGTAGTTTCCTAAGATTGGTTTCTTTCAGGTAGCAATATGCATTTAGGGTTGTTCCAAGTCTTTTCCTTGTCTGATAGCTTATTTCTTTTTATGATTGAATAATCTATTGCATGGATGTGCCAGTATGTTTATCCATTCATTATTGAAGAACTTCTTGGTTGCTTCTAGTTTGGGATAATTATGAATAAATCTCATAGAAACATTCATGTTCAGGTTTTGTGTGGACATAAGTTTGCAGAGCAACTGGGCGAATACATAGGAATGTGACTGCTGTGTGTAGTAAGACAATGTTGAGTTTTGTAAGAAGTCACGACACTGTCTTCCAAAGTAGATGTCCCATTTTGCATTCCCACAAGCAATGAATGAGTTCCTGTTCTTCTGAACCTTAGCCTGTATTTGATAATGTCAATTTTTTTTTTTATTCTGGCCATTTTCATGGGTGTGTAGTGGTATCTCATTGTGTTCTTTTTTTAAAAGGCGAAAGATTTATACGATCTGAAGAGAAACCAGAGTATATGTGTTCTTTTTTTAATTTGCAATTCCCTAAAGACAAATAGTGTTGAGTGCAGTTTCACATGTTTATTTCCCACCTCTATCTTCCTTGGTGAGGTGTCTGTTTAGCTTTTGCACATTTTTAATGGTTTGTGTATTTTCTTATTGTTGAGTTTTACATGCTCTTTGTGTATTTTTACTTATCTTTTTTACTTCTAATGTAATTACTGATATATTTCTGTATATATTCCTTCACTTTCTCTAGTGCTTTCTATTTTTGTTCCACATATTTCTCTTTCTCTCTTTTCTCATTTTCGTTTTTTTTTTTTTTTTTTCCTTAGGATTCTTCATCGTCCCATCTTTCTCTTCCACCAGTTTGGAAATTATACATTATATTCTATTCTCTCCATGACTACCATAGAAATTACGACATGCATACTAATACATCAAAGTCTATGTTTAAATAATACCTTTACTCTTTGTCTAGGTAGTACAAGGACTTTATAACACCTTAATGCCATTTACCATTCTCCAGACTTACTACTTTAATTAAGTAGTTCATTTTTATATTGTTTTAGAAAACTCACACACACATGATGTTATTGATCTCATTTTATGTAGTAAATGAGTATTTGGATTTACTCCTGTATTTAACACTTTTTCACTCTTCATTCTTCCTTGATTGTAAGCCTTCCATCTGGGATTGCTGTCTTTGTACTTGCAGCTCATCCTTTACATTTTCCTTTAGCAGCAAATTCTCTTCGTTTTGGTTTTCTGAAAATGTGTTTGTTTTGTTCTTATTCTTAAAATATGCCTTTTTTGGGGGGGCACAGAATTGTAGGTTTAACAGTTAATTTTTTCTTAGCCCATTGAATATTTGATTTCAGGTTTCCATTGTTGTTGTTCAATCAGCTTCCTGTCTGACTGTTGCTCTTTCACAGGTAATTTGTCTTTTTCCCCACTCTGGTTTCCTTTAAGATTTTTCTTTGTTGTTGATGGCCTACAGTTTCACTGCAATGTGCCAGACATGCATTTTTACTTATTCTCCCTGGGATTTGCAGGGATTTTTAGTCTGTAACAGTCATAAAGAATTATCAGCTATTATCTCTCTGAATATTTTCCCCATCCCATTCTCATCTCTCCTAAACTCCGAAGAAATTTTTTGTTAGATCTTCGCATTCTGTTCTCCATAGCTCTTGATATCTCTTTCATATTTTCATTTTGTGTGTGTGTCTCTATGCTACATTATGCATAATTTATTTGACCTATCTTCAAGTTCATTCATTTTCTCTTCACCTCTGTCGCATTTGATGTTAAACTCATCCATTGGGTTTTTAAATTTTATTATTATCATCATTTTCATTTCAATAAATTATATTTGGTTTTTCTCAAATCTGTGTTAAATTAATTTAAAAAGGAGACCATTAGACTGAGGTGGCTCTAACATCATGGTGACCTACGCTAGCAAACCAAAATCTAAGCCTGTCAAAGCCTCAAGGTCACAACATCCAAATGCCAAGGACAACCAATTACAAACAGCCAACTAGGCTTGAAGCTGTAGCCAATCAATAATGTCCTTACCTTGCTTCTGCACTTTTCTATGTAAGTCCTGCGCTGGCTTCTCTCAGCAGAGCACTCCTAACCACTTCTGTGTTGGTGCTGCTGGGTTCAAATTGAATTTTGCTCAAATAAACTCAAAAATTTTAACTCAGTTTATTTTTTAACACCTATTTAGACCTTCATTGTAGTTTTGCATCCCCTACAGACATTTTGCTCGTCTTTTATTTCTTTAACCATGGTAATCATATTTACTTTGGATTATGAGGTTGATCATTGCAATACCAGAAACCTGTGCAGATCGATTTCTTCTGTGTATATATTTAGTAATTGTTCATAGTTAGCTGCTCCTTTCCCTTTTCCTTTTCCTTCTAAGAATTCTTTGAGGCTTTGGATGGAAGTATATTCCTTCGGAGAGTGGGTTCCTGGTGCTTGCTTCTTCCAGATGGCAGGAGCATTGACATTCTGGGAATACTTTAAAATCTGAAGATTTTTGGACCATCCAGTTCGCACGAATTTGACTTACATGTCCACACATAGGTCAGCTTCAGATTTTAATTATCAGGGAGTGGTTTTGTTTTTTGTTTGTTAGTTTGTTTGTTTTAATGTTTATTTTTGAGAGAGGGACAGAGCACTCGAGAGTGGGGCGGGGGGAGTGCAGGGAAAGAGGGGGACAGAGGTTCCAAAGCAGACTTTGTGCTGGCAGCAGGGGCTCAGACTCACAAACTGTGAGATCATGACCTGAGTGGAAGTCCGAAGCTTAACAGACTGAGCCACCCAGGAAACCCCAGGGGGATTTTGTTTTTTAACCATGTTTTGCCTGGTGCTTAAGCAACTTGCCTTGAAATTTCCTGTGTGTGGAAGTGCAGTCGGGTTTGGTTCTGGCTCACATTAACACAGCATGTCCCTGAACTTTGCTTGCTTGCTTGCTTTCTTCCTTCCTTCCTTCTGTCGTTTCTTTCTTTCTCTTTCTCTTCTCTCCCCTTCTCACTTGCACACACACACACACACACACACACACACACACATACACACAGGAATTTGTCTTAAAAAACTATAAAAATTGAAGCTCAAGTTCATCAGGTTCAGCAATAGCCCTCAGGGTAAAAATTTTGCCTACTTCTCTTGGGCCTTGCTTTCCCTTAGATGTTGGGCTGATAAATCCTTACTGCTATATTTTACCAGTTCTCCAATGCTTTTAAGAAGATTTTTAAAATATACATTAACCAGCATTTTTCATTTTTATTAGCAGGAAGATTTTTTTCAGGTGCCTTACTAGAAACAGAGCTATGCATTTTCTGAACATGCAAGTTTGCAGCAAGGACATAATTCAGACAGAGACAATGCAGAGATCTGTGGCTTGCTAATTTTTCAAGGAACTTAGAGAAATACAATGGTAATTGTCTTTACATACACATTTATACCAAGCTAGAAGTTTCAGGCTGGTAGGGATTAGAGGTTCACCGTCTGTCAGTGAAGTCCAGCAAAACTAGTTCTTCTCTAAGGAGACAGATCTTATTAATTCTACAAATATTTATAGCACAACTATCTACATCCTGGGGTTACAGCAGTGAAACAACCAACAAGTCCTTGTCCTCATTGAATATAAATTTGAATGGAGATTCATGTCTATGCCTTTCTCAATACCATGTTCTAACCAGCAGAGTTATGTAGCACAGTTGGAATATAGCTGTCAGTGAGTGTAATATTTCCTGGGGCCACCCAGCAGGTGAAAAAAATAATACAGTGAAAAGTGGTTTTGTTTTCCCCTGTATTAGCCACTGCCCCACAGATGATCTGTTATTTTTCTTTCTTCTGTTTTAAGTCTCTTAAAATCTCAGCCCTTTTCGCACTGGGCATAAACAGGAGCAAAAAGACTACTCTGTCCATTTGCATAACCAACTCTGCTGCATAGGTCTGTTCCACCAGAGTTTCTTCCTTTAAGGACAATGCAGTTTTCTTTCTTCCTTTACAGTCTACGTCAAATCACTGTGCAAGGTCTCAGCCTTAAGCTTGGGGAGTGGACGGGAAGTTGGATATGCTCTTTAGAGAGTTGGAAATGCCCAAACTAATGCTGTTTATTTCAGGATTAGAAGGTCTTGGGCCTGATTTCAAATCTTGACAGCTTGCTTCTACCAGAATATACACAGCAGAGACCAAATACCAAGACGTGGTCTGCTAGCTCAAGGCCGGGGTTCTCACCTTGTTACCTGCTTGATGATCTCAGGTTCACACGTAGGGATCCCGAAGACAAAAGGAGAGAAGCTTCTTCCATGCAAAGTCTTGCCTTCAAAGCCCCCATGATACAACATAGAAGAATAAAGCAGGATCCAACACTGCAGGTGCCCTATGAATACCATTCTACAGATCACTGGCATGTGCAAGAAGAGCAAAAGGCAGCATTTTACAGCATGTGCCCTTCAAAATCCTTGGAAATGTTCTTAGGAGGGAAAAACGCAATTGTTTATCTCTTTCTTGAATCTTCTCAGAGCAGTGAACTGCTCATCCCTGACAACACTGATACTGGAGTCTGGCCCCTCTGCTAGAACAGTAACTACCATGAACTCTGGAAATTGGATCTAGCTCCCCCTGGGGCCATTAGACTACAGATTTTGAGATATTAAGTATTGAAATAAAGAAAACTGTAATAGGGGAGCCCAAGTGGCTCAGTCAGTTAAGCGGTTAAGCGTCCAACTCCTGATCTCCGCTCAGGTTATGATCTCATGGTTCATGGAATCGAATCTTATGTGGGGCTCCACACTGTTAGCAAAACCTGCTTGGGATTCTCTCTCTCCCTTTCTCTCTGCTCCTCCCTGTTCATGCACTCTCTTTCAAAATAAATGAATAAACTTTAAAACAAAAAAAAATAGTTTAAGAAAGAAACTTGTGCAATATTATCAGAACATTTTCCAAATTTCTAAAATCATTTGATGACGGGATTTTTTTCTGTCCACATGACCTCTACTGTCAATGGAAACACTTTGAGAAAGTGTCATGAGGAAATCATAAGTTATTATTTTTGTGTTAAAGTGATAGGATTTATGGGTACCTTTTTCCTCCTTTTTAAATTTTTTGCCATCTAAATTGATCATTTTGTTTATGTTTATTTTTTTAATGTTTTATTTATTTTTGAGACAGGGAGAGACAGAGCATGAACAGGGGAGGGTCAGAGAGAGGGAGACACAGAATCTGAAACAGGCTCCAGGCTCTGAGCTGTCAGCACAGAGCCCGAGGCGGGGCTCGAACTCACAGACCGCGACATCATGACCTGAGCCAAAGTCGACCGCTTAACCGACTGAGCCACCCAGACGCCTCTGCTTATGTTTATTTATTTTGGTGTCAAGGCTCTTCGGTGTAAGTTGGGTGACTGAGACAGAAAGCGAGTTATTAAAGGCTATTGGGTTTGCTCATAGAGGCTTCAGGAGGATCTAAATTGGGTTTAAATGCATCCATCCAAGAAAAACATCCAACATTCTCTCAGAATGGATTCTATGAAGATGTAGTTGTTGCTCCTACTGTACACAGACACAACTGCTCATCCCTCTGACAACATTGATACTGGAGTCTGGCCCCTCTGCTAGAACAGTAACCACCATAAACTCTGGAAATTGGATCTAGCTCCCCCTGGGGCCATTAGACCCCCTAAGATGGTATCTAGAGAGACCCAGCTCTTTCAGACTGTTAGCTTCCAATTCAAAGTGCACCCTGGGTAAATCTGACTCATGAATCATTAGTCATATGATTAGGGTTTGCTGTAAGAAAAGCTGAAATGGTACCTAGTTTTTACAGAAAGAAGAGGACTCTGCTCTTTGCCCAGATGGAGAATGTCTCAAAATAAATGGGGATTGGAGGAGTTGAGTAGTCAATCAAAAATAATGACAAATGCCTTCTTCCCCCAAGTATTTTTTATTCTCTCCAACTTCCTTACTTCATATGTAATTATACTTTGCTCCCCTATACACATTCCATCTCCATTATCTGGTACAAATTTTTAACATAAATATGAAAAGTTTCAGAAGCTAATCAACAAATACCTGAGACTCTCCAGCGAGCTGTAATAGCTTGTTATTTAGTAAGTCAAGTTCACTCAGACCTATGGAGCTGCCACTATTGGCAATTATTTGGGTTTGAAAGCTTTGACCAAAATCTATGTTTTTTTTGTATGTCCACCACCCCTTACCCCAAGAAGCCCTTCAGGGCTTCGTTATACACACTTACATTTTTAAATGAAATTCTATTGATTTCCCACAACACTGGAATAAAAATATACCCTCATCCCACCTTCTCCCTTACCCACCCACACAGCTGATTGGGTCAGTGTTATAAAGTTGGAGAACACCCTCCCCATGAAGTTCTTGGGATTCTGTGAGCATGTTCAGGGAACTTCTTAACTTCCAGGAAATATTGAAAGACCTTAAAATAGCTGCCAATGATAGCCCTGGTATGCCTGGAGCCCAATAGCACAACCAAACCATGATTAAATCTGGTGGTAGAATGGGCCTGGAATTTGAAGAAGAAAGTTTCCAAAGAGGTGTGATTTTGAACCTGACATCACTCCATCAAAACCCTCCTAGAGGAGCCATCCATTCTAGGAAAGAGACCTGTGGAGCCAAGATAGACTGTGTCACTGAGGTCCACTAGCTCTGCTGTGCAAAACACCTCTGAAAGTGCTGGTCAGAAGAGAAAGACATTTCCCAACTGATCCAGAGAGAGAAGAGTTCCAGAGGCCAACAGGCCATTTGAATATATATGCAGCCTCCCCAGTTGGTAGACATCTGTGGCCAACCAAGCACAGGGATGTCAGAGCTGCTAGCAAAGGCTCTGATTACAACTGAGAAACTGCTGACCCCCACATACACTCTACCTAGGGTAACCCCAAGAGACCAAGGGAACATTTGAGATGCACAAACAAAACCTGTGAAGGTGGGCCCATATTTAGGGAAAGAAACTCATGGAAGCAAGAGGACTTTCTGCTTGTCAAGGGTGGATGAGCTCTGAGCATTGGTATTTGGGTATTACTTTAAATCTTATCTGATTTCATAGCCACAGACCTAACTATGCCACAATAACATCTGGTATGTTATTCCAGGTATAAAGGTTGAAGCTCCTTGTTTAAATTTTAAGACACTCCTTAAAAGGCATCCAATGGAATGGGAGAAGATACTGGTAATTGACATATCAGATAAAGAGTTAGTATCCAAAATCTATAAAGAATTTATCAAACTGAACACCCAAAAACCAAATAATCCAGTAAATAAATGGACAAAAGACATGAACCGACAATTTTCCAAAGAAGACATCCATATGGCTAACAGACACACGAAAAGAGGCTCAACGTCACTCATCATCAGGGAAATACAAATCAAAACCACAATGAAATACCACCTCACACCTGTCAGAATAGTAAAAATAACTACTCAGGAAATAACAGATATTGGCTAGGATGAGGAGAAAGGGGAAGACTTCTGCACTGCTGGTAGGAATGCAAACTGGTGCAGCCACTATGGAAAACAGTATGGAGATTCCTCAGAAAATTTAAAATAGAATTATCTTATGACCCAGCAATTGCACTATTCGTTATTTATCCAAAAGATACAAAAATCCTGATTCAAAGGGGCACATGCAGCCCAATATTTATAGCAGCACTATCAACAACAGAGCCCAAATGTCCATCGGCTGACAAATGGATAAAGAATATGCGGGGTGTGTGTGTGTGTGTGTGTGTGTGTGTGTGTGTGTGTTTATGTATATATATACATAGGTATGTATGTATATGTATGTATATACATATACATACCTATGTACATATACATACATACCTACATATATATATACATATATATATGTATATGTATATATAACGGAATATTACTCAGTGCTCAAAAAGAATGAAATCTTGCCATTTGCAACAACATGGATGGAACCAGAGTGTGTTATGCTAAGTGAAATAAGTCAGTCAGAGAAAGACAAATACCATAGGATTTCACTCACATGTGGAATTTAAGAAACACAACAGATGAACATGGGGAAGGGAAGGAAAAATAAGATAAAAACAGAGAGGGAGGCAAACCATAAGACACTCTTAAATACAGAGAACAAACTGAGGGTTGCTGGAAGGGTGTTGGGTGGGGTTGGGCTAAATGGGTGATGGGCATTAAGGAGGGCACTTGTTGGGATGAGCACTGGGTGTTGTACGTAAGTGATGAATCACTAAATCCTACTCCTGAAACTACTATGACACTATATGTTTATAGTTTATACTATATGTTAAAATTTTTTAATAAAACTTAAAAAACATAAAAAATAAAAAAGACACTTCTTTGAGTACTCAGCAGGTCAGAAGTATCATTTTTGTCATGTCCCCAATTCATAATCCCTTTATGGGAGTGCACATTTTCATAAGCTCCAAACATAAGTCAGGTGGAACCTCCTCTCCATCCTCTCCTTACATATGTGCCCCAACTATTCTATCTGGAAGTAGTCCTATAGGTTGAAAGTTCACAACCCACGGAACTCTGGAAAAAAAGACTGAGGTCATCAGGTCAGATGAGGGGCAATGTTAAGAGAGAACAACCACACACTTCCTAGAATACCCCATTTCCTTTTAGTCCCCTCATGTATAGCTGACTTGGATGGAAGACCCTCCTTAAAAATAAACTTCCTTGCCCATTTTTACCTTCTACTGGTGCTATTTGGACACACCAACCATCCCTCTGATTCTACTGTAAGTTCCTTGAAAACACACTCCATGTCTGCTCCCTGCTTTTATCTCTACAACTCTTAGGATAGTGGTAAATATTTGAAAGAAAGAATGATAAATATTTTGAGCAGCAATGCTGTACCACCAAAAGTCCCAGTGACGAGTCAGCATGACCCATTCATATTACAGGAAGGCTTCTACTTTTCTAGGTGAAAAGTTCTTGGCTCATGCTAAGAAATTACTTGAAGGACAAGATAATTCAACACACTCTTCCCTGGTCAGTTTCAGCAGTTCATCCTGCGGAAGGTTTCACATTTAAAAAACATAAAAATAACTAATCTAAAGAATGCAGTAATAGGATTGGCCAGGGCCCATGAATCTCTAGAAATGTTCTCACGAGGTCATTGTAAAAACTCAATGTTGTGTGTCTAAGTGGTCTCCCGGGTGAAAACACAGCTCCCTCCCAGGAGATGTGACTTGGAACATGAACGAAGTTTCAGCTTGGGTTAGAGAGGTGGGAATCAAGAAATAACTAGTTTCAGCTGACCAATTCCTGAGCTCCAAGTACATTGCAGTCTGGCTTCTGAAAATCTCTATTCCAGTACAACTGCTCTAAAGTGGCTGACAACTTCCTTGTAGGTAAAACCAACAGTCTTCTTATTGTCTTTATTTCAAAAATCTTTATGCAGCTTTTAGCATCTACAATGCACCTGTCCCTTCAAATCTCTTCTTTGCAAAGAAGATTCTGGATTCTCCTGGGACTTTTGTTACCATTCTAGTTGCTCCTTAGACTCCTTGCAGTATCCTCTTACCCTGCCCATCTCTAACCTAGTGGTTATCCTTGGGCCTCTTCCAGTTTCATCTAATCCTCTTACATGACTAAATCTTCATTCCCCACCCTACTGACCCAGCCCTCCTCTTTAGCTTCCACAAAAGCATTGAGCCCTAGTGCCCTGTATATCCCCTATATACAATTAATAAACTTACCTCCCATGTCTCCAGAATGAGAGTAGCTATCAACCGTCCCAGGGGACAATTGAGAAAATCATCACTTGAATCATTTCCTGTAGGGCTTAATGCTTACCAAGAACCCTTACTGAGGCTGGTTGGCACTGGTCCCATAGAGTCAACTGCCTAAGAGATCTGTCCACTGGGCTATTTCATCAGTACCTCAAAAGCCACACTTCAATGATAAACCTATTACCGTACCTCATAGTTCCTCTCCTCCTGTGTTTTCTATCTTGATAAAAACCATCATTATATTACTAATTCCTGGGTTTTCTATGTTTAGACTAACCTATTGATTTTCTACTTTGGTAAATGAGGAGAGTGTTCTCTCTCACACACCTGTTCCCAACATACATTTTCCATCCCTCCATCCTATTTATAATTTAGAATATAAGTACTATAAATATTCTGTTTATATTATCATAATTTTGTAAATACATTTCTTAGCTGAGCCATGTAATATTTTATAATGACTTTTCCTTTATGGCAAACTTTCTGTTTTCTCAGGAGTTAATAGTTGTCTTTCATTTGTTTGTTTATTTGCTTGGATTTCTTAATTTTTTGGATGCCTTAATTTTTTCTGTGTACTTATCTGTAATTCAGTTTCAAACTCTCCTCAAACTGTGTAAACATCCTGTGTATTGGACTTCCTACAAATTTTACTTCCTTGAAAGAAGTGCCTATATATGGACTTGTGGTCTTCATTACTGATATATCACTGGGCTCCCTGTGAAAGCCCTGATGTCAGTAGCTCTAAATCATTATTTTCACTAAGTCATAATTCCAGAGAAGGCTCTTTCCACCCCTTTCCTGGAAGATAAAGATATAGTCGTGAAGATTTTGAGAACCTAACAGGAGATTGAAGACTGGAGTTCATATATCTCACTATGTAAACTTTCACTAACTCATATTTTTAATATGATATCCCCATACTCAACCCTAAATGGTATCTATTTGATCCCTCAGGAGAATAACCCTCTACTTTTCTGTAAAAGTGGAGGTGGGAAATAATCCTCTTATACAGAGGGGGAAATTATTTGAGGGTCCAACTCTTTCTTTAAAATAATTTGAAACAATTCTCCTGGTTTTAGATCCTCCTTTACCTCTACTTCCAAAGTGTCCACTAACTGATTCCTAAGCTTGGGGTGGTGGTTGGGGAATCTATGGTTTAAATCATCTTCCTATTTAGTTTTCCTCACTGCTTACTTAAGATTAAAATGCCACTTTCTCCAGTCTGCTAAATCAATTGCATTCTTCCATATATCGCCTAGCTTTTAAAATTGTGTTACTGTTGTGTTTCTCCTGTTCTGTTTGTTCTTATAGTTTATATATTTAGAAAAAATCCCATTATCATCCCTTTAACAGAATTTTGGCAGGGAGAGATATAATGCATGTGTTCAATTTATCTTTAAATAAAAGCCCCTCGGCCTTTTAATTCTATCACTTGCTACATTCCAGACATACTCTACTTATGGTTCTTCAAATGTACTATTCTCTCTCTCTCTCTCTCTCTTTCTCTCTCTCAATTCTTCTCTCTCTCTCTCTTTCTCTCTCTCTCCCTCCCCCCCCCCACACATATCTTTATGTGACTCTTTCCCCTAGAATGTCTTTCTTGCTCCCCTTCCCCCACATCTATCTGAAGAATGCCTGCTCATCCTTTCACCTCCACAAGGACATGTTCCCCAGACCCCCTCCTATAATTCCATAGCTTTCTGAACATCTCCCTACCACAGCTACTTGTCTTCCCTGATAATAACTGCTCATTCACTTTTTTGTCTTATCCACTGGGCTACAAAAACACACTCACAGATCTCTCACAAGACCTTCTTCCTCATGCTCCCCTAAGGCAGTGTTCCAAACCAAAGGAAGGCTTCATTCAGTCCAAACCATTAAAAATGATTATTATTGTTGTTATTGTTATTGTTACAAAAGTCTCTCTCCTAGAATAGTTCTCAAAGTTAGGCCAGAAATTAACTGCCCTAGAAATTATGTTTAGTGCTTTGTAGTCAAAGCACTTTAGCACTCATCAATTAATTATGATAATTTACCATCATTAGCCAGCTAATTAAATTTGAAACTGAAGCTCCAGAGGAGAAAGACCAATTTAGAAATATCTCTCCAGGCAGATGTCCGTAGGCCTGGCTCCACATTTCTTGACCTTCCATAAAAAATAGTGGGCTCTGGACTGGAACTAGGCCAAGTAACCATTTCATAGTTTCCTCCTTCTAATTACACAGTCCAACCCCAGTGTCTCTCCTCTCCAGAGCCTAGACAACAAACATCCTCCCAGGTGACAGACTCATCAGAATCACAACATTCTTATTTTCAGTCAGAAATAAGAGGCTGCCTCTAACACGAGCACACACAATGAACAGAACTTCTATGGCTCTCTGTCTTGCAACAAGGGGGGGAATAAAATGGCAAGAGCCGTAAACCATGAAACTCTCACAGTGTTCAGAAGCTGCTTAAAAAGTGGTCTTGCTGGGGACCAACAAGAGGATGAAAACAATGGAACGGAAGAAAGCCCTTTATGAACCTCTCCTTGAGAAACAAGTATTCTCATAAATTTCTCTTCCATACATCAGATCATGACCTTTCACTTGAACTCTGTGGCGCTCTCCACTCCTCAATGCAAAGGAAAGTGGGGGTGGGGGGGAGGAATTACTTGGTGGGTGTTGTGCCCCACGTATGCATCGAAATTGTTGGCAACACTCTCATGGAACGTTTTCCCCAAAAGCAGTCTGATGAGCCCCCTACTGCTTGCCAGGAGATGTTGCTCTCATATTTCAGTAACGAACTCCCTCACCCCAAACTGTAACCAGCCTGGCTTTTTCTCAAGTGTCTTTGGAAGAAAGGGAAGGTACAAATGTCTCAGGATGCAGAGATTTTCCTAGAAACACCAAAAGACTTGAAAGCATTCTCATTGCAGATTGTTTATGATGGAGCCTTACTATGATGCTGTTGTTGTTATATATCACATAATATTAATAAGGATAACAGTCATGATAGTAACAGAAATTTTCAGGTGTTTTCACAGTTTATATGAGAGCTTGTTAATACCTTGTGAAGTAGTTCTTTTATTATCTCCATTTTTGCAAGGAGTAAATGGCTCTTGTAGAGAAGGTGACAAACCTAGTTGATGATATAGCTGAGATCTCAATCCTGGTAATTTGATGCCAGTTTTGACAGAGCTACTCTTAGTCTCTCTATAAACATTGCAATGTTTTTGTTGAGTTTATTTGTTTATTTTGAGAGAGAGAGAGAGAGAGAGAGGAAGCCGGGAAGGGGCAGAGAGAGAGAGAGGGAGAGAGAGAATCGCAACAGGCTCTGAGCCATCAGTGCAGAGCCCAACATGGGGCTTGATCCCACAAACCATGAGATCATGACCTGAGCCGAGATCAAGAGTCAGACGCTTAACAGACTGAGCCACCCAGGCACTCAGGATGCTTTTGACTGCAAATAAAAGAAAGTAGAGCTAAAATTTCAAAGGAAAAGTAGTCCTGGGTTTGATTGATTCAGTGGCTCAGTAACATAATCAAGAACCCAGGTTCTTTTCATTTTTCTTCTCTTCTCCCCTCATTGTGTCACATGCCTATCTCTCATGATTTCAAAATCCTGCCACAGTTGTGTACGTCTCCTATGTAGACAAAGTCCACAGACAGAAAAGTGTAACATATCCCTTTTTAAAAGCAGAAGCAACTTCCCCTCACATCTCATTGGCCATAATTATCACACGCCTTCATTTCAACTTGCCGATCACTTGGCATGCAGTACCATCTTGATTAGATTAGACCAATCAAGATTCAATGTCCTAAGTCTGGGAAAGAGCACACTCCCTGCTGAAGAACGTGGACTCTTAGACGAAGATAAACAAAATTTGTCAACAAAGAAGAAAAGGGAAATGTTCTGGGATTGGCAACCAGCAATGGCTGTCACTCCCACCGATGTGGCAGGCTATTTATTTAGATGAAACAAAGCATCTGGTAACTCTATAACCATAATTGAGATGTAAGGTTAATGGAATATGAGAGAAAATTCAAAGTCCAATATGGTTAAATACATATAGTGCTGGATACACACACTGTAAAGGGAGCCCCACTGACTAAAAGTGAGGAGACCTGAGTTCTAATCTGACACTAACTAGCTGTGTGGTTTTAACCTGTTTAATCTTAACTTCTTATTTTACATTGGATACCAGTGCCTGCCTCTATCTACCTCACAGGATTTTTCTTACCATAAATGGCTTACTAACTCACTATTGCCATTAAACAAAAGCCATTTTCCAACTAATAAATGCACTGAGGAAGATTTCTGGTTTTGGAGGCACACTGAGTGCCGTGATGCTGGGTCCTTTCCACCCTTCCCATCTTCTTCCCTGTTCTCAGACAAACCTCGAGTGTGTGTTGTGGATCCTCCACCCTTGGCTCCTCACCCTAAATCAAGGACTAGGATGTCTGTCAGTCTGCACCTGAGCAGCTTTTCTGAATTCACTGTAATGTACACATTTAAACCCACTGTTTATCTTTGTACTTTAGAGAAGGCTGTGTGATGAGGGACAGAGGGTCAGAGATCATGGTGACAATATGTTCTCCAAATGAAGCCAGAGAGAACCACAGGGAACTGAGGGAAGGCTAACAGCCCTCTGGCTCTCGCTCTTCCTTTGCATTGTGAAGGACGCTTCATCAAGCACTTTTACCTCTCACAAGATTCCTAGGTATCTCTCCATTGCTCTTCTCGTTCTCTGGTCACATCTCTTGGACTGAGATTTGTTACCTGATGTTAACTAGGGTCTGTTCCTCTTACTCACTGAGTCACTGAGTCAAACTTCATTGCTAGATCAGCTCTACTTATGTCTTATTTACTATAGTAGTTCTGACCATTGCTTTACCTTTGTTCCTATAATTTAGAAAGTTTTTAGCTGATTGCCCATGAAAGAGTATATAATAAAACCATGTTCCTTTGAAGAGACACAGCGATCATCTAGATCCTTACTACTTGAAGTGTGATCTGCAGAACAGAAACATTGGCTTACCCTCAACACTTATTAGCAATGCAGCACCTCAGGCCTGCCCCAGATCTACGGAACCAGAATCCACATTCTAACGAAATCCTCAGGTGGTTCATATGCAGACTCAAGTTTGAGAAATGCTGATCTAAATCAACCACCTCAGTTCACAGAGAAGTCAAGTGACTTCTTTAAGGTCTTAAAGCAAATTAGTAGCTGAACTGGAATAGATATCAGGTATCCTGATTACTAAAACTGCACCAGACTACCTCTTAAAGACCATAGATTCATTTATGTTTAGCTAATTTATCCAGCTTTCATTCCATATAGAACAGTAGGCACTGACATAAAGGTATGCCAGGATTTGGCCTTCAAATTTCCTTCTCTTACCCACTACTATCTTTTTGATAACATAGCTTCAGAGTTTCCTGCAGCTCTCTTAGCTGTCATTTCTTCATTTAATTAATTCACCAGGGCCTGCTTTGGTCCAAAATAATGATATGAGTAGAGCTTCTGTTTAATGTTTTTCTACTCACCTCTTCTTTCCCCATTCCCTTTTCAAGACTCCATCAATTGGATTGGCAACCAGTCTATCTACTAATATTTTATTTAAAGATCATGTACCTATATCTCAAATATAAATATTCTAAAATTTTCTTTCTATTTTAGTTCTTAGTGAAGATTATGAGATTAAAATTATGATTGCTGGGGCATCTAGTGGCTCAGTCAGTTGAGCGTTTGACTCTTGATTTCGGTCTGGGTCATGATCTCACAGTTGGTGAGACTGAGCCCCGTGTTGGGCTCTGCACTGAGCATGGAGCCTGCTTGGGTTTTTCTCTCTCCCTCCTTCTCTCTCTCTCTCTTTCTCTCAAAATAAATATTTTTAAAAAATAAAATAAAATTATGATTGCTTTATAAAATGAATCAGGGAATTTGATAATTGATTAAAAACCTATAACTCCTAATGAAGGAGGACCTAATGAAGGTGGGTCATACTCTATGGCTCATCTATATTTTGAACATTTTTACAAGATTATCCTAATGAAAGATCATAACTACCTAGAATCAAAAGCCAAGTAATGTTTTCTTAGACAAAACATACTGCCACGTTTGCACTTTTGAGATTTCTGTTCCCTCTTGAGAAAATTGGGGCAAAGAAGGAAGGATGGAGAAGGGGAAGTATGCCCCTCAGTCTTCCCACCCTCCCCCCATGGCTCCCAACTGGAAATATACAGTCCCATGTTTCTGTAAAGCTGTTTATCTACCCATTGCCTCCATTCATGACACTTCCATTAGCATTCTCCAACTCCTTTTATCTCCTACCAAGCAGCTAAGGAAACTGGGTCCTAGGAGCCCTAGACTTCACTGCAGTACTTTCTTGGGATTTTTCCATTTCAGTGCCCCCAAAGTAGGGAAAGAACAGTTGGACAGCTCATAGTCACGCTCAGGCCATCTGACGAGGCACATGTCAGCATGCACGGGAGCATCTATAGGTGACTCTGAGGCCCTCCCTGATCTGGAAAGATGTGGTCATGATTCATGTTTCTGCAGCAAATGACAAGAGGAAGAATAGAGTCTGCCACTTATTAGCAAGTGTCCCTGCTGTCCTTGTCCTCACACACTGTATTTCCCAGTTTAGAATTATCTCTTAACCTCAGGAAAAGCCTGCATTTAGAAGTTTCTGGGTAACAAAGAAAAACCTCTAATGTTATCACAACCACTCCTGCCCCCAGGCCCCCCAGTTTGCTTTGGGAAATCTTTGTGATTGGAAGAAGCTAAGGAATATTCAGGAAGTCTAAAGAATCTTAAAACGTATTGTTCAAAGACAAATGTTTCCCCATCTTGATTAACAGGTCAAGTAGGCAATTGCTTCTGTAATGTGGTCTGAAGACATTAATCAACAAAAGGGCTGCCTACCTCATACATTTTCCTCTCTCTGACCTGAAATTCTGCCACTAATATGCTGATGGAAGGGTCCTCTTTCTCCTTCTGTGTTCAGGGATGGAGAGGACACAAGACAATACATGTAAATTCACGTAGTCCACAGTTTTCCCAGGACTAAACTTGCTCTGAATTTTTCACATATATTCAGGAGGGTAGAAGTGGTACCAGGTAGGTAGTAGGGCCTCTGAGGAAGAGGATGGTAAGGGGAGAGTAGGAGTCCGAGATAAAGAAACATTTTTAAACTGGAAAACATTCCCACCTTAATGGAGTAGTCTATAAAATCCAGGAAAAGGCAAAGTTTGCAGTGTGTCTCAGCCTCCTCCAGCTCCAAGAATTTCCTTTCTTAATGAGGGAACTCTCTTCATCCAGCAACTGAGTGGGAGAATAAAGAGGTATAGGGGGAAAAATCGGCAAAAAACATCCTCTACGGTAGCCCGAATGTAAACACACACACACACACACACACACACACACACACACACACACACGCCTGAAGCTTATTTACATAAATGTTAATTTTATGCACATAAGCCCAGAATCATAAGTTTGTTTTACTATTTCCTACATGTATATCCATGGAGAAATCCTCCTATTATTCCAACACCAAAGGAGTGGCAAAACAATTTGAGAATTACAATATGATGTGAAATATGGGAAGAGTGACAAGGTGGTCTCAGAGGTATCTATAGGCACAGTTGTTAGTTCACTCCTCAAGTCCTGAGTCGAAGCTACAGAGGGAATCTACGCAGACAGATTCAGGAGACTGAACTCCCTAGAGGATATGTTTATTCATCCATTTATTCACTCAAGAAATATTAAGGAACCTCTACTATGTGCCAGGAATCCTTACGATAGGCTGGTCCCTGGCAGCCCAGATATTAGCAAGACTGCTCTTGACAACTGTAAGACAGAAAATTACAATGGAATGTAAACTATAAACTATAGGGGTAGATATGACAGCGTCTGGTAGTAGAATTAAGAAATGGCATCCAACTTAGAGAGTTAGCTAGGCAAAGGTGTGTGTGTGTGTGTGTGTGTGTGTGTGTGTGTGTTGAGAAATAACAAGGCAGGCATATAGAACAAAAGACACATTCTGTTGCTGGAGAATAAATTGTGAGGTGGATGCTGGGAGAGAACCTAGAGAAGCCAGCAGGGCAGCAGGGGTCACTCACGAAGAAACTTGTATGCCATGTTAAGGAATGTGCACTTCACCCTGTAAATAGAAACTGGGGAGCTATAAACAGAATTCAATCAAGAGCACATCATAGCCAAACTTTTTAATGAAAATACAATTCTCTACCGGCTATGCAGAGGATGAAGTGGAGGAGGTATGCAGCAGAAGTAGAGAGGGCAATCTCTTGTGGTTACAAAAGAGGTGATAGGGGCCTGAACTGGGGGAAAAGCTGTGGGGATGGAGAGGCAGGAATAAGACTGAGAGCCATGTGGGAGGCAAAACCAACCACACTTGGTAGTGGATTGAATGAGAAGGAAAAAAAAGGAGATGTTAAGGATGGCCCTCAAGTGTCTTACTTAATTGATCAGTAAATCCCATCATTTTCTAATTTACTAATCCCACTAGACAGAGAATATAGGAGGGAGAAGTTCGGATTCAGCATAGCCATGTCGGGTTTGAGGGAGCTGAGCAGCATCCACGTGTAGATTTCCAAGACATCAACAGAAGGATCTGAAGGTCAGTCAGGGGGACAAAATTTGGGAGTTAACAGCAGCAAGCTGATGATTTGAATCATAAAATTGGACCCAGAGAGAATATGTAGAATGAGAAGAAAGCTGAACTAATGGTGTAACCTTAAGGAACACCAAATTCCTTTGGTGAAGAAAGATTGTCCATCCACAAGAGATCTAGAAGAGTCATAAAAAAGAACCCGGAAAGTGAGACTATATGAAAGCCAAAATAGTAAAGAAATTCAATAACCTGCATCAAGTGCACAGAAGTACAGCAAAATGTGAGATCTTAAACATCCCGTTGGATATGGTGCCTAAGAAATCATTGGTAAATTCAACTAGGCCATCTGAATGGAAATGATGGAGCCAGAAGCCAAGTTGAGTGACATGAAAAGAAATGGAAAATTAAGAAGTAGAAACAGAAAGTACAGCCCGCTCTAAAGAGTTTACATGGGATGCCTGAGTGGCTGAGTCTGTTAAGCATCCGACTCTTTATTTCAGCTCAGGTCATGAGCAGCTTAGGTCGTGGGATCAAGTCCTGCATCAGGCTCCTCACTGAGCATGGATTCTGCTTAAAATCCTCCCTCTCTCTCTCTCTCTCTCCCTCTGCACCCCTTCCCTGCTTGCTCATGCTAACTCTCTCTCTCTCTCTCTCCCTAAAATTAAAAAAAAGAAATAAAGAGTTTGCATGAGAAGAAAAAAGAGATTTGTTGAGAGCTAGGGGAAGAAGTGGATCCAAGGAAAGATTTTAACATTGGGAGCAACTTGAGCAAGTGTCTAGACTTAGAAGGGGAGAAGTAGAAGATACAGAATGGAGGGTGACAAATGATGTGACAAAGTTCCAGAAAAGGCAGTAAGCAACAGGATCTAGAGCACAGGTAGAGAGATTGACCTTGAAATAAGAAGAGAACTTTGCAGGACTGGAAGTGTTAGTATAACATCTGGAATGCTTTTGGCTGCAAGCAACAGAAGATACAAGCAAAAGAAGTTTAAACAGTAAGAAAACATTATTATTTTACATATTAAGAAGTCAAGGAATGAGATGGTTACAAGAAGGGTTGGCTAATTCAGCGGCCTAACTATGTCATCAAAGACCCAAGTTGTTTCTCGGTTTCTGTATTTGTGCCCTCGACACACCAGCTAACTCCCATCATGGTCAGAAGATTACTTCTGTATCTCCAGACTACATATGGAACAATATTCAAAGGCCAGGAGACAATAACTGTTCCATTTTGAGAGGGAGAAAAACTTTCCCAGAAGCCCCTCAACAGACTTCCATTCAATGGGCAGAATTTTTCACATGGATACACCCAAACTGAAAAAGGAAATGAAATAATCAAAATTGGGTTAGACTAATTATGGTTCATCCACTTGGGCTAGGCAAGAGCCCAGCCTCCCTGAAGAACATGGCCATCACATACCTAAGCTAAACCAAGGTTCTGTTATCAAGAAAGAATGGGTAAGCGTGGCTGTTGGGTAGGCAACCAAAAGTGTCTGCCACACCAGAAATAAACGCAGATAAGTTAATATCCAGGGATACAAGTTGTGCTTAATCTCTTTGATTTTCTTGACTGTCTGCTGAAAGTGAGGGAACAGAGGTTGTGTATGAAATTTGAAGGAATAGATAGGATTTGAAAATCACTGAAGGAAATGAGAAAAAAAGTTGACTCAAGACAAAAGATTAAGAGGTAGTGAGTGCTAAGGGACAAGCTGAGATGAGAGCCCATGAACTTTTCAACATGCCAACCAACATATGACTATTTTTCCAGTATATCCCCTTACTCAGACACAAGAGCAAAGAAGTTAGAGAGTAAGAGTACCATTGGTTCTAGGTTGGGAGTTTATGGGTGACAAGATAGAAGGATGAAGGATGGAAAGGAAGGAAAGATGCTTGTGAAAGAGCAGTTCAGATCTCAGTATAACCCATGGGATCTTGGTTGTATAGAAAAAAGGGGAGTCATAAAGTTTCAGATAAACAGTGAGAAAATGATGTGATCAAGAAACAGGATGTGCATATGAAGTCAAAGTTTAATGGGAGATATAGTGTGAGAACAGGACATTGTGACCAGAGAAAAGGATACTACCACGTAGCCCAAGCAAGGTTGGTTGAAGAGGAGAGAAATGAAGAGCATTGGAGTTAACAATGTCCAGGAGTTTGGACACTGGGTGTTGGACTAGATGTCTAACAAGTGCTGCAATATGCTGAGATTGTGTCTGAACTAAATGGGAATAATGACCGACAACCACCCTGAAATCATCATAGAAGGAATAAAACCAACCAGGAAACAGGCAGATGTCAGTGACCTGATGGCAAAGAACATAGTATAAGTGGGTGGTATGACCTGGAAGGGAAAAGAGCTTCTACCTGAAGGTTGATGAGGATTGTCTGCAGGTGGATGTGAGATCAGGAGAACAGCAACCTTTTTTCCAGGAAGGATACTGCATGGGATATAGAAGAATAACCGGTCTCTATTGGTGGAAACTGCAGGGGAAATTGAGACTTTAAGGAGATTCTGAACTCAGTCTTAAAAAGAAGGTTGAGGGGTCTTCTGAAACCTCTTTGGGGATGTAGAAGAGTGTTTGCCAACAAAAGAAGGGGGGGAAGATGTCATCAACACCTCCAAAGAATTCTCAGTTCCCTGATAGGAATAGATGGCAGCCTGACTCAAACCCAGTATACATTTCAGTAAGTCTAAGATCCCTCCATCTATTAAGAGAGGTTTTCAACGTGGCCAAGACTTCTATACTCTATAAAACATTAACAATATCATTACTAATGCAAGGAAACCTTCTTATGCCAGAGCAAATAAAAAATAAAGTTGTGAGTTTAGATATGAGACAATGTGGCTCTGAGCAGGAAATATATGTTTCTGCTAAGCGGGCTCCCTCTAACTCACACTCTTTGTCTTTCTTCATTTGCATTTCTGGTTTCTTTTCTCATTACGGTCACTATTTACTTGACAGATGATAGAAGGCCAGCTGAGGGTGGAGTACGATTAGCATATAAACAAGATTTTAAAATAGCTGGAACAGAGAAGGACTTTAGAGTCTGCTAATCCTTGGAGTCTTGACCTCAAAATAATCAAGAGAAAGTGTATTTGGGCAATCCTCAGTCAGCTCTAAGAATGTCCCTGCCTTGCCTTGGATGACCTCGGGTGAGTCATCATTTAACTTGGCTGCAAGCTGCCGCCAGGTCTTTTCTTTAGCTCTGTTATTCTAAAACGATTGAGAAGCAAGTATGTAGTACTTGAAAGAAATATGGAACGGTGTAAAAAGTGAAGACTTTAAACTCAGACAAATCTAAATCTGAATTTCAGTCGCTTTATTTCCCTTAGCATGTCACTTAAACTCTGAGTAGGAGAGGTCTCCACTTAAGGTAAGTCAGCTGTGGGTCAATTTTCATTATATAAATCACCAGAATATTACCAACTCTACCCACCTCCTGGAGTCAGCCTCCCCCAGTGAAATAATCAGAGCCCCTACCTAACATACTAAATTAGAGAAGTCTAGTATCCTTTCCAGGATTTCCAAGGTAGGCGCAAATGTTCCTCAAACTCCTAATGTCAACTCATTCCTTTCACCACTCTTTTGAGGTGCTGTCCCTTCTCCCTTTCCAAAGAGAAGTAGCCCAGAGTTTCTCCCCCTTAGGCCTCCACATAGCACCAACATTAAGCTTCTCCTGAAGGTTTAGGGCTGATGGAGGCAATTAAAGAAAAGGAAATAGACCAAAGCTGAATATTACCTATCAGGCCAGATGGCATCCCTGCTAAACCCATCTTGATCCTGTCTTACGGCTGCCATGTTCCTGGGATCTCAACCTTCCATTCTGAACTTTACCTCAGCCTCTCTGTCCTATGAGTTCCAGGCCAAAAAACAGACATTTTCTGTTACTTTGCAATGCACGGCATTTTCTAGGTCCTGTTGGTCTCACGTCATTTCCCTGCACTTTGCCTTCAGCAACCACAAAGGCCACTTTCATGTGAGTTTCTACTCTGGGCTCCACCCCAAATAACACAGAGTCATCAGAAGCTTTGAAACTGGCAAATTTTCTTGCACATGTCCCATATCATACCTCTGCTCAGTGATCCTACTCCCATAAGTAGCTCTTGTAAGTGGAAAGGAAAGGGAGATTTATTCTCCTCCATCCTTGTAAATGTATGGGTTCGGATGTTCTGGGATTCTATCTTCCAATTACGCGTATATCACTTTAAACCCTCACAACCACATTCTAAGACATGTCTTTTTATCCCATCTCACAAATAAGGAAGTTTGGTTTAAAGAATTAAAAATATTTTCCCAGTGTCACAAGCTAATAAGTAATTGAGTCAAGATTACAACTCAGTATTTGGACAGCTGCCCTTTCTTGGAAACCAGCTCTCATGCAAAAGTTCAACTAGCTTGGGACCACCATGCTATAAGTAAGCCCCGTTTACCATGTGGAGAGAGAGAAAAGCCCCACAGAGGAGCATCAAGGAACCAGACATGTGAACAAAGACTTCTTGGACCTTCTAGTCCATTTAGGTACCAGCTGAATGCAGACGAGTAGATGACCCTAGCCAATATCAAATGGAACAGAACTATCTGGCCAAACCCTTACTAAATTCCTTACTATTTCCATTTAAAAACAATTTTTTAATGTTTGTTTATTTTTGAGAGAGCGACAGAGCACAAGCAGAGAAGGGGCAGAGAGAGAGAGAGAGAGGGAGACACAGAATCCGAAGCAGGCTCCGGGCTCTGAGCTGTCAGCACAGAGCCTGATGCCAGGCTTGAACTCACAGACCGTGAGATCATGACCTGAGCTGAAGTCAGCCGCTTAACTGACTGAGCCACCCAGGCGCCCCTTTGTCATTCCCATTTTTAAACCTAAAAGGTTAGAGGCCTACAGCCCTTTGTAGTACTAGAAGAAATATCCAAAGGTAGAGCAGATTCTGGCTGAAAACTGCCCCAAACCATGGTTTTGAATTTCAGGGGAAAAAATCTAATTATGTTTCTGTCTATCCATTTCACTGCTACAATGTATGTGTGTATGTCTGTGTACCTATGCTTAATGTCCTCTACAGGGAGATCACTAAGAACTTCAGAAAATAGCCAAGAAATACCCTGTAGTGGAGAGACTACTGACTTCAGTTCAAAGAAAGTCATTTCACTATGTATGTCCTATTTCCATAAATTTGAGAAATGGCCTCATACATTCGTTCATGCAAGACACGTTCATGAAGCATCTACTGTGTGTCAGGCAACCGTTCTAGGCCCAGTGGATTCTACCACAAAAAAAGGGTAGACTTATCCCTGCTCTCAAGGAAGTTCAACTCTAATGCCAGGAAGACAGGCACCAAATAAGGAAATAATTCAATAAAACATAAAATGGGGGTGACGGTGGGGGGTGGTAATGGTCAGAATTACGAAGAAAAACAAAGCATGAGCCGGGGGTAGAGCATGATGGTGGGGAGGTAGGGTGTGTCAGGGAGCAGTGTCTATTTTTAAGGTCCTCTCTGAAGAAGAGTCTTTTGGGCAAGGACTTGAATAAATTAAGAGAGGGAACTGTGTGGAGAGATAGAGGAAGAATATTCCAGGAGGAGGGAAAAGCATGTCTAAAAGCCCCGAGGAAGAGACAGGCCTGGGCTACGCGAGACAGAGCAAGCGGGCAGTGTGGCTGGAGTGAGGAGGGGAAGCAGACTGGAGAGGGGCACAGGTCACATGGTGGAGGTCTTCACAGCGCAGAGGGGAGTGTGGACTTTATTCTAGAATGCTTTGGGAAGGCATTGGAGGGCTCTGAGCAGTGTATGCTGGCCTGCTGCATGACAAATAGACTCTGCAGGGAAAAGTGCAGAAGCAGAGGACCGGTTGGAAGGTTACTGTGATTGTCTGGAAGGGCAATGATAGTGCCCTGCACCTCAGTGGTAAGAAGTGACAAGACTGTGTTTCGAAGGGAGAGGACCTCAATTATACATACACAATTATTATTCAGATCGAGCTCCTCAGCTCTGAGATTTGGAAGCATTTCCATTTTTTAAACTGATGGCTGAAAGAGCTGGCTGGGTACTTCATCAATGCCCTGGGAGGCGATGTTTGGCATTCCGTGCCTGCCCCCCGAGTGCAGAGACACCCAAATCACCAGTATAGCTCTAGGGTAAGGAGACGAGTGGATTTTATTTTATCCCAAAGGGAAGCTCTATATAACCACGCGCCGGAGATGACTCTTGCTTCTCTGCCTAGGTAGACAGATCGGGTAACTATCCAATCAGTCATACAGCTACCCAGTGAATTTGTCCCATCTGCCATCTTGGAAAAGATCTCCAAGGACATGCTCCTTGGAGAACAGTGTAATTAAACTTTTTGTAGCCTGACCAACATTCCTTCATATGCAGAACTAGTTTCTGAGAAAGAGGAGGACCAATTTGCATAAGAAGCCCAGTGTCTTCTGGGAAATAACCTAGACTCCCACACCTTTCCCCCCAAAAGATTTAAAATGAGGGAAACAACAGTAGCCCTGATCTTGTTTCTTTGGCAGAAGAAGACTCCAAGTCCCCAAAGACAACTAAGGCCAAGGGACAGCATGCTGGGGACTCAGGCTCTTGTGGGAGCCAGAGGTTTACAGGGCTGGACCCACTCTGGGAGAGTATGTGGCTGAGGCAGAAGGAGCCTCACAGCATGGCCTCCAGAGCCATGCTAGCTCTTAGGAATGACACTTGAGAGGAGAATGTGAACTTAGACCGCCGTGACTTTGGAGCTCAAGCATGGGGTTCCTCGACAGTAGTGATAACAGCCTAGAACTGTGGAGACGTCACGGCATTGGCAGATAGTTTTCAACAGCAGTGTCATGTGGCGGTGAGACAAACAAGCAGCACAGACAGATCAGACCCTGCCTTACCACCTCCTATCTTGAAAGCATCTCTGGATCCCTTTGGACTGAGTGAACCCCTGGACTTCACGGACAAGAAAGAGGGAAGGGCCTCAAGACGTGATCTTGTACTTCTCGCAAATAAGAATAGATGAGGACTCTAGTGATTAACGGAGGAAATAAAAAGCACCATGGATCTGGTAATGGACATAACACATGGTATGGTGCACGATATACCATGTATGTGGAAAGGCATGCCTATGTATACGTTACACGTATGGGTAGAACATACTGAGCTATGATCACAAAAATTTGGCACCCACTATCTTTATCAACAGGACAATGGGTGCTTTCATTTAGCTTTTTACTTGTATTTATTTTCGAATTTTCTACAATGAGCATATATTACTTTCTATCCCCCCCCAAAAAAAGGAAATCAAACAGAAAGAAGAGAATATTTAGTCTCTACCCCTCATCCTGGCAGACAAATGCCCGTGGGGGTAACCCCAGGAGCCTATAACCAGTGATGACTTCTGGGTTCCTATGTGGCTCCTATGGATGGCCATAGGTGGTGAGTGTTAGGCCAGTGAGCAGGCAGAACCTACCATCCATCCCCTCAGCAGGAATACTGGCCAGCCTGTCTTCTGACCTGAAGGGAGTGAGCTTCCGCCACCCAGGACAGGACAGGACGTGTGGCAGGACCTGCCCCCGCCTCCTGTCACTGGTCAAGGCTGCCTCAACAGGTTCGGTGCCCCCCCATGAGGTAACCACTCCGATATGTCAGGCAGGGATTTCCCACACTGGTTCTTGAGTCCCACACGTGTACTTCACATAGAGTTGCACTTCAGGGACCAGCTATCATCCCCACAGAGCAACAGTTCGACCTTCTCTCCCATGATTTGCACGCGGCAGCCTGTCCTCCTGGGGTGACTTCATTATCACAGACATTTAACTACTGCCTTCACATGGCCAGAACTCTGAGCTGAGGGCTGAGGAGGACACAAAGATGATTATCCCAACTCTGCCCTCAACGAATATCCTGACCAGAGGGAGACAGGAAACATAGAAAAGCCTCCAGCGATGAAGGCTTTTCTAGCGATGGACTAGAGATGAACAGGCAATCTCATGACTGACTTCCTCCCACGCCAACCAAAACTGCCTCTTCTAGCTGGTACCAAGTCCTACCTTCAAGCTTCTCTCACATGAGCCCCTCGCATCCATTCCCACTACTTCCACAATAGTTCCGCTCTCACCAAGACTCCACACCAGCCTCCGACAGCCTTTCAAGCCATTCTTCATGTGCTGCCAGAAAGATCTTTCAGAAATCCGTGTTTTCCCCCTCTCTTCACGAAAAACAGGCAACAGGCCCCCACTCCTTCCTGTAGGGAGTCTCAACTCCCTGGAACAGCATTCAGTGCCTCTCCTAATACAACCTACCTTCCCAGGTTGAGCTCTCTGTTTCGCTCTTTCTTCCCACCTGCAGCCCCAGCAAACCCCTACAGCCATCTCCCACCTGCCCCACCTCCCCCGCACCCACACACACACCCAGAACACGCTAACAAGACCAGACTTATCAACAGCCCTCCAGTACAAAACAGGAAGATCCCTTTCCTTCACCTCTGCTCATCAGAATTCTAGTCATTCTTCAAGGTGCAATTTCAATGTCTCCTTTTCCATAGAGCCTTGCTTCAGACCTCAAGTCAGAATTAATCCTACCTCGGACCACAACAGCACTTGGCTTATATCTTCTTAATCGTACTCATCATATTATGCTTTGCCATCCTCCACTTAACCTTGAGCTTCCAGAAAACAAATATCACATGTCACTCCCCTTTGTATCCCTCACAGTACAGTACCTAGCATATAGCAGATACCTGTTTGCTACTTAACAAATGAAGAAGTGAGTCATTCTTTTCTATTTGCGATACAAAAAAAAAAATTAAGAATCATCATGGCTCAGGCAATGGTCCTCAGGTCCTAGATGGTTATGAAGTGCTAATTGGTCCAAGACTTAATATCCTGATATAAATCCTTACAATTTAATTATTCGATGAATTTACTTACATTGATATCTCTCTAAACACACACACACACACACACACACACACACACACACACACACACACACACTACTGATTCTGTTGCTTCCCTAAAGAATCCTGACTAATATACCAATCAACCCCCAACAGGCAAGAAAAGTAGGCCAGTCTGACTAGTGCAGAGGGCCTGGCCCCAGTGGATACTGCATGTTAATCCAGTACAGTTATTCATAGAGGAAGATTTTTTCCCAAGCCCTTGATGTTTCTTCCACATGGAGGACCACCCATCAGTGTGATGCTCCTGACCCTCTGCACCCCTCACTCACCTGGTTGGTGAGTTAAATGAAGAAACCAGACAGAGTTGCCCAGCCCCTTCCTCATCTTCTAGTCCCCCCACCCTGCCTTTTTCCACTCTTAGTCTTATCTGGAAAAATGTCCAGCTGTGTCTGTAACAGGTTAGGCAAGTCTGCCCAATTCTGTGTGCTCAGTTTCTTTTTTTCACTATAAGGTACACTGTCCAACTTAGGCTCTGTCAGTAATAAAGGTACTATTTTCTTTCCATCTCTACTCTTTTGTTTCCTGTTCAGAACCCTAAGCAGAACAGAGGCCCTCATCCAATGTGCCTATCTTGACTTCACAGCTTCTAAAGTGTATCTACCTAGAGAATAAGCCCACCGTGGGTCTTCGGACATCTAAGGACCCTGGATTGACAGAGCTGAACAGCCTTGAGGTTGCCAGTTCCACCTATCCTGGTACTGGGGAGGATTACTATACGTGCTTCTGCTTGTGGGAGTTCCAAGGAGCAAATAAGAACACGTATGCGAAATTTTCTTCAGTCTATCCTGGCATGTGAGCGCAAGATGAAATTGATTATTGTGGCTGTTGCAATCCTGTTGAGGTAGGACCCCAGATGCTCACCCAAGTAAGTTCTGCCAACTGTCTCTTGCCTGGGTGTTACCAACATTTGGATCAGCTACCATGGGGCTCCTGCAAAGCACTTCCCTTGACATCCTCCATGTGCTACCAGACATTCAGTAACCGACTGCCAGACATGGAAGAGGATGCTTCCCCTCCCCACAAGGTGTTACAAAGTTTCTCATGACTCCTGAAGCAGAAATGTTCCTGCCCAATGTCTTATGTAGTTCACAGGAACTCTTTTCGTTAGCTTTTCTGGCTAATTCCCTGACTCCCTAAGGCAGGTGGGCCAGGGCTGGGACAGATTTGCATGACAGATGCTGGGCCCCTATCATCACTCCCTCCTTTCAGAAGCATAAAACCCTGCTCCCAGGTCAAAATTGTGCTGCTTGTCTCTCACTTCCAGTCCCTGGCTGGATCACTGGACCAATTTTCCAGAGATGCCCAGACATGTCCGAATTTCCGTGGTGGATACGATGCACCCTACGTTGTAAGTAGTGATTGACCCAACCAGGCCTCAAGTCTCCCTAAAGCAGTTACAGTGGCACCCTCAATAAAGAAGCCCCTCCAAATCTCACTTCCTGGCCGACCCACTCCCATACCTGACCTCTGGGCTCTTCTCTCTCCTTTACTTGTCCAAGACAAGTGGCTGGTGTGCGAGGACAGAGTTGTAAAGGAAGACACAGGCATGAATCAGCCTGGGAATGTTTTTCCTCCATCGCCCAAGCAGATAATGTCTTCTATATTTTGCCGGTCCTCAGAGAGACCTGAGAACTTTATCTTGTGCTGTGTGCACTCACCTCCTTGGTGAAGGAAACATTCCAGCATAAGGCAATACTGTGGCCACAGGAAACCCTGCAGCCTTGACTCCATCCAGGTGGCTGCGATGTCTGTGGGGTAGGGGACAGAGACCGTGTGAGGCGGGTGATGCACCTGCCCCTTTAGACCGAGCCAGAAAGAAACGTTGCTACACCACCTCTAGCTGTGGGCTCCACTTGGCGGGAAATTCCCTGCACAAAAGTCTTATCCTGTCTTCCAGCTTGAGCCAGCTTGCTTCCTTCTCTGCAGCTCATTCTCTAGGGAGGGTATGAGGGAGGAAGGCTGGGGGCGGAGAAGGGAGTTTAGGGCATGAAGAGTCAGGAAGGGTTTTGCTCTCTTCCAAAAAAGGGCTGAGCTGGCAGAGCCTCGGAATTTCCCTTCCCAAGCCGGAGGTGTTGAGGACACAGTCGAGGATGCTGTAAACTTGGCACTGATTGTCCCTCATCCAGACCATAAGAGACCTCTGATGCCTTACCCTCGCCCCCACTGCCAGAATATATGTGGCAAATGTTGTGACTGCAGATTCCTGGGAAGCACAGCTTGGGAGTCGGCTAGACTCTCACACTGGGTGGGGGTGCAGGGGCCGAAGCCAAGAGACACATCTGGGAGGTTGCTGTCAGAGGGTGATGAGAAGGCACCCAAGTGAGTCCCAGGGAACCCTAGGATGAGGGGCATGTGCTGGCATGAGATCTGGTGTTATACTTTCCCCAACACCCCCCCAGCTGTCTCCCCCACTTTGACAAAGACAAAAAGTCAAGTAATGAGGAGAAGAATATTAGTCCACAAACATGGATACAACCATGAGAAATGTCACATAGCTCAACCCTCATCACTGCAGCCACCACCACCACCACCACCCTGTCCCTAGAATTGTGCCAAAGGCCCCAGGATGCTTCTGTGCCTCAATATTTGAGAGGGCCCTCCAGCCCACACTGGTTCCTGCACTGTGCCCTCTAGAAGACCCCCTTGAAATCTGACCTTGCTGTGACTGAAAGAGGGAGACTGAAAGCTCTTCCTCCTGGGGCTTGGGGTCTTGCCCCGCTGAGTGCACCACACCCTCCAAAAACTGGCCAGCTCCCCAGAGACACTGTCAAGGAGTGGAGCAGGGTTCCCACTCTTGGAGGGGCTCCCTGACTACCGCTGCCTTCCCAGAGAAAGGAATCTCTGCCTCCCGTCCTCTCACCTCTTTCCCTCCAAGGTCCTAGCCCCCAAGAAACCCACATGATATCTGCACGAGCTTCAGGACACGACCTCAGGCTGGAAGCTGGCAGGACACATAATCCCCCAGACATGATATGACTGCCCCAGTAATTAAAAGTACTTTAAACTGTTGCCACATTAGAGGATGACTCTTAAAATACGGATTTCTGGTTTTCTTGAAACATCAGAAAATATGGAAAATGAGGCCCAATGGATGGGGTCTGGCCATCCATTCATTCAACAAATATTTACTGGACACCTGTCAGGTTCTGGGCGATAATCTTCTAGGTCCTGGAGCTAAAAAGGTGAACAGAGCAGATGAGATTCCAGTTTTAGGGGAGGTTACATTCTATTTCATGATAAGGGCATAGGAAGAGGCATGGACTGGGGGGATGAGAAACCAGCTGAAAACCAGTGATAAACAAAGATCCTTTCCAACAATGACGAGGCCTGAGAAGAAAGGATACCAAGGCAGTAGCAGAGAGAGTACGAGTTCACTTAGACCGAGGGCTTGGGGCAGCTTCTCCACGGAGGTGTCGCCTGAGCAAAGACCTAAATGACAAGAAGGAGCTGGGCCCATAGACATCTACAGGAAGAGCATGCTAGGCAGGGGAGATACCCGTGTCCCCAAAACCCCGTGTTGGGTACAAACTTGACTTTTAGGAGTAACAGACAAAAGGCAAGTGGGGCTGTTCAGTTGCCATCAGAGTCATGGTTTGGGGCTTGAGTCCAAGGAAAGAGGGACTCCGAGGGGGGAAAGCCTTTGCAGAGGAGAGAAGGGAGCAGGTTGGGTCTAAGGAGAGAGGTGGCCAATTAGGGACACTCCCACCATGAAGAAACACAGCCAGCGGATTCTGGAGGCACCGGTGTTTGGTATGGAGTATAAGCTTCTCTTTTATGGGTTATAGTTTTCTTGTGGTAGCATCAGGCCCTTGGGGAAATTCATCTAATCCCTATAGCCCTATGGTCTAGGCCGTGTTCTTGTTTTGAGGACCAGAGCACAGGGAGCTCTAGAGAAGTGAGATGGGCAGCGGAGCAAGTCAGAGTCAAGAGGAGCTGCACGAAGCCGAGGTGACTCACAGGACATGAGAGCACTCTTCAGTGACTTTCAGAAACCCTTGGGGGAACAGGATTCTTGAGACACACAAGTTAGGGGCTCCCACCATGACAGCTGGATAATAACGACCGCTGGTGGCCGGAAAGCGTCTTGAAAGACAAGTAGAACTAGACAGGTGGATGGAATTTAGATCATATTGGAAGACTAGAATTAGAACTCTGACCCAAAAGCAAACCCTTCTCTCAAGAACTAACTGCCTTGGCTAAGTGACCTCAAAGCTGCAATAATTAGACTCCTGAAAACATTGAGCAGAATGTCCCCTCTCCTACTAGGCTACATGGCTCTTCCTACAGACACCACTGGAAGGAGGGTCCACCTGGGGCCAAGTTTGCTAGGAGGGCCTGACAAGTATCCAGAGGGCCAGATACAATGCTGAGGGCAAAGAGGCTGGCGACAAGCTCAGCCCACATATGTCCTGAAAGGCGTGGCATGGAAAGGCAGATGGACAGGGTGACATCTGCTGTAATCCAGTAATTCATTCAGCAGGCTGTGTTCTAGGTGTTTGAGGCGCATCAGTGATTCCTGCCTTCATGGACAGATATTCTTGCAAGTGAAAATAAATAATAAGTAATACAAACATGGCAAGCAAGTCAATTATACAGTATGGTGGGAAGACAAGTGTTTTAGAAAGAAAATGTGGAACAAGGCAAGGGAGGTCAGGAACATTAGGAAGAAGGGCCATGGCACTTTTAATAAGCTGGTGAGGACTGGGTGATGTTTGCGTACAAACTGTTTGAGGTGAGGGAGAAGAACATTCTTGGCAGAGGGAACAGCCAGCGCAAAGGTCCTGAGATGGGAGTGTGCCTGGAATGTTTCAAGAACAGTGAAGAGGACAGTGTGGCTGGGCTGTCGGAGGGAGCACAGGGTAAAGTAGGAGGGGACGAGGTGAAGATGTGTTGAGACAAGCCAAGTCTTGAGGCGTTTTATAAGCCACTGTGAGAACTTGGAAGCCCACTGAGCAGAAACCGCCACCAGCTCCATTACAGCAGGGGCCGTGCATTTTCATCTCTGAGTACCTGGCAGATTACCGGCCCCCAGCAAATACTTGCTGAGTGAATCACCGCATGTGACGGAGCACTCTTTATGAGCCCCTGCCTGCGGGTCAGTGCTGAGTCATCAACACGAGCCCTGTTCCCCCTGTCCCACACTTCCTTGCCCCCTCCAGCCCTGCAAGCACCCCTGATACAGCGTCAATCACCGCCCCAAACTGTGTCCTTATCTACCCCAAAGGGACACGTCACATGTTTCCAGAGACCATATTACATAAAATTCTTGGAGAAAAGGGTTAGGAATGCAGGTCAGTGTGATAATGAAGCAAGTCAGCCGGTCAACGTTATCTCCAGGCCCTCCATCCTGACTCCACCTTTTACGTCCCTGTATCATTGCAGCCTGCTCCCCTTCCTCCCGCCTCCTCCTCCCCCTTCCTCTCTACTCCTTTCCTCCCCCTCCCTTCTCCCCCTCTCTTCTTTCCTTCTACCTCCTTTTCTCTCCCCCCTTCCCCCCTCTACCCACCTCCTCCATTCCCCCTTCCCTTCTACCCCACCTTCCTCCTTCCACCCCCTCCCTCTTCCCCTCTCCTTTCTTCCCTTCTACCTCCTTTTCTCCCCCTCCCTCCCCCTTCCCTTCTACCCCCTGGCTCCTCCTCCTCCTCTCTGCTTGCTCCTCCCTCCTTGACCGTCCCTCCTTCCCGCGGAGTCCATTCAGTGAGCACGAAAGATTCCCTCAGGAAGGAACTGCTGCACAGAGACAAGACATGCGTGAGGCACACTAATAAGCAAGGGAGGTGGGTACACTCATTTTATTTTCATTTGAGGCAGTACAAGTCGGCACACCAAATGTTTCCCTGAGCCTGCCTGTGTCAGCCAGCCGACAATGGAGACAAGAAAGGAGGGGCGACAGCCTGCCCTGCCGGCCCCTACTGCCTACCCTAGCACAACAGACAGGGGTCAGCCCAGGTCAGCATGTTCATAGGGGACCTTCTCCCAGGAAAGAGTAGAGTGACGCCTCTGGGCCTCCAGCCGTCCACCAGGGAACCAGATCTGGCTGAATTGGGAATGTTGTACTGAAGCTTTGCAAATGCTTCTCAAATCATCAGGCCCCACCAAAATCTTGCTTTGACTCTCAGGGTTCCAGTAACCAGCCCCTCCCCCCAACTACATTTACTAAAGGAGCTCTTGCACCCCTCAGTGGCTCTGTCTGTCTTCGGGCACTCGTCAGTCTCACCTGTCAGCCCTGCAAATGCCCCTGTCCCACACCCCGACTCTCCACCCCTCCCTCCCCAGAATCAAACAGAACAAACAACGCCAATGAGTAGAAAGGTGCTCTAGAAAGGGAAACACTTTAGACAAATGACCTTTACTCAGAGGTCAGCAAGGTCACTGTGCTCCTTAAAATATACATCTGCCCAGGGGCGCCTGGGTGGCGCAGTCGGTTAAGCGTCCGACTTCAGCCAGGTCACGATCTCGCGGTCCCCGAGTTCGAGCCCCGCGTCAGGCTCTGGGCTGATGGCTCGGAGCCTGGAGCCTGTTTCCGATGCTGTGTCTCCCTCTCTCTCTGCCCCTCCCCCGTTCATGCTCTGTCTCTCTCTGTCCCAAAAATAAATAAAAACGTTGAAGAAAAAAATTTAAAAAAATATATATATACATCTGCCTGGCTCAAACCCTCTTTTTATACCCCAAGGGGGTACAGATGCCTGCCTGGAGATTTCTGCAAATTGCCAGGGAATCTATATTCTCCTCTCACCTCTAGCTCCAATTTCCTGCCACCACTGAATTCTTGTTCTCCGCTCTCCATAATTCCATGCCTTCTCTGTCTAACCCTGTCCTCTTGCCTAAAAGCAATTATTTTTTACAAGCATTGCGCATTAACAGAATTGTTATTGATGGTTTGTAGGTCATGAGGGAAGGGTTACATTTTCTCACCACTCAGCAGGCAACCTACCATCTGATACTAGATGCCCCATTTCTTGAACATTCTCTAGGGATGTCTCACATGCTTTCATGTGCAGCACCAAGGCTTCTCTCTCTCTCTCACCCTCTCTCCTCCAGAAATTCTTCCTACTTCTTGCTCAGAGCAGGGTGGCTTCCTCCCCGGCCTTACACATCCCAGCCCATTTGGGGGTGCCGTGGACCCAAAACCTGTTGGCTCCTTTAGAAACGCCAGTACCTGAAGACACTTGCTTTAAATGGTGATCCTTTTTTCTTGGTTTCGCCAATGAAATTATAACTTTAATTCTAATTCATTAGTGAGCAAAGGAGAGGTCTTCTATTTCCCTTTATAAGCGCACTTCCTAATTTGTAGCATTCTCTTCCTACTGTCCGTTAAGGCTTGAGCCCACAGTTCCATTCACGGCTAAATAAATGGACTCCACTGCCTTGGATCTCCACTGCCCCCGGCAGCAGCACCACCACACTGACTCTCGTGAGAGGTGGAAGTGATGTCTTGCCATTACCTCGTTATAACTGCTGCAGACGCCTATGCTACTAAGTGGCATAAGCCAAAGGGCTTAGCCTGAGTCCTAGGAGACCCTTGAGAAGCTGGGCACACCTGCAGAATGTCCTTGAAGCCCCTAAAACCGTATGCAACTGTGTGCATTTTTCTGCAGATAGGGTTTATAACTTTAATATTTCCCCCGAAAGGCTTTAACTGCTCTCAGCCAGCGAAGAGGACTGAGGTCTGTGCCAACATTGCAGGCTGAGGTGCTGAAGTTGCCTCAGACCAGGTCACTATTTCATTGGCAGTTTGGGCAAGATAAAGAATCATTGCAAAAAGACATACATTTTCAAAAATCGCTGCTATGAGAGTTGTTGAAACAATCAACAGGAGCTAAGAGCAAGGAGAATGAAAACATACAAATTCTTGGGGTGTTTTCACGGAGAGTTTTTTAAAATGTGATTCAAGGGGCGCCTGGGTGGCGCAGTCGGTTAGGCGTCCGACTTCAGCCAGGTCACGATCTCGCGGTCCGTGAGTTCGAGCCCCGCGTCAGGCTCTGGGCTGATGGCTCGGAGCCTGGAGCCTGTTTCCGATTCTGTGTCTCCCTCTCTCTCTGCCCCTCCCCTGTTCATGCTCTGTCTCTCTCTGTCCCAAAAATAAATAAAAACGTTGAAAAAAAAAATTTAAAAAAAAATGTGATTCAATAAGCTTATGCCTAACAGCTAATGCCTTTTCGCAGACATCTAGAAAGTAATTCTGAAGCGGAGACGTTTACTTCTATATTTCACATTTTGAAGCGTCTGACTTTATAATCTTAAATATTAACCATAAAAACAAAGATGAATCAGATACATAGATTTATTGTATTCATTGCAGAGCAACTTCGCTCAGATAAAACAATTGCAACAAATGAACCCAAAGTTAAGGATGGATGGAAGCCTAGAGCCAATTAAAACTAAATGGGAAAGAGATTTAAGTCTGAAAATTGAAGATAAGGGTTGGCAATTATCCTGCCATCTAACCAAACACACAACTGCTACTGTTCTGGATGACTTGATGTATTTTTAATTATCATATCAAGCATTTGACTCTAGTTAGAAAAAAATGAAATTGACCATAAAAAAAAATCAGCTCTTTCCCCCATAATTCAGAAAGAGAAATATCCCTTTCTGCCCACACAGGGTCTCCGTACAGAGGCACAGTAGTGTGGTGCCATTAAAATGGTGCCATAAATTACAGAGAGAGAATGCTCACCATCTCCTGATCTGTGTTTACCTCATATTAATTCTCAATTGAATGTGGAAATGTTTAGTTTTGCCTCATTTACATTGTTAATAGTCTTACACTAGATTATGAGGAAACAGATGAGAGAGGAGGCCCTGAGTGTGGCATAGAGCTTAAAAGGCTTGCCCAGTAGAACACAGTACTGTCCTTAGGTTCCAGGCAAGAGGGCCTTAGCCTGGAGCTTTGTATTAAGGGGGCTCCCACACATCACAGCGCGCACACACACACAAACACACACACACACACACACCACTTAGGTAGATCACTTGAACACCTCTGGCACTTGGTATCTAGTGCTCAGAGGACAGGCATAGAGCCACCCAGAATCCCAAACATCCACTCTTATTTCTAGCACCCTTCAGCCCCAAGGAACTGCTTCACATCTCTTGCCCCTCTCCTCCAAAAAAAAAAAAAAAAAAGGCAGCCGCATCTGAATGCCATGAAGGTTTGTGGGTTTCTTCCTGAAGACACTGAGCCATGGGGGGAATTTGAGGAACAGAGGCATTTAAGTATAAAAGAAGAGACAAATTAACCTGTCAGATCCTTCATCTTGGTTGTAAACGCAATACTTCTTGCATACTGAGTGATCATCTCCTAGTAAGTGCCAGGTGTCTCTTATCTTCCTTCTCTTTGTATTCTAATTTAAGGCTCCAGAAGTGTTCAGGAATGATCACAGTATTTGCAACAGATGCAGGGAGCAGCTGAGGAACATTTTGCAATCTTAAACAAATCATACTACCCTTAAACTTGTGTATAGGAGTGAAGCAGGAAACCAATATTTTTACTGGTAACTAAAAGAATGTTGACTGTTAAAACCCTAAATCGTTTTATTCTTGTAAAAATACTTTTAAATATTTAATTGCATTTCAAAAATTCCAACTAAAATTCAACTTTATTTAAGACGTTTCCATTTGATAGTTCTTCAGGGGACCTAGGGGAGACACACGTTGACATATCTATTCCTTCCTTTATGCACAGATAAAACCCCAAACATCATATATAAAGTAAAGATAAGAAGACTCTGAAAGGCAGAGAGAAGGCTGACTGGCTAGAGACTTCAGAACCCAAGAAATGACAGAGCGATCAGTGTCCTGGATTTTCTTTTTGCCTCATATATTCGACTTGGTGCTGAACAACCCAGCAGCTCAGAAGCACCAACAGGCAGACAAAACAACCCCCAGCAAAAGCCACGTCTCTCTCACCAAAGGAGTAAGAAAGGGGCAGCCTAGCAGACTGGAAGCTTTTTGGGCTATACCCAGTCTACCCCAGCCAAACGCCACAAAAATTATCCACGGCCCCATCCATGCCAGCAAAGTCCCAGTGGGAGCCTAGACATCCCCTCAATGAGATCATCCTGAAGTGCCCCCAACACACCAGGTGGCGTCAGAGAAAGGCAAGTATGGTGCCTGGACTGTCATCCTCAGTGGCCAGTAATGAACTCCCCCCGCCCCATGGTGTCACTAGAGTCCATGCTGAGAGCCTGGACTTCCACCCCCAAAACAGAAACAAGGAGCCCCTCTCCTTCCCCTCTGGAAGGAGGCCTAGTGGAGAATTAAACTTTCACCATCACCCAGCAATAACCAAGCCACCCTTACTGGAGTGTCAGCAGAGACCACGTGGGGGGCTGGAACTCCCACCGCCACCTGGCAGTAACAAAGAGCAGCCCCCTCGGGGGTCAGGGGTCAACAAACAACAGGTGGGGAACCTAGACTTCTACCTAGACCTTATAGTAACGATGTGATACCTCCCAAAAAAGCCAGCAAAAACAGAAGATTGAAATAAAATATAAAGTCTCAGAACAGGAAAAATTTCAAGTTCTCATTGAAAATCATTTATCATTTCAACAACCAGGAAGACCGCAAACTGAATGAAAACAACAAATAGCAGAGCCAATACTCAGATGAAAGAGCTGGTAGAGCTACCTGACAAAGACTTCAAGGCACAGCCACGATACAGTGCTGCAGTGAGCAGTTACGAACAAGCACAAAATGAATAAAAATATGTAAAAACAGAAAGTGTCAACAAATAAAATCAAAATGGAATTCTAAAATATGTTCACATAACCTGCAGGAAGGCAGGCAAAGAAAACAGAAGAATGAAAAAAGAAGAATGAGAAAATAAAAGACCTCAACCCTGTAAACAACCATATTAAATGTAGGTGATTGATTTGTTTTTCTCTCTGACTCACTTCACTTAGCATCACACCCCCTTGGTCCATCTATGTTGTTGCAAATGGTAAGATTTGTCCTTTTTATGGCTGAGTAACATCCCACTGCATATCTATACCACATCTTCTTTATCCATTCATCTATCCATGGACACTTGGGCTGCTTCCTTATCTTGTCTATTGTAAATAATGCTGCCATAAACATCGGGGTTCATATATCTGTTTAAATTAGTGTTTTCATATTTTTTGGGTAAATACCCAGCAGTGGAATTACTGGATGATATGGTATTTCTATTTTTAATGTTTTGAGGAATTTCCATACTGCTTTCCACAGTGGTTGCACCAATTTGCTTTCCTACCAACAGTGCACCAGAGTTCCTTTTTCTCCACATCCTCACCAATACGTGTTTTTCCTTGTCTTTTTGATATTAGCCATTGTGGCTGGTGTGAGGTGATATCTCATTGTGGTTTTGATTTGCATTTCCCTGAAGGTTAGCGTTGTTTAGCATCTTTTCATGTGTCTGTTGGGCATCTATATGTCTTCTTTGGAAAAATATCTGTTCAGATGCCCTGCCCATTTTTTAACTGGATGTGGTGGTAGGCAAAGAATTCTTAGACTTGACATACAAAGCACCATCCAAAAAAGGAAAGAAATGATAAATGTTCAGGGATTAAGGAGTGAGTCGGGAAGAAGTGTATGGTTATTAAAAGTCAACACGAGGGGGGCGCCTGGGTGGCGCAGTCGGTTGAGCGTCCGACTTCAGCCAGGTCACGATCTCACGGTCCGTGAGTTCGAGCCCCGCGTAGGGCTCCGGGCTGGTGGCTCAGAGCCTGGAGCCTGTTTCTGATTCTGTGTTTCCCTCTCTCTCTGCCCCTCCCCCGTTCATTCTCTGTCTCTCTCTGTCCCAAAAATAAATAAAAAACGTTGAAAAAAAATTTTTTAAATAAAAAAAAAAGTCAACACGAGGGATTCTTGTGGTGATGGAAATGTTCTTTAACTGTATCAGTGTTAATATCCTGGTTGTGAAATTGTACCATAGTCTTACATGGTAGTACCATAGGAGGAAACTGATAAGGGTATTTGAGATCTCTCTATATTATTTCTTTTATATATATATATACACACATATTATTTCTTATAATTGCATGTGAATCTACAATTACCTCAAAATAAAAAATTTAATTAAAAAATTACATTCATTAATTGCAATGTGGTTTTCTTTTAAATTTATTATATAACTGTAAATGCTTTTAAAAAGCTTTTCCAGTAACACACATGAAAAATAATATTAAATTTTCACTTTCTCACATTTTTCTCACATTGATAACTTAGATGAAAATACACACAAATGTCATTTTGATGATATCATCCCTCACCTAAAAATCTTTTCATTTGGGGCACCTGAGTGGCTCAGTCAGTTGAGCATCCAACTTCAGCTCAGGTCATGATCTCACGGTTCATGAGTTTGAGCCCCACATCAGGCTCATTGCTATCAGTGCAGAGCCCACTTCTGATCCTCTGTCCTCCTCTCTCTGTTTCTCCCCCACTTGCGCTATAAATAAATAAATAAATAAATAAATAAATAAATAAAATAAAATAAAATAAAATAAAAATCTTTCCATGGCTTTCCAAGGCCTATCAGGTAAGATCCTTGGCTTGGCATTCAAGGCCATTTTTGTTCCATCAGCCCTTGCCCATCAACCTGGACTCATCTTCCTCTGCTGCCCACCAGCCCACCTACCCCTCTCTAAATCTTGCCTGCTTGAAGTTCCTGAATGTTCCTTGCTGTTTTGTGGGAGTTTTTAAATGTTTATTTATTTTTGAGAGAGAGAGACAGCATGAGTGGGGACAGTGCAGAGAGGAGGGGGGAAAGAGGGTCCAAAGAGAGCACTGTGCTGACAGCAGAGAGCCAGACGCAGGGCTTGAACTTGTGAACCACAAGATCATGACCTGAGCCAAAGTCACCCAACTAAGACGCTCAACCAACTAAGCCACCCAGGTGCTCCTGTTCCATGTGTTTTTGCTCACTCTGCCCCCGCCAAACACTTTTATAGCTTTCAAAGCTCAATGTTTTATATCCTTCCAGATTCATCTAAATTTACCTCCTCTAGGAATTCTTGCCTGCTCCTCCCTTAAGAGTCCAGACCAGAGAGAATTTGCCCTCTCTCTGCAGTCACACTATAATTTGTACTTCTGTCTTGGTTTCTAACTCTCAGTTGCTTACATGTCTTTTTCTCTCTTCTAGTCTGTGAGCACCTTGAGGATACCCACCTTTGCATTTTCAGTGCCTCAAATAGTGCCTGACACACAGGAGATGATCAAATACATGTTTATGGAACAAATGGCTGAATACCCAGTTCACATGACTCCTTCATTCTATTGATTTCCTTGTTCTCCCTTTTTCTCATCCTTCCCCCAATAAAATTCATTTCTTATTCTTCTGAAGTCCTTTAGACTTTGTTCACAGGACTAATATGGAATCAATATACTTGTCAGCTGTGTGGGTGTTCACCTAAGAGTCACTCAAGGATGGGGATTTTTCAGACACACTTTAGACATATCAAAGAGCTCAAAATTGATTGTTAAACAAACTGTTCAATTGAATGAACAAGTGAATGAATGACCTTGAAATACCATGTAAATTATACAATGTAGGTTTTTTTGGGGTTTTGTTTTTTACTTTGCTTCAGGATGTTTTACGGGGGGGGGGGGGGGGGGGAGGGAGAAGACCAGAAAGATACATGAAAATCGTATAAAGAGCCCAAACAAAAAAGAATGAATATGTGGTTGGAATCATGAGCATCACCATGCTGCTTTTGAGTCTGGGGTTAGGTCCTGTGAATTGTTCTCTGGAACCGATGGAAGGAGGGAGGGTGAGAAATTATCACATCATTTCTAACTGCTTATAGACGAATACCAAGTTTGAGTCCCATTTTTCATGTATAGGGAAAGAAGAAACACAAAGACATGTCAAAATCATCAAAAGGCACACTTCAGATTTATGTGCAGTCCCAGACCTGAGGAATTTATAATCTGTTTTCAGCTGTAATCATTCCAAACATTCACCTTTAGGGTAGTTTAATGAAATAAGAAAATATTGCATAGGGAACAGTGTGGACATTAGCCTCAGGCTTGAATTCAAGCTCTGGACTGACCCCCTGCCAATTACAGCAGGCTGCTCTTTCTGAGTCTATCTCCTTAGCTGTAAAATGCGGTATCAGACCACCTACACATGGGACAGGTGTGAGGATCAAATAAGATAATGTATGTAAACTGTGGAGCATAATTCCTGGCACATAGTAGGCCAATAAATTATGACTGTCTCTTTCCCCATCAGAAGCACCAATCTCAAGATTATGAACTTCAAAACACCTTCAAGTGAAATATTTTTCTCATTTAGACTGTATTAGATGTCAAAGTTATAACGCCAGGAGAATACTTAAGGAAAGTATGATGTGTGTTAAAAATGTTGGATACCCTGCAGGGCTCTCAATAAATACTTATTGACTGACAAATGTATTGTCAGAGCATAAAATCACAGAGATGGAAAGAGGTAACAGCATAAAAAGGTAATTTGGATCAGCACAGGATAATGACTATACTTCAATAAGTATTTTATTTTTTAAAAGCAATAGTAAAGGAAACTGGAAATCATTTGAAAAAAAATCAGGTTTTCTTTTACAGCCATAAGTTTATATGAACAACTAGAGATACAGTACCCAAAAGCTGGCATCTTATTGGCAAAATTGGAAGCAAAATGTTCCAGGTATGAAGGGGCATATGTACTCATGACATCTGTTGCCATCTGTTGCCATATCTTTCCACATGACCCAAGGAGCAGGACAACCAGTTGTCCTACATACCTGTGACTGAAGCACCTTCTAGAACTTTCTAGAACATGGGGCACCTGGGTGGCTCAGTCGGTTAAGCGTCCAACTTCGGCTCAGGTCATGATCTCGTGGTTCATGAGTTCGAGCCCTGTGTCGGGCTCTGTGCTGACTGCTCAGAGCCTGGAGCCTGCTTCAGATTCTGTGTCTCCCTCTGTCTCTGTCCCTCCCTTGCTCATCCTCTGTCTCTCTCTCAATGAAAAATAAATACAACATTTTTTTTAATTTAAAAAGAACTTTCTAGAAGGTCATCACCCAGAAGACATAGTTTACCTAACAAATACTTATTGAGCTTTATTATGGGCCAGGTACCCTGCTGGGTTCAGCAACATCAAGACAGATGGATTATGATTCCTGTCCTCAAGAAGAGAGGTAGACATATAAATAAATAATTTCAAGTAAAGAGTGACTGGCTATACCTGAAGTATATCCAAGGACATATAGTGGCACTAAGAAAAGAGTGGTCCATTTGACCTGAAGTATTAAGGAAATATTTCTCAGAGGTAATAACAACTGAGCTGGACCCTAAAGGAAAAGATGTTTGCCATGCCAACAGAAGGTAAAGGCAGTCCAGGCAGAGGAATCCCTTGGACAAAAGCTCAAGGTCCAAATCAAGGGGTGAAATCAGGAAACTGAGGGTAGTTGCACAAGAACTAGGACACTAACAAGTCATACATAATGTATGTATAAATAATATTTTACACATATAAGATATCTTACTATCTTTGTGAAATTAGCAGTAAATAATTATTCCAATTTTGTTCATGTAGAGACAATACATTCCCTATTCCATGAACTCATCAGGTCCACCTAATATTTTTAAATTGAATATCTGTGCTTGTTCTTGGTTTTAGGTCTTTTGTAATGGCCCTTATTAATTGATGCCTTGCTCCTCATAGGTTCTTGAATTTTTACTAGACCAGCCACCCACAATCATTAAGGTCCTGGGAAGGAAGGAGACTGAAGGATAAAGGGACACAACTTCCCAGTGTGGGCATCTCAGTGATCCAACAAAATAACCCAACATCCTGGAGAAATAAATATTTCGGAAGTATCAGAAATATGATAGGACTATGAGTAGCAAATGTGTCAACGATGTACATTATGAAACCTAAGCCATTGGTTCTTTATTCCACAGTATGAAAGTAGAAAAACTTTCATCATGATAAAAAAATAAAAACAATAAAATGAAAAAATAAAATAAAATAAAAACAGAAGATATGCCAATTTATGGCCAGACCCGTGATGCCCTAAATTTCTGTGCAACAGAAACAGCCAATAGTGTTGCACACGGGCCTCCAGTGCAGGAATCATGAAATGATCTCAGGATGTTTTCCCACTGAACCTGAGATAAGGGGATAACATGAGGTCAAAGAATAAAATGGAAATATTCGTTGTCCTATTGAAAATAGTGCATTTTAGGCATCATCGAAATGGCCCTATGGTTACATTAAAATTGCCACTTCAAAATGTCATCTACCCAATTTCATGTCTCATGCCTGCCAGAAAAAATGGTTATGTGACCTTTCCTAAGGTCACATAATTTCTCTGGGCTTCTAATTCCTGTCCTGCAAAATGAAGACCGAGACCAGAAAACCTCCAAATCCGTTCCCATTCTGACAGTTTGTAATTCTGACTTTGTGTTTTCCCCACATCTAATTATCCTAAGCCTCTATCTGTACTAACAACCAATTGTCTCAGGCAGCAGAAATCTACCCCCAGCCCCCCGAAGGAAGGCACATGGGGGGATTCGTGGCCCAAAAAGCACAGTTCAGTTGAAATGCCCCCATGGGCACATCTGGTCAGAGTCTTTGCCCCCCACCTGGGGCAAATATGTGCTAGATGTAAAGCTGCAAGATAATGACAGCTGCTCCCAAACTGGTAACTTGAAACTCAAGATTCACCTCGAGCACTGTGGTTTCATTTCCTGCCCGGAAACGGAGCTCGGTGTCACAGATGAGGCCTAAGATGACAAATGTTTCTAAGACAGGTTCTGCGTTCAGCATGGTTTCCTTTGCTGTGACATACTGGTAAATACTACAGAGCTTTTTTGTGTGTGAGGTCAGACAGAAAGCACAATTTGGATGAACTTCGCCTTGGATTTCCCACTTATGGATGAAATGAGTGTGCAGCATACCCTGGAAGTTTGGCATTAGGTGAAGCTCCCACCCCCCTTGGCAGTGGTTCCCAATCTCGTAGAATTCACTGGGTAGGGAGAGAACAGGCCCCCAAGGGTTCCAGCCAGGAGGTAACAGGTGCACTGAGCATCCCTCCAGGAGGACCACAGAGTCACCGTAGGCAGAGCCTGCCCCCAGCTCAGCACCACTGGGGTACAGCCTTCCATTGGAGCAGAGAGCTATATTTGTCAAGGTGTATAAAGGAGTGTTTAAAAGCATGAATCATAAAGCCAGAGATCCAGGTTCAAGTTCTGTCTCTGCCCCTTAATACCTCTGAGACTTGAGCTATCCAAGCCTCAGCTTCCGTATCCATCAAATGATGCTAATAATGGAACCTAATAATAAAGGTCATCGTGAGGATTATTAAGACAATGAATATAAAGCAATAAGATGTAGCAGCTAGTATGCAGTGTTTTGCTGAGCCATACTTGAGCTTGAGACAGAAGGAAAAGTCAACACTCCTGAACTTCTCTTCATTTAAAATCTTGACAGTTTATTATGAATTTCTTGCATTTTTTTAATTTAAAAAATTATTGCATTAATATATTATTATCTTCATGATTGGGTTTTCTTTTTTGCCATCCCTTAAATCTTGCACATGCCTACAAATTCAGTAAATATTCATTGCTATCATTTTACCATCCTCGCACAATGACTGCACAACACAGATTAGCACTGAATTATTTAATGTCTTGTATTAGTCATTGTTCCAAGTGCTTACGTGCTGTTTTTCCAACTAATTGGTACCCTTATTAAGGGCAGACATTATGACATATGTCTTTTATTCCTAAAACTGCTGAGTACATAAGAGATTCAAGTAAGTACATGTCCAGCAATTGCTTACAGCCTATGTAGACAATTCACCACTCTGCTGTTCTCCAATCATGTCATGTGTTTGAAGGTTTTGTTCCATGATCCTTGAGAGCTGGGATGACATCTGGCATTATCCTATGCCATGTCTGGCACAAAGATGGAGGGACAAACTCAAAGAACAGGTGGGGATCTTTGAGTTTATCTAATCCCACCTGTTCACTTTCCAGAGAAATTATCTGATGCCCAAAGAGGTTGAATGATGTGACCAAACCAATCAGTGATAGCACTGGGTTGAGAATTCCATTCTCCTGGGCTTTCTCCACCCCAGTACTTTGTTAATTTTCTTTTATCTCTCCATTCCTTTTGGCACCAAGCATAGAGCTCTGCATGCAGGAAAAATTCAATAAATGATGTGGATTAATGATTTCTGGAACCTAAGTAATCTTTGCTTAAAGGGGGGAGTATGGAGTCATTGGCTGGGAAAGCATATGTGTATTTATTTACCAACTATCCATATCTCCTGGCTCAGTGCAGCAAGGTGGCTAAGAAAATACTGGATTCAGACTTAGACAGCTCTGAGTCAAGCCCTGGCTTCACTACTTCCTAGCCATGTGACTTTGGATGAAATTAAGTTTCTTAAATTAATTTTCCTCATCCAAAACATGGACAAAATAATGGCACTTACTGCATAGAGTTGTGGATTATTACACAAAATGAAAACATGTAAAAGGTACGGCAGACTTCCCAATATAGTAAATACTCAACAAATATTAGCAATTATCACTATTTCAAAAATAAGCTCTAAGAGTTAGGTGGGCTATAAGGGCAGATAGATAGAGTTATAGTTATGGTTGTGTAATATACCCACATTTTTATATTATGGTGGATAGGGGCGCCTGGGTGGCTCAGTTGGTTAAGCATCGAGCTCTTGACTTCAGCTCAGGTCATGATCTCACAGTTCGTAAGTTCAAGCGCTAAGTTCAAGTGCCACATCAGGCTCTATAGTGACAGCACGGAGCCTCCTTGGGAGTCTCTCTTTCTGCCCCTTCCTCTCTCATGTGCTCCGTTTCTCTCTCTCTCTCTCAAAATAAATAAATAAACTTAAACATTTTTTTTATATTATGGTGGAATAGAATTGGGAATGGGGGGCTAAATTATCAGTTGAGCACTTACGATTATGCCAAATCTATCCCATGAAACCTCATAAATAACTCTAATACCCACAATATTCTGTGGGATTTCAGTTCCATGTAACCATGTCAGGGACTCTGCCCCCTCCTGAAACTTTACAGATTTCCAAAAGCACCACGAGCCCAGACCAGTAGACTACAAACAGGGATCTGTCATAGACTGAAGAATACCTAACTATAATGTCATTTTTAGTTCCATTTCAGAAGAAAACACTACATTAGCAAGGATGCCTAATCAATAAGCAGAAGCCCAAATATCATAAAACGCTCCATGACTTGAAATGGCCGCCAGCACAAGCCTGGTGCTATGAACAATGGATAGCCTAACCCGGGGAAGCCAGTTGCACAATTCAGTCAGTTCCCACAATACCCCACCTACGTTCAGTCTCAGTCTCTTTTCCCCTCAGCACAAAGCAAGACTCTGAGCCCAAACTTGTACAACTTCAGGGGACTGGACGATATGAGGTAGAAGTCCATGTGGAAAGCAACTGTGTTTCAGTACTTAGAACCTGGGGAAAGAAACAGGCTTGGATATGCCAAATTTCCAAAGACCACAATATTTTACATCCTAACAGCATCTTCATTCCAAAATCCTCACACTGCTTCAGCTTGTCTGGCATTAACATCCAAGGGAAGCACCTATGGGTTCACTGAAGTCACAAAACTTTAAAGAACACTTAACGTTCAGGGTGCCTGGGTGGCTCAGTCGATTAAGTGTCCGACCTCGGCTCAAGTCATGATCTCACAGTTCGTGAGTTCGAGCCCCACGTCGGCCTCTGTGCTGACAGCTCGGAGCCTGGAGTCTGCTTCCAATTCTGTGTCTTCCTCTCTCTCTCTGCACCTCCCCCACTCACATTCTCTCTCTCTCTCTCTCCCTCTCTCTCTCTCTCTCTCAAAAATAATCAGTTTTTAAAAAAACTTTTTAAAAACTTACAAAAATAACACTTAATGTTTATAGCACATGGGTAAGAAAAATGAGGGAAAATACAAATATAACCATTTCTATCCTGGGTCAAACCCTCCATGGGCACTCTAAAATTTGTCTTCAAATTCAAGTTTCCCCAAAACAACATGGTATCCTAAATTGGATCCTAAAACAAACAAACAAAAATGGACATCGGAGAATAAACTGGTAAAATCCAAAGATTCTTTAGATCAGGGATGTCTGGGTGGCTCAGTCAGTCAAGCGTCCAACTTCGGCTCAGGTCATGATCTTGCAGACTATGAATTCACGCCCAACGTCGGGCACTGTGCTGACAACTTGGAGCCTGGAGCCTGGAGCCTGTTTCTGATTCTGCGTCTTTCTCTCCCCCTCCCCTGCTCGTTCTCTCTCTCTCTCTCTCTGAACAATATATTTTTTTTAATTTTAAAAAACGACACAAAGTTTCCTTAGATCAGTTAATAGTGTAATATCAATGCTAATTTCTTAGTTTTGACAAATGCACCATAATTACATCAGATATTAACATCAGGGGAAAACTGAGTGAAAGGTATTTATCTTTTCAACGTTTCTGTAAATCTAAAATTATTCCAGAGTTTATTCAAAACTTTATTTTTGAAGTAGCAAAATAATAATAATAATAATAATAATAATAGTAAGTCAAGATTTCTTTGCTGAGGAGCTTTTGTTTGATGAGTGGGAAGATTAGAGATTATTATTCTCTCTCCCCAGTAAAAAGTATATTTAAAAGACAAAAATCTCCAGCTTTTTACTAGAAATCAACCAAAGATGGTTGACTAACTCCTTTCCCCTCTAGGTAACATGTTGGGAATAAAGGACAAAATGGATGTAGAGCACTTGACGCGGGTCAGGAGTTGGGGAGGGGGCATTTATTTCCCTTTACTCCTTCTCAGGACATCCCCACAGGCAGTGCCTGTCATCCCTCAGGGAAATTGTTACAGGTGGTCCCTCTGGGTGGAAGGAGGGCTCCTCCGTGTTGGCAAGTAGGGCTCCCTACGTCGCTGGCCTCTGAAGGACCCGCCAGATGGCTTAGCACCTGGACATCAAGCTATAGTCTCTCCCTCCATCACCCTTCTAGAGAGCAGCTTGTCCTCTGCTAGGCTCCCGTCGGGCCCTCTAGGAGTAGCTCTGTCCTTGCACTACTTTCTAAAGAACAGCCCACCCATCACTCAGTGGGGATAGGGAAACAGAACATCCTATCGCTTACTTAGTGAGTTGCTTTTTGGTAAGAGTGAGAAGGGAAACAAGGATCCACAAGCTGAGGCTTGGGGGCCCAGCCCCTGCCCCACAGAATGTTATCATGCTACATCACAGGGAGGCTCATTTCTAGAGCAACCCTCACTCCGCTTGTCTTGACTCAACTTTAAGTATATCCATGTTGGCTGTCTCTTATTTCCAAGAAACTCTTAAATTAACTAGACCTTGCTTTGTGTGACAGTGTAGAGCCCCTCCATTCTTCCTGGCATTGCAGGAAGGCAGTCTTGTCTGGTCTTGCAGATAGAGAAGATTGGTGACAGTCCCAAGCTTTTATGTTCTACCCCCATAGGTCGTACATTTCCTAAATAATCTCTATTCCAAATACTCTGCCTTATTAACCTAGCAACCATTCGAATGTCTCAGAAATTTAAAATGTTTCAGTATGTATTCTCTCCCAGATAGCCTCATATACCTAGAGGTAGCCACATGTTCTTGCCAGCCCATGATCTTCCTTCAGTACCCAGCAGTCAGATTACCCTTGATAATCTGTGCATTATCAAGGTCATTCTCATGCTTTTTGGCCACTTAGCATCTGAACCCCTTCTATTTTTGGGGAGTCCTTCTCCCTGTGAGGCAGAGCTGGTCTATGGAGGTGAGCAATGATAGATATTTGCTTACTAACCTCCCAGCAACCGGAGGGATGACCATGAACTAGGCTCCACCAGTAATATACATCCAGTCCAGACTTAAATTGGAAACAAATCATATGAAAAAGCAGAACTCACACAGAATCCCTTCTGGCAATGCAGACAGCTCCATCCAGTTTACGACAGACCCATGGGCAGTTTCCAGCATTTACTGTTGGTGTGGCATGGGGACAACTATCTGTGCTCAGCAGGAGCAGACCAGTTCTCCAGCACAATTTGGATATTTCCCCTGGCTGAACAGCCCCTGAGTCTAACCCATTGACCTTCCTGGAAATTCTAGGACCAGGGCTCAGTTCACAGGTCAGCAACCTGTGTAGTCGCACAGGGGCCCAGGCTCAGCATGGACTGTGCTTGGTTTAATGTTCTGCTGTCCATCTTCCAATTCTCAAAATTTTGACTAAAAGCCCTCATATTTTTGTTTCGTGCAGGGCCCTGCAAGTAAAGCCAATCCTGCTGTGAGCTAGTGAACAAGCTTCAGGTCAGGGACTTCTTAACCTTTTGTGTGCCACACTGCCCTTTGGTGGGCTGGCAAAGCCTATGAAGCACATGAAGAATGTTTCTAAATGCACAAAATATAATAACCAAGAATACTGAAAAATAGTTAGAAATTTTTTAAAACAAATATATGATAGCATAATATGTGTGCTTTTTTTATTAGTACATTAAATAAATCTAGTGGTAGGGTCTAATAAACCACCCTTACCCAGAAGTAGTAATGAGCATAAACAACACTTTGAAATGTCTGTAATAACTGAAACTGACTTAAAAATATCTATGATTTTGGGGGCAAGGGGGAGGTGCCTGGGTGGCTCAGTCGGTTGAGCATCCAACTTCGGCTCAGGTCATAACCTTGCATTTATGGATTTGAGCCCTTCGTCGAGCTCTGTGCTTACAGCTCAGAGCCTGAAGCCTGCTTCGGATTCTGCATCTCCCCCTCTCTCTGCCCCTCCCCTGCTTGTACTCTGTCTCTCAAAAAATAAAATAGAATGTTAAAAAAAGTTTTTTTGGATATATACATCTATGATTTCTAACAGTAATAAATTCACATATACCTGGTTCAAAACTTAAGGAAATGCTGAATTCAGTGAAAGATTAACCCAAAAAAGTGACTCATCCAATTCACAGAGCCCCTAAATTTTATTTTTTTTTAATTTTTTTAATGTTTATTTATTTTTGAGAGAGGAAGATACAGAGTGTGAGAGGGTGAGGGGCAGAGAGAGAGAGAGACACAGAATCTGAAGCCAGCTAAGCTGTCAGCACAGAGCCCGATGCAGGGCTCGAACCCACGGACCATGAGATCATGACCTGAGTGAAGTCAGGCACTTAACTAACTGACAGAGCCACCCAGGTGCCCCAGGCAGAGCCCCTAAATTTTAAATAAAATTTAATTTAATTTTAACTTAACTTTAAAACTTAATTAAAATTTTATTTAAATAAATTCTTTTTTCACTTCATTCAGCCAAAGTTATTATTTCAACAGAGAAGCTTACAACAGAGAAGCCTGTAGAATATAGGGCCCAGGGTGACGCAGGCCCTCAGACCAGCCCTGAGTATGCCAGGATTCCCCACCAAAAAAACACAAGCAAATACAGTAGTCACAGTGGCTCCAGATGAGTCAAAAATGCACCCAGCACAGCCGTGCCCTCAGCTGTTAGGATCTTTGAGGAGAAAGTGTCAATGATGACACCCCAGGACACTGTCTACAAACCATGTGACAAGCTCCACGTGTGTGGTATAAACCAAGTGATCCTGGTTGAGCAAGTAGAGATCCCTTCCCACTGGGAGATGACTATCAGTAACGGCTCCACACCACCAGAAGGGAGATAAGAGCACAGCAGGGTAGTCATTACTCCAAAACCCACAGCAGGCTAACAGAATGTTGAAGAGCCCTTTCCTCCATCTGCCAAATCCTAACCCAGGATTCTCTATTCTAGCCTAGATCAGCAGGAGTTTGTTTTGTTCAGATCTCAAAAGAAATATCCAAACATACCTCTGCTCGTACTGCTCTCTTGTTCCCCCTTCACTCCTTTTGGGAGGGGGCACTCAAAAGCCCTTTGAGGCAAAGGGAATATCTACCTCTTGGACACCCTTGAGAAGCCTGGGTTTGTTTAACAAAAGTAGAAAACAAATCATTTGCAGATATCTTGAACTTTTCTGTTATCCCCACTTTATAGATGAGAAAACTGAGGGTCAGAGAGGTTGTGACTTGCCCAAGGTCACCCAGGTCTCTTGCCTCTTAGCTCAGTGTCCTCTCCTCTGCCCACACCACTCCCATGAATAGATCATAACAAAAGGGGAGGCTGTCTCTGAAAGGGAAGTACATTCATGCAGATCATCTAAAAACCGAGATACCCACACTCCAAATACTGGAGAGCAGGTGTCAGCTAAGAGAGAAGCTCAAAACAGAAGACAGATCCCGAATCCTCTGGCCCCCGAATAGGCTTTGATTTGAGCCCCCAACGCAGGACAGAATTCATTTGGCTGGTGACCAGCACACAGAGTCCTTCCCATTCCTGCCTGGGAGTTATGCTCATAACAACAGCAACAGCGGGAAAAGGGCTTCACGAACATAAAAATAAACAAACTTTCTATTTTTAGCAGGGCTGCAGCTGTGAGAGCTTCATTATTTGCATTTTAGCTGCAGCATTCTGAGGGAGAAGAGGCAAGGGTGGAGGGGTGGGGGATGGGGACAACTGGGGGCTGTCGCACTGGGAGCCAAATTTTCCATTGCTGAGCCCAATTACACACAGGACACAGAAACCAATGTCCAGCCTGGAAGTCTCTGGAGTCTGCAGGTCTGGAAAAACTGAAGAGGGTCAACCAGGAAGCCAGCCTGTGATTGGGCTCTTTTCTGGCCATATATAGAAATAAATAATCCTTTACCCACATGGGTTTTTAGAGCCACAGAAAACTGTTGCCTAGTGACTCCATCAGAGGAGTGTAAGCTCAATTGTAAGTAGAGACCTTTTCGCCTTAACTCAGGTTCTCATTGGAACCTGTGTAAATCTCATAGGAGCGCCGCTCCAGCACGGTCCAGGCTTAACCACTGTGCCCAGAATTCTCGATGAGCCTGCAGTGTTTTCTCCTGCCCAGCTCTCTCTGACAGCTGGCAGCATGGGGAACTTGACAAAGGACAAGCCTAATGAGGAAGGTGGAGAATGATAGTAGCTGTAGTTCCTCCTTTCTGTTTCCCTGGAACAGGAATGGATGTTGTAAGAAGGAAGTTAGTTTCAAGGCTGCCACAGAGGAGGAGTAGAAAGGTCCTTTTCTTATAATAAATGTCACAGAGGCTTTAGGAAAAGGATACACTTGATCTGATTTCAGAAGAAAGTCTCTTTGCCTGTGCTAATCTCTTTAGCCAGGCCATACCTTGACCCCATGTCGCCTTTAATTATGTTCTTTTTCCCCTCTTGTGTCCCTTTTCATGCACAGTCCCAGCTATATGTTCAGCCCTTTGTGAGGAGATAGAATTGCAGTCCTGAGGAAGGAAAGAAGCCAACACTTCAGGCACTCACAAAGAGGAAAATTCTCAAGGAAGGGTGCCATGCTCTTCCATGACTGGGGAGCCCCTCTACAGCCTCCCAGATGTGGCCTTACATCTGAGGAGCTTCCTTCACTGGCAATGGGGAACGAATAAACAGGTAATTTCATTACTGTGGGCAGGCTCTACGTGGGTCAGCACAGAGTGCCTCAGGAATACAAAAGACCCACTTCTTCCTCAGTCTTGGAGAGTCAAGATGTTTTCAGAGGAGACAGTGGCTGAGCTGGGACTCAGGCAAATAGAGATTGGGTAGGGGTAAGGAGCTCTCTTCAAAGGCCACTCATCTAAAGGTAGCTCTCAAATAATATGGCAAGACATATAGCAAGGCTAAAATATACAAGAACCACAAAGATAGTTGATTTCTACCTCCCAATAATATTTACCTTGTTACCCAACAACATTACTGAGCAAAGCAATTATCCAATCATAAGAAAGAGTATCACAGTCTATTTGAACATGGATTTCCACAGTTAACAGTGTAAGGGCGCCTGGGTGGCTCAGTCGGTTAAGCGTCCAACTTCGGCTCAGGTCATGATCTCATGGTTCGTGAGGTCAAGCCCCACATCGGGTTCTATGCGGACAGCTCAGGGCCTGGAGCCTGCTTCAGATTCTGTGTCTCCCTCTTTCTCAGCTCCTCCCCTGCTCACATTCTGTCTCTCTCTCAAAATAAATAAAGATTTAAAAAATTTTAAAACAAAAACAAAAAAAAACTTGAGCCCTAGAACTTGGGGCTGGAAGAGATCATATGGACTACATCTCCAGAGATAGCAACCCCTTCTCAGCACTTCTGCCAGGTGGTCACCCAGCCTCTACTTGAATTGTTCCAGTGATAGAGAGCTGTACACTGATCAAGGCAACTAGTTAGCTAGTTAGTTAGCTACTAAGGCAGAAGCTAGAGTATATAATGGCCTCCTACCAGGCTGGAGTTTCTGATTCCCTTCTCTCAGTCTCTCTACGCTGCAATAAATCCTACAAAAGGCCACCAGCTTAACTTGTGAGTGATTTGTCCATTGTTCCAAATCTGCACTAACCCCAACTACCAACACACAAATTCTGATCTTCTGCTAAAAGACTAGAAGAACCCATATTGAAATGTAACATTGGCTATCTTTGGTCACCAGGTTTACAGATGATATTTTGTTTTTCTCCTTCATACTTTGAGTCTTTCCCTACACTTCTGTATTAGAGAGAAAGAGAGGTTGAGAAAGCATCATCAAATAAATAATGTTATTTACAGAAAAGTCCTACCATTTATTCCTTCTCTAAACCTTTGTCCATGTTGGGTTCAACAGAGAAACTTTCAGTCTCTTTTGCTGTCTTCAGATTCTTCTGCATCTCCTAAATTCTGGCCAACCCATCCCTATCACACAAAGGTTTCCATGAATGCTCCAGCCCTTACTTCCCTTAAATACAAATGTTAAAACTTAGCACTTCATTATAAGCAATTTTCTAAGATCTGCTAATCATTTCATGGGTCAGTTTTACAGTAGATTGTAAATTCCTTAAGGACCATTTCATAGTGCCTACCTAGCACAATACATTCTCCATAAACAATTGCCCATGGCTGGATGGATGGCTGAAATGCTACTAAGTTGTGTTTATTAGCTCAGTTGGTTAGAGCACAGCTTAATAAGTCACCTCTTCCTGTCTTTCTCAAACTGTGGGGTGGTGGGAGCACATCCCTGGAGGTATAGGAAAAGTGTGTCAAGTGTATATGAAGCCACAAGATATTAACTAATGTCCGCCTAAAGCAACAATTTCCTACCCTTTAGGGACACCCTGGTGGAAAAGTTTGAGAAGCACTCCGTAGCCCATGCTTTTTCAAGGGCAGGAATTCCCTCCAAGGCAGATATCCAGATTCTGCTTGAGTTCATCATGTTAGGCTTTGCTTCTAGATACTTTCAGATGACCAGTAGGTTATACTCCACCAAGAAATGTTCCTGGAATGTATCACTCATCCCACACACAACAACGTAGACACCACTGACCGAGGAGCCAGAACACCTTGGTTCTTGTCCCATTATGCACTATGGTGGGCAACCATAGTTGGCTTCTTCAAGCCTTAGCTTCTCATCCACCCTGCCCTCCTAATAGTAATTGGATGAAATTAAATAATACATGTGAAATGTCTTTGTAAACTGAAAAGTGCATATAAGAACCAGGTATTATTATTGTTGCTATCATCCCAGAATCAGTTCATTTGTTTTTGTCCCACAGATGCAGAAGCTGTTTCCCCAACCTGTCCAGTTGATTAAAGTGGAGGGCAGTGGAGCTCTGAATCCAGAAAGTTCTGGGCTGAGGTCTGACTCTAGGTTAAGCTCCACCACACTAGGGACTGATCCATTTTTGTAGATCTCATGTTTCTCAAGGTATTGGGAACATGTATGTACTCAATAAATGTGTTTCTGTTTACTGGAATCTCTACTTACCACCTACCTGATCTTTGAGAAAATTTTTTAACTTTCCAAATCCCAGTCTCTTCATCTATTAGATTGGTATTATAGTATCTCATAGTGCTGTGCAAAATTTGAAGGCAATGTGCATATCCTACTTAGCACAAAGAAAGCAGTAAGTCAATGGTAGTTAAAATAGAAAGGATGAGTGTATTTCTGCAACTTGGTAAATGAAGACTATCACATTATTATATATTTCTGTCAGCCCTTCCTTTTACCTGTTATGGAAAAGTCAGCCTAGGGAGAGGAAGTTTGTTGGTGGCAAAGTTGACATTCTGAGTCACTGAGCTACTTAAGGAAGCAAACTTCAAAGGCACAGTTACTTTATGGGCCCTCCAGGCAAGAGGAATAAACAATTTCAGCCTTCACAAAAACTTCTGCCAGAATGAATGTGCTGGGCAGGGCAGGCTGGGGTTTCCCAGACGTCTTGCTGACACAATGGCAAGAAATGTTTTATCTCGTGCATGTGAATCTATATGAAACCCACACAATGGGCTCACTCAGTAAATCGATACGTAAACCTGTCCCCAAGAGAAGAGCAGAGGACAAGGGGAACCACAAAGAGAGGCAGAATGAGAACTCTGTGGGGCTCTGCTCTGGCCCTGAGACCCCTGCCAGGAAAATGGAATCCAGAGGCCTGCTGCTTACATTTGAACAAAGCCAAAGCTGAATCCCCAGAAAGAGCACTGAACGGTAGTGCTGGCTAGTTTGCAACAGCCAGAGACAGTGCTATAAAAATAGCTTTCAAGACACATTCTGAGGGGCTGTGCACCAGAAACAGAAAACGAAAACAGAACCCCTTCATGCCCCAGAGGTATAAACAAAGTGCTTTCCAAGCCAGCACCTGTCCCCAGCCACATCAGCCCTAGTAATGGAAGCAGTTGGGCAAGGTGCTGTAGCTCTAGAATCTACAGGAGCACTGAAGAAAGCACAAAGCGCATGCAGTGTTGGGACACGTATGCAAGGGGAGACATGTGGATTATCAAGGGAGACATCCAAGAATTTCCTAAACTTTCCCCAGTGCCAAGATTTGCAGCTACAGCCGTAAAAGTAACATTTTTCCTGGCAACCCGGATGCAGCACTGAAGACATTTTGGGTGTTGCATTGAAAAGAGTTCCCAAGAAAAGTATATTGTCACTGCTCTTTTTAGAGGAGCTTTCATAATTAGACTAACTTATGTCAGAATTCAACAGTTTAGAAGGGAAAGTCTGAACAGAAATCTAATCACAAGAGGTAAATATAATAACTGGTATGAAAACAGGCTCTCTAAATCTGTTTAGAAGTCCAAAGCCAAAATGAAAAAGCAGCGCCTTTTAAAAGGGCTGTAAGGGGAGCAGAGGAAATACTTTCTTAGAATGGCTATAATTAAGCTGAACACGCACGAGACTAAAAATAATAGACAGTATCTGCAGAAATTACTTGGCTGAGGTTAAAAGAACAAGGTTTTGCTGCCTTCGTGGGGTAAAGGCCACAGAGACTGTACAATTGGGCAGGTAACATTGGCATTGCCAACTGGCTCAAATCCAAGCTCAATCAAGGCCAAGACAGTTGTCCACAAAGACCCCGCATATTCACAGTGTAAGGGCCACCCTGAAATCCCAACCACACGGAGCAGATCTTAGCTTCCTCAAGTTCTCCTTTACAGCTCTGCCATTCACACGTCTGTCCAAGCCTTTTTGGAATCCATCTATGTTGCCAGCTTGTGCCCCCTCTGGGAGATAATCCAGTCCATAAATTCATTACCTGCTGCGTGGTGTAGTATTTCCACTGACTTGTCTTGAACTTGCCTCTCTCGTGATTCCAAGATGCTGTTACATTTCAGGATCTGATGAACAAGTCTGCACTCATCTTACCCACGCCATTTATAGGCAGATCATTCCCTCCTGACAGCCTGTGCCTTGTCAACAGACCTTCTGATTTCTAGTCAGTCCCTCAGAGCATCCAGGCCGGCATTCAGTAACTTTCTATAGCCCCGTTTATGATTCTAGATCCTCGGCCAAGTGTCACAGGCAAGAATACACCACAGTTGGAGAGGAGAGCAAGATAAGATTCTTAATTTAATATTTTCCATACCTGAAGAACATGCCCATTGGGGGTAGCCCAAATATACAAACGTATTATATTCGACACGTCTTCTAGACTCAGGGCATTTGCAAACTGATGGTAAAGTGTCCGCAGGCAGCTCAAAGTGGATTGATGCTGGCCAATAGTGCAAGTCAACCTGTCTAAAACAGCATTGCCAAGCAAGAAAAGCAAGTGTAGTCAGTCCTCATGTCCACAGCAGGCTATGGCTATATACTAAATGCCCCAGTGATTTTCACAGCACAGACAGGGAAGTCTTTTGTCCCCAACATACTGATGTGCTAAACTTAGTAGGGGGCGATCACTCAAATTTTCAGTCTCACTTCACATAATCTGTTTATTTTGGCTTCTTTTTTTTTTTTTTTTTTAATTAGATGTTAATGTTCTGTTTCACTCCATTTAGAGCCCACTAACCCCTTGACCACCTTCAAAAATCTTTATGGAAAACGTAAGAAATAATGAGGATTAAGCAAGAGGTAACAGCACTGTGGTTGCCTGGGGCCGTTTATGAGTTCATTAGAATTAGGATTTAACTGCCAAGAGAATAAAATAGAATGTGGGTGCTCTAACCTGCTTTTTAGTAAGGCATACATCATCCACCCAGACTGAGAACATTTGGCCAGATGCCCACTCCTTTTCTTCTGCCATGATTGCATCTTCCAAGTAGAGTCAGTCCCTCAACAGACCGGGCAGCCTTGGCAACCAAATGTGAGTCAGTCCACCATCTTGCTCACCTATGAGTCACTGATTTCTCTGCCACAGAAGCTGTTGGCTTTCCTTGTTTAACTGAAATATCACAGAGACACCACGTAATGGATAGGCCCCTGATTCTCTTTCTCCCATTGGCAACCATGTCTGTGAAGCCCTCAGCTCAAGTCAGTTGCCTCCATTTTTCTTGTTTAGTTTCTTCCTGTTTTTTTCTTAAAGGCAACCCTAAATAATCGTCACTCAGGCCACAGCCGATCTGTAACATTGCTCTCGATATCCAGAAAAGCTTTTTCTGTAGCTTTCCCTCCAAAGGCCTCATTCCTGGCCTGAACATTACCTTTGTGCAAGCGTGGATTTCCTTCCCAGAAGGCGAGTTCCTCCTTTACTGGATGACAGAGTAAGAGGACAGACTGGGAGTTTGGAAACACTGGAACTCAAATCTGGGCTCCAGTATCTATTAGTTATGTGATGCAGAGGAAGTTACTTAACTTCTCTGAACCTGTTTCCCCGTAAAACGAGGAGAATACTACATCTCCTAAATGCGTTGTGAAAGATTCCATGATATGTGCAAACCTCCCGGCACAGTATCTGTGTCCTTCCTGCAGGTGGAAGGAAATATCCATTCTCCAATCCTTTGGCCAGCATTCAAGGCCTCGCTACCAGCCCCACCCCCCACCCCTTCCTGTCTTCCTCAATACCCTCGGACTCTATACCCTGGCTGTAAGCTCCAGGAGTGTTGGAGGGATCAATTCTACATACTTAGACATCTGCAGGCTCAAAGTATGATTCCAGATGGAGCTTCTGACAGCATGGGGAACACATCAACTAAGGGAAGCCCCTGAGTCTGGACACTTGCAAGCAAACTTGCAAGCCCAATCTTCCCATTTCTGCTGATGCTACCCAATTGCTTGTTAAGCCCATTTGCTTCTGGAACCTGTCTTCTCCCTTCCTGTTCCGACCTACACTGAGTTCACTCCACCTGGATTTCTGGAAAAGAGTCTCATCTAATCTCCTTCCATTGGAAGAAAACATTTCCCCCCTCTTTCCTTAATCATTCTTGGCATTTCTGACTAAAGGGCAGGGTTTTCTCTTTGGCCTTTCAACTGAGAGCCATTTGGTTTCTCCGGTACTCACACAAATGGATCTCTTGTTCCTCAGTGGAGATAGTTAACTGCAAAACAGTCATTTTAATGCCCACATGAACACCAGCCCTCAAGCACAGTAGGTAGAGGGCAAGACCCGGCTCAGCACCTGGCACCTGGTCCCTGAGCACCTGCAAATACAGTCAAGAGGGCAGCACCTGAGGCACATGTCATGGAAAAACTCACCCAGATGACTCAGAGAGGGCCCCTCCAGGGCCAGGTCCTGGCATCACCCCTGTCCCCTGCCTGCCCCCCAGTAACCTTGGAGACACTGAACAAGCTCCCTACCACGGGTCACCAGAAGCTTCGAGTCTCGAGTCCCTCACCCAACATTGGCATAGGCCCTTTCATCTTCTAGTGTTCCAGGTACTCGAAACCGGACCCATGGACATCAGAGTAAAAACTGGATGGAGGGCAACTGAGGATGAGAGGGAGGAATCTCTGAGAATTTTCTGCAGGCAGTTTCCCCCTCCATCTCTGCTCTGACAACTCGTGATGGTGCAGTCTTCCTCAACGCCTTCAGCGAGCGGCCCAAAGACTGTGTACACCCTCTCCCACCAAGCCCGCAGCGATTGATTAGGGCAGCCAGTCGCTTTGTTTGTCCAGATAAGGCATGGGAGCCTTCACCCAGTCTGTCCCAGGGCCTCCCTCCCAGATGCCTTCCACCCCCCCTTCCAAGAAGGCCGCTCCCTTAGGCAACACTGGGCTGTCTTCACAGCAGCCCAAGTTCCCCCCCTGAATCCCTGAATCCTCTCAAGTCCCCAGGAACCTGGTGCGTCTGAGAAATGGACTGGGGACCGGCTCCGGAGGAGAGCGGCGCGTCCCGTAGGAGGCGTGTTCCGGAACCGGTGGGGCACCCACACGTAGTGGCGGGGCGGGGGCCGCGGGGGGAGGGCGCGTCGGGGCGGGGGCGCCGAGTCCAAGGGCACCAGCGGTCTGTGGGCCCCGGGCGGGGAGCTGGGGCCGAGCCCAGGCGGCGGGAGAGAGGGCGCGTCTGATTCAGGAAGTTGTGTCTCTGACATCAGGGGCAGGACGGAGTTGGAGCGAAACCTCAGAAATGTGAGGCTCCAGCCTCGGGAGGGCAAAGAACGCACAGGGGGCTTTCCTCGTGGTGAGGGCAGGTACGCGCGGCGCCCGGCTCCCACCTACCCCTCCGCGCCGCACCTGGCTCCGCAGGGGGGCGGGCTTCCGCACTGGGACCTTGACCTCCGCCGGGACCCCTGCTGTCAGACGGGCCGCGCCAGACCCCGGCGCCACCGCGCCTGTAGGAAGCCCTCCGGTGGACTGCGAGGTGAGTCTCCAGACTGTGTATGTGTGTCAGACTGTGTGTGTGTGTGTGTGTGTGTGTGTGTGTGTGTGTGTGTGTGTGTGTGTGTTTTAAGTTGCCCTCTGTTTGGAAGGGAACTTCCCGCTCACTTTCGTTCTTTGCAAGGAGGAGACCAGCCCCAGAGATCAGTGAGATTCCAGGATCGTTTCTAAATAGCCTCTTGGCCCTTCACAACTTCGGTTCTAGTTTGTTTCCCTTCTTGGGAGGATTCTCAGCAGCTTGACATCTGCTTCTGGGCTGAGTCCACATGGGTTGGGGGTGGCGGTTGGGGTGGAGTTCTCTTACTCCAGTTGACAAAGCTGCCAGTAGGAGCTTTGGGACCGGGGGACATTCTATTTGCTACTGAAAAAAAAGTCAAGGCCTGAAACCCACTAAAACGCACTCAGGCTTAGATGTTTCTAAATTATGCTAAGTGAAGCCAAATTTTCAACGGAGCTAAGAAACTGGCCAAAACGAAAATATGGCATGGAGCCAGGTGTGGAGTGGGAACCTGGCTGCTAGTCTCCAAGCCTCCAGGGGATTTACTGTGACACAGATTGCTTCCTAATTTCTTTGAGCCTCTAAATGGTCCTACTCCCAGCACCGCATCCCCCCAGACCACCCATGAAGGTAAAGGACACAAAAAGACCTATTTCCCTAGTATTTCCAAGAGCTTCACAGGAATACATTGTGTAGTGATTGAGTTAAATAAACTATAGATGTTTTGCTGGTGGGAACAGCAGTCCTGCCTAACCGAAAGGGAAACCGAAGCAGACAAGAATTGCCCTAATTTCACAAAGAATGCTGGCGGCCCGCATTCTAGCTACCTTGCAGGACTGCTTCTCGGATTCTGTTCAATAAGGAAGGGGAAGGGGGGACAGGGGGTGGTGCCGGTAAATGCACTTGAGCATGTCAGCAGCACCTTCCTTCAAAGCTGGTGCAGTTCATTCACTTAGCTAAAGTTTGGAAGAATCTGAAGCTAATTTGAAGGAGCCCTCATTTTGAAGTCCGGTTGGTAATGGGGAGAGCCTTGAGTTCTAAGGAACAGGTCTGAAAAGCACCACTGATGCATCTCGTTCCTAACCCTTTTACAAACGGTTTGTCAACTTCCACCCAAAGAGTTCAGCAAGGGTCTTACCATCGATCTCCTAGTCTGATGCGCCTTCCCTTTGCCCAGTGCTGGCCAGCTGTGCAGGAAAATCTGATCAAGTCCTTCATTTCTTCTGAAATTCTGGCTCCCCATTCCCACCCAAGATACAATAGAGGAGAGGAATGCATGACAGAACAGATGTTTCTCCAGCCTCCATGCTTTGTCAATATCTAGCCTATAGAATAAAGTCAGAATGATTTCTGCCCGTTTCTCTGAATACTTAACTCAAGGGAATAATGGGCACCCAGCAAGCTAAGTTACTGACCTCATCAAAGAGGGGTGAACATCCATTCCCCTCCCCACCCATTCCTGCAGCAGTTTCTGTACCTACTGTGTGATAGGCAGTGTTCCAGGACCTTGGAATCCAAAGGTAATGAGATAATTTCTGCTTTTGAGGACCCACAATCTAGTAAATGCCACGAGACACAGAAACAAATATGGTTCAGAATAATACACATTACAGTAACAGTAGCTACAGAACACTGAAATAACCCAAAGGAGAGAGTGATAAACTCCCCTAGGAATTATCTGGAAGTCAACACTGCAGAAGTGATGGATGAGCAAGGTGTTGGAAATGATTAGGAGTGATTAGGGAAAGGGTATTTCAGGCAGCGGGAAGAGTATATTCAAAGTCAAGGGCATGTTGGGGGAACTGTGAGTAATGGGACTTACACTACTATACTAAGGAAGTCATGGTTTTGGTATTTAAGCAGAGAAAGGGTGTGGTCAGATTTGTGTTTGGAAAGAGAACTAAAGGCCAGATGCAAGCTAGCTTGGAGAGATGGGAGGCAGAGATAAGGAGGACCTCAACTAAGATCATGGCAGCGGGAACTAAAGGAAGGGAATGGATGCTAGTGATGTTTACAAAGTTAGAGTCAAAGTACATCCTGACCAAGTGAACAGGGTAGAGGAGGAGTGAGCGGAAAAGAGGATGATTTATAAGGTGTGGAGCTGGGGTTGGGGGGTGCACTGTGATGTCCAGAATGGAAACCGTAGGAACTAAGGGAGCAGTGGACTTGAGAAATGGATTGTGGCAATTAACACTTCACACACATTTAGGACGGATGTACCCAAGAGATGCCCAGGAGGTGCCCAGGAGATTTCTGGTAAGCAGTGGCTATTCAGGTCTGGGGCTCAGGGAGAGATGGAGGCAGCAGGGCGCCTGGGTGGCTCAGTAGATTAAGGTCCAACTCTTGGTTTCAGCTCAGATCATGATCTTGCAGCTTGGTGCTTCAAGCCCCACATCGGGCTCTGTGCTGACAGCGTGGAGGCTGCTTAAGATTCTCTCTCCCTCCCTCTGTCCCTGCCCCTCCCCCACTCACACTCTCTCTCAAAATAAATAAGCATAAAAAAAAAAAAAAAAACTAACTATCCCTGACTTGCATAAAAGCAGTGGGGAAGGGTGGCTAAAGGAGCCTGTAATAACGCTATCTGTGAGACCATGTTGACACTGAAGAATCTTGGATTTGGCCAGTACTCATTGGCCTGGAGATACTATTTTTATATCATATGGTGACTTGCTGGTGAATCTCTAGATTTCTAAGGCCTTCCCAGGATGCCTTGCAGGTGATATCTAAAATTCTAGGGGCGCCTGGGTGGCGCAGTCGGTTAAGCGTCCGACTTCAGCCAGGTCATGATCTCGCGGTCCGTGGGTTCGAGCCCCGCATCGGGCTCTGGGCTGATGGCTCAGAGCCTGGAGCCTGCTTCCGATTCTGTGTCTCCCTCTCTCTCTGCCCCTCCCCCGTTCATGCTGTGTCTCTCTCTGTCCCAAAAATAAATAAATGTTGAAAAAAAAAAAAATTTTTAAATTCTAAAATGTTGGAGACGACCCTGCATTAGTGGCACACAGATGCATTTAACCAAACAAGTGAATCCCTAGGAATCACTTCATCATATGAAAAATGAACACTCTAGTTCAACTGTGAGATCTGCCAAGACCTCTCCAGAACTCATACCCCAAGTTTAGTAATACGCCTGTGTGGGAGAGTCCTACCATCATTAAAACAAGAAGGATGACTTTGCCAGAGAAAATTTTAAACCCTTATTGAACAGTACTTGAGGTCTGACTGCCATGGCTCAGATCAGGAAATTATGTGACCCAGTGTGGAAGGAAAAAAAAAAAAACCTTGAACTTGGAAGTAGACAGACATGGATTCAATTCTTGTCTTGACCACTTATTAGCTGACCTTGGACAAGTCTTTGAATTTCCCAGCTTCGTTTCCCTTATATTTGAAATGGGAATAATTATTACTCACCAGGGCAAATTGAATCAGAAATCAGAATCAAATTGAAAAAGAAAGTTACATTTAATGTGCTCCATAAATTGCAAGGTTCTATAAAAATGTAAGTTGTTTTATTATTATTACTAATCTTCCCTCTTGAAGCTACCAACTTACCCTGGACTGTGTAGGTGTAAGATCTGGGGAGGCTCTTCGGCCCAGACTTGCAGCTTTTTAACTGTATGAAATATTTTAAGGAAGCAATTATAAATGTCTCCTTCCGTCATATGAATGGCATGTATCTACTCTGGCTACTTCTCCTTTTACTCCTTACCTACAGTGGCCAGAGCCCAAAGAAGTGAATGTTTATGCAGGTCGTGCACAGCACAAGGATTCCTGGGAGCTCATGGCTGAAAGCAGCCAGCATTCTACTTACCGGACCACGGACCTGCCCCGCTTGCACTGGGCCCACTCAGAAAGGAAGCTTTCTTTCCAATCCTCACCAAGGTGCTGGTTAAACCAGCACTGGCCTTGAATCTGAGCATCGGTTCATGGCTTAGGTGTATCTGTGGTTTTCTTCTGTCCCGACTAAGGAACCCTAACGTCGTCCAACACAGTAAAGCCGACACCCAAACTTTCAACTAAACAGACTTCTGAGAAGGGATGGCTGTTGATGAACAAAAGAAAAAAATAACCACAGGCTCAAAAACTTCAAACGGAAAAACACTTTGAAATAAGCCAGCCCCGCCCCTTACTTCACAGGTGAGCGAACTGATGTTAAGGCGAAGTGTGTCCCCAGCTCAACAGCTGATTAAGGGAGCGACCAGAACCCAAGCTCTGTCTCTCTCTGTTCAGGAACAGCAGACACTCTCTAGGGTTTCCGTCACCTGGACCTTCTGGACCTCACACTCAGGCACCCAAACACTGGCAGAGATGCAGAATGAAGAGGCTGGAAGGCTAAGCCCTCCCCAAGCAGCCTCCAGCAGGCTCCAGCCACCAGGAGCAGATCTTCCAGAGATGGGGGCGGGTCTCCTCTTTTAAGGCATCTCCGTACCATACCCAACACTTCTGTTTGCTCAACTTCAATCCTTAACGTTTTCTCAAAAATTCCCAAACACCTCTCAAAAAAGGGGGACCGCACTGGGTGTCAAAATTAACTGAAACCCCTTTTGTGTTTCATTAAACTTGTCGTGAGGATGGTTTCAAGACCATCGGACAGGTCAGCACTAAACATCCAATATTGATTTACACTTTCCCGTTCCATGAGAAAGGCTCCAGGGTGAGCTTTTGTTACTCACAAAAGCTCATGAGACTCATCACGGGCACTGTAAGAGAGAGAAAACAGAGGCAGATAGACTTTTTCCCTCTTTATGCGGCAAGAGGAAAATCAACAGCCAATTCTTTGAAGGGCAGTCCCCAGGGCCACACAGACCAGCTCAGGTTTCTGACTTTTCCCCTCACATGGGCCTGTGCCATCCGAGCAGAGCACCGCCTGGGGACATGAGTGGGCCTCAACGTAGCCTGGTTCCAAAATGAACCTCACGCAAACACAAGATTTCTTTCTCGGGACAACTCCCAAGGGGCCACAGCAGTGTCCAAACCAAATCCCAGCCCCTGGCAAAAGACTTGCTCCCACGATTGTAAGCAAGCTGCTCCATGGAGTTTGTTGCTAAGAGATGAAAGAAATCCTAATCATCGCTGTCGTTCTTGGTCAAAATTGAAGATTGTGATTGTAAACCTTTGTGAACTTGCCTTTGCTCTTAACCATCTACAGTTTCTTCCCGTTAGGATGTCTTTCAGTTGACTTTTATTCTCCTCAGATACACTCCTGATTTCAAGCTGGATAGGCTTCAGGAAAGTGCATCCGCAACTTCTTTAGTTTCCCAAGCGAGTCACAAAAGAAAAGTGGCAGAAGACAGGGAAAAAATTTAACGGCAATAAGGGTAGTTGCATGCTATAGTATTTTTAGTCTTCAGGTTATCCTGAGAAGGTACACAAGTTTAGAGATGGTGCGGAAGCTGGTTAAGTAAGTTAACCCCTTAACTGGGGTTAAGGTCAGTGAAAGAAGCGATGGAGGATGCAAAATTGTCTTAGCCGCTGTGTTATGGAAACAGAATGGCGCACAGTGGACACGTCTTAGCCTACGTGGCATGCGGCCATGGCCCCCGTGGAAAGAGAAGAGAATGCTTCAGTGCAAGTCAGGAACCTGTTTTTCCCTCTCCAGCCTGAGTGAGGATCTGAGTCTGCCCTTCTGGCCCTGGTTTCTAATCTTAGAATCTTCTGCAGCTCCACCAGTGGGACAAAGTGTGGGCTCTCAGAAGCTCTTCTGCTGTAAAAGCCCTGGCCATAGCCTGGAGGCTCCATCGGGCCACTCGTGTCCAGTGGCCTAACATCACCCAGGAACCATATAGGACAAAGTAACCTTCCCGATGATTCGGGACTGGGAGAAAACACGTTCATCCAACCTTTGTCGGTTCCTTCAGATTTCTAGTGTGCATGCTAGGCTCTCAGTAGCCATTTGTTCAACAGTGGTGCTAAGAATTTGAGGCATGCAATTTGACTGTCATGCTACACTCCCCCTCCCCCCCCACCCCCCGCCCCCACACCAGGCAGGTTGTTTTATGAGCACATCGCAATTGTTTATTCAACACAATGTGACAAAAAGTAGCAAAGCTGAAAGAGAACACACCGCTCTTATTGCCAGCCGTGCAGACTTCCCCCATCCATGGAGCCCCTTTCTTATAAATGACTGAGGCTGGCACCCTCCCTTCTCTCTCTGCCTTCTACTCCTGACCTGAAACTTTCCCTCCCGCTCAAGGCCCACCATCTACTGAGTAGCAATTGCCAGTACAGCACAGCGGTGGCCTAGAGTAAAACCTCCAGGCTCATCACATGTGTGACCCACACTGTCCCAAAATGAAACCTCCTCTGGGAGAGGGGAATACGTTTGCACCCAGACATGACCTGACCAGTGCTCTCCTGGTTTCTGAATTAGAAACTCAGTTCCTGCCCTGTGGGATGCTTGGCCCAGAGCCTTCCCTCATTCAGAAAAAAGACAATGATGTGCTGAGTGCCTTAGGATACTTTGCTGATTTCCAACTACGTGCTCTTCATAGGTTTTCACAAGGATATTATTGACCCCACTGAGGAAAAGATGATTTTTACTGGGTTTCCAATGGACGAATGGCACAGATTTTCACAGCTGGCCATGGAAGGAATATCTCATTTCCAGACAGAGGCACTGAGTCTCCCCTCCACCCTGTCTGGGACAAGGTACAGGGACTCAGTCACAGAGCATGTGCCACATGGGGAAGGAGGTCTGATGTTCCTGACTGACATTTTCCAGGAATAAGTCTTCAGTGGTTTAAAAACATTATTCCTGGGGCTCCTGGATGGCTCAGTTGGTAAAGCATCTGACTCTTGATTTCAGCTCAGGTCATGATCTCATGGTTTGTGGGTTTGAGCCCACGTTGGGGCTGACAGCCTAGAGCCTGCTTCAGATTCTCTCTCTCTCTCTCTCTCTCTCTCTCTCTCTCTCTCTCTGTCCTGCCCCCACTCACACACGGTCTCTCTCTCCCTCTCTCAAAATGAATAAATAAACTTAAAAAAAAAAAACAACAGTATTCCTTCAATAAGGAATCTCCACCATTGAAATATGTGATCATTCAACATTTGGTATTGTAATGAATGAATAAATACACACTAAAAAAAGAATCAATGCCATTTTATACATCTTAAACAATTAATAATAGGAACTATATCATTGTTTTCCATTTACCATCTATGAGCTTTCAAGAAATTTTGCTTTACCTCCCCCCCAAGTTTTTATGAAGGTGAAATTCACATGACATACAATTAACCATTTTATTTTATTTTTTAATTTTTTTTTATTTATTTATTTATTTATTTATTTTCACTTTAGAGAGAGAGAGTGGGGGAGAGGGGCAGAGAGAGAGAAAGAGAGCGAATCCCAAGCAGACTCCACACTGTCAACACAGCCTGAATCAGAGCTCGAACCCACAAACTGGGAGATCATGACCTTAGTCAAAATCAGGAGTTGGTCGCTTAACTGACTGAGCCACCCAGGTGCCCCTCTATTCGTCTGTTGATAGACATTTGGGTTGTTTCTGTCTTTTGGTGTTGTGAACGTGCATGTACGAGGATTTGTTTGAGTGCCTGTTTTCAGTTGTTTGGGGTACACACCTAGGAGTATAATTGCTGAATCATATGGTTATTTTATGTTTATCATTTTGTTTTGCCTTTTCCCACATTTTGATCAACATCCTTTCTTGATGATAATACGCATATTAAGTAAGCATACTATCCTATCCCTAGTCTCTTATTTGTTACCTTTGATCTTATGCTTTAATGAAGGATATCAAACTCTGCTCCTTGTTGTCCTAGAGATGAGGTTATTTGTCTGCTTGAGAAAGAAACTGTTTGGACAAACGATAAACTCTCCTTGGTGTGACTGAGTAGGAAGTAACTAACATAACAACAGCAACATTTATGGAGCACAGTCTGCATGGTGCCAGGCATTGCATTAAATGCTTCATCTACCTCCTCTCATTTAGTGTTCAGGACAGTGCACTTACTCTCCTTGTTTTACAGATGAGGAAACTGAGGTCTCTATTGAAAGCTGAGTGCTCTTCCCTTGGCTCCAGAGGGTCATCCATTAGCCTAGCCTACAAAGAAACTCTGCGGCTGTCACCAATAATGAATCGGGAGCTCACAGTCTATTTTGGCAGACGGACAGATAAAGAGGCAATTACGACACAGTGTAGGAAATGCTATGAGAGGTGTCACAACTGGGACCCACAGGACCCAGAGGGAAACCACTTAGCCCAGCTTCAGGTGACAGACTTCCCAGAAGAGATAAGATCGAAGTGTGTTAATTTTATGTATAAACTTTTGTGACCCTTGGTAAGGTCTGACCCTCCACCATCACCCTTGGGCACCACCACTTGGTCATTAAATTCCCACTGCGCGGTCGCTGGCACATGGTAGCTGCTCATCAAACACAGGTTTATTAACGTGTGCTTCTGCAGCTGGAACATCCAGCCCCTGTCACCCTGTTAACACGACTCCAAAAAGGGCCTGCATTTCAACTCATAGGCTTTCCCAATTCAGATATGGCCCGGGCATCAGGGAGAGAAGGTGAGAAAAGGCCTACAATGGCTTGTGTGGTTCTCTGTGATATCTGCGTGGGCACCATGTACATGAGAAGACGGGAAGGGGCGGGAAGTCGTGCAAAGGGCATTATGAGGAGATCTTGGCATGCCCAGGTGAGGAGGCCCTAGGGTTGCATGGGATTCTAAAGAAGAAATTAAATGAACCCGGTAAGCCACTTTCTAAAATCAAAATTTGTCCATTCATCTTGAGATTGTATTGTTGCTTCAGAGACTCCTAGCGTATGGCCATGCTGGGTCTCAGCCAGCAGGTACAAGAAACAGCAGCTTCATGGGGAGAGATCTAGACTCGCCCCTCCCCCCGCCCCCCCCCCCCCCCCCGCCCCCGGCCCCCAGTTGGTAATTCTCACTCCTCTGTCTTGGAGATCGTCAGTGAGATTTGGCCGCCTTCAGTTGCCTTTGGCCAGGCACCTTCAGCTCGTCTTTGCAAAAGGAAAATTGTAAAAAACTCTTAGGAGGCTTGGAGGCCTCGATTTAGAAGGCAGAAACAGTCCCAGTGTGCGTCTAGCTGCATTTCCGTACACATTTCTCAAAAACTCTGTGTGTGCGTGACACTATATACACTAGAGGCCACAGGGAATTAAAAAAAAAAACAAAAACAAAAAACAGCAAGTCCAGATCTACCTTCCGTCTAGGAACCTGTGAGCACCTGCGAGCAAATCCTGCCCCTCTCATGCAGACCTGTGAGAAACAGCCTCTTCCCTGGGATTAGAGTCTGTCCTGGGATCTCTGCTCTTGAGGGCCACCAGCTCTTCACCCATCGCCCAGACCGCGCCATTCTCAACATTCTGCCACCTCCTCCATCCCTGGCCGGTTGGCTGTCCAGGCTCTGACCCACTTGCCTAAGCCGGAAACCACTGCTTTGGGCTCCACCCACGGCAAGACCTTCCTGTTCCGCACAGGCCCCGGTCCTGGACCCCCCAACCTGCTGTAGCCCCACCTGCTATGCCCCTGGATGGCCTGGCCCTGCAGAGGCCTGTGCAAAGCTCATAGGGATACCAGGGCTCCAGTGCCAGTGATGAGTGTGGGTGCCTGGGCCCAGAGGAGATAACACCTTAGCCTTCACACAGGCATTCTTAATTCTGGTTCTTTTCCATCCTCCAAAATCATAACCAGTCAGTTTGTTAACCATTCGACAAACGCTGAGCACCTACTATGGGCTAACACTAAGCAGTGGGGACTCCTAGAGGAAAAGCTCTCAGGTAGAGAGCTCAAATACAGTCATGTGGGAAAGTAGACGTAGCACAGCATCTGTACAGAGCACACGATCATCTCCACTGGTTGTCAGGCAGGTGAGGCAGCAGCGGGGGGAAGACATAGAGATATAGATCTCTATATAAACCAGGATTCCAGAAAAAGCCCCCAGGCCACCAGAGCCTCCTTTCTGTCACCCCTCTCCCGCAGGGGCTACACACAGGTCAGTCTTTGCACAGTTTAACAGGCCAGAGTGTTCCTCACTGGCTCTGCCAGAAATAGCAAGGGGTGCTTTTCCATGCTACACCGTGGTCTGCGTGTCCCTCCGCACCCTTGAACCCCCCACCATTGAATCATTGCGGGGATCACAAGCTCAAATGCCTCCAGGGCCTGGTGGACAAAGCTAACACTTCTTGAACATTTACTTTGTGCCAGGCACTGTTTTACACGTTATACAGATTATTTAACTCATCCTATTTCCACAGTGGACCTATGACCCCAATTCTACTCTTACCCTGTTTTTACTGCTGAGGACTTTCTGAGGTCAGACAGCTAGTGAATGGAGGAGGGGCAGGCTTCCATCCAGATGGGTCTACCCAAAAGAGTAACGCAGGTGGCATGGGGGTGGGGGGAGGATGTGATGTGAAACTAGAAATCCAGTCACTGGTGTCTGGTCACATCTACCTCACGGGCTTCCAGTTTGCAGCCTGTGGCTTGGGTTTGGCCTGCTTGGGCAAAAATCCCACTTGGTTTCCACAAACCTTCTTCTATAAATGTTTAGCAGTATTGGGTTGCCTGGGTGGCTCAGTCGGTTAAGTGTCTGGCTCTGGCTCAGGTCATGATCTCACGGTTTGTGGGTTCAAACCCTGTGTCAGGCTCTGTGCTGACAGCTCAGAGCCTGGAGCCTGCTTCGGATTCTGTGGCTTCCTCTCTCTCTGCCCCTTCCCCACTCATACTCCGTCTGTCTGTCTCTCTCTCTCAAAAATAAACATTAAAAAAAATTAAACATTAGCAGAATTGCTACAGGGGTAGGCTAACTACTAAGTGTGTGTGTGTGTGTGTGTGTGTGTGTGTGTGTGTAGGGAGAGAGAGATAGAGAGATCCCTTTGAACTTGTGCCAGCTGGAACTGGCTTTGGTTACCTTGTGACTCCAGATTTGAAATCAGTAGTAGTACCAAATTAAAGAATATGGAAAGGAATAAATTGTGTCTGGAGTGGAGAGTCTGGAGTGGAGAGGGAAGGAGGCCGAAACCCACAAGCCACATCAAGTTTTCTTACACAACAATCTGCCTTCGTGGTTGAACTTGGAAAACAACCCTTGGAGGTCCTTGGGCCCAGCACATCATCGGCCACCCCCAGCGTTGCCCTTGGGCATTCAAGCCATAATAGGTGAGGAGGTGTGGGATGGAGAGTAAGTTTCCCAGTAGGCAGCCCTCCTCCTCAGGCCGCAACCCCGAGGAACCCTCACCTTGGGCCAGGCAGCTCACTGGAATGGCACCCACTGGAGCTTGGAGTGGCTGGCCCAGAAGAGCTCTAAGGGAGGGCGGGCTGGAATGAGTTGTTGGCGTGTTGCCGTGGTAATGGGGGGGGTTGGAGGCTCCATATCTGGGCCACCTTGATTAGATTCTTTCAAGAGCAGCTGGAATCCCTTTACTCCCATTCTCCCTACATTTTAATCATCCTGTTCTCCCTGTAGGTGCCCACCCTGATCACCCTTTCTGTGAAGCCTTGCCTAGATCTCTCACTGGAATTAACAGCTTCCTCCTGGCTGCTTCCAAAACCATGTGTTTGCATTTCCCTTTGGACACTTAACTAGTCATGCTTCGTCGTTCTTCTTTCATGCTCCTCCATTTCCCCCAACAAAAAATAAATTCCTTGCGTTCACAGTCTACATCTTTAGTTCAGTTTGGAGTTCCTTACCCAGGTAGTTGGCAAGTTTCTGTTTCTTACTAGGCAGCATTATCTGGGAAAGCCTTAGAACGGAGAGAAGGGCTTCAGGCACCCAGTGGTTACTCAACATACTTGCACTGAGTTGGATCGTCTGCTGCTCCACTGCAGATACTGGAGATGGCAGCTCTTGGCCCCCTCAGCCTCAATTGTGGCAACAACCCAGGCTCAGGGAAGGAAGAAAAAAGCAAGCCAAGGGAGTTCCTCCCTCTAGGAAGAAACAGGGAGAGACCTTTGCAGTAATAACAGTGATGTATGTAGTGAGTTGCTACACACACGCATACTCTACTCAGTCGGCTCAGCACCCAGAAATTACCAAACAAATGGTATCAATTCATGAACACCAAGACGTGTCAGAAAGACATCTAATCAAGGCTTTTCCAGAGCATGGTGGCAGGTCATGACATTCAATATGGTGCCCTGTGAGAACAAGTGCAATCTCCATTTGAGGCCAACGATCTTTGGAAGAAAGCTGTCGCTGCTATCATCGCTGTTTCTTGGCACTTACAGCCCAACTGGAGGTTCAGAAATAGCCAGTTACCAAAAGAGGCCAGCAGAGTGTGCCGATACTCGGGAATGCCCAGGAGTATCTGGCATGGAAGTACACTCTGAGCTCAGGTTGAAAGAGTTCTCCAGACCCAGAATATTGAAAATCCCGTTGATGGATTTTCTTCAGAGCATCTTCTTCCATCTGACCACAGTGCTGTGTGTGAACCCAGAAATCAGCATGGCAGTCTGTAACAAGCACTGGATATTTAGGGGAAGAAGAATTACCACATCATTCTTGATCATCTGTGAGCCCTTGGGTGTTTAACTTCGGTGGGCCTGATTCCTCATCTATAAAAATGTCCATTTATTAATTCAGCAAGTATTTTCCCAAAGCAAACATGTCCCAGATGCTGGGGATGCTGGATGGGAATAGATTCTGTCTAGAAAGGAAGAAAGGTGATTAAATAAACAATTAGCCTCAACCAGGTATGGGCTATGGTAGCAGTGTAAGGACAGTGAGGGGTACCGGGCAGGGGCTCTTACATCAATGAGGTCATGGAAGGTTTCCCAAGGGGACCCACATTTCTCTGAGATGTAAATGAACAGAAATCAGGAGGTTCGGTGGTAGCGTTTGGACTGGGATTAGGGGAGAGCTGGGGGGTTCCAGACAGAGAAGCTTGTAGAGGCCCCAGAGCAAGAGAGGGACCACAAATCTCAGGGAGTCTGAGAGAGTAAACCGCAGAAGTGACGAATTGCCATTATTAGCTCCTCTCTTGTTGCTTTGTAGAAGTTAATGTAGTGAAGACAACATTGCACTGGGGAACCAGATGACTAGAACCCTCTCTGCCCTTGGCCACTAACCAGCTTTGCAATTTTATTTTTTAAGTTTATTTATTTAAGAGAGAGAGAGTATGAGCTGGGATGGAGAAGAGATAGAATCCCAAGCAGGCTCAGCACAGAGCCCAACGTAAGGCTCAAACTTACAAAACTGTGAGATCATGGTCTGAGCTGAGACCAAGAATCGAATGCTTAACCAACTGAGCCACCTAGGTAGCCCACGAGCTTTGCAATTTTAAACAAATTTTGAACAAATTTCTTCTCCTTAGGTCATTCATCTGTGAAATAGGGTGAGAAACTTCTCCCTTCCTTACATTATGGTAGACTGAGTAAAGAAATGTTTGCAGAAGCCCTTAAAACATTAACATGTGTTATGAGGGCAAGGTCTTCGATCAGACATCCCCCAATCATAAGTAAAAGCAAGCCCATCTGGGCATCTGTTAAGACTGGAGAAGTGATTGCATCAGGGTTTTTAGCCTCTGCCTGCATTCCCAAAGGATCACGAGATAAATAGTAGTTTCTTTCCGACTGGGTTGATGATACTTCATTTCAGTTCATAATCAGATTTTGTGTAAGGAGGCAAGAGCGCTATTAATAAAATTTGTGTTTTTAGTTGTAAGGTTTGTGATTCCTGAGCCTGCCTGGTTAGGGCAGAGTGCCCCGAGCCCAGGGGTGGGGGCTTGCTGCTGTATAACCGCCAGCTCAGGCCAAGGCACACTTGGAATTACAAGAGGGATCAGGTTAAGAGTATGTGGCCTCTGAAACAGTGACGCTGCTATGTCTCTTCTGTTTGCCAGCTTTCAGGGCCTCGCTGGCACCTGTTACACCAAACCAATGTTCAGCCTTCCAAGCCCTGTGTAATCTCACCAGCCCTGCCTGTATTACCTCGGTCCTCACTCTTCCTTGGGAAGTTTCTTCACTGCTACCCCAGGCCCAAACTCTGCATGTGCTGGCCTCTGACCTGCACCCTGGCTTCCCATCCTATCCAGCTCACCTCAGCTCCCCTTTTCCCACCCGACCATCTGACCTCAGACTCTGCCGTGCAGCCTCCCACTTAAGTCCCGAGGCAACTTTGATTCCTCTCCTTCCTGATCGTGTGTGCACTTTGGCATTTTCTGATATTTACCTTAGCCTCTAACTGCCATGATTATTTTTGAAAATTATACTTGGAAGGGCATTTTCAGTTTATAAAGAACTCCCCTGTATATTGTCTGACTTCCACAGCAAGGCTGAGGGTGATGATGTCAGTGTGATTATTACCTTCCCATCTTAGAAGGGAGGAACCTGTGGTCTGGCCGCGGGGAGGCAGGGACCCGCACTGTCGTCTGGCAGGACCTAACAGCGTTCGATGTTCCATGAACTCTCCCAGGACAGGAACCTTCTTACACTTCTGGGCTCCCCCTCAGCACCAAGTTGACCACATAGTAGTTCCTTAACTAGTGTTTCTTGAAATGAAACCCACGTGCTACTTCAGGAAAAGTAATTCAAATGGCAGGTTTTATTGATGGAAATCGTTGTTGTTAGTTCTATTAGCTTCTTCATATACAAAGAACAATATGCCTGCAGCATGGTTTTTATTATGGTGACCCAGTAAACAGCCTAAGGGAGACTGGCACTCATTCTGTATAAACCTCCCCACCCCCACTCCCAGCCAGGGGTCAGTCACAGGGCAGTCATAGAGGCAGGTACCACTCCCGCAGCTCCCACCAGGCAGCCAGGCCCCACTGCCTCCTGGCAAAGGATGGAATGTGCTTGTCAGAACTCGCTCGGCAGGGTGGACATGCTCGGCTAGCCCTTGAAAAGCAGGGGTCATTTGGGCACACGGGGGATCCAGGTCTCCCAGCACCACTGCACAGCCAGGTGAAAGAGCCCTCTCCCCCGGGGGAGAAGGGGGGTAGGGGTGGTATCCATCCATCCATCCACTCTGGGTTGGGGGCAGGAAAACTTCCCAGCATGGGAGCAAATTTCCCAAGAATTTCAAGCCACTCGCTACCTGGAAGAATTGAGGTGTGACATTTTTTGCCATGTCCCTACATCTGCCTGGAATGATAGCAATTGTGACTCTAAATATTTGTACAGTTCCTAAGAGCCTAGGGTCATGTTCACATGCATTGTCTGCTTTGACCTCAGGACCCTGCAAGGTGGCTGTCCACTGCTAGTTACTCGTTTCCTTCAGAAAGTATGTGCATGTGACCAAGCCTTCAGAATAGTACCAAAGGAACGAGACAAAAGCCAGTCTCCCAGCTCTGCCCCCAATGTCCTTCCACAGAGGCAACACATATTATCACTTTCTTGAGTATTTGTCAGATTTTGCCCCCATTTTAGAGATGAAGAAACTTAGGCCCAAAACAACTGTGAATGACCTTCTCAAGGATGCACACGAAGTCACAAGTGAGAATGTGAGTTGACTTCTCATACCACAATCTAGGAGCTTCCCCTACACTCTCAGTCTGTCTTCCTCCCAAGAATTCAGCTCATATGCAAACCTACAGGAGCATAAATAAATAAAACCACCTAAAAGTCAAAGCCAGAACTGGAGCCCCACAGGCTCTCCACTGAGGAGCAGAACTGCCTCCTCTACAAGGACCCCTGCCCCCTTCTCTGGCTACTCTGAGCCGGCTCCTATCCCGGGGGCCCTCTCCTCCTTTCTCACCAGCAGAGGCATGGCCAAACATTCAGGTCGTTTTGCTCTATCAAAGTGTTTCCATGCAATGGCCTATTTCTTCAAGACCCTGACACTCTGAGAGTTGGTCTGATTTTTTTTTTTTTTTTTTTTTTAATGTATTCTGGGCTGCTAATGGGAGATGAGGCCTAAAAGCTGGTGTGGAGTCTGCAAGCCGCCCCGCCCTGAGGACACAGGTGGAGAGATCAGAGACAAGGTCTGAGTCCCAGGGTCTCTCCCACCAGTGCTCTGCTCCGGGAGACCCGCTGTCTTCCGTAAAGCTCTGAGGTCTCCAGGCAAGGATGGAGCAGAGGTGGTGGATGGGGAGGAGGGTGGCGGTGGAGCCAAGGGAAGGGTGTGTCTGTGCGCATGCGCTTGCCGTAGTATCTACTGGCACCCCCCACCCCTCGCCAACAACCGCAGCTTAAGCCAGTGTCTTAAATCCACGCTCCCAAATGACATGTTTGTAGCACCTGTAGCCTCCCTTACGGAGGGCATTTCAGGGACGGAGAGAAAGACATTTGGGGGCGAGGGCAGGCAAATTGAGAGGATTAGGTGTGGGGTGAAGCCATCGTCGGTTCCAGAATTTCTCTGTAACGGGAGTTTAGGAGTGACAATCTATTTGCACAGAGGCACCCAAGCCGCATTTGATGAGACTTGGAAAATGTCATCTGGATGAAAAGAAGAGGGTGCCACTTGCCTGAGTGCGTGTTCCATAAATATATGAGGAAACTCATACATACTCTGCATTCACCAAGAATTATTTAGCAAAACTGTACACAAAAAAAACAAAAAACAAAAAAAAACCAAAAAGACAAAAAAAACAATTCTCCCCGTGACATTGGGGATGCAGGTTTAAGCCCCTGCAGACAGGAAGTGAAGGTCGGCCCTCCAGGAGCGTTAGTGCCTCTGTACACCCCGCCCTGCGGGCAGGAGCCTGGGGCCCAAAGCCTGGCGAGTCTGAAATATTCCACAGTGTGCATTCCGCAGGGGTGAGTTATGATTGGAATGAGACTATTTCTGCTCACTCCCTCTATGACTCGGCCTTTATGTTTTAAGCCTTAATATTATGGTAAGGTAGCTTTTGACTTTTAATTGCCCTGAACTCTGTCAACATCCTATGAAAGGAGAAAATGGAAAGGAAAATAAAATCATATCCGTACTGCTTTTGAGTTGCATCACTGTGTATTTTTGCCACCCCATTAGTTTTCAACTATTTTAGCCTATAAACTTCTCTTGCCCCACCACCGAGAAAACTGAATCAGTCCGTCATGCAGGTATGGCTGCGAGGTGTGAGAACACTAAGTTCTCTAATATTAAAGAGAATTACGCAGCTTTCGGGCCTATTTTTTGATTGCCACCTGTGTGGGAGACCCCGATTCACACAAGTGCTGGATTGTCTTCCTGCTTTTTCAAGAAACACCCTCTCCCCCGGAGAGGATGTGACGTTTGAGGACTTAAGTGCCAGTTGCCGGGGTCAGCCACAAAGTGCTCCCTTCATCTGGAGGACAGAGAAGGCACCGCCCTCCTCAATGGCCCCGAACTTGAAGATGACCTCAGACCCCAAGCTCACACTTTCCAAAAATAAAACTGTACCTATGTGCTTTACCACACCCACAAAGATTGGCTCCAAAATCATGTACCAACTAGTTTTGGCAAGTGAAAATGGGAGCTGAGTAAGCCAGGTATTTCACAGTAACTATGGCTACAGGTTTTATTAGCACTAATACCAGGATGTGGTCAGATCAGATATATTCAGGCAGCAAACATGAATTCGGGTGTTGTCAGTGTGTATGCCCGTAAATTCTCCAAACTGGAAACACAGCTCCTAATGACTGATTCGGGAAGGATGGGGCCAGGGTTGGGAGGGTGGAGGGCTGCCTCAGGAAGGGAAGCTCAGGGGTTCTCACTTGAGCTTTAATTCAGCTTTCCAGTCTGATCCTTGCATTTCGATTGCAAGCCTCCCTTCTCAGTGTTCTTTCACATGCCTGGCTATTCTCCATGACAATCTTGAGAGATATCTGGGACAGCTCCTGGCCTCATTTCTCAGATGAGGAGAGGGCTCAGAAAGCCTGACTGGTTCACTCAAGGTCAGAGGGTTGGAAGACAACTGAATCGGGACTAAAACTGGGTCCTCTGGCTCCCAGCTTGATGTTCTCTCCACTGCACCCCTCTGCCGGCCTTTTGTATTGTGCGTGGAACATTTTGAGACGCATTAACTCCTCTTGCAGACAGCCCTCATCCTTATTATTTGTCTGATTAGCCAAAGACCAAGGTCAGTGGATCAAAATGGTGGTTTCAGCTGGAAAGGGCAGCTTGCCTTTTGCCTTTTGTCCTCACCTCTCCTTTTCAAGCCCCCTGCCTCACTCTCCCCTACGTAGACTACCGTGCAAGACTAGGGAATCTAGTCCCTACTCCGGATGCAGTTTGTAGTCTGGGACCCGCAGGCTTTAAATGCAGTGACGGGACTGGGTGAGGCTGGCAGGGTGGGGAAGGCTGTGGGATGGGGGTTAAGGAGGACACACAGGCCCTTCTAAAGCCCCAGCAGGTTGTGGCTACGCAGGAGGATAGGTTGGTGGCCAAATCTGGGGACTAGCTAAAAATTGGTAATTGTACATGAAGTTAGAGGAGGGGAAAAATAAAATGATAATGAAAGTGCCTATGGGTTGGTTATAGCTCTTGGACTGCCAGCGAGCACTCAAAGGAGTTTTATGCCTTTGGGGTACCCGCTGTCGTATGTGATATCGCACTGTATTCCTTTTCTTACATTTTGGGTCCTATTAAAATGTGAGCTCCTTGAAGACCCAGAAGACACCTTAATCAGTCAAGAGTGTACCCATAGGGTGTGACACACATGGCAGGCTTTCAAACATTTGATGGATGACTGATTCGGTAAACACCCCCTCGGCTGAGAAGAGAATGTCCAGAGGTGGAAGGCGTCACCTGAGGATGGCAGCCGTACAGCCTTGTGGTCACGTGCAGGATCCTCTCACACTCAGATAGGACCAGAGTCCAACCTCTTCTGACTTTAGTAGCTCTGTAGCCTTGGGCAAATTACTTAATCCCTGATAGACTCAGTTTTTTCATCTGTGTCCTGAGGATGAAAAGACCCACCTCCAGAGTCGCGGCACTTAGAATATAAGAGACGGTGACTTTTTGATACAACAGATCACCCCCTGTTTCTGTGAAAGGTGATAAGACATTTTGCCAACCCTCTGTTTTGCAGCTTTGGCCTCCTAAAGTATCTATGTCAAAAGAGGCCAGTTAAAGAAAAACAAGTGAGCATTCTAGCTGAATGAGCAGGTGAAAGTTGATAGTGATGGACAAAACAAGGCACCCCTAAGAAACTAGATCCAGGAGGTCAGAAAGGCTGAAAGCGGGAGATGCAGCTGGAAATGAATGGAAATCAAATTCTCAAGAAAGCAGGAAGAAGGTGAATGTGTCTGCCCCGATTCTTCAGGAATCTAAATCTAACTAAATCTAAAGCTAACTCGCTTTTTAAATCCATTCAGGGAAAAATTGACCAACCTCTGGTTAGAACAAAATAAGTCTTTTTTTTTTTTTTTTAATTTTTTTTTCAACGTTTATTTATTTTTGCAACAGTGAGAGACAGAGCATGAACGGGGGAGGGGCAGAGAGAGAGGGAGACACAGAATCGGAAACAGGCTCCAGGCTCTGAGCCATCAGCCCAGAGCCCGACGCGGGGCTCGAACTCACGGACCGCGAGATCGTGACCTGGCTGAAGTCGGACGCTTAACCGACTGCGCCACCCAGGCGCCGCAAGTCTTTTTTTTTTTTTTTTAAGAGAGAAAGAAAGAGAGAGAGAGAACGCAAGAGGGGGAGGGGTAGAGAGAGAGGGAGACACAGAATCCAAAGCAGGCTCCAGGCTCCGGGCTGTCGGCACAGAGCCTGATGCGGGGCTTGAACCCACCAGCCACAAGATCATGACCTAAGCCGAAGTCAGACACTTAACCGACTGAGCCACCCAGGCACCTCCAAAATAAGTCTTTAACACAGAGATGTTTTTCACATTTCACACAATATGAATAGTATCATAAATACAGAGCTGCATGGTTCTCAAGGCAATTTAAGGTGCCTGCTGTGTGAAGTGTACTTAGGGCTACATGCTTTGTACACATGATATCTTATTGCTCCCAACAATTCATTCATTCACTCATTCACTCATTCATTCATTCACTCATCCATTCCACAAATATTTATTGCCAGCCCACTGTCTACCAGGCACTGTGCTAGGTATGGAAAGTAAGATGATGTAGCACAGTGGATAAAAATGTCTAACCCTCTGAGAAATGTGCTAACATCTCTGTTTACAGAACACCAAGATCAAAGAACTTAAGTGAATGCCGCCCAGACTCCACACCAGTGGAATCCTCACAGAGGAGGGCAAAATCCTTCTCTGTCTGCTTTCTAGTTTAGGGGAAGAAAAATCAGAAAATTCCCTTGTGATCTCAAGGACATGAATATGTAGGAATTTGTTGACTTGCTAACAGGCTGGAGATATGATATTCAATCCATTTAACACAGTTGGAATTTTCAGAGAATCAGAGAGACAGAACTGCTGGTATCTACTCCTAAGGGGTGACTGAAAAAGACTAATTAGGGGTCTACAGCATGGACCCTTTGGAGACAGTGTAATTAGCCATGAGAAGAGAGAAAAAGAAGGAAAGAGGGAAGAGAAAGAGCAAACGAGAATAAAGGGGCTAAAGATTCCAGGCATTCCCTAACAGAAAGCCAGAGAAAGCCCAAATGAAAACCTTTTTAAACTCTTTTCATTGTTCCTAAATTATTTTCTAATTATTTCCTTGGTATCATCTTTGAGTAGAGAGAGAATGTCTTCTATCTCCCCTGTATTTCCTGGCATCGCTTAATTAATACTTGATTGATTGAAAGATTGACTCATTTGAACCTGGAGTGAAATGGAGCTTTTTAATTGTCTTTTCTGCTGAACCTGAAATAGAGCATATAGTAATTAGGAAAGGATCCCTTGTTATCAGAAAGTCCCAGCTACAATGAGCTCTTTGTAACTAAGCAAAAGGAAAGTAGGTGATAATATAGGAGCTGATAAAGCACACCCCCCCACACACACATTCCCAACTGCTTTCAGTGATATAAAATTTTCTTGATCATTATTTCCTCCTTAAATGAGTTAGTTGGCTAGAGAATGTGGCTGGATTGTGGGCTAAATGGTGGGTAATTGTCATCAAAGTCTGGCCACAGATGTGACTGATGGTCATGTTTCTATGCTCTTCATTGCTCCTTGTCTCTCTCCCTAATGACCAGGGCTGAGTGATTAACATTTTGTTCAAAATCTCTTTTCCTTTGGGACACTTGGATTAGCCGGCATGACTTCATTCATTCATTCAACTACATGCCAGACTCTGAGCATCCAAACAGAATAAGACAGGCAAGGGCCCTATTCTCATTAGGCTCATTTCTAATGCAGGAAGGCAGTCAATAAATGTGTAAATAAAGTGACCAGAGCATCATATATTGAATGAGAAATTTAGGAGTGGGAAACACTACAAAGGCAGTAAGACAGGATGGTGTGGTAGAGGTTGATTGGGGGTTGGGCTTCTTAGTTAAAAAAGCCTCCTGCTGAGGTTACACTTGACTGGAAATGCATTTGAGGTAAGCCCTGAGTGTTGTGAAGTGGTCAATCACACCAAGATCTGAGAACAAATGTACCAAAGGGGCAAAGAAGTTCATGAGGGGAGTGGACAGTCCTAAAGTAAGGTGCATCCAGGACCTGTGAGTGAGAAGGGGGTACAAGATGAGATTAGAGGAGGCAGGGCCAGATGAAGGAGGCACTTGTGGGATATGTTAAGGGTTTAGACTTTACTCTGCAGGCCTTGGGAAGCCAGGCGGGGAGTGGAGGTGTGAGGCTGGGGGGTGATATCATCTGGCGTGTGTGAAGAGAGCAGCCTGTAGAGACAGAAGCAGAGAACCAGACACTGGTTGGGCAGCTGTCGCGGTAATCCAGGTGAGAGATGATGTTGACCTCGTCTTGGAATGGGGAGAAGTGACTGGATTGGGCACATATTTTGGAGACAGAGATCATAGGACCAGCTGATGAAGAAGTGGGGGGTGAAGCAAAAGGGACCTCTTAACCTCCTAGGGCTGCCATAGCAATGCACAAGCTGGGTGGCCTATGCAGGAGAAATGTATCTGTCTTGTGTTGTTCTGGAGGCAAGAAGTCTGAAATCAAGAGGTTGGCAAGGTCAGATTCTTCTGAAGGCCACGAAGGAAGGATGGGTTGCAGGCCTCTTTCCTTGGCTTGTAAATGGCCATCTTCTCTCTCTGTCTCTTCCCGGTGTCTTTCCTCTGTGCATGTCTGTCTCAATGTCCAAACTTCCCCTTTTTATGGAAGACACCAGTCACATTAGATTCTGGGCCCACTTCACTCCAGCCTGACCCCATCTTCACTAATTACATCTGCAACAGTGCTGTGTCCAACTAAGGTCACATTCTGAGATACTGGGGGTAAGGACTTCAACGTAAAAACATGAGGAAGGCGACACAATTCCACCCTTACCTGGGAGAACCACGGATACGGTCAGTCTCCTGCTTAGCCTGAGCATTGAAAGACATCATTCATTCACCAAATATTTATTAGCACCTATTGTGTGATAGACATTGAATGACGGTGTGAGATTACACAGATGAGTATGAATCCCTGCCATACAGGAACTTGCAGTGAATGTGAGAGAAAAGAGTCAACAAGTACCATATATATTAATATATGCATATAAAATATTATTACATATGACTTTTTGTACTTTTCTGTATTCTTATAATTTTCTCAAAAAAAACCCCAAATAATTATAATATAGTAATATAAGAACTATGGGAGGATATTGGCCCTGTGAGAACTCAGAAGAGAAAGAAATTGCTGTGGGGAAGCTTGGGAGTGGAGAGCTGATAGTTCCAGAAGGCCCTCCCCCACAGAGGAGGCTTGAGGGACAAGGAGCTCTCCCGTGAATGGACAGAGGGAAGAAGGTGAGAAGACATTCCAGGCAGACAGAACAGCATGTGCCGAAGCATAACAATGGGAGGGAGCAGGAATGTTGGGGAGAATTCTGGAAAATGTAGTAATAAGGGCGGTGGTAGGAGATGAGCCTGGGATGATAGGAGACGAAGGAGTTATGATTATCCTGCAAGCAATGAAGAGTCAAAGAGGGGCTAAGCAGGGGGACATGACCACTTCCAGACTTTGGAAAGATGAATTGGAGGAAGGAGAAACTGGACAAATGTGACAACAATGGGGACAAAGAAAAGGGCGTCTGAACTTTTCAGGTCCCTTTCTTTTCTTCTCCACCTTTTGTCCTCTGTACTCACTGCCAGGGCTGCCCAGCTTAATCCATGCCTCACCTTGGGTGCTCACAGGCCCCCGGGCACCTGCCTCCTCCTCTCCTGGGGTCAGCCGAGCTCTTCCCCCTTCAGAGCCTTAACCCTGCTGTCCTGCCCCTCAGAAGGCCCTTTCCTAAGCTCTGCACACAACTGGATCCTTGCCATTCTTCAGATCTCCATTCAAAGTCACCTCCACACAGGCCAGGCCAATTATTTCCTTAAAGTACTAACAACATACTTTGCCCTTCTCCTCATGGAAAGTAAATAGCTTGACCACATCTGAGTTATTCATGACTGTATCCACAGTGCCTAGGAACATGGTGCCTAGGACTAGAATATGCTAGGAGCTCATTAAATACACTGGCAGAAGGAAAGAAAGAGGGAAGAGATGAAGGACGATTTGGTGTGGGGGTGAGGAAGGAGGCTCGCATCCCACTCTGCCCCTTGAGGTGGGATCCACGGAGAGAGAGTGAATAGACTGTATCCACGTCCTTATGATGCTGCTTCTGAGTGATGCCTGTGCATATTTTAATTCTGAAATGGTTGCTTTGAAAAAGAAGGATGAATGGAATAAGTTAGAAAGAATATCTTAGGGTGCCTGGGTGGCTCAGTCAGTTAAGTGTCCAACTTTGGCTTAGGTTATGATCTCGTGGTTCATGAGTTTGAGCCCCACTTTGGGGCTGGAGCCTGGAGCCTGCTTCAGATTCTGTGTCTCCCTCTCTCTCTACCCCTCCCCCACTTGTGCTCTCTTTCTCAAAAATAAATAAACATTAAAAAAAATGTCTTTAGGGGCGCCTGGGTGGCGCAGTCGGTTAAGCGTCCGACTTCAGCCAGGTCACGATCTCGCGTTCTGTGAGTTCGAGCCCCGCGTCGGGCTCTGGGCTGATAGCTCAGAGCCTGGAGCCTGTTTCCGATTCTGTGTCTCCCTCTCTCTCTGCACCTCCCCCGTTCATGCTCTGTCTCTCTCTGTCCCAAAAATAAATAAACGTTGAAAAAAAAAAATTAAAAAAAAAATGTCTTTACTACAGGAAAACAAGAGAAAAGAGGGGGAGAGAAATGCCTCTTAAAGGAGACCTATATAGTCAAAGTCATAACTTCAGAACCGTTCCCAATTCTAAAAAGGCAGACAAAATCATTATTAGCTGAGTAGCTGAGAGATGTTTCTTTTGGCCAGCCTTTGGTTTGGGGTCGAAAAATAAGGACTCACATTTATCACCAGGCTCAGTTCTGAGAGGCTCTATCTACCTCTACTGATTCACTTAGATTTCACAACAACCTACTATTGTGAACTCCATTTGACAGATGAGAACACTGAGGCCCAGAAAGTAACCTTCCCAGTGTGGCACAGTCAGTGGGTAGCAGAGCCAGGATCTGAACACAGGGTATCTGGTCCCAGAACTAGCACTCTGAAGTGCTTGGCTAAACTCCTTTCTGGTCAAAGCTGCAAACTCTCCAGGAGAGTTGTTGATCTCACTGCATATTTGTTATAATCATTACCCCAACACTACCTTTTTTTCACTCGTATTAGTCAGGATAGGCTAACAGGTTTAGCCAATATAATCTTCAAAATCAATGGCTTTACCCAACAAAGTTTATTTCTCACTCACTCTACTGTTTAGTGTGGTCAGTAGGGGTGTTCTGCTCGTGGTCATTCCGAAACACCTTCTCCTGTACCATCCCAGCAGCCTTGGAGTCTTCTGCTGGGTCCTTTGCATCTAGCCAGCCAGTGAACAAGCAGAGTGAACGTGGAGGATGTTGGGACAGGTTTCAGGAGCCAGGCCCATGTTCCCTCGGCCACAACTCAGTCACCTGGTCCCACGACTGTTTAAGGGGGCTAAGAAGGGTAGTCTAGCCTCAGCCCAGGACGAGGATATGGTGGGCATGTTGCCAAGAGCTGCCTTAATGCTTATTCGTGAAGACTTTTGTAAGGGAGACCTTGGCAGGAGGTGATGCTGGGAGTCAGAAGACATTGATCGGGCCCTGATTCCACCAGTTGTCAGCTGTGTGACCTCCAGCAAATCACAGCCCCTTTTGGTCCCACATGCTTTACCAATAAAGTGAGGATACCCAACCAAATGACCCATATCTGGATTCTTTCAGTTCAGAATGTCTATATGATAAAGCATCATTTTATCATTTCTAATAATCATAGTGCCTTAATCATTTTTATATTGATGACCTATGTGTGCCCTTGTTCAAAATTGCACCCATAATTATAACATTGATTCTGAGGAAAAATACTATCTATTTTCTTCTAATACTTAATATCTAGTTACATACCATAAATGTATACGTTGGGGGAAGAAAAGAGCCTCCAACTTTGCATCAGAACTAGGTACTTGAAGCCATTAATTACACTGGGGAAAATACAGATATCTGTTTCATCATGCCTGGAACCACGTTTAAGTTATAAGCGCAATTCTCCACTAGCAGATTATTGCTGTGATCTGACCATTTTTGTACAAAACAGTACTTAAATCTATTAGAAGGCATCTGAGCATGCCAGGTGAGCACGGGGAGAACCGTCAAGAAAATCTGTATCCAGAGCAGCAGAGTTAATAACTACTGACTGAGGTTCTACTCAGTGCCCTCGCTGCCAGCACACCTTGGTTTCTGAAGTGTGTGACATTATTGTAACCATAGGGCTTTTGCAAGAACTGCAGGGGCAAGGTTTGGGCAGGCAGGGTTGGAGAGGCTGGGACTTAATAAGATGTTCTAAACCTCCAGGAGAAATGGCAGGGAGTCAGGCAGAGACCGATGAGGTTCCCATATTGAAAAAAATAAAACGCGGCAGACTCGGAGACCTGACCAGGGACTAGGGGTGGGCGTGGAAAAGCAGAGCACGGCCTGGGACACCTCCTCATGCCCCTCTGCCCAAGAGTTCTCCCACCGTCCATAGGAGAATGCCCCAGTCAGGCCACCTGTCCCCCCCCCCCCCCGATACCACCCTTGCCCTCATCCCTGCTGCCATTTTCCCTGAACAACTGTAATCTTGCCTCCCACTCTTGTCCCTGCCAGCCTGTCCGCTCTCACCTCAGCAATACTCTTCTTTGCAGAACACATATGGGTTATGTCCCCTCGTTTGCTTGCCCCCCATAGCTCTTGCAGCATACACCAGCCACTAACACGGCTTACAAGCCCTGTGGGTGTGGGGGCCGCCTGCCTCATGGGCCTCACGTCACCCCACTGTCACCCCCACTCGCTGCTGCTGACTTCAGCCACACTGTCATTTCGCGTCCTTTTCAGAAGAAGCAGTGGCTCCAACTGTTTGACTGAGAAAAGGCACAAAACACATATTTCCCTAGAAATACACATACTTCTAGACTTTGGGGGGACACTTTATAACTCATTAGCAACTGAACTCATGGCTTCCAATTTAGAGACACTTCACCTGCAAAGGTAGCTGAGGGTTGAAGAAAAACCTATCAAGCATATTACTTGAAGATGCTTTAAATGAGTTTACTCTGTTTCAAGACTTTATAGACACCCTGACCATGTGTTGCTCTTGTAACTGACCATGTTTTTGCTCAGATCGTGGTTGAATCCTCCCCACCTAGAGCCTGCCCCACCTCCTTGAAAGCATCATGGGCTTCTCCTCTGTCACACTTCCCGTATGCTATTTTCACACCTGTATGTGGGGTTTTCTGATGAGTGTTTGCTTCCCACACTAGACTCTGAGCACCCGAACAGGGACCCAGTCCGCTTGTTCCCGGTCACCCAGGACCCAACACAGTTCTCAGCATGAAACAGGTGCTCCATACATAGTCGTTGAAGGAATCACTGAGCAGACACCTGCCCTGATTATAATTTCCTTTTCATTTCTTTCCTGTAACCCTCTCTAGACCAAATTGTTTACTCCTTCCCCCGGGCTGTCTTCATGTCCCTTTACACAGAACTTGACCACAGGACTCATCACATTATACTTCTGCTCTTTTTCTCTCTCCTCTTTGCTCAACTGGAAAGCGCTCAGGGCTGGTGACATAGTGGGTGTTCAATGAATGTTTACCGCATTGAATTGTGACCTCTGGGAAAGCAGTCTTGGCCCAGATGCTCTGAATACACGAGAGCAAGAGGTAATGCCTAAAGAGGCCCCCCCCCCCCCACAGCAGGTCACCGTGCTGCTGTGCACAAACATAAACCTTGCCTCCACCTCCTCTCACCCATGACCCATTCCTTCATTCAACACAAGGCTCCTATGCTGATGCAACAACTTGCTTATACAACAACTTTTAAACCTGACAATTGTCCAGAAACCGTCGGGCTATTTGTTACAAGCATAAATTCCAGGGCTCACCCTAGATCTACTGCGTCAGTGTCTCCAGGAGCAGGGCTCAGGAATCTGCACTTAACTAATGCCCTAGGTGACTCTTAAGCATCCAGCCTGGCTAGAAGTCCATCCTTGGGTGAAGAGTTAAAGCAACACAGTGATATCCACAGCATGAGGTAGAAAAGTCAATGGAAGCATTTGAGGAAAGGCCAAGGAGAGGTCTTTGCTGCCAACTTTCAATTATAAGACGCACCCCCCCCCCCCCCCCATGCACACCCTGGAGTCAGCAGCTGAGCAGAGGAATCTTTTAAGGTTCTGAGAGAAACCTGAACCTCCCACCTCACCCTACCCCTTAAAGGAGGCAAAAAAATTGGACCATTTGGAGATCACTGTAGAGTTGCTCTTAGGGATTTTAACTGGGTACTATCATGATCTTTATCATTAACATTTCTAGAAAGCATCTACTACCCCATAGACACTATTCTACAGCTTTACATGTATTATGTCATCTAACAATCAGGAACAAAGAGAGACTAAATGCAAAGTAGCATGCTCTGCCCCCTGCTGGGGAGCTCCAGAAGGAAAACCAGGCTCTTGACTCTCAGGGATGGATCAGATCTCTCTGTGGAAAGACCCATCCCTGTACACTTCCAGGGATTCCAAAGACAGGGAGGGGGTTGGGCCCACCGAGGGCTAGGTATTTTCCCCAGGCCTTACTTTATGAGATCAATAATCCTCTAGACACCAACAGATTCCCTCAAAGAACCCTTCTCCATCCCTCTTGATGGATGCCAGAGTCTAGACCACACACCTGCTGACCGCCATAAGCAGCAAGGTTACCTGTGAAGTTCTCTTCATCTGGATGGGGTGGGGGCCTATGGTTCTTTGGTGATGAGGATTGGGTATGGAGGTAAGGGAGGGAAAAGGAAAGCTCAAGGCTAGAATTAATCCATTGCTATCTGGAGATAACTCACTATTTCATAGATTATGTTCTATAGTATTTTACAGTTTACAAAATGCATTAAATATATTGAGCTCTTTTAATCCTCACCACATCATTATGAGGGAAGCTTATTAGCTTCATTTTGTAGCTAAGGTTCGGTACCTCACCAAGGTTACACACATTGACCCAGGGTTCAAACCCAGGTCTCCTGGCTCTGGGATCATTGTTAGCCATCAACATGGACAGATTGAAGCTTCTTGGGAGAATGAATGAATGAATGACTCTCTCTCCAGTGAGATACTATGGAGGATATAAAGATGAATAATTTTTGGTTTTAAGGAAACTGAAAGTAACTTTCCCCCCTTCTTTTTCCTCTCACCAACCTTCATAACAACAATCATCAAACAATCGTGTTTGGTTAATGCCTGTTGTTGGTTTTATAAGAATAGATGAATTATCTTTCAAACAGTGTCAGCAATACTTGAGATCCAACAAAATAATGGTGCCTCACAGAGAGCATTTCTAAGGCCTGAAGTCTGGCTCCTTTTACAAAACATTCTGTGGAAGCTCAAACTTTTAATTCATACCACCAAGGAGATATTTGATTGTTTCCTGGAAATGCTAACAATGAGAGGCTCATAAATACTAATGAAACAGTATAGATTAGCAGAGCTCAGCAAGTAACCTGGGGGGCCTAGCAGAGAATTCTTAGATTAAAAAATATAAAGAATACCTTTTTAATTGAATTTTCCCCAGACTGGCTCCCAAATGTTAATGAATACTCTTTTTGGCTATATGGAGAGTAGACTCAAATAAGTACCTTCAGGAATCCAAAAGTGAATTATCGAATTAGCTTTCACTGGAAAAGAAATCTATTTATTCAAAGGCTATTTTAGGTGTCATAGGATGGACGAGCTTGAGACAAAGGTTGGGAGGGGCAGGAGGGCCTGAGACATTGAGATAAACATAATTCAAATGCATGCTTCTATTTCAGCCAACTAAGCAACCTAAGTTGAATTTGCTTATTTGTCCTTTATGACATGATCCCTCAATAATAACAACTTCCTTGGAATATACAAGGCCCCATGTTACCAGAAACCATGTCTTTAGCTTTCCTCACTGAATCCTAATACCTAACACAGTGTGGGGCATGTATTAGGTGCTCAATAAATGTTTGTTAAATGGATGAAGAGCTCTCTTAAAACATTTTCCAGCGCTTCTCAGGCCCTTATCTTTTCTTGAAGGGCATCCTACTATTATAAAGACACCAAGGGTGCCTGGGTGGCTCAGTCGGTTAAGCTTCTGACCTCTCAGGTCATGATCTCATGGTTCATGAGTTTGAGCCCCACATCAGGCTCTGTGCTGACAGCACAGAGTCTGGAGCCTGCTCTGGATTTTGTATCTCCCTCTTTCTGTCTCTGCTCCTCCCCCGCTTGTGCTCTTTCTCTCTCTCAGAAATAAACATTTAAATACTTTTTTAAAAAGGAGGAGGAGCCAAGATGGCAGAACAGCATGGAAGTTTTTTGTGTGTCTCACGTCCATGAAATACAGCCAGACCAACACTAAACCGTCCTGCACACCTAGAAAAAGGATCTAAGGATTAACACAACAATCTGCACAACCTGAACCACAGAACTCAGCAGGTATGTGGTGCGGAAAGGTGAACTGGGGGAGACAGAACCTGCGGAGGGCAGGGGGCCACTGTTGTGTGCGGAGAGAGGATGGGGGCGGGGGGATACAGGCAAAGCACCCCCCCCAAAAGCAGCTGGAGAGAAAGTGGAAAAGTGGAAACAGCCACAGGGACTGAATTAAAAAGGCAAAAAGGAGAAAGGAGAGAGGAGAGGGTTTAAATTCCATCAAGACTGTAAACAGAGGGAGCGCAGAGGCTGAAATGCCACAGCTCCATACCTGGCGGTGCTCGGGCGGGAAGGGCGAATCCCCAGGAGCAGAGTGGAGTCCGGGGGTCTTCGGGCCACACGGGGAGAGGCGGTTCCCCTGCTGGGAGGACACCTGATAGAGGCTGTGTGGGTCCCCAAAGGCAAGGCGCCAGTGGACCCGGGAGAACAACCACATTCGCTGGTGCTGGAACAATGTCATTAAGGGTGAAGCCTGGTGCCAGACGCGTGTTGTGATTTTCCATAATCCCCGAAACGCTGCTGCTACACTATCTCGCGAACTTTCTCTGGGGTGGGCTGGCACCCGGCCTCAGTCTCTGGGCGTCGGCAGCAGCACGGTCCCGCGAACGTTCCCGGGTGCGGCCAGCACCCAGACGTGGCTCAGTGAGACCCTCCCGCAGACGGGCAGAACGGATCAAAGCCACAGTCCCTCAGAAATAACGGGTTGGGAAAAACGGCCGCATCTGAGACAAAACTCAGGAGGGAGGTGCCGTTTGGTCACGGACAGTGTAAAAGCGGGGAGTAGACAGAAGCCGAAGACAAAGGACGGGTGCGTGATTGCCGACCAGGGAGAGCAGGATTCCGACACGAGACCAGGTAGCTGGGTGACTCCATTTTCACCATTCCCACACATGCGCATATGCACCTACAAGCGCCACAACAACCCACCCCAGGAAGCTAAGCAGCGCCATCTAGTGGAGAACGGAGCCGTTACCCTAAGGCCCGCCCATCCGGGCCAACCTCGCTCTTCAGGAACACGGCTCTCCACCTACTTATTTTATGGACTATAGGGCGCTTCATAGTTCGACTTTTAGGGGAAAACAAAGTAATTTGAGTCTTATTTCAGTCTGTTCGCTGGTCCATCTATTCAGTTTTCTTTCTTTTTCTTTTTTCTTTTTTCTCTTCTTTTTCTTTAATACAGAAAAAGAAAAAAATCATTTTTATTTTCAATTTTTATTAAAAATATTTTTCTTTAATTTTTTCTACTTATTGTTTACTCTTGTGTAAATTTTTCATTTCTATTTTACTTCTATCATTTCATTTTAGTCTACTTCAGTGTATTCATTTTTTCAAATTTTCAAATGATTTCCTTTTTTTTTTCTTTTCTTTCCCCTTTTTTTTCTAATCCATCAAGCCACTTTCAACACCAAGACCAAAACACACCTAGGATCTAGCATCATTTATTCAATTTTATTTTTGCGTTTGAGTTTTTTTTTTTCCTTTTTAGTTTTAATATTTTTTTATTTTAATTTTTTTACCTCATTAATTCCTTTTCTCCCTTCAAAATGACGAAGTGAAGGAATTCACCACAAAAGAAAGAGCAGGAAGAAATGACAGCCAGGGACTTAACCAACACAGATACAAGCAAGATGTCTGAACCAGAATTTAGAATCACGATAATAAGAATACTAGCTGGAGTCGAAAATAGATTAGAATCCCTTTCTGTGGAGATAAAAGAAGTAAAAACTAGTCAGGATGAAACAAAAAAGGCTATAACTGAGCTGCAATCTCGAATAGATGCCACGGTGGCAAGGATGGATGATGCAGAAGAGAATCAGCAATATAGAAGACAAACTTATGGAGAATAATGAAACAGAAAAAAAGGGTAGATTAAGGCAAAAGAGCACGATTTAAAAATTAGAGAAATGAGGGGCACGTGGGTGGCTCAGTCGGTTAAGCGTCTGACTTTGGCTCAGGTCATGATCTCGCGGTCTGTGAGTTCGAGCCCCGCGTCGGGCTCTGTGCTGACCGCTCAGAGCCTGGAGCCTGTTTCAGATTCTGTGTCTCCCTCTCTCTCTGACCCTCCCCCGTTCATGCTCTGTCTCTCTCTGTCTCAAAAATAAATAAATGTTTAAAAAAAATTAAAGAATTAGAGAAATCAGTGACTCACTAAAAAGGAACAACATCAGAATCATAGGGGTCCCAGAAGATGAAGAGAGAGAAATAGGGGTAGAACGGTTATGTGAGCAAATCATAACAGAAAACTTTCCTAACCTGGGGAAAGACAAAGACATCAAAACCCAAGAAGCACAGAGGACTCCCATTAGATTCAACAAAAACTGACCATCAACAAGGCATCTCATAGTCAAATTCAAAAATACTCAGGCAAGGAGAGAATGATGAAAGCAGCAAGGGGAAAAAAGCCCTTAACCTACAAGAGAAGACAGACCAGGTTTGCAACAGACCTGTCCACAGAAACTTGGCAGGCCAGAAAGGAGTGGCAGGATATATTTATTCAATGTGCTGAATCAGAAAAATATGCAGCCAAGAATTCTTTATCCAGTAAGGCTGTCATTCAAAATAGAAGGAGAGATTAAAAGTTTCCCAGCCAAACAAAAATTAAAGGAGTCTGTGACCACTAAACCAGCCCTACAACAAATTTTAAGGGGACTCTCTGAGGGGAGAAAAGATTAAATAAATAAATAAATAATTATAACAACAAAAGCAACAAAGATTAGAAAGGACCAGAGAACACCACCCAAAATTCCAACTCTACAAACAACATAATGGCAATAAATTCATATCTTTCAGTACTCACTCTAAACGTCAATGGACTAAATGCTCCAATCAAAAGGCATAGGGTAACAGAAAGGATAAGAAAATAAGATCCATCTATATGCTGTTTACAAGAGACCCACTTTAGACCTAAAGACACCTTCAGATTGAAAGTAAGGGGATAGAGAACCATCTATCATGCTAATGGTCTACAAAAGAAAGCCAGAGTAGCCATACTTATATCAGACCATCTAGACTTTAAAGACTTTATCAAGAATGAAGAAGGGCACTATATCATAATTAAGGGGTCTGTCCACCAAGAATACATAACAATGGTAAACATTTATGTGCCAAAGGTGAAAGCACCCAAATATACAAATCAATTAATCACAAACATAAAGAAACTCATTGACAGTAATACCATAATAGTAGGGGACTTCAACACCCCACTCACAGCAATGGACAGATCATCTAATCAAAAGATCAACAAGGAAAGAATGGCTTTGAATGACACACTGGACCAGATGGACTTAACAGATATCTTCAGAACATTTCATCCTAAAGCAGCAGAATATACATTCTTCTCCAGTGCACATGGAACATTCTCCAGAATAGATCACATACCGGGACACAAATCAGCCTTCAGAAAGTACAAAAAGATTGAGATCATACCGTGTATATTTTCAGACCACAACGCTATGAAACTCAAAATCAACCACAAGAAAAAATTTGGAAAGGTAACAAATAGAGACTAAAGAACATCCCACTAAAGAATGAATAGGCTAACCAAGGAGTTAAAGAGGAAATTAAAAAGTTCATGGAAGCCAATGAAAATGATAACACCACAACCCAAAACCTCTGGGATGCAGCAAAGGCAGTCATAAGAGGAAGGTATATAGCAATCCAGGCCTTCCTAAAGAAGGAAGAAAGATCTCAGATATACAACCCAACCTTATGCCTTAAAGAGCTGGAAAAAGAACAGCAAATAAAACCAAAAACCAGCAGAAGACAGGAAATAACAAAGATTAGAGCAGAAATTAATGCTACCAAAACCAAAACAAACAAACAAACAAACAAAAACCAGTAGAACAGATCAATGAAACCAGAAGCTGGTTCTTTGAAAGAATTAACAAAATTGATAAACCACTAGCCAGTTTGATCAAAAAGAAAAAGGAAAGGACACAAATAAATAAAATCAAGAATGAAAGAGGAGAGATCACAACCAACACAGCAGAAATAAAAACAATAATAAGAGAATATTATGAGCAATTGTATGCCAATAAAATGGGCAATCTGGAAGAAATGGACAAATTCCTAGAAACATATATACTACCAAAACTGAAACAGGAAAAAATAGAAAATTTGAACATACCCATAACCAGTAAAGAAATTGAATTAGTAATCAAAAATCTCCCAAAAAACAAGAGTCCAGGGCCAGATGGCTTTCCAGGGGAATTCTTCCAAACATTTAAGGAAGAGTTAACACCTATTCTCTTGAAGCTGTTCCAAAAAATAGAAGTGGAAGGAAAACTTCCAAACTCTTTCTATGAAGCCACTATTACCTTGATTCCAAAACCAGACAGAGACCCTACTAAAAAGGAGAACTACAGATCAATTTCCCTGATGAACACGGATGCAAAAATCCTCAACAAGATATTAGTGAACTGGATCCAACAATACATTAAAAAAATTATTCACCACGATCAAGTGGGATTTATACCTGGGATGCAGGGCTGGTTCAATATCTGCAAAATAATCAATGTGATTCATCACATCAATAAAAGAAAGGACAAGAACCATATGATCTCTTGATAGATGCAGAGAAAGCATTTGACAAAATACAGCATCCTTTCTTGATAAAAACCGTCAAGAAAGTTGGGATAGAAAGATCATACCTCAAGATTATAAAAGCCATATAGGAAAGACTCAATGCTAATATCATCTTCAGTGGAGAAAAACAGAGCTTTCCCCCTAAGGTCAGGAACAAGACAGGGAAGTCCACTCTCACCACTGTTATTCAATATAATATTGGAAGTCTTAGCCTCTTCAATCAGACAACACAAAGAAATAAAAGGCATCCAAATCAGCTAGGAGGAGGTCAAACGTTCACTCTTCACAGATGACATGATACTCTATATAAAAACCTAAAATATTCCACCAAAAAACGGATTCATTAATTCAGCAAAGTCGCAGGATATAAAATCAACACATAGAAATCAGTTGCATTCCTATACACCAACAATGAAGCAACAGAAAGAGAAATCAAGGAATTGATCCCATTTACAATTGCACCAAAAACCATAAAATACCTAGGAATCAATCTAACCAAAGAGGTGAAAAATATATACACTGAAAACTATAGAAAGCTAATGAAAGAAATTGAAGAAGACACAAAAAAAATGGAAAAAAGATTCTATGCTCCTGGATAGGAAGAAGAAATATTGTTAAAATGTCAATACTACCCAAAGCAATCTACATATTCAGTGTAATCCCTATCAAAACAACACCAGCATTCTTCACAGAGCTAGAACAAATAATCCTAAAATTTGTATGGAACCAGAAAAGACCTTGAATAGCCAAAGTGATCTTGAAAAAGAAAACCAAAGGAGGAGGCATCACAATCCCAGACTTCAAGCTACACTACAAAGCAGTAATCATCAAGACAGTATGGTACTGTCACAAAACAGACACTCAGATCAATGAAACAGAATAGAGAACCCAGAAATGGACCCACAGATGTATGGCCAACTAATCTTTCACAAAGTAGGAAAGAATATCCAATGGAATAAAGACAATCTCTTCAGCAGGTGTTGCTGGGAAAACTGGACAGCCACATGCAGAAAAACTAACCTTGACCACTTTCTTACATCATACACAAAAATAAACTCAAAGTGGATGAAAGACCTAAATGTAAGACAGGAAGCCATCAAAATCCTCGAGGAGAAAGCAGGCAAAACCTCCTTGATCTTGGCCGCAGCAACTTCTTACTCAACGTGTCTCCAGAGGCAAAGGAAACAAAAGCAAAAATGAACTACTGGGACCTCATCAAAAGGTTCCTGAACAGTGAAGGAAACAATCAGCAAAACTAAAAGGCAACCAACAGAATGGGAGAAGCTATTTGCAAACGACATATCAGATAAAGGGTTAGTATCCAAAATCTATAAAGAACTTATCAAACTCAATACCCAAAAAAACAAATAAGCCAGTGAAGAAATGGGCAAAAGACATGAATAGACACTTCTCCAAAGAAGACATCCAGATGGCCAACTGACACATGAAAAAATGCTCCACATCACTCATCATCAGGGAAATACAAATCAAAACCACAATGAGATACCACCTCACCCCTGTCAGAATGGTTAAAATTAACAACTCAGGAAACAACAGATGTTGGCAAGGATGCAGAGGAAGAGGATCTCTTTTGCATTGCTGGTGGGAATGCAAGCTGGTGCAGCCACCCTGGAAAACAGTTTGGAGTTTCCTCAAAAAATTAAAAATAGAACTACCCTACGACCCAGCAATTGCACTACTAGGCATTTACCCAAGGGATACAGGTGTGCTGTTTTGAAGGGACACGTGCACCCCAATGTTTATAGCAGCACTATCAACAATAGCCAAAGTATGGAAAGAGCCCAAATGTCCATTGATGGATGAATGGATAAAGAAGATGTGGTGTATATATACAATAGAGTATTCCTCAACAATCAAAAAGAATGAAATTTTGCCATTTGCAACTATGTGGACGGAACTAGAAGGTATTATGCTAAGAGAAATTAGTCAGAGAAAGACAAATATCACATGACTTAACTCCTATGAGGACTTTAAGACACAGAACAGATGAACATAAGGGAAGGGAAGCAAAAATGATATAAAAACAGGGAGGGGGACAAAACATAAGAGACTCTTAAATATGGAGAACAAACAGAGGGTAACTGAAGGGGTTGTGGGAGGGGGGTATGGGCTAAATGGGTAAGGGGCACTAAGGAATCTACTCCTGAAATCATTATTGCACTATATGCTAACTAATCTGGATGTAAATTTAAAAAAAAATTTTTTAATAAAAATAAATAAAGAGCACAAATAAATACACACCCTATGGAGGCCCTCTCTACCTTGGCCACAATCTACAGTCCTCCCCTCTCCCACCCTGAACCCCAGGCTCACTAGAAGACAGCCTGTTCTCCTGCCATATTCTAGAAGTTTCTCTGCCTAGAATCTTTGAACGTCCTTTTACCCATGTTTCCCTGTCAAGTTCCTGCTCATCTTTCAAGGTCCTCCTCAGGTGGCTCTACCTTCATGAAAACTGCCCTAATATTCTCCAAGGGCTCAAAGCCCTTCCTCTCTTTCCCTAGATGAACCCAAAAGTGGGCTCCTAATGCATTTATGTTCCCTGCAGGGACCAGCATGACATCTGACACAGAGTAGTTTGTCAACAAATGTGGTGGTGGTATCTAATTTGAGTCCTAGAAATACGGTATGAGGAGCATTTGGTCCCAGGAAAATATATGTGTGGATCAAACTAGTGAAAATCCCCCAAAGTCTTCCTTCAAGAGAGCATGGAAATCCCTCCAGATAGGCCAAAAAAAAAAAAAAAAAAAAAAAACATGGGGCCAAACAAGGGCTGAAGTAAAAGCAAAGGTGACGGCAAAGTAAGAAGGGAAATCCAGAGACCCAAGTGTGTGAGAAGGAGCAAGTCAGTGGATTGGCCTTGATGGCAGGGGGCAGGGAGGATACCCAAGGGTGCTTTTTCTCGACAAAGAGCCTGTGGGCTTGATGGCATGTGAGCATATCCATGGCACATGATGTTCCAGGGCTTCTGAGGAGCCTCTGGCAAAGGGGTGTGACTTCTCATAATGTTTTTCTTTGTTGCGAGTTGAGTTTATATTCAGGCAGTCATATGCTTTCTATAAACCTCCCCTTGAGCAGGACTGGATTTTTATTGTATGTATCTTCATGCATTTGTGAAGTATCTAACAGTGGGAAATAAATCACTGTGCAGTCTTCTTCCACAACAGATTGGGATAAACGTTTTTAAGTCAATCTGGGGAATAGCCAAGTATTGTAAGATTCTATAAATCCTGGGCTACTTGCCAAAACGGGTTAATTCTACACAAAGGAATAGGAGGCTCAGAGCGACACCTATGAAGGGCTCGCAACCTGGGGATCTGGAGTCAAACGCCCCAGAATCAGTCAGGTCAGCTCTGCCACTCACTCACTGTGTGACCTCTGCCTCTGTCTCTCCAGCTGTAAAGATGAGGAAAATACCTGTACCTACTTCCTAAGGTTGTAATGAAACAAAATGGGTCAATAGGTGTAGAGTGCCCAGGATGGTGACCGGCATATCAGGGCCATTATATAGCATTACTTCACTTTCAAGGACCAAGCATTTCAGCAGTAGGCACCCATTTATACAACTGCATAAAGTGTGTAGATTACACACTCAGGGCATGAGCCCAAATGCCAGCAGGCTAGGACTGAGTTCGGGTGGAGTTTCAGTGAACACACAGGTATGTGCGGAACTTACAGAGTGCTATCCAAGGAATTAGACTTCTGTGGACAACCCCTGAGTATAACACACTCCCCAGGAGGGGCCACACATTTATGCCCCAGTGAAATACAACAGAATGAAACCTGGACTTCATAATGATTGTGAACCTGGGTCCCTAGCGGTTTTCTCTATAAACATCCTGTTCTCTATTTAAAAACATAACTCATGTGAAAGTGGTTAGAAAAGTATCAAGTAAAACACAAATATAAAGTAACATCATCCTGGTTTTTCTGATTTCCCAGGAGCCTCGGAAGAGAAACTGACCCATTATCCCCAACTCTGGGTGTTTGTGGCACCTCTGTGTGGCCTTAGGCATGTCCCTTCCCCACTCTGGGCCTCAGAGTCAACCTTTCAGTGAGAGCATTGGTTGCGATGATCTCTAAGTTCTCCAGCTGAAAATCAACGGGTCTTTGATCTTTGGGTCCCAGACAATGTCTTGTACCAGAAGGCCTCTTGAATTTCCTTGAACCATGTTACCCTCCAAGTCTTGTTTAGACATAGGAACCTGTAGATTCCAGAACTGAAGGAGCCTGTAAGACCTTACACTTGAGAGCTGAGGCCTAAGATACACGTGGAAAGGTGGAGAGGGTACCGGTGGAAGAAGGGCCACTCTGTATAAGCAACCAGAACAGTCCCGGCTATAGTTGAGCTGAGGGTGGAAGTATGGACCCCCATCCCAGTTTCTAAACACCATTGATGAGCAGCCTGTGGGACTCCTTTTCCAATGCCAAGAACAGGCACAGGCAGGGCAGGAGTCTTGGGAATATTCAGCTGGGGGACAGGAAGCAGAGATGAGAGTGATGAGGGAGACGAGGAGAGAAACAGAGGGAACCAGCACATGGTCCCCCACCGCAAAGCTCGGTGAGTCCTCTTTGGGCACAGGAGTGGGATGTGAAGAGGGAGGAGACGGAGCTGGGAAGAGAGCGTGAAGGGACAGTAAAGAAGTCAGGGCTGAGGCAGGACAAGGACTGCTGACCTCATAGCCTGGGGAAGGTCCAGGCCCCTGTGACAGGCAGCAAGATTCAGATATTCCGTCCTGTGCTTAAGCTTCAGTATGTGTGGAAAATGGCACATGTGTTCACAGAAACTGAGACACAGCTGTCCTGTGAGGAGTATGGGTTCAACGCCCATCAGATGAGCTGCAGGGAGAAAAGATGGAGAACCGCTCCTACAGAGGCACCAACCCCTACCCAGAACGCTGAATCCACATGTTGAATCACGTATCCACCAAATGCTGAGCACCTGCGATGAGCCAGGTCTGATACACTATCAATTCTTATCCCCAATAGAGCTTGTACAAGAATAGTGAGTACTTACTTAAATGTGTGCTTTTATTTTGTTTACTGGGTTTCAATACAATTTCAGCGAACTCTGGAAATCTTCAATTCCGTCCCTTTTCCTAAGCCTCAAAAATACGTCGTTGTTAAAAATTGTAGACCATTACCATTGCATTTCTCTTGAATTGTCTGTTTTGCTCTCTTCAGCTGGTAACAGGTGCATGCCCAAGCCCAGGGCTCGAAGAGGAAGAAATTGCAAGTGGACAAGGCTGTCTCAGCTTGAGCCCAGGACTTTCTAGTGAGCTACGAGTTTCCCGTGGCCCCAGCCTAGCCCGGCGCTATGGAGAAGATCAGCTCTTTCTTCAGCATCATTTGGGACACCATCTTGACCAAACACCAACAGGGCCTCTTTAACACCATCTGCCTGGGCATCCTGCTGGGGCTGCCACTACTAGTGGTCATGACATTCATCTTCATCTGTTGCCACTGCTGCTGGAGCCGGCCAGGCAAGAGTGGCCCACAGCCAGAGCGAAACAAAGGGAAGAAGAAAAAGAAGAAGAGGAAGGCCGAGGAAGACCTCTGGATCTCTGCTCAGCCCAAGCTTCTCCAGATGGAAAAGAGGCCATCACTGCCTGTCTAGTAAGGCAGGGAGCAGAGGCGTCCTTCCTCGGGGACTAAGCCACCTTCCAAACACACACGGGCTAGAGAGCAGCAATGCCCAAAGTGATGCACTCGTGTCCACAGAGGAACTAACCAAGGGACGAACCTCAGGCTGAGCGTCCCCGTGGAGGACACCCCAGAAAGAATATGGACAGTTCTTGGGCACTGTCTTGGCAGCTATGTGTCCGATAACAATGCTCTTTACCACAGACTCAGGCATCCTTTCCACCTGCATCCCGCAAGCTCCATCCGCAAAAGTACAAGGAACATTTGTCCATACATCTTGACACGTCTCCCAAATGCACACACATGCCCACCATGCACACAATAGTGCCCACACGCACACACATATACACACGCGTGTGAATTCAGGCAACAGGTACCTGGGCAAATATATTCTGTTCATCAAATGGTCATTGACGACCTACTTTGTACAAGTACATCATCTTCTCTCCCAAAAATTTCTTATAGGAAGGCCTGGCTGGATTCAGGCACACGTGCACAATTACATACCCAGATAAGGTACCTGTCCACTGTCTACTCCATACGCCCCTCAGGTTAGAGATATGTGTTTTCCTATTCCTATCCTCACACAACCTTTTACTGGAAATCCTCATACTTGGGCAGTCCAGCAATATACAACTGTACCAGGTTGTGCATCGACACAGACACGCCAAGTTCCTGTGTTTCTCACATGGGAGAAAAAGTTTCAAGTGAGGTGGATCAAAATCCATTGAAAGCTGTATCTTGCAACTCATGACAAGGTCCCCATCACCACGGATCAGTATCGAATGCTGTCTAAGACCTCTTTTTGAGACGCTACCCCCAGAACCACTCAGCAAGGTGCCCTTCTCCAAGCACAAACTAACAGCCCTTGGTGGTGACTTCTAGAATGTTCTGGAAACCAAGGATACTCCATTCACTTCCGTGAACTGCAGTTGTGAGCCTGTGCAATGTTTTACAGACGGGAAGGAGATGCTACATCTGACAGACACCTGACCTAGGGATTTTCTATGTGACCAAAGCTTCTCAGCAGGGAAGGAATTGAGGCAATATCCGGTACAGTCTCGCGGAAGGCACACTGGAAACAATTTCATAAGGTTGTAATGGATGTGTGGCATGTTGCAGATGGGATACAGAAGTTACAGAGTTTAAATGAAAGTAGAGCGAAGCTATATAGAGGTTTATTAATATTTATCTTGAAGCTCAGGCAAGTGCCTTGCACACAGTAGATACTCAGAACTGTCTGTGGATGCTGTTGGATACGTGATGATGTTGAGGGTCAACGTGTAATACCTCGCCAATCCCCCCGAGTGACCTTCTGTTCTGAGCCCACTAATTGCTCCAACGGATGGAAGTTGGGTATTGAGTGCCTCACAGGCATGCGCAGAACCGACAGTCAGATTGGCCTGTGCGCCTTGAGATCCACGACTGAGTTGAGGCGAGTGTCTCCCCACCAGGCTGAGGTTGGGAGGCCGAGTTGATCCACATACGTGAGGAGATGGTTGGTATTTTGATTGTATTGTGACTATATGACAAAGATGGATAATTCCCAAATTGGAAGCGGGTTGTGCTCTGAACGGTCACTTGCAAATCTGCTGGGTAGCTCTCTTGAAATATTTTCCCACAGAAGCTGTTCTAGGAGGCAGTAAAATTGCAATTTAATTAACAATGTAGCTAAACTATGATATCTATAGTAGCAAGAAGCTAAATTCTGCAGGATTGTGTTCATGGCAAAATGTCCTCCGTTTGCTCTCTTGCGCTGCCTGGTACTCACCTGCCCTCCAGGTATTCTCGGGGCCTGTGGGGGCAGGCATCTCACGGTGACTGCTGCATCCGTCTTCTAACCGGCGACCCTGTGAGGCAGAATTCAGGCCTTCCCGTGTTTTAAAACCAGTCGCATCCACCTTCTCACACCAGGTGGCCCCAAATGCCCTGGCTGCTCAGACCCCCTAGTCATAAGCCCCTTCTAGCAGAGAAAGAAGCACTCTCTGGCTGGCTGTCCCCTTGTACACGGACGGCTCGTCATGGAGCAGCTGGCTGTCCCCTTCCCATCACAGGACGATTGCTCATCGCCCCACACCAAATGCACATGCCTCCCCACGCCCTTCCTGCCCCCCTAAGACGGATGACCTTAGGGAGACACGGAGCTGACGGCTGAGGCTGGGTGTCAGATGCGATCTACGAGAAAGGATCGCTCGGATCCGGGACCACACAAGTAACATGGTTGCCATGGCAACTGGCTGCTAGCTTGAATTAAGACGGCAGTCAGTCAGTTGTCATTGCCGGGACGAGGCCTCTGTCTCCAGGTGCAGCACCCCACTGTCCCCTAATCAAATGGATTTGAACTACCTCCAGGCGCGAAACACCCAGAAGCTCTCTTCTCACTTGTTTCCATAGCCCAGGACTTAGGAGACCCAGATGCTGAACGAGGCTTATGTTTTCCCCACCCCCGCCGCCTCCCTGATAGCCTTCACCAGGGTCCCCCCAACACCATCCAGGGTGCCATAGGCCCCCAAACTTCTGTTGAGTAAGTGGGTCCATGAAAGGAGCCCCGTGAAGTCACTGGAGTCACTCCCTGTTCCTCCCATCATCCTTATCTTCCTCTCCCATGTTTCCTTCTCCTCTCATTCCTGCTTCTCCCGGCACCCGCACCCCGGGTCCACCCCTTATTCCTCTTCACTTTTACTCCTTCTCCCCAACCAGCACAGGCTTGGGGAGGAGTCCCCGGGCCGAGATCTGAACAACTCCAGCCAAACTCATCCACCGTCATCAGAGAAGGCCTCCTCCCCGCTGCTCAATGTATTCTGGTGGCTTTTTTATTTCTTGGGGGGGGGGGGGGGAGTGGGGAATGTAGAGAAAGGGCAGTCACCTTCTCAAGAAGAGTATAAATGGTCCAAGCGGTATAGTGTTTGTCAGAACTTTTTTTCTAGAAAATTCAAACACATGCAAAAGAAGAATTTATTTAAATAAAATATTTGGAAGACAGCAGCGCCTGGCCTCCTTACCTGCTGGCATCAGTTACTTTCTTGACAGTAAATATTTCCCTCTCCCAGACATCACTCAGAAATGACAGAGGCATGGACTCCCGCTAGGACACAAAAGGCCCAGCTGTCCCTGGACACTGTCTTCCCCCTGACAGAGTCATAGGTCAAAGGACCAGGACCAGGCTCTCACATCACTGCCTCCAGAGAGGACACCTCAGAGACTAGACATCCTTGGAGGTGCTGGCTGCAGGAAAAACACTGACGCTCCTTGGCAACTCTTAGAGAGCGTTCCCTTCGATGAGGTCAGTCAATGTCTTCTTAAAGAAAAAGGGAAAAATAGCAAAAACTAAGTAGAAATAGACCTCTAAGTTAAATCTAGTATTGGGAAGGGGAGAGATCAGAAGTCTCTATAGTAGCTGCTGGGGGGATAGATAGATACATAGTTAGGTACATTCATTGTTAAATACGTAGGTACTTACATACACACACACACACACACACACACACATAGATACATACATACATGTATAAACACACATTGTTAGATACATACATGGATACATAGATATGTATTTACATTATTAGATACATAGATGGATAGCCAGATAGGAAGACACACACACACACACACACGTATGTCTGTATAGTATGTATGTATAAAACGCATATCTTCTTTTCAAGTGGACCACGGCTTTGCATTTGTTGTGAAATGGAATGATTCAGATGCTCCAGAGTCCTCCCTTGATGCTCAGCTGACCGTTAAGCAGAAGCCCTGTAGAACAGGTCTGTCTGATAGAGTAGATAAGATGGAAATGTCTCTATCTAACATGGTACCATTAGCCACATGTAGCTATTTAAATTAATTAAAATTAAATAAAATTAAAGGTGCAGTAGCTGAGTCACACCAGCCATAGTTCAAGTGCTCAGTAGCTACACGTGGCTAGCAGCTACCATCCTGCAGAGCACAGATCTAGAGGCTCATGGGGGAAGTGGTCAAACAGGCTGCTAAAACACCGTGTTGACTCCATTTCAGCTAGGGCTTAGGAAGACAGGCCTATGGCACACGCTCCCCCTTCGTCTTGTTTCCCCCAAGGTAGGCTGACATTTCTGGAGTCTTAGTTGGTTCCTGGGCTCCCTTCCCCATTGCCACACACTCCATGACAGCCCAAGAAGAGACTCTTCATTCAGGTCTCTGTTCTTTCCAGGACTTCCAAAACTCTCCAGTGTCGACCAGGGACCGTTGTCCAGCAGCCAAAGGCAGGGGCAGCCGCTGCCCATCTTGGTTGGGGGGGTGGGTGCCAGAGCCAAAGCCACCACCTGCACCTGCTCAGGCTCAGCCCTGCCCGTGGCGGTGTGCCTGTGGACCTGAACAGTGCTATGCGCATTCTCAAGTCACCACAACACTCTGCGCTGGCTCCTTGCCCTTTGATTTTAGTATCTTTCCCAAATTCAAAGTCACAGGATTACAGAACTGGGGGGGAAAAAAAGAGTCCCTTCAACATGGCTGTCTGTCCCTGTCATGGGTTCAAAAGGATGTTTTCAAATACCTGTGGTCGTTCCTTCGGGAATGGCCCTGCATGCACGCATCTAACGCCCTCTTTGAGGCTACTTATTCCATTAATATTTTTGACTCTTTACCATTTGCCAAGCACACTAGGTGCCAGCAACACAGAGTTGTCCCAGAGGGGCTGCAAAGCTGGCATCCGGACAGCCTGTGGGGGATCACCCAGGAGCCATCTAGAGACTTACAAGGGAAGAAATAAGGACAGGAGGACCCCGTTTGTATTGCCTCCACCCAGAGGGTGCAGCCTGCAGCAGTGATGCAGAGGACAGCCTGGTGAAGGCCACCATGAGTGTGACAGGTCAGGATTCAGGGCTAAGGGCTTCCCGATTCCGATGCTAACTCCAGTACCCACTGGTTAGGGAATTCATGCTGACGACTTAATCTCCGTAAAGACTTACCAGTATGGTAGAGTTACTGACCATCCCTGTCTCACAGGGACACAGCAGTAACGAGATAAAGCATAAAAAGCATTCAGCATCGGGCCTGGCTTATAGTACATGCTCAGTAAATGTTAGTTGTTGTAATTAAGGGTAGAAGGAAGATAATGAGAGTGTTGTGTCCTTGAAGCCAAAGGAGAAGAAACTTTCAAGAAGAGTCAATAGAGTCAAATGATACAGACAGATCAAATGAGATAGGGATTGAAAATACTGTGCATTTTCTATTTTTTCATTAAAAAAAATTTTTTAATGTTTATTTATTTTTGAGAGTGAGAGAGACAGAGCACAAGTGGGGGAGGGACAGAGTGAGAGAGGGAGACACAGAATCCCAAGGAGGCTCCAGGCTCCGAGCTGTCAGCACAGAGCACGACGTGGGCTCAAACCCACAGACCATGAGATCACGACCTGAGCCGAAGTCAGATACTTGGAACCAACTGAGCCACCCAGGTGCCCCAATACTGTGCATTTTCTATTCCTCCTTGTGTGATGTGGTCCATAATTTCACCATACACTGCACGGTCTACAGTATTACCAAAACTCCCAATTTGCAATTGTGATGGATGGGGTAGGTACTCACCCCTGCCTCAGCCTCTTCTCCACACCAAGCCACCCTGCGTGACAGCGCCCCCTGGTGGCCAGATCAAGAAAGACTTTGAATCAACATCTTCCCACCTTCCTGGGAGTGTTTCCTTACTGGGCTTCCAACTAAAGGGGCTCAGGACTCACTGGGTTTTATGTGATGCTGACAAATATGTCAAGGTCAAAATCGTCATGCCCATTTGACAGATGAGGGATTTTCATAACTCTAAGTCTTAATTGTCATTACAAACAAATTTGGGGTGAAATGTTCCGTGTGTTACATCACTGCCTCCAAGAAAGCTTCCCTAACCACACAAGTCTTCTGGATCACAGTAAGATCAGACTATGTTGCACTGTGGGTGTTCCCGTCTTCCCACACTTCCCTGCCATCCCCTCATTAGAATAAGCCTTTGTGAAGACTGAAGAGTAACTACGTCACTCACCACCCTATCTCCAATAACTAGTGCATCCTATATGCTCAATAATGTGTTGACTGGGGGAAAAGGGAAAGGAAAAGAGATCACTGGGGGGTTTCTTACAAGTGCAGATTCCCAGTCCCTCTGCCCTTCTGACAGATTTGTTAAGTCGAGGGTGAGTCCAGACAACCCGCTCTTCTAACAAGCACTCTATGTAATTGCCAGCGGTCCCTGAACCACACCTTGAGAAATATTAGCTACTCAGAACACAAGAAAATCCTACATTCAAACAAGATTGCAAACTACTGCAGCCCATGACTTCCCCTCTCTGCCTCCTTGAGATCTATAATCACGTATCACATTAAGGGTTCTAACGGGTACTTTAGTAAAGAAACTAGTATAACTCCACTTACCTCAGAGTTTTCCCAAGTTTATTTGACCACTAAACCTCTTCTTTTAGGAGATCTGGAGGAGCAAGGATTCTGAGGAATATCATTTTGGAAATGCTGCCATGGAGGGTTCATGTACAGCTCAATTCATATCATCCCCAAGGAAACCCTTTCCAAAACATAGACGGATCCCCCTTTACCTTCATTAAGCTTTTCTTTCCCACTCTGCCTTTTCTCCTTTGTCCGTTGGTTAGCTGTAATAATCCCATTGGTGGCTATCCATAGCACATACACCTTAGAGCTGGCTAGGGATACACCTCTATCAGGGGGAAAAAAGGGGGGGGGGAGAGGGAGGGAGAGAGAGAAGAAAGAAAATCCAAACGTTTTGATTGAAGTTATCAAGACTAGAGATCCAAGCCCTCTTACCATTCCAGAGTGTTATATATTATGTAAGAGTGCTTTCGGTATCTCATTTGATTCTTGCAGGGAGTACCTCGGGGACTGATGTCATTTCCATTTTATAAACGAAGAATATGAGGCCCACAGAAGGTAAGTAACTCACCCAGACCCGAGATGGAAACCAAAGTCTTCAGAATCCCATCCTAGTGGCCCTTCACACACCAGCCATCATGAGCCAGCCTAATCGGATTTGGGTTCCTCAAAGACTTGTTACCTTGCTATACCTACTTTGAGTCAGAAACCTTTTGAACACAATCAAGAGCTATGCCCACAAGGCTGTAGAGCACCCAGATGTCTCCTTCAGGTGCTCCACAGCAAGCCTCACCTGCCTCACCTGCCTTGTCTAATTAAACCTGATTTTCTTCACTTACACAAATAAAGAACCGTTTCCACTCCATTTTGTTTCCTTCCCTTGTTTAAATAACAACACTGCAATACCAGTGTTTTCTATTTCTGTCATCATACATGCCCTGAAATTGGTCTGCGTTATGGAATAAACAGGCATTTATGAGCTAACCTGGGAACTAACCTCTTTATATAATGTGGCAAGTGGAATTCAACCCATTCCACATTTCCCCCACAGAAACAACCGACTAACAGAAGGACTTTGGGAAGTGGATTTAATTACACACTAGGAACTGCCTAAATCTCTTCCAGGGGTGCCCCCTTCACCTTTCATCGTGCCAATGGATCCATCTTCTTGTCTCAGCAACCGGCCAGGTAGACCAGGTCAGGGGACAGAGTCTAGGTTTCAGTAGGTAATCTCTTCAAGGTGTTTCCCAGTTACCTGTTTTGTGCATTAGGCCAACAGCAACACTACCTGCACAACCACCAAGCACGGGCTGGATGCTGAGCCGTACCCCATAAGCTGATTCCCCAGGCCATGTTACCCAGGAAGGAAGAAAAGGAAGAACCTCAGAACACCCCTTCAGAGAGGATTGGAAAATGGCCTTGAAGGGAGATGCTCCCAATGGGACAACACTGCCATCTGCTGGCCTGACTGGGTACAGCACGTCTGCTGCAGAGGGCTGCGGGCCCTGACCGGATTGATCTGCACTCTTTATTGACAGAAACTCCTTCCTGATCCTTTTCACTGCCCTGGTGGAAGGCTTAAGGGAATGATTTGGAAATTTTTTTTAGCAGAGGACTTCTTGCAGCAAATGACTGTGTTTTGCCTAGAGCTTTCCGTTATTTATACTTGTTTCGCCTCCTGCTCTGCTGTTTGTCTCCTCGTCCACGAATTCTCTTTTCATGCACCACACCTGGTCCTTGTTCTTCCTGACATCCCCTTGCTCAGAATCCCTTGAGTCATTCTTAGTCCTTCTCCCTGGCTCATTCAGCATTTTCTGGCTTTACTGATCCTTGAATCCCTGAGAGTTCTAAGTTAAAAGGCAGAGCTTGTGATGCCTGTGACAAACAAACTCTGGGGCCCTGTTCCCAGAGAAAAAACCAGCTCTAAACTCAGCCATGACAGGATTCTTCCCTTGCCTTTACCACCCAGCCCCCTCAGTTCCTGCTGATTCTTCCTCCTAAATATGTCTTTAATCTGTGCCCTCTCCCCTGTCCCACCATTTCTGCCACAGACCAAGAGAGCCATTACCTGTTTTCTACTGCAATAGCCCTGTCTGTGATTCTCCACCCTCTCCTAGGAGCTTCCCTCAACAGCTCCCCACCATTCTCTATCCTGCCTCCAGACAGATATTTTCAAATTTTTTTTTTCAACGTTTATTTTATCTTTGGGACAGAGAGAGACAGAGCATGAACGGGGGAGGGGCAGAGAGAGAGGGAGACACAGAATCGGAAACAGGCTCCAGGCTCCGAGCCATCAGCCCAGAGCCTGACGCGGGGCTCGAACTCACGGACCGCGAGATCGTGACCTGGCTGAAGTCGGACGCTTAACCGACTGCGCCACCCAGGCGCCCCAGACAGATATTTTCAAAATGCAAGCTTAACTGTCAGTGTGACTGCAAGATTCAAACACCGCTGAGCGACCTCTGCTGTCCGACTCGTTCATCCTAGCAGAGGTTGTCAGGACTGGTTGCATGTTAGCTTTGAAAGGCTCCAGGCACAGGGCTCAGCTGAGACCCACTGAGGCAGAGTCCCTGGAGGTTAAGCGGGCACCGAGCTGAGAACCAGCACTCACAGGGCCAACTGTCCCTGCCATCTCTCTAGCCTCCTCATCAATCACTCCTCTCCCTCCCTCACCCATGCCACACCCCACCCATTCCTGTCCTTGCCACCAAGTTCCCTTTTCCCGAGGTGCCCTGCCCCCCTCGGGCCTCTCTATCCTCCCTGACACACTCAGACTTCTTCCTACCTGACCTAATGCTGATGTCACGCCCTTGACACTTGCTCCACAGTGACAGTCCATACCCCTGTTGACTCACTCTCCCCGACGTGCTACCAGCTGCCATGGTTTGTCCCCACGGCTGTCCAACTGTCAGCACCACGCCACGGGCTGCTGGAGGGCAGGGCCTGTGCTCTGTCCATGACCGCTTAGCTAGCAGTTTGCGTGGGACAGAAGACGGCTTGGGAGCTTTAGCACGTGCTTGGTACTTCCGTCCTTGCTTCTGCCCTCCTGCCTGGTTTGCAACCTGGCCCTGCGGTGACAGACTTTGTCTTCTCTGGTTTGTCCCAAAGGGCAGGGATTGCCCCTTAAGCTTCAAAACCCTGATGGCTCATAATCTGACTCTGAGGAAAATGGCCTCTGCAGAGCAGGTTTGTGCAGGAACCCATTCCCAGGGGCGGGGGCTACCAGAGCTGGTCTCATTCCAGTGAGGCCAGGCACAGACATTTAGGGCTAGAACGTTCTCCTCGGTCAGATGAACAGCCTTTAAAAATGAGCTCATCCTGACTTCTTCTCTGCCCCCCCTTAAGGGTCAGCTGAGGTTTCCCCTGCCAGTCCTCCGGGCGGCACGGCTCCCACGGCAGTTTCCAGGTCCCGGCAAGTCCTCATCTTGGCCGGTGGTGGAGAAATGCTGCGGTCAGGGGACACAGAGGTGTGTGGGGGGCATCACAGGTCCAGAGCAGAGAGACCAGCAGCAGGCGACCCCTACACCAGAGCTTACTCCAAGAGTGGTCAATCTGGCGGCAGCCCCAGCCCAGACCTACTGAGTCACAAGACCTAAGGATGAGGCCCAGCAACCTGCGCTCTACCCAGCACGTTTACCAAGCATTCACCAACCCCCATGGGGAATTTTTGCCTGCCACGCACCAGCCCCAGCTCTGAGTCACCCCGAGGTTCGGTCCACTGCGTCCACTGGGTTGAGCGCCAGGCTCCTGAATCGCCAAGGTGAGGGCGGGACTAGTGCAGTTTCTTCGCTTCCGCAGCACCAGTACTTACAGCAGAAGCTGGCTCCTAACGGGGCTCCATCAGCTTTTGTGGAATCAATGAGAGTGAACGAATGAATGACAGTCCACACGCCGTCTGGCTTGCTCACCTCTGTGTCTCACCTGTGTCCCCCTCCCGCCCAGGGCACAGCACACACCCTGGCGAGAAGCAGGCAGACACACACACACTCACCGAATTCCTGTTTAGACCGCCCTCACCAGATCTAGCAACAAGCACTGCGGCATTGTGCGTATGGGGGGGCGCGGGCGGTGCTGAAAGCCTACAAGGGGGACATAACCCGTTTGGGGCATACAGCTTGGCCCTCGGCCGGAGGTTAAACCCTGGACAACCTGAGGCAGTGAACAACTCCCCGGGCCTGGGGCGGCGCTGAAGCTTTTAGGGCACATGCCTCCGCTCCCACTCATCTCATCTCTCCAGGTTCCAAATACCACGATTCGCCGTCTCGCAAGTATGAAACGGCAGGCCGACCGCATTCCATGGTGATGCACAAGTTGTACCTTCACACGCACTTGGGTTGAATTTAGAATTCAAGCGCACTGATGTGAGTTAAATAACACAAGGCAAATTTTTTAAAAACCAGGTGTTGTTTTTTTTCTTGACTCAGAATGTAAGTTACTTTTAATAATGATCATTGACTTCACTACAGAGAAACTTTCCAAAGGGGTAGGAAAGTAAACCCAAAGGACCCGACCTGTCAAGTGCCTGAGCAAACAAGAAGCTTCTACTGGGCACCTTCAGAACACCTACAGGCCCAACAGTGTGGGGGCCCAGGGAAAGGGGCAGGGCTGAAGACTTGAGGGCATGAAAGAGAGTCACTGAAGAGTCTTTGGGAGGGACCAATCACCAAAAGAGTCCAGTTATTTAAAGCTGAAACGAGTGAGAATTTATTCACAACATATGCAGATCTCTGAAAGTGATTATGCAAATATGTGGGAAGGGGGAACTTGAAAAGGGGGGTAACACGGAAGCTTGGTTCCCAGCCTGCTGGATACTGGTCACAACTTAGCTCAATGTGAATCAGTCTTGGTCCCTTTGTTCTTTCTCCTGATCTAGCATTTTTTAAACAGGTGAAGATTTATACCTTTTTCCTCAAATCCCAGTGGTCATGGGAGGTAACAAGCATCAGACTATGTTAAGCCCCTTGGTCATCAAATAGAACCCCTCCTTGGTATGGCTTTCTAGAGAAAAGATATATGTACACACACACACACACACACACACACACACACACACACACACACACACACCAACTGGTGAAGTGCTAGATGATTCTTTTCCCTTCCCCCTACTCCCCAATCCCATATATTTGCTACTGAAGACTGACGAACTTGCAGTCCGGTGTTCTTTCTCATATATACTATTGTGTTGATTTGCAGGTCCCCAATACAGATGGGCAGAAATGCAGGTGACAGAGACCTGTGTGGTCTGAAGTTTGGTCACACACTTTGTCCTGGAGGTTACCCAGCCATCTCAGAAACCAGAGGCCAGGAGTATCCCTCAAACTTCCATTAACCAGTCACCACTACCCACCTTGCCCCAAGCCTACATAGCCCCAACCCTGGGCTGGTCTTGTCTCGTGTGATGACTGTTCAAATAGGCCATCAGAACATTCTCGAATTTTCTCCTAGTGTCCGCTTCTTTCTGTCCAGGACGTGCTCTCCACTGTAGCCATGAGGGCGGATTTTCAACTCCACATAAGGAATGGAGAATTCATGTCCTTTCCATGGCTCCCAGTTCACCCCCTACATAGGAAGAAAGAAAGAAAGAAAGAAAGAAAGAAAGAAAGAAAGAAAGAAAGAAAGAAAGAAAGAAAGAAAGAAAGAAAGAAAGAAAGTAAGTCAACATCAAGAAAAGGCACTAGGGAGGAGGGTGGGATGGGTTAAGGTACAAGGTACAAAGGAACGCTTCTTTGCAGGGAGGGGAGGGGAGGAGAGGACCACACCCTCTCTGCTTAAGGAAGACAGGTGGTTACTGGGGTAGTTATGATAAGGGAAGTACAGCTGAATCTAGAAACATGTGCCCTCCCTGTTGGGATGAGCACTGGGTATTGTTGTATGGAAACCGACTTGATAAATTATATTTAATATAAAAAATTAAAAACTAATAAAAAAAAATAGAAACATGTGCCCTCTGCTGGGCAGCTGAAGTTAGGCTGATGACTCAGAAGCCCCCACCACCTCCACCTGGTGGTTGGAAGGATAGGGTGTGAGGATAGGGGGTGAGCCCAGGGGGCCGGGGAGCCCGAGGCAGCAAAGCTAACACAGGGTCAACCTGGCCAGCAACAGGCACAGTATCTTTGCCTCACTCTTTTCCTTTCCAAAAAATTAAAGGCAAAAATAAACATATTAATTGGCCAATTGTGTAAAATCATTTTCAATTTAAACTGTTTAGATACTAGCTCTGGGGTAACGAATAGCCTGCTGAAAACTAAATTTCATTTTATGTTTTTTGACTGGTGAGCGTAATAATATTTAATTCACTTAATAACCTTGCAACCTGGCCAATAAAGAGCCCAAGTGACCAATTTTATGTATTTTAATTTGTGAGGTAAATAATAAACAAGAAGCTAAATGCCTTGCAGACTGTGAAAAGCACATTAACCAGATGAATGTCTTTTATTAGCAAATATGGGGATGGTTTAGGGCATGCTGGCTGCTCATTTCAAATATTTGATCTCTGATCACAGGCTTTCCTGAGTCAGCCCATATGCTGCCACCATGATTCATGGACCCACCCTCCTTGGCCTCCCTGGGGGAACATTTCTTCTTCCCTTTGAAAAATCACACAAGGATTGGGAGCCCCCCCCCCCCCCCGGTCTGGTCAGGGCCAAAGTAATCAAACTGTACCTGGACTTGAGATGAGCTAATATTTACAGTGACACCAGTTATAAGGTAAGTTCTGGGGAGCGGTGGCTTCCTGAAGGCTAGAATAGACCCAGGGTGGGAAGTTAGAAACCCAAGGTGGGGAGAAGCTCATGGCAACAAGACGCCATTTTCAAGAAGATGTGTGGGAGCAGTCAGGAGATGCCTGGCAAGGAGTCAAGATGATGTCCATGGGTCATGGAGGTTTGAGAAATCACTGGTAGGAAAGTTTCAGAGCAAGGAAGGGGAGAGGAGCCATCAAGAACTCTCAGTCCTGGGTGCACCTCCTGAAATGGAGAGAGAAGTTTAGCACAACACTCTGGGTAGACTCTGAGTGGCTCTGGATGAAGTGGACCCAAAAGTGGGTCAGATCAAAGACAGAAAAAACTTGTTTCCTGGTGATCAAAGGACTTGAGGCAAATAGTTGTGGTTTCACTGGGAGAACAACTAGAAAGAATTCTGAAGTTATGAATAGAATGTTAGCTCCCACCTGCCCCCAAGGCATATGTTGAAGTCCTAACCCCCAAAGTGGTTGTCTCTGGAGGTGGGACTTGGGGAGGTAATCAGGGTTGATGAGATCATGAGGGTGGGTCCCCCATGATGGGATTAGTGCCCTTGTAAGAAAAGGAAGAGAGATGAGAGCTCTCTCTCTCTCTCTCTCTCTCCACCATAGGAGGACACAGTGAAAAGGCCACCATCCGCAAGACAGAAAGAGAGCTTTCACCAGGAACCGAATCTGCTAGCAGGCAACTTGATTGTGGACTTCCTACCCTCCAGAACTGAGAAACAAATGTGTCTCGTTCCAGCCACCCAGCCCATGGTATTTTGTTACAAAGACAGTGTCCATGGGTGGCCCGGAAACAGATGGTGCATAATCCATGTCACCTGTCTCTGTCCAGCAGTGGGCAGCCTGAGCTCCCACCCACCTACACTAAGTTTGCAGCTCTGGTGGGAATGCAGAGTGGGGAAGGGCTGCAGCGGGTGGGCAGGGGAGGCCTTGACCTCCAGGCCATAGAGCCTGGAGAAGAAGCCCCACTGCCCCGACTGGGAGCATCAGAAGGAGAGAGGTAGCCAAACCAGCGTGGAGAGTGTCACTTTGGGAACGCAAAGCTTTGGGCAGAGCTTGGAACAAAAAAAGTGCACCTGTCGCCTACCTCACTGTGTTTGGTCTCCCCGTATCTGCCGTTGGGGTTGGCCAAGTGGCAGTTCTTATACCACCAGCCACCATGATGTGTCAGGGCACAGTTGCTGAGGGCAATATCGTTGTCTCTGTCAAAAGTTGTAAACTTCCATCCGTTGTGGTAAGTAAGAGCATCCCCTGCGGGAGAGGAGAGATGAGGGGTGAACGGTGAAGTTCGGCCGCTGAGATGGTGATGGAACTCTGGGCTCAGCAGGACAATCTCTGGGCATGAAAACGCCAAAGATCTAGCCATTTATGTCACAGGTAAATCACTCGTCTCTGAAAACGGCCAAGGTGAGGACATGATACAGATAAAGAGATTCTCCTTCCTGGCCTGTCACCCAAACTTCAGGCCTGTTTCTCCAATAGCTTCCAACAGCTTGCTCCCTTCCAGCATTTTCACTCAGAGGCTACACAGTCACGTAAAATAACCAAACATCTGAAACCAAACTCGTCGGCTCTCCTCCCAGCACCTGACCACCCCTCTCCCATATTCCCTGCCCTCACTCAGCCATCCTCTTAGCCACCCCAGCCTCGAACTCCGAGCCACATTTGCCAATCCCATGTACCCCTCTATGGAGCCCTTCTTCCTGAGGATCACTCACAGATGGCCTCACTCCTGGGGCTGCCACACGGCCTGCTCTCCTCTCCTCGGGCCTGCATCAACACGACAGCCCTCCCGGCCTTCCTGAAGCATAAGTGTCCACTTTCATGCTCTCAGGTCAATGTCCTTCCCACCACCCACCACAGAGAAGGAGCCGCTCCTCCTTGCTTGGCTTTGCAGCCTGTAATTTGGCTTGTACCCTTCGCACCATCTCCTGGCCCGCTGTCCCCACAGGCACACACGGCTTGTGCAGCAGACAGGTCTGCCCTCCATGCCTCTGCCCTCCCCGGTCCAACTCCTAAACACCCCTCAAAGCCCAGCTGGACCCCACTCCTGAGGAAGGGTCGGTCTCCTTAATAATCCTCCCACACCGCCTCCCAGCACACACTCCCGAGTTTCCCAGGCCCTCCTGGCACATATATACAGTTCAGTGCTTCATTACATCCTGTCTGGAAATCCGCTTGAATCATCTGACTTGTATTTCTACCATTTCCCCCATGGTATGTACCATCTTTGTATCAGTTTAATTCTTAATTCAGCTCATAAAAGGTGACAAGGGCCTGAATCAATCCTAAGTTGTGTTCCTATCATGACAACACTTAGGTTTTCATCTGACCCCTGAGCTACCGACCACCTTCACATCCGTATCCTCCCCCTCTGTCCCCACGACAGCCTACAAGGTGGGCCAGGCAGCCGGCAGTCCCATGAGGAGACAGACTCACAGAGGTTAGACTCTGGGGACTTGTCAAGGTCCCACTGTCCCCAGATAGTAGGGCCGGGACTCAAACCTCAGTCCTCAGATTCCCAGTCCAGGGTCCTCCCTGACACACCAACTTGCCTGCGGCTGCCTTATTTCAGTAGAGACCTTTAATTACTTGAACCAGAGCAGGCCGTCTCTGGTTCTCCCGGTGTGGCCCCTGGACCAGCAGCATCAGCAGCACCTGGGAATTTGTTAGAAAGGCACATTCTCAGCTCCACCCCACCCCGGATCCACAGAACCAGAAACTCCGAGGCAGTACCCGCCTGCAGTCTGCATTTTCACAAGCTCTTCTGAGGACAACAAGCCCTTCAGAACGTCGGTCTGCAACTTCCTTCATTTATTCAGGAAACATGAGAACACCTGCTGGGCCCAGCACCACGCTCAGCCCTGGGAAAACAGATGGAGGAGATCCCCACCCTCAAGAACTTAGTTGGGGGAGGAAGGGGGCAGATGTATGTAAAGAGTTAACAACACATTATGAAAAGGGAAGGTCCCAGATTGTCCCAGATTGTCCGTCTGACTTTGCAGCTTGAACAATGGCTCCTTGATGGCTTCCCCGGCGAAAGCAGGAGAGTGAGAGCAGGGGACACAGGCCATTCCTGCTAAGACAGCTGAAGGGCCCCTGCCCCCAAGAGTTTCCTCCAACTGAGGAAAGGCGTGTAGTCGCTGGATTCATACACATCTCTCTCCCCTTCAGCTCTCTAGCAGACAGTTAACTACAGCTTAAAATAACACGCGATGGCTCCCTTGGTGACACTCTTTTAATGAGCTCAGCTTACCGAATGCGCGTCTAAAGTTCCCAGAGCTGTTTCCTAAGAATCTGTGCGGAGGCTGTTTCTTAATGATTTGTTCACAGTTATCGAACCTTAGGCACTGGGATCAAGGAAAGCGAAGCAGGTTTCGGACTAAGTGTGGCAGTTTATTCCATGATGGATTTGCTCCCTTCCAGAAAATGAAGCCATGCTGATGTTCAGAGCATGGACAGCGAGGATAGTCATGAATCAAGAAATTGCTTTGCTCTGGTCGTCAGTCCCCAGCCAACACGGTGTTCTGATCTATTAAGCTTATCTCCCTAAGTAAGATAAAGTAGAAAAGCCAGTGGTCGTCAGACCCTCTCTCTTCTATCAGAGTTTGAGGAGAAAACATTGGATGAGAAATAAGCAGCCTTAACTTCTAGTACAATGGCTTTGGGTGGGCGGCTGGCTCCCCTCAGGAGGTGCGTGTGGGGTTGGTGGCGACCCCATAAGAGCCCTGGGTGGGGCCGCTGAGCTGGTTATCACCCATCTTGTCAAAACATCACTCCAAGATCAGCTCTCCTCCTGCACCTCCTGAGTCGGGAAGGATGACCCAGGCAGCTGAGCCGCCTCAGACCCCAAGAAGCCATCGACATCACATCCCTTTTAAGTCACACAAGACTGTCTGGACCTTGAACCCTGGGAACAGGAATGGGCCCATGGAAGTGGATGTGTGCCATTTCTAGCTTTCCCTTGTGTCCACGAACCCAACACTTGTTTCGCCTTTAAGTACCAGTATTTAAGGGGCGCCTGGGTGGCTCAGTCAGTTAAGTGTCTGACATTGGCTCAGGTCACCATCTCACAGTTCATGGGTTCGAGCCCTGCACTGGGCTCTGTGCTGACAGCTCAGAGCCTGGAGCCTGCTTCGGATTCTCTGTCTCCTTCTCTCTCTGCCCCTCATCCATTCACACTCTCTCTTTCTCTCAAAGATAAATAAATAGTTAAAAAAATTCTAAGTACCAGTGTTAAAGAATCTGTTTCAAAGCAAGAAAGGCACTGGCATTTGTGTAGAACAATTCCTCACCGTGGACAGTCAGCATCCCTGGCCCGGGCCCACTGAATGCTGGTGGCATTCCTTAGTCACGCTTCCAAGTGCCCCCAGGGCGTGAACCCATCATCCCTGATTGGACATCCCCAAGTCTCGTGTCGATGGGATTGAACCCAGCTGTAAATGATGGGTCAGCCCATAGAAGTCGCTCTGCGCCACTCCAAATGTCCGTGTTTTCACCATCACCTCTCCAGAGACGAACAGCGTCTTATAGGCAAAGCTCATTAGATGTCCTCCCGGCCCTGCTCCAAGATCCAGAATCGGAAACTATATTCACCTGGCACTTCCTTGCTGGGCTCTCCTTCAAAGGGGAATAATGGGCTCTCTGACAGGACTTCAGGGAAGCAGAAGTCGGGGGCCCACCTGCACAGTGTGAGTCAGAGTGGTCCTGACTGACACGTTTCCCCCAGGGTCCCACATGCCCAATCCTAATCAGAGCTCCAATGGGGACAGCCAGCACATGCACAGAGACATCAAACCCTTCACCTTCTATTTGGGTGCTATGTCCTCTAAACAGCACCTCATCATTTAGGATGTGAGTGGTCAGAAGCTTCCTAAATTTCAAAACTCTCCTGGGGACAAATCAGCCTATACAAGGAAAGCTAAAACTCCACTAAGCCCACCACTCAATTTCAGAGTGTCCAAGTAGGAACGGCACGTATGCGGAGACCAGAGTGCTGCCAAAATGTGGTGTGGTCTGAAAGTCTCCCGAGGCCTCCTATTAGAAAAGGCATCTTCCGCTGACCAGCACTGTGGGCCTGAACAACCTCAGAATGGCAATTATCCCCTAATCACACTTAAAATGCAAATAGAGTCCCTGGGAGGAGGATCACGTTAATTCACGAACATATTGACTCCTTTTCACTCCTTTCCCCATTAGCATCAGTTCATTTCCCAGTTATTTTTGGGCGGCCCTCGTGGGCAGGCCTGAGTGATGTCCCCACTTGGGAGCTGGGGGCACTGGGATTCCGGGAGAGATGTAGGAACTCCGCATCTTGTCCAAGGAAGATCCCATGAATGGAGTCTCCGGAGGCTGGGAATCTTTAGCCCGAGAAAGGCAGACCGACTTGATCTCCACGGTCAGTAGTGAACGGCAAGAAGAAGGAAGACCAGCTATCCTCCATGTGGACTGCGCAGGACAGGAGGGGCCCGAGGGGTCTCAGGGAGCCTGTGATGTATGCACCCCTCACACCTAATGGTTGGAGATCCAGGAATGAGCCATCAGCCATGTGGTCTGATTTCATCCAGAACTGGGGAAAAGGTAGGCAGAGTGCTGAGTGGTCAAAACAGCATCTCTCCATCCCTCCCCACCACCCCCCCCCCCCGATTCGGTTTTATCGTCACAACCCCAGGAAGGTCCATCTGTGTTTCCCAACTATTTTAACTGCCTCGTTCCTATGCCTGCCTTTCACGTTTCGTACTGTACTGTGAGCAGATGAAGTGCAGCGTACTCAACATCCAGAAACTGTATAGCAAGTAGAAAAGGGTTGCCCAGCCTGTTTCACCTATGGAGACCCCAGACCCCCAGAGAGAAGTGACAGCTCTTCTAGCAATGGTCCGTTTTTTCTTCAAGGATTTTCCCTGAAACACTGCACTTATCTTTGCACGCTTCCCCCACCCACCCCCTCAGAACGCTTGAACAATTCTGCCATGTCTGTCACCCAAACTCTTCATGCGCTAGTAGGTGCCTACCCCTCCCTCTTTGTCTCCTCCCATGTCCCCATGTCAGTAGACCCACCCCTTCACCGGCCCCTGTGCAAACTCCCTGGGTCTCAGGGACTATCCCCTACACTATGAAACATCCATAATATCACACTGAAAGATCTTGCTAGCAACATCACATTTTAGCAAATGCAAAATTCTTGTGATTAAAAAAAAACAAAACAATTAAATTATAAGACCTAAAAGTAACTTTGCATTAGCTACTGGCCACTTCGGATCACACTCCAGAGGCATCTGTTCACAGTCCTCCACTGTTAGGGGAGGAGGAGTGGCCTGAGTGGCCTCAGGCTTCAAGGGCACACCCCAGTACCCTTGCTTCTGCTCGGTCCTTGCTCACCATGGACTCCCCTGGGCCGGGGGGCCCTTCTTTGTTTCCCATCTAAGTCCCACCCTCTCAGACCCAGCTCCTGCCTCCTGCCCTGGGGGAAGCTCCCTTCAACAGCCTCAGCGTACCCACCTTGTCGCATCCTGTAGCTCCTTATTCTCCTCACCACTAGGTGACACTTTGCAAAAGTTACTTTATATTATTACTTATCTATTTACATGACCGCCTAAGGGGAGCAACCAGGTCCTATAGAGTCAGTGGATCCGACTGGTAACACATCCCTACAGTCACACCAAAGTCAAAAACGTGCAAAATCAAACGACTTGTTAGGGAATTTTTAAAAACTATAAATGTAAGTTTAAAATATATTAAAACAACCACCACCTTCCCCTCTTAAATAGAAAACTCAACGGTAAAATCCCAGTATTTCAGTCATGTTGCTTATGCTGTTCTCTTCCTTCACAACCGACCACACCATCGACTGGCTTGCATCCAATGAGCAGCCAATCAAGGTTAGAGATTCCCTGCTTTCGGCTGAACTGCTAATTTCTGGGTTGTCACAGTTCTATGAGGTTAATGTGACCTTCCTTCTTCTTGTTTGAATCAGCCCTGTCATTTTTTTCTTTACTTATGGTAAAGTGCTGCAAAATATTCAAATAACACACACACACACACACACACACACACACACACACACTCTTCTGTGCAAGGACAGCAGCCATACTGCTGAAGCCCAGTGCAAGGTGGGCAGGCACCATGGATCACTCAGGATGCGGGTTCATTGGCCAATGCACAGCAGCCTGAACCAGGGGAGTGTAAGAGGAGGGTTTTTACTGGTGGGGGGATCAATGTGTAATGTACAAAATTCCCAACTTTCAGATGGTCAAGGATTGCTTTAACATACCTGTTTACTGCTCACCCCCTGTAGGGCATCATGCCTGAGGGGCCTCGATCATCAATGATCAATGAGGACAAGTCACCTTCACAGAGCAGTATCGCATCCCCCAGATCCATGGCCCGTGGCAAACCGATCCTCAGACCCACGGGCTCGAGCCCGAGACCCTGGCAGGGGGGGAGATGCTTTTGCTTACCGGCCGTGCCTCTGTATTTCCCGACTGAGAGCTTGTACCGCTCCTTGCTGGAGGCCACCTGGAAGAAATCATACACGGCATAGGCGGATTCGTTGGCTGTCTGTAGGTCCACTCTCACCTCATACCGGGTGGCAGTGCCAGTGGTGAGGTTGTGCAGCTGGTCGAGTCCTAAAAATAAAGCAGGCAATCCCAATAACCAATCAACCTACGTGTGCAAGCGCCCACCTACCAGCAGCTGAGATGTTCGGCACCAAAAGTCACCTTAGCCTTCACCACCTCTGCTAATGGGCACTTCCTCACGCTATCTCTTTTGGGGGACCCATTTTCTCATCCTGTTATCTCTCTGGCACAGCCATATTAACGAGTGTGGAAACCACGTCCTGTGAGAAAGAGCGGTGGAGGGTAATCACTGGTGAACCTGCCCCCACACTCCTTCTCTCTAAAGTAGATGCACTTCTACTTATCATCCCCTTATCTCACCAAGCAGAAGAGGGCATCAGATGCCACCGTAAGGTCTCTGGAGGAATTTTGCACCAAGAAAACCACATCATCACCTACTCTACCTGACACTGGGTCTCCAGATTATGATTTTTTCATTCTCCATTTCCCAGTGGGTGCTTTCAGCTAGTTCACTCTCTATGAGCATCTGCTCCAGAAAAGAGCAGAAGAGAAGGGGAAAAAACAATCCCCATAATGATGGGCATTACTAGTAGAATTTCAGGGACTACTGGTATGACCTCCCAATAATAGCCCAGAATCCCAATCAGTCAACTATTTTTCTACTATGGTTTCTAAGATGTGCAGGCTCCAGGCAGATCCTGTGGAGCTCAGATACAGCATAAAGACCACCTGTGACAGCCACACCCACTCACAATCCCAGCACTTGAGAACCTTCCTAGCAACATGTCCCCACCAACACCTTGGTGGGTAGGTTCCTCAGGGTATCCTGTCCCTGTCACTGAAACATCTTCCTGAACGTGGGGAGCCTTCACAAGCCACCCAAGCAGCTTTTGAAGGGAGATGTCCCTTCCACAGCACAGCCCTTCCGGAATCTCAGAGTTCATACCAAGCCAGAACTCCTTCATGGGGTCCCCAAAGCCTTCCACGTAGGTCCGCCAACGCTTGAAGAAATCCAGCTGTCCAGTGTTGCGCCTTTGGAAGACCTGCAAAGGGAGATGGACTTTTCACTCTGACGCACTTGGACAGATGTCACTGAGTGAAGGAGGGCAGCAGCTTGGACTGGGGCTGCCCCGAGGTCAGACAGAAGCAGAGAGAAGGTCACACTGATGGATGTGGTGACAGGTTGAAAGTGGAACTGAAAGAGAAGTCAGGAGTGATTCTTGTGGTTTGGGCTTGCGGCACTGGGTGGCTGTTCCCTCAGCTACTGGCGGAGATGGGGGCTCTGAGAGAAGACAGGTTCTGCAGGTGCATCACGAGCTCACTTGGGACAAGGTAAGTGAGGGTCACCCCCAAGGTGCCCTGGCGAATGGGGAGGCCATAGTGGCAGATGAGTGAAGGACTAGGGTTCTGAAGAGAGATCTAGGCCAGACTTACAAAGGTAAGCATGTGTCTCAGATGATGCTAAGTGCCCACCAAGACCCATTTCACTTTCCTCTCCCCAAAAACACAGGGAATCTTCCTTCTCCAGGCTCCCTTGCAGTTAAGCTGGAGCCATGTGACTCATTCTAGCCAAAGGGCCGTAAGTGGGAGTGCAGGAGGGCAGGAGGGCTCTCCATGCTCCCTCTTCCATTGCCATGCATCACGGGGCCTTGGTGAAGGCCACATGACCACAGAGCAGAGCCATGAGCTGGAATCAGCCTGAATCCTGAGTCACCACTTAGAAGTGACTGCCAAACCCCCAGAAGATTGCACACATGGGAAGAAACTTTTTATGTCTCAAATCATTGGAATCTGGTGGTGGTGTTTACTGCAGCAAGGCCTGCTCTATCCTAATGAATACAGAAAGCCACGGGGACACAGATCGTAAAGTGGAGCCACTGGAGAGGATGAGATGACCTGGGAAGAAAGAGTACCTAAAAAGAGAAAAGGGCCTAGAATCAAGACTCGGGGACCACCAATACGCAGCAGCCAGGTGCAGAAGGATGTGTTCATTAAGGAGAACGTTCATGAAGGACAATTAGGAAAGCATGGAACCACAAAGACCACAGAGAGAAAAGTGTGGCCGAATAGTGTCAACGGCAGGTAAGCAGTCAAGGGACACGTGGCCTAAGGAACATGTCCATAGAATTTAGTGAGACAGAAGTCGTGAGTGACTCTAGCAAAGGCTGCACTGGAGACAGACAAGGGCAGAAGCCAAAATGGAGTGGGCTGAAGAGTGAGTGGGAAGTGAGAAAATGGAGACAGACTTGGGTACTATTTCATGAAAATATGTGCTGCCTTCTTTTCAAAATCTCCTCTCTTTGGGGAAGGAAGGCAGTTCCTGTCAGAGTAAACTGGACTCGTTTATATGAGGTAAACCTGAAAAGGAGCTACAAGCTAAACACACCTGTATATCCTACGAGAAGTGATACTAATTGATGTCATTCCTCGTGACCTTGAAAGACAGCCATGCTAACCGCCATCCTAGCTAACCTCAGAAATGATTCTGGAATTCTGGAAGGCTGGAATGGCATCTTTGTCTCCACCTACTTTCCTCTGTAGTCATTCGAATACAGAAGCCCCAACACAAAACCCCATCTCCCTCCTTTCCACCATGCTTCATAGCGGGTTCCTTGACGTGAAACACAATTATTTTGAATTTGGTAAGGTACACCTCCTAATATTTCTGTGTTCTTTACATTTTTTCTGGGAGGGAGGGAGAACAGAACAGGGGTCCCGCAACAGTGCTGAAATCTCCTCATGGGAGCTAACGTTTAACTCCTTCTGAAGCACCAACCCACCCCTGCTGGCCCAGGAAGCCCTGAACTAGGGCATCAAATGGCGGGAGAGCCCTGGGCTCTGAGGCAGACCATGGCCACTGCCTGGCCAGGGGCTGGTGAGTCAGTCATCTCTATCACTGAGCCTCGGTCGGTCAGCTTGGTGACAAACAGGGTTAGAAGCGGGAAGGAAGTGTTTATCTCACAGGTGCTAGGAGAACTCAATGAAATGGCAAGTGTAAAAACATTCTACAATACCCAGGTGCTGAGCAGGACTTAGGGAACGATCGGGCCCATAATTACATACTGCATTAACACTGTTGTTCCTGTCCCCTTTTGTCCTTATTTTAGAGACTGTCACTCCTCTCTTGGCTCCCTTCATTTCTTTACTTACTGACCCACTTGTGTAACTACCATTTACTGAGCATTTTGTTAAGGGCTGGATACAGGGCGAGTATACATGATGCCATTTTACGGATGTGAAAGTTCAGAAAAGCAATTAGCCAGATTAAATAATAATCAGCTTATTATGTAATGACTGATGCAAGGATAAAACATTGATCTCATCTTTTATAAGAACATTTGAAAATACCAGCTTTTACGGAGTCTATTTTCCAAAAATCATTTCTTAAGATTCTGGGGAGCTAACTGGTCATTTCCTAGCATGGTGCCTGTTCCAGTACCTTCCCAGGGACACTTCCTATACCATGGACAGTGGAATCCCAGGGCAGAAGTGTTACCAATGTTTGGTTCCTTGTACACCGGGTCAAATTACATTCCCACTAACATAATTAGTTATAGTACAAGATCAGGCTCAAATTTGATTCTGCCTTCCTAGGAGAGATGCATTACAAAGGCATTCTCCAATCAATGAATAGAGTACCTAAGCATGATAGGGGTTTTTCCCACTGATATATATTTGTATATACATATATGTTTAATAATGTTAATAATGTAAATAATGTTACTAATGTAAATATATATACATATATATTTAATAATGTTTCAGCTTAGTGAGGAAAACTCCAGAAAAATGGTTCCGATGCTCTCTCCATCGCCATTTAGACCCAGCTCTGCCCTTACTACCTGTGTCCTTCGGCAACTTAGTGAACCTTGACAAGCCTCACTTTTCTAAACTATTAGATCAAGATGTTAATAGCCCATTTGTCATTCTCTTAAACTGAGGCTGTAGCAAGATCATTAATCATGATAAATCATGAAAGTGTGAAGGCCAGAGACTGGCACATACTGATACAAGTTATTATTATATCTCAATAAATGTTAGTTTGCATTTTATTGTGTCAGATTCCAAATGAACTGACCCACCATGAGCATTTGCACATCTTGATCAGGCAGCGTGACTGGACTCCCAGAGAATCTAGTCCATTCCCCTTCTATGAGATGAAAACACCTGATGGTGGACTGTCTGGGATAACAAGAGCCACTCAGCAAAGAAGTCTCAAGGCGGGCAACATGTCTCAAGACAGAACTGTCACTGCACTCTAGAACTTACTCAACGTCCTGACTCAATTGGGAGAAAAAAATGAAAATCTCATTTAATTGCCTGTGGAAATAGCTTCTCATGTAGTCCTTAAGACTTGCAAGATGGAGAACAAAGACGGAAATACCTGAGGCACCTAAGTGCTCCTGGATTGTCTTCATCCTGGCCTGCCTCCTGTGGTATCAGCTACCACGGGGTAGAGTTCTTCAGGCCTCTTAAACATAAGGAGTTCCTGCTGCCCCATGGAGGAAAATTTCCTTAAAAGGATTTTAGAAGCTCAATTTAAAAGAGCCACGTACTGAGGTCATCTCTCAGTGACAAAAGATCCTTGAACCCCAAATCAGGGACAACGCCAGTAAAAGATTTGGTGCAGAAGTGCTCAGGACTCCGCATGTGATCGCTTTGAAGAGGGCCCTACAGAATCTCAGTTCGTGTATTATCTTCAGGAGTCTGGGTCAGAACACAAGACTTGGGAGGGGGTGAAGGATTAGTTCACCGGTATTGGTTAGAACATAGAGGGATTTTATTACTTCTGGAATTGACCTCAGTTTCCTGGTAAGGGTCCTTGGCATGAGCAGGCCCCAGAAGGCAAGCTCCTTGAGAGCAGGGATTCACTACTGGTTCTTGAGTATATAAAACAGTGCTTGACACACAATAGGCACACAATAAGTAATTTTGGAAAAAATCTTGGGGATTCCCAGGTGGACACACCGGCAGGTATCTTTCTAGAGGTTGCCCTAGACAAACGTCTCCTTCCCGATGGGAGGCTGGCTTTCAAAAAGGCCACACTAGACAACACAAACATTCTGCCAATGGTCAGTTATGGACACAGACGCAGGATACTGGCTTCAGGCCTGAAGAGACCCGACGCTGACAACCGTGCTGATGCAAAGCAGCAGGGACAGCTCAATGGCTCTGCTCAGGTAGAAAACCCTCCCGTGCTACAAGGTGTTCGGTTATTTTTACAAATCAATCAGGAATTTCTCCCATCCAATCCAGTTCCTGCCTTTCAGCCATCAGATGCAGCTGTGCGGATAATAAGTTTTCTTCACTGCTGCTTAGCGGATGGTATCATTTTACCCGTGGCTGCTCAAGTGTCTTTGGTCTCCCAGGCCCCTGAGCGAACGTGTAAATGAATATAGTCTGAGCACTAGGAGATCATGCTTTCTCCTTCCCAGAGTGAGCTCCGGATGCACAGCAGGTTAAGGCCGCATGCTGGTCTGGAGTAGTGAGAGCCTCTAGCTGTTCAGGCACTGGGAGAAGGGGGTGGGGGGAGAAGGAAGGATCAGATCGAAACCCTCAGAGACAGCTCATCATATAATTGGATCAGGCTGATGCAATCAAAGTAGGTGCCATGTGGTGGGAGCAGACAACGGCCGGAGGGAATAAACCTCCACACAGAAGGACCATCAGCACGTTGCCAAGTTGCCCTCTTTCAGGCTTTAGCCTTCAAAGCAAAGTCCCCAAGGCCTCGCTTCTGACCTGCACAGCAGGATGCAGAGCCTGGACAAAGGGCTTCAATCCAGAGGCCCAAGGCCCAGGGAGGTCATGCGTTTCCATGGCGGATGGCCTTAGAGGACCCACAGGGAAGGCCAATGATCTGGAAGGCTGGAGTCCTGAAATCTGGCCCCAACTCTTGTCATTAATTCTTATGAAGGGCCAAGATACTTCTCCTTGTGGCCTCAATTTACCTATCTATAAACTAGAAATAATAACCACTGTCACTTACTTGAAAGATTTTGTGTGAGAGTCTCGTTTATGAGAGTGCTTTGAAGAGAATAAAATGTAGCATTATACAAACATAGAGGGCATTATTAGATGCTGATAAACCCACAAGCCCCCACAATCGTTAACCTTAGTTTAACTGAGCCTGCTCTATCCTGGCCATGAAGTACTTCAGGCTCTATTCTTTTTTTTTTTTTTTTTTTTTTAATTAATGTATTTTGAGAGAGAAAGTGAGAGGGGAGGGCCAAGGAGAGGGAGAGAGAGGGAGAGAGACAGACAGACAGACAGAGAGAGAGAGGGAGGGAGGGAGAGGGAGGGAGGGAGAGAGAGAGAGAGAGAGAGAGAGAGAGAGAGAGAGAGAGAGAGAGAATCTCAAGCACGGCCCACACTGTCAGCGTGGAGCCTGATGTAAGCCTCGAACTTACCAACCGTGAGATCATGACTTGAGCCAAAATCAAGAGTCGGAGGCTAGAGGCACCTGAGTGGCTCAGTCAATTAAGCGTCCAACTTCCATTCAGGTCATGATCTCACAGTTCCTGAGTTTGAGCCCCACATCGGGTCCTGTGCTGACAGTTCAGAGCCTGGAACCTACTTCGAATTGTCTCTCCCTCTCTCTCTGCCCCTCCCCAGCTCGCTCTCTCTCTCTCTCTCTCTCTCTCTCAAAAATAAATAAACATTTAGGAAAAATTACAAAAAAACAGTTGGAGGCTTCATTGACTGAGCCACCCAGGCGCCCCCTTCAGGCTCTATCCTTACAGCCTGGGGCGGGGGAATCGGAGAACAAAAACAAGCCACCCAGCCCCTCCCTCCCGTGGATAAAGACTCACAATCCAGCCACCTCCGTCCGTGTCCATATCACAGTACACCTGCAGGGGCCGGCTGGCATCACCATGCAGGTAGATGGTATATAGACCGCTGGCGACATTGCTGTTCTGCTGAACTTGACTGCAGTCGGAAGGATGTGGAAAACGGGCGCCAACTGGGAGTCGAGCAGAAAGGTAGCGTCGTTAGGCGAAGGGCAAGGAAGAAGTAGGGGGGCTGGTCCCTTATTTCCAGATGATTTATTTTGTTCAGAAATTATTTCATAACCTCCTACTACTTTGCTTCTTCCGACCCTTCGCAAATATCTTATTTTTCTCATTCACCCTGCTCTCATCAAACCCTTCAAATGTAGTAGAAATAAGGTCAAGTTTACATCACTTCCTACCCTGATGCCCTCAAAACGACATTCTGTTCTGCTTCCCTCTTCAGTCTTTCTACCATGAGATCAATTTTGTTTGAACCCATAACCCTATTGCCCCGTTTCCAGAGAAATCCATCACTCTGTCCACTCGCTCCTCCTTGGACAGCTTTCTTGGCTGTCCGATGCTTGTCCTCTACCACATTCTCGTTCAGAGAACATTACCTGTGGAAAGGGTGGTAGATACACTCCTGCTCCGGCGATCACCCTTAAAGGCAACCAAGGAGACTGGGTAGGCGATGCCCTGCTCAAGGCCTTGCAACTCAAGTCTCTCGTTCCCTCTTCCAAGCTGTACCTCCTACCAAACAAAGGAGACAGTAGACAGTCACTCAGCGTGTCACCCCCAGCACCCTAGCTGTCAACGGCTTTCCCTGGTGCTAATGACAGGAGCTCTCTGAGAGCACAGTGTTTGGTTTCTTTCAGGGCTTAGTGACGCCCAGAATACAGGTGGGTCCCAGCAGCTTCCCTGGGGGGCGGCGCCATGGAGATTCAGCCCTGCTGGAGTGCTAGCACAGAAATGGCACCACGGACCGCCCTGGAGGGGCACCCACCAGGTCTCCTGGGACCCTCTGCCTCCAGGTACATGCTGGAACACGAACTACACCCACCAAGGCCAGCGGTGCTGGGCTGAGGAGCTAATAAGGGCGATTAAAGTGACTGCTGATAACTGTGCAGCAGGGCCACTGTTGGCCTTTCAGGAAACGTCCTTCTGAACCTATCTTATTTCCTCTACAGACATAGGGCTAACTTTCCTTGAAGCACTGTCATAAGCAACCATTAAGATAATGAACAAATCAAAGTGCCCTTCCTTTCCCTCTTCGTCCCTTCTCTCTCGCCAACAAGAAAGAGGAAGAATTTTCCATTGGAACAAGCTACAAAAACTTGCTGGCCTTCAGATTCCAGGTGGGAGGGATAACTCCTGAAAGAAGGTTTAATCAATCCATTCAATAAATATTTAGTGAGCATGTCTTGTGTGCCAGGTTGTAAGCACGTTAGATACAATGATAGATACAACAGACAAATTGTCCTTGGAGCGAACGTTTCCTGAGAAAGACAACAGAACAAAATAACATGGGGCGGATGTGCAGCCCGCAAATACTCAATGGATAGCGAGGAGAAGGCACAAAAGTTAGTCCTCTAAAACGAGGCCACACGTACGATGTCGGCAGACAACTGTGTGCAGCAGCTTCGCTAACACAGCAGATGATCAGTAAGGCTCAACTCATTTCTTAGCCGGTGGCCATGACACCAGCGATCAAGCCGGTGGGCCCGGGTCAGTTGCTTCATTTGGAGGCTGGGCATGGGTACCAAGAGAAAAAGCAAGAAGTATCCAGTACCTTAACGGTGCCATCTGGGAGTTGGTAGGTCAGAATGTAGCCATCGATCTGAGCAGAGGGGGGCATCCAGGTCAACACCCCCCCGGACTGTGTAACAGCAGATGGACGAAGGTTTTTGGGAGGGTCGATGTCTGTATACAGAAAGTCAGGTAATTATTATTAGTCGGTATTTCTGCAACCGAGGCAAGATCATTTCTGATGTGTTAACATACTTTCTACCAACTTATCCTTCCCATGGCAGCAGGCAGTTCCCAGGCAGTTCCTCCCCGACAGCAGGCATGGTCTCTGCTCTTCCTTGCCACCAGCCCCTTATGACCTTGGTTTCTAAAAGCACACTCCAGGGGCACCTGGGTGGCGCAGTTGGTTGAGCATCTGACTTCAGCTCAGGTCACGATCTTGCGATCCGTGAGTTTGAGCCCCGCGTTGGGCTCTGTGCTGACAGCTGGGACCCTGGAACCTGCTTCGGACTCTGTATCTCCCTCTCTCTCTGCCCCTCCCCTGCTCACGCCGTGTCTCTCAAAAAAGGAATAAATGTTTAAAAAATTTTTTTTAATAAAAGCACATTCCACACCCGCTGAGGACAAGGGGACTAAGGAAGAGGGGAGTGGGTAGGGCCGAGACAGTGCATCTGTGCTCCCAGGTTCCCCACAGATTCTCCAAGAGTGGTGGGTATGAACAATCCAGGTCATCCAGATCAGCAGGCAGATTCCCAGCGACAGCAGGGCTCCCGAAGTGACCCGGAGTGCGGATCTGAGAGGAACCTGTGCACAGAAACCACGTGTCCCGGCAAACACCTACCTGGAAAGATGACCACAGAGCTGCCCGCCCCCCACCCCACGGCTGGCACTGGGAAACCACCCAAGACTTTACACACAGCCCTGGAGAAGGAGCATGCCCCCTAAATCAGAGATACCGACCCACCAGCAGAATGGGGGCTTGCGACAAACATTAAGTTGGCGTAGAGATTTAAAGTTCTATTTCCTACCTAACTAAACATATGGCCTTAGATGCACACCCTGTACAGAAAGCATGGAGAAGGTGTGATGGTGGTGGTCTTGTGCAAAGGAGAGGAAGAGAGAGAGGGAAGAAGAGGCAGAGAAAAAGCAGAGCCTTCCTTGTGGCTCTGAACGTGCGATGGGGAGGGAGGGGAGGGGGAGGAGTACACACTCTGGAGACCGGGAAACCAAAACTCAGCAAGAATTCTAGTCAAAACCATATTAATTGGTCACATGGCTCGTTTTTTTAAACCCAATAAGATATTGAATGAAAAATTTCCATTTTGAAAAATCATCACAGAGGGTGATTTTAATTTAGAAGTTCCCAAAAAAGATGTCTCCAGGCTATTTTCTCCTCAGTAGCATTTCGGCCGAGAATGGAATTGCAATGTTTTAATAGAAATCAGGCAGCTGTTGTTTTGAATTAGGATGTTTTGACAAATTTTGAGTTTCTGTAATATCAGCTCGGTTTGACTTTCTAAAGTGTAACATCTGGCATGGATTTTATTCTTTCCATCACACTACAGAACTAAATTTCCTGCTTCCAAACATCAAAGCAAAACCTTAACTATTTAAATATCTTAAGCTGGCCTCTGCTACGTCTTTGACTGCCCACCAATCCCCTGGTTATGGACTTGAGATGTCTTAATTACTTCCACATTTCTGTGAAGTACAAAGATGGTAATATTGTTGTCTTGTTGTCTTTTTTAATTATTATTTAAGAGAGAGAGAGAGAGCGAGAGCGAGCGCATGCAAGCACAGGAGGGGCAGAGGGAGAGAGAGAATCCAAAGCAGGCTCTGTGCTGTCAGCTCAGAGCCTGGAGCAGGGCTCTCGATCCCACAACCCTGGGATCATGACCCGAGCCAAAATCAAGAGTTGGACACTCAACCCCCTGAGCCACTAAGGCACCCCTTATTGTCTTTAAAAATGGGAAGAGTGAGAGGCACTTGGGTGGCTCAGTGGGTTAGGTGTCCAACTTCAGCTCGGGTCATGATCTCATGGCTCGTGAGTTCGAGCCCCGTGTCGGGCTCTGTGCTGACAGCTGAGAGCCTGGAGCCTGCTTCAGATTCTCTCTCCCCCCCTCCCCCTCTCTCTCTCTGCCCCTCTTCCATTCATGCTTTGTCTCTCTCTCAAAAATAAACATTAATTTTTTTTAAATGGGAACAGTGAAGCAAAGAGAAGATAATGAAGGAACAGAGGGAGAAAGGAACGAGGGCAACAGAGAGAGGAGAGAGGAGAGAGGGAGGGAGGGTAAAGGAAAGAAGGAAGGAGGGAGGGACTGGCTGCCTCTGGGGAACAGCATTGACTATTAAGGAGTCTGGGCTGTACAAGAGTTTTTCTTTCTACGTGTTCCTTTGAATAGTTTGAATTTTTTTTTTTACTGTAAGTATACTTTACTCTTTTAATTAAAAAATCCTGCTAATTGTAACTTATAAGGAAATTCAAGGCACCTCTAACTCCAGTGGCCACACATGGTGTCCCCCGCCACAAAGGGGATGGCCAGCCCTTGCCCAGATGTCCAAAGAGACCCGAGGACATCAGGGTGGGCACAGGGAGTCTCTCGGTCCCTGTGAGGCCCCACCACACATGCAAAACACAACAGCCCAGGCCCCTCTGATCACTAACTGGAAAGGGACAGTGAGGGAGAAAGACACTTCACCACCGCCCCCAACCCGGCACGTGGACACAGAAGCGCTACGTTGCCTCCCTCTTCTCCAAACTGGAGCCGAGGCCCGCCAGGTTCTAACATCCAGGTGGAGAGCCTGGGAGCTGGGCAGGGTGGAGGACAAGCTGACGGAGGCCCCGCACAACCACCCGGAAAAGCCACACACTTCCACTTTCACACTGCCTCCTCTACACTCTTCTTTTTTTTTTTTTTTTGAAGTTCATTTATTTTGAAAGAGAGAGAGAGTGCACAGCAGTGGAAGCAAGGCACAGAGAGAGGGAGAGAATCGCAAGCAGGCTCTGCGCTTCCAGCACAGAGCCCAACGTGGCTTGAACTCCTGAACCACGAGATCACGACCTGAGCCTAAATCATGAGTCGGACACTTAACCCACTGAGCCACCCAGGCACCCGTCCTCTACACTCTTCTCAATCAGAGCCCTCGTATCCGCGTAAGGTAAAGAAGGAACCACTCTGAGGCATGTCCTCAGGTGAAACAACAGCCTTCCCTACTCCCCTTTGCACCCCTAGGTACAGACGATGACTGCTCTGGTGGGTGTGCAGGGTCCCCGGTCCCAGGCCTTTACAGTACCTGTCAGGGCCGTGGTGTCCACCTTCTTGCTCTCCCGGGCCCCCTTCTGGGCCCACACCTGGACCGTGTACTCCACGCCCGGCCTCAGGCCCGTCAGCACGGCGCTGCTCTGCTCCTTCCCCACCGACACCTCCCCGGTGTCTCCATTGGCGGACGTGTAGCGCACCATGTACCTGTCGATGACGGCCTGCACCGGGTCCCAGGAGACGGTGGCCGTGTTCTCCGTCACCCGGTCGGTCACCAGGTTTTGGGGGCTGTCAATGTCTTTTGAAAAAGGAAAGGCTGCATTTTAGAGCCAAGGGAGACCATCCTACCTCCCGACCCTGTCTCTAGGAGCTCTCCATTCAAGTTATCTTTAATAATGATCCAATTCCATCGCAACCAGGAGTGAAAGGCCCCTGGTTTCCATTTTCCAGGGAAACAAACCACTGGACATTAATATGAAAATTTTCTCCCTAGCTTCCACAAAAATAACAATAAAAGTCTCCCGAACAAGACAAGCCACCCAAACTGCTGTTCGCACAACCTCTTCTTGTTATCTCCACATTATGTGGTGGTTTTGTTTTACAGAGTCTCAGAGCTGAGAGGTCAGATCTTCTCACCTTCTTGTCTCTTACAAAAGGGGAAGAGAATGGAGGTCCAGAGGAATGAAAAGGCTCGCCCAAGATCCTGCCATTTCCCTGTGTTAAAACGCAGACAAACCCCTCTCTGCTCTGAACTTTGAAGCCTCCCGCCTTCTAAAGGACTCTGCTCCTTTTCATCTGCCCTCTCTCCAGCACCATCAGCCTCTCCCACTCTCCCGCCCCTCTGCACGCCTCAGCCCACGGACTTCTCGGGAGAGCGGTCTGCATGCCTCCACTATCAGTCCGCCCCTCACATCCACTCCTCGAGCAGTGAAGTTTGGCAATTTTTGACACCACGTCACCGACCCCACTAGTATAGGTCACCACCGACTCTGCACTGCCAGATCCGACGGACGCTCGCCACCCCCAGAGGCGTTTGGCAGAGCTGATCCACTCCCTCTGTCTTAAATGCTCTCGGCTCTTGACTGGCGTGACTACACCCTCCTCTGGTTTTCTCCTAACTGCCCGACCCCTTCTCCATCTCCTTTGTCGGCAACCTGGAAACATGGGGCACCAAGGCCCCCGTCCTCCTCTCTACACTTCTCCCTAAGCGAACCCATCCACGTCCGTGGCTCTGAACGCCAACGAATGCTCTCGGCTCCCTGATACACGAGCCCCTGGCTTGCATCCACAACCATATGCCCAGCACAGCACCTAGCCTATGTTGGACGTTCGACCAATATTTGTAGGATCAATGAATAAATCAATTAGCCAAGGAATCGCACAAGTTTCTTCAGCTTAAATGTCTAAAAGTCTTAACATCACCCCCCCCACACCGAGCCTATTTATCTCTGAGCCTCCCCTCTCCAAAAATGATGCCCCAACCTTCCATGTTGCTCAAGCCAGAAACCCCGGTCTTACCTGATTCATTTTCTTCCTGCCCCACACCTCATCCATCAACAAATACTGCCATTTATAACTCCAAAATATGTGCTCAGATACTCCCTCTCCTCTTTCCCAATGGCCATCATCACCTCTTGCCCGGATTTTACACTAGAGTCTTCATTAACCCTCCTAACACTACCCTTGTCACGTCCTCTGTTTATTCTCTTCACTGCGGCCTGAATAAACTGTTTTAAACAAATATGACATCGTGTTGCTCTTCTTCTAACAAATGTAACCTTCCTTCAGGCACGTGGGGTCCTGTGTGAGTGACCCTGCCTCCTTCCCACCCGCCCCACGTCACCTCCTCTCTCGCCCTCTGCACTCCAGCAACACCAGCCCCCTTGCGGTCCCGTGTCCATCTCAGCTGCTGCAGCTTAGGGCCGTCAGGTGCACTCTTCCCTCAGCCAGATGCGGCTAGTTTTCTCCAATAGCCATCCTCCCCTTCTTCCATAAGCATACTGTCCAGCGGATCTCTCTGTAATGATGGAAGTACTCTGCCCTGTCCAATACAGTGGCCATTAGAAACGTGGCTCTGGACCATCTGAAATGTGGTGAGTCCAACTTTGAAAATAATTTAGTTGCTTTTAATTAATTAAAATTTAAGCTGCCACAGGCAGCCAGGGGCTACTGAATTGGAGAGGACGGTCTAACAGAAGGGTAAGGTGGGCACATGATCACCCAGCTGAAGACTCCGTTTCCCAGCCTTTCCTGTAGTGAGGTCTGGCACCGTGCCTTGGGTCTGGCCAGTGGAACACGAGAAGAACTAAAGGACGCGTGCAGTGTTCCAGTCGTGTCCTTCCCTTTCCCAGGTCCCTTTCCACTTCTGGAATGAGGACAGATGACCACACAGACGAAGGCAACCCCCTAGGGATGACGGAACACAATACCGAAGGAGCCGGGGTCTCCTGTGCCGTGGGGCTACCTCATCAGCCCTGGGCCACTTCTACTCTGCCCACTCCACAAGAGAAGAGTAAGCTTCTTTCTTGTTTAAGGATATGTTATTTGGATGTTTCTGTCTATATGTATCTTAACCAGGATTCGTTCCATCCCGTCTAAGAAACACCCCTACCCTGCTATTCTTTATACCTGTGCCAGGTACATCTCCTTCATAGAACTTATCATAATTATAGTTACAAGTTGGTTTCCTTGTTGATTGTCTTTCCCACTGGACTGCAAGACAGCAGGAATCATATCTGTTTTGGTGCCACTGGCCTTTGGTGCCACTGGCCTTTGGAAAATGCTCACCAAAACTTAGCGTAGGCCGAAATGAACACAGAGCTCCAACCTCCAAGGAAACACTTATTCCTCTAAACTACACACCATCTAGGGGCGCCTGGGTGGCTCAGTCGGTTAAGCGTCCGACTTCGGCTCAGGTCATGATCTCGCAGTCCGTGAGTTCAAGCCCCGTGTCAGGCTCTGTGCTGACTGCTCAGAGCCTGGAGCCTGTTTCAGATTCTGTGTCTCCCTCTCTCTCTGACCCTCCCCCGTTCATGCTCTGTCTCTCTCTGTCTCAAAAATAAAATAAAAACGTTAAAAAAAAAAATTAAACTACACACCATCTATTAAGGCAAACCCACAGAAAACAGCTTTGCCACAAAACAGTTCTCTAATCCAGTGCTTTTTCAGAATTTTATGTTGTTTTTACCATTCAGTAATTTTTTATCACTGAGAAGCAGAGCTGTTAAAACACAAGCCTGGGGAAAGAGTTTTAAGACCTTCACAGGACTGTTCAGTATGTACCCCATAACTATGCTTTGATTTTTTTTTTTTTTTTTTTTTTTTGGTACGGGAATGAGGTTTTTTCCAACAAACCTGCCTAAAACAGTCCCTGAGTCACAGACCCAAAAGGCAGCAGTGGTATAATTCAGCAGCAGCATCAACTCCTAGTGATGACCCCAGTTTCTGTTCTCCTCCCTCCTGTTACCTGTGGGGGCCATGGTGTCCGCCTTCTTGCTCTCCCGGGCCCCCTTCTGGGCCCACACCTGGACCGTGTACTCCACGCCCGGCCTCAGGCCCGTCAGCACGGCGCTGCTCTGCTCCTTCCCCACTGGCACCTCCCCGGTGTCTCCATTGGCAGACGTGTAGCGCACCATGTACCTGTCGATGACGGCCTGCACCGGGTCCCAGGAGACGGTGGCCGTGTTCTCCGTCACCCGGTCGGTCACCAGGTTTTGGGGGCTGTCAATGTCTAAAAGGAAAAGTACTCATCAACGTGCACTAGTTATAGGCCACAGAGTGCAGAAACTCACATCGTTTTGCTTGGAATGAGGCCCTTTCATGTTACGTGGTCTTTCCGTCACCTACGCTCTAACTGCTTCACTAACGTATGTCTTCTCTAACCAGACAGAGTTGGGCTCCTCAAGCAGAAAGCACAGTAAACCAAAATCTGCAAATCTACACTATTACCTTTACCAAGAGTATAACAAAACAAATCTCATTATTGATTTGGGAAGCGTATATCAAACTCCCACTATGTGCAAGGCATGGTGTTATGTGGCATTCAGGGTTCAGCTGAAGACACAGTCCATGCTCACAAGCAGTAATCATTTTGTTTCTAGCATCATGTCAATGGAGACTTCTGATCTCATCCAAGATGATTCTAATAACTAGATGCAAATATCGGCTCCTAGAGGAAGAGGGCAGCGACCATATCTCCTCTGGGTTGCCACAGCCTCGTGGAGAACACAGCACATGGTAAATGCTCAACACACATTGCTGAGTGGATCAGCCAAATGAAGACCAGTTTTAATATGCTTTACACATCATAGATGCACTTGTAACGCTGGTTGGCTGGTTAAATCACTACAGAAATACGGCCAAACATCTCTTTCCCAATAAAATTAAAATATAACATATAAGTTACCCTTATCCTCAAAACCAGATTATCATGATTCATTCATGCTAAAGCACACCACATAGATCAACTTGCTCTGGTAGATGTAAAGTCTATTTTATAAAGTTGAGTTATCAAAATATTATTTAATAATATTAACAACATTTGATTTTCATTTTCTCCTCCCACTCAAAACACAAGGACAGACCCTTAATGCTGTCCACAGTGAAATATCCACGCACTCAGAGCAGGAGCAGCTGGACACGACCATCCAATCACGGCAAAACTGCACTTTGGAAACTGCCACAGGGGACTGACTTGTAAGGAAACCAGTTAAAGGGACGTGAGAGGTGGTGTGTGCAGTCTCTTATGAAAGGACACTATTCTGCTCTTCTATAAGTCATTGATTCTTCCAGGGTCAAACAGGAAAACAACTCTTGACCAGCCACAGGCTTAGGCCTTACATTCTCAAAGAACAAGGCTCCATTACCTGTCGGGGCCATGGTGTCCGCCTTCTTGCTCTCCCGGGCCCCCTTCTGGGCCCACACCTGGACCGTGTACTCCACGCCCGGCCTCAGGCCCGTCAGCACGGCGCTGCTCTGCTCCTTCCCCACTGGCACCTCCCCGGTGTCTCCATCGGCAGACGTGTAGCGCACCATGTACCTGTCGATGACGGCCTGCACCGGGTCCCAGGAGACGGTGGCCGTGTTCTCTGTCACCCGGTCGGTCACCAGGTTTTGGGGGCTGTCAATGTCTTTAAAAAAGATATTTGGAAAGCCTAAGCTTTGAAGCCATGGGAGAGATACCCACCACCCAGCACTCTCATTTCATCTTCTAGAACTCTCTTAGCACAAGGCAATGGTATTCCCGTCCAGAATCTGCTGGGAGTCAAGGGAGAAAGGAACCCCAGGTCCCAATTTCAAAAGACTACACATTGTAAGCTTAACATACTTTTGGCTTTTAGCTCCCTAAAATATATGAGGAACGACATCTTCTTAACAACATTATGTCACATCACAACAGTCATTAAACATCTGCCATGACGTTCAGGGTACCTAGTTTATCATTTTATCATGGGCTGCTTCGCGGGCAATCATTCTAAAAGTATTATCACAAGCATTGCAACGATCAGAGCCTATAAACATCTTTGCTGAGTCCGCTGAAAACATGGCCACTGCATAGCTTTATTTCTCCCTTCCTGTGGGCTGAGTGGTTTCGTGAGCAGCTCACCACAACCAGGCAGAGAGAGCTACCAACTACCACCTCGCTGAGGTCACTACTAGGACCCACTGTCCTTTTTGGTCTCTGTGACTTTCTCTGCAAAGTCTCTCATCTCAGGCTGCCTCTTGGGTATCATGAACACTCAAATCCACATGCTCAAAATTCAATTCTGATTGATCTTTTTCTTATTACCTGTTGGGGCCGTGGTGTTGGCTTTCTTGCTCTCCCGGGCCCCCTTCTGGGCCCACACCTGGACCGTGTACTCCACGCCTGGCCTCAGGCCCGTCAGCACGGCGCTGCTCTGCTCCTTCCCCACCGGCACCTCCCCGGTGTCTCCATCGGCAGACGTGTAGCGCACCATGTACCTGTCGATGACGGCCTGCACCGGGTCCCAGGAGACGGTGGCCGTGTTCTCTGTCACCCGGTCGGTCACCAGGTTTGTTGGGCTGTCAATGTCTGAAAGGAAAGTTAAAGCGCACCATTAATAAGCACCGAAGAGGGAGACCGTGTTGCTTGAAGGGAGGCAGTTTCCTGGTCTTGTGGTTTTCCCATGTCCTGTCAGTTTTCAGGTGTGTCACCAAGACCGAACTTCTCTCCACAGCTAGACTCTTGGATCCTCAAGAAGGCAGCACAGGATAATGGAATGAGCAGGAGTATCCAGAGTCAGAAGAGCTAGTTTGCAGTTTCAGCCCAGAGATGCAGAGCAGAGGGGCAGGAAAAGCCCTGAGCAGAGCCAACAGACTGGGGATATAGGCCCAGCTCTGCCATCAGCCAGCCATGGCCCTGGACAGCTAGCACTGCTGTCCCCAGCTGAACCTCAGTTCCTGCTTTGTAAAATATGGGCCTTACTAAATAGATACGAAGGTACCATAATATGCAATGAATATGCCACAAATCTGACTCCATGAATCATCAGCTGACTTTGTGACTTGTAAAAATCATTCATTTCCTTGTATTTGAGGTTTCCTAACTATAAAATGGGGATATTGATTCCTGCTCTACCCATCTCACCAAATACCTCTGAGGATGAAGCAATTGAAGAATATAACCCTCATTCATTGCTGGTGGGTATATAAAATACTGCCACCATTCTGGGAATAACTTGGCCATTCCTCAAAAAGTGAAACATAGAGCTATCATATGACCCAGCAATTCCACTCCTAGGTATATACCCAAATGAACTGAAAGCATATGCCCACACAAAAAGTTGTACCATAAACACTCATAGTAACCCTATTCACAATAGACAAAAGGTGGAAAAAGCACAAATGCTTATCAAGTGACAAATGGATAAACGATGTGTTACATCCATACAATGGGATATTATTTGGCAAGAAAATAAAGTACCCATACATGCTCCAACATGGATGAAATTTGAAAATATTATGTGTAGTTAATAAAGCCAGTCACGAAAGACCACATGCTGTGTGAATCCATTTATATGAAATGTCCAGAATAAGGACCTTCTCTCTCTATAGAGACAGAAAGTAATAGTTTCCTAGGGCTGGGGGGAGTGGGGGCAGGAGGCACTATTAACGGACATGGGGTTTCTTTCTGGAGTGATGACAATATTCTGATTAGATAATAGTGATGGTTGTAGAACTCTGTGAATACACTAAAAACCACTGAACTATATGCTTTAAAAGAGTACATTGTATAGAAAGTAAATCATATCTCAATAAGTCTGTTCTTAAAAAATGAGGACACAAAGATGAATGAGCTTTAAAAATTATGAACTGTTACAGGATGTAAGTGCAACTTTAGGATCCTGAGAACGGAGCACACAGTGCTTCAGAGAGGATTTATCCCCTAAGAAAACAATAACCCTTCCTTGCTTCAAAAAGATCAGAGTGAAAAAAACACTTCCCTAAAGTACTAGGCTCGCAGATCCTAACATATATGGTTTCTTTATATCTTTTCCCTCTTAAGACAAAACATTTCAACGATTGAGTACAAATCAGAGGAAAAGTGGGTAGATGGGACCGATCATCATCTATCTTTATAAGACCAAAGTATGAGGCCAATATGAGCTCCTTATTTGGAGGTAATGTGTAAAAGGAAGGTGAGGGATGGTGTGTGCAATCTCCACAAAGGGACACTATCCTGCTCTTCCATAAATCATCTAGTCCACCAGTGTCAAAGCAGGAAAACAAAACTTGATTAGCCAGAGGTTGAGGTCTTACATTCTCAAAGAACAAGGCTCCATTACCTGTCGGGGCCATGGTGTCCGCCTTCTTGCTCTCCCGGGCCCCCTTCTGGGCCCACACCTGGACCGTGTACTCCACGCCCGGCCTCAGGCCCGTCAGCACGGCGCTGCTCTGCTCCTTCCCCACCGGCACCTCCCCGGTGTCTCCATCGGCAGACGTGTAGCGCACCATGTACCTGTCGATGACGGCCTGCACCGGGTCCCAGGAGACGGTGGCCGTGTTCTCTGTCACCCGGTCGGTCACCAGGTTTTGGGGGCTGTCAATGTCTTTAAAAAAGATATTTGGAAAGCCTAAGCTTTGAAGCCATGGAAGAGATACCCACCACCCAGCACTCTCATTTCATCTTCTAGAACTCTCTTAGCACAAGGCAATGGTATTCCCGTCCAGAATCTGCTGGGAGTCAAGGGAGAAAGGAACCCCAGGTCCCAATTTCAAAAGACTACACATTGTAAGCTTAACATACTTTTGGCTTTTAGCTCCCTAAAATATATGAGGAACGACATCTTCTTAACAACATTATGTCACATCACAACAGTCATTAAACATCTGCCATGACGTTCAGGGTACCTAGTTTATCATTTTATCATGGGCTGCTTCGCGGGCAATCATTCCAAAAGTATTATCACAAGCATTGCAACGATCAGAGCCTATAAACATCTTTGCTGAGTCCGCTGAAAACATGGCCACTGCATAGCTTTATTTCTCCCTTCCTGTGGGCTGAGTGGTTTCGTGAGCAGCTCACCACAACCAGGCAGAGAGAGCTACCAACTACCACCTCGCTGAGGTCACTACTAGGACCCACTGTCCTTTTTGGTCTCTGTGACTTTCTCTGCAAAGTCTCTCATCTCAGGCTGCCTCTTGGGTATCATGAACACTCAAATCCACATGCTCAAAATTCAATTCTGATTGATCTTTTTCTTATTACCTGTTGGGGCCGTGGCGTTGGCTTTCTTGCTCTCCCGGGCCCCCTTCTGGGCCCACACCTGGACCGTGTACTCCACGCCCGGCCTCAGGCCCGTCAGCACGGCGCTGCTCTGCTCCTTCCCCACCGGCACCTCCCCGGTGTCTCCATCAGCAGACGTGTAGTGCACCATGTATCTATCGATGACGGCCTGCACCGGGTCCCAGGAGACGGTGGCCGTGTTCTCTGTCACCCGGTCGGTCACCAGGTTTGTTGGGCTGTCAATGTCTAAAAGGAAAGTTAAAGCACACCATTAACAAGCACTGAAGAGGGAGACCGTGTTGCTTGAAGGGAGGCAGTTTCCTGGTCTTGTGGTTTTCCCATGTCCTATGTCAGTTTTCAATTGTTTCAGGGACATAGACCTTCTCTCCACAGCTGGCCTCTTGGATCCTCAAAGAGGCAGCACACGACAGCAGGATAAGCACTAGATCCAAGTCAGAAAAGCTGTGGTCCTGCACATCTCAATGGTCTCTGGCTGGGCCTCAGCCTCATCACCTGCAAATCTGGGGTTCAGGTCGGATAGACTTTAATGTTCTTTTGAGCACTAATGTTCCATGCATACATCTAATTTCATAAATTACTAACTTGTTTCATGACCTTGGGCGGCTCACCTCACCTCTATGCATGGATAAAATAGGACTGTTAATAGTTATTGTAAATATTTCACTGGATGGCTCTGAAAACCAAGACAAAAAATACCATGTAAAAAGGGGCCTTGAAAATACTGAAGTATTACAGTGTCTGCAGAATAAAAAAAGCAGGACAAGATATTAGTGTATAGCCTGGAAACTAGCTGTATTAAATGAGTTAACAATACGGCCTTTGTGACAACTCTTGGCACAGAGTAGATGCCCAATGACCATAAGCTATTATTGATATCACCTTGCTGATATTTTATGAGTGAAGAAGATTATGCTCCTCCAAACTATACACAGAGAAGGTATTCAAAAATGCAGTCACCAAGAAAATAACAACATGTCTTTGTTCCAAATAGTTTATTGCAAAAGTCGTTTCCCTAAAGTCTTTGCCTCTAGGTCGTGTCACATATGTGCAATGGTATGTTCAAGCAGGACTCCTCTTATCTTGGTTTGGGCTGTGACTCCAAGAAAACTGGTATCTACATTCCAATCTGAAAGCCCACAGTCAAAGTAGGACCAACAGTCCCGTGGCCCTCAGCTGGCCAAACCATCTCCAGACAATGAAAGAGGTTGGAGAGGCCAAAGGGATGGGACTTCAAGAGTGGATTTCTTTGGGCAGAGTTACACTGAGTTTCATGGGTGAGACCCAAACCTCAAATGGGCAAGTGTTCTCAATCAGAAATGATTGGCAATATCTGGAGACCTACTTGTTGTCACAACTCGGTGTGGGATGCAGAGGCTACTGGAGTCTAATGGGTAGAGGCCAGGGATGCTGTTAAACAGCATACGGTGCCTGAGACCAACCCCTGCAACAAAGATTTCTCCAGCCAAATATCTCACTAGTGCCAAGACTGAGAAACTCTGCCCAACACTTGGGGAACACCGTAGGCTGGTGTCTGACATGTATCTAAAATACCTAAGGGGTGAGAAAATGGCTGTTTGCTCTGATAGAGAGCATTGCAAAAGAACCATGTATCTAGTTGAATGGATTAAAGGATGCCTGCATATGCCCTGCAGACCAGACATGGACCAAGGGAAGAAGAGCCCACCTGGGATTATTTTAGGAGCTGTCCAAGACACTCAGCCAGAGGGGTGAGGTGATGCCACCAGAAAGGCACTGGAGTGCACCCCACATGTGTAGGCAGAGGAAGGGGAGTAGGTGACCAGCAGGAGAGATGCATCTGTCACAGGATCACTATGATGACAGCTCAGAGTGTAAGAGGATCCCTGAAGAACGCACAGAAGTGCTCCACGAGGGAAACATTAGCTTTAACACTGGTCAGGCCCCATGACAGGCTCAGGGCAGCTGTGAAGGTTATAGTAAAGCAGGACCCCTTACCTCTCCTTCTCCTGACCCCTGGCCTCTCTCCAAGCTGTACCAAACATAAATGGGCCAGAAACTACAGTTAGCATGCTAGAAGGAGGGTGTCTGAAGTATAAGAAGGGAAATACAAGAGCAGTCAAGCAGACCCCCCTTCCCATGGCAGATAGTTAGCCCGCAAATGGCCCACGCCAGTGGAGAGGAGAAGACTTAACTTTAAAAATTTTTTTTTCAACGTTTTTTATTTATTTTTGGGACAGAGAGAGACAGAGCATGAACGGGGGAGGGGCAGAGAGAGAGGGAGACACAGAATCGGAAACAGGCTCCAGGCTCCGAGCCATCAGCCCAGAGCCCGACGCGGGGCTCGAACTCACGGACCGCGAGATCGTGACCTGGCTGAAGTCAGACGCTTAACCGACTGCGCCACCCAGGCGCCCCGAGAAGACTTAACTTTAAATGAAGTATTGATATAGACATTTTAATTACTAAAATGATATGTGTTGAGGACTAAAAATGACGAGATACTTGCTTATTTTTAGCTAATAGAGCATTATTATTATCTCTGCCTAAAACATTCATCCGAAGGGCAGAAATAAAAAACAAGCTCCAAGAAAGGGTTTAAACAGGTGAAGAGGGAAAACAAAGTTGGTTTGGGATCACAGTCCGGCTCCCCCCACATGGAAGGCACTTGTGCTTTCATCCCGTTTAGTCCGTATCAGGTGAGGCACTTCGTGTGTTCACAACACGGAAGACGCACAGGCAGAGAACAAAGGACCACAAGCAATCACATCAATCTTTAAAGACCAAAGTTTGAAGGCCGCAAGATGAGCTGTGCATTCTACGAGAAGCCATCAAATAGAAGTAAGGCATACAATGAACTCTATAAGCACACCATTGCACTCTGTAAAACCTCCCTTTCTGCCAAGGTCACAGAAGGAAAACCAACTGAAACAGACATGAGTTTAGCAGTGACACAGGGATGATGCACGCTCCGTTACCTGTCGGGGCCGTGGTGTCGGCCTTCTTGCCCTCTCGGGTCCCCTTCTGGGCCCACACCTGGACCGTGTACTCCACGCCCGGCCTCAGGCCCGTCAGCACGGCGCTGCTCTGCTCCTTCCCCACCGGCACCTCCCCGGTGTCTCCATCGGCGGACGTGTAGCGCACCATGTACCTGTCGATGACGGCCTGCACCGGGTCCCAGGAGACGGTGGCCGTGTTCTCCGTCACCCGGTCGGTCACCAGGTTTTGGGGGCTGTCAATGTCTTTAAGAGAGATGAAAGAAATGTAACATTTACCAACTCTCTGGTTCCAGAGAGGCCAGCACATACACAGACAAAATGATGATCTCAACAAATTTCAGAATCTGTTATGTGCCAGTGATTGGGATAACTTAAGGGTTTAATTAAGCAAGTGGTCTGAAATTCCAAGAATGAGCTAATAGCATGTAAGGAGACGTAGGGTTTTCAGACAAAGCCAAAACAGTCTCAGCTCTATAAACTTTACCCACAAGTAGACTCTGGATTTTAAAAAAATTGGTCTTCATATGCAAATTTCTCCATTACCCTGGGTTTATATAATACACTCTTTGAGTTCTGATTCCCTGTACCTGAAAGCAATTATACTTCAGTAAATCTCTGCAGTGGCTCTAATATTTTATTTGGGAATAAAAATATCCTGAAAGTAGGAGCTGTTAGTTCTTTCCATATAAAACATTATGCCTACAGCCAGAGCACCAGAAGACTTCAACTGATGGTCTTTGAGGTCTGGGCTGATAAAAAAAAAAATAATCCTACTTGGGTAGGAATCTGTCTGGGTTTCAATACAGTTAAACTGGGTTGGAATCTGGGCACCGTTTCTTAGTTGCTGACTTTGGACAGACTCCAAATTTAAGTCTCCGTCTCCTCATCTCCACAAAGAAGGAAATACCAGTACCTACCTCACAGGTTATGACAAATCACAGATGAGATATTCACATGGAAAAATGCTTGAATATAAGCTCTTTGTTATTACAAGTGTCATTCGAGGCACGAAATTCCCCCCTTTCTCCTTGAAATGTGAACCTCTGAGTCAGAAATCCAAGTAGTTGGGTACATGATTAGCAATGCCTTTATGATCCTGTTTCAAAAACCACTTCCTCAAAATGGCTGAGCTTTCCGTAACAGCAACTGCATCTCAAGCCCGTGCCCCATTGCTCGACATGCATGGCCAGGCCAGTGGGATGGAGCACACAGCCAAGGAGACAACTTGCCTTGAGGAGCAAAGACATACAAGGGGGAGTTTCGTTCTGGGATTCTAAGCTGGCTTTGATGCTGCCGCCCCATCCTTCATGACTCCCCTCTGTCCACCACCAACACCACTTAAGATTGTTAAGAGACTTGCATATTAAAAATAAGACACAACCAGCCCATCCTATCCTTACATCTTATGCCTTATGCTGCCCCCCCCCCCCCCAGCAGCTGAGGTGCTAACTCACACCACCGCCACCTGAGAGCGGGGAAGATTCTTCTCTATTCCAGCTTCCACCATCTTAAAAAGACTGACCCACAGGCCTCCCTTTCACAACACTCAAAATCCTAGAAAACAGAAAGCCTTGTGTAATATAAACCAGGAGCTGGCAATTTACAACGCATGGGCCAAATCTGACCCACTGCCTATTTTTATAAAGTTTCATTGAACACAGTCATACCAGGTCATTTACATACTCTCCATGGCTGTTTTCACATTTCAATGGCGGAGCTGAATAGTTGTATCAGAGACGGCATGGTCCCCAAAGCTGAAAACATGGACTATCTGGCCCCTCACAGAAAGTCTGCTAGTTTAAACAAATCTAGATCTCACCCTCCTTACTGGCAACTTCTCCTTCCCCTGGAGGAGATAAGGCCCACCTGGACCCAGGAGGCCACATGCCATTAAATACTTCAAGGGCTAGGGGCACCTGGGTGGCTCAGTCCGTTCAGCATACGATTCTTGGTTTCAGCTCAGTTCATGATCCCACAGTTCATAGGTCCAGCCCCCCCCCCCCCCCAGCCCCCACCACTGCCAGCACAGAGCCTGCTTGGGATTCTCTCTCTCCCTCTCTTTGCCCCTCCTTCACTCACACTGTCTCTGTCTCTCTCAAAATAAACTTTAAACAAACAAACAAACAAACAAATAAATGAAAAAATAACCAAAAACTTCAAGGGCTGTTTGCTGATTAGCATTTGCTATGGACTGAATATTTGTGCTCCCCTCCAACTCCCAGGTTGAAGCCCTAACCACCAATTTGCTGGTATTTGGAGGTAATTAGGTTTAGGTGAGGTCGTGGGGGTGGGTTCCCTATGGTGGCATCAGTGCCTCACAAGAAGAGACCTGAGTTTCTTCTCTCTGCCCTATAAAGGTGTAGGAAGAAGGTAGCCATCTATTAGCCAAGAAGAGGGTTCTCACCAGGAACTGAATCAGCCAGTGCCCAGATCATGGAGCTTTCCAGGCTCCAAGATTGTGAGAAATAAACCTCTTTTGTTTAAGCCCCCAGTCTATGATATTCTGTTATAGCAGCCAGAGAAGACTAAGACATATTCTAAGAAATAATCACTACTACCGCTCACGTAGCCCTTGCTATATGTCGGGCACTTACATGAATTCACTCATGCAACCCTCACAACAACTCTTTGATATAAATACTCATATGCCCCATTTTACAGACAAGAATGAGAGGAACAGAGGTCAGCTGACTTGCCCAAAGTCCCTCAGCTACTAAATGGCAGAGCTGGGATTAAAACTTGGACAGTCAAGCTTCTGAATCCACATTCCTAACTAATTAATGGCTTCTCTGGGCACCTCTGTACTAAGTGACTGTCCAGAATGGAGCCCAGTGAATAAGTAAATCCTTTTCTAGGATTCCTGTCAAGTGTCTGCAACCTCAAGCAGCCTCCAGGATTAGACTGCTCTGGACTCAGGGACAGTACCAGCGGAGGGTTTAAACACAAAGCAGGTGTGGGATACGCTCCCCTGCAGCCTCAGGACATCTGCAAACCCAAGCTGGGCCGAAGGCGGGCTATATTTCACAGCTGGGTGAAATATAGGGACCCGTATGGTTTCTGAAAGCTTAAAGGCAGAATCGGTACATTCGGTGACTGTTGACTCAGGATGCAAACCATTTCCATGGTCTGAAAGAGAGCTCCAGATTAATTTTTTTTTTCAACGTTTTTATTTATTTTTGGGACAGAGAGAGACAGAGCATGAACGGGGGAGGGGCAGAGAGAGAGGGAGACACAGAATCGGAAACAGGCTCCAGGCTCTGAGCCATCAGCCCAGAGCCTGACGTGGGGCTCGAACTCACGGACCGCGAGATCATGACCTGGCTGAAGTCGGACGCTTAACTGACTGCGCCACCCAGGCGCCCCAAGAGAGCTCCAGATTATAAGCAAAGTGCCTGTACAGCCACTGCAAACTGAGATAAGCATTCAAATTCACTGTCAGCCAAATGTTTTGAGTTTTAACGTCCAAAAAAATGAAAATTAGGAAGTGTTACTCTTCTCTGAGAGAGTTGCATATGGAATTCTAACCCAAATAAGTATGACCTTCTGTGTAACGTAAAAAGGCTGGTCTCTTTTGTTTGAAGTTAAAAGGGGAGAAATCATAATTGTGAAATTTGAAATTGCTTTTGCAACCCCCTTCCCCACCCCCGCAAGCAAAAGAGCTGATGCTAGGTGGGCATCGGACTCCTGATTCAAAAATCAGCCTCCTCCCTGCTGTGAGGAAATCTGTTTAGGCTCCCGTTCCTCTGTTACCTGTGAGGGCCTTGGTGTCGGCCTTCTTGCTCTCCTGGCTGCCCCTCTCGGCCCACACGTAGACTCTGTACGCCTCCCCCGGCTTCAGGCCCGTCAGGACGGTGCTGCTCTGCTCCCTGGGCACCGCCATGTCCCTGGTGTCCCCATCAGCAGAGGTGTAGCGCACCACGTACTTGTCTACGACAGCCTGGACTGGGGTCCAGGAGACTACCGCTGTGTCTTCTGTCACTCGGTCGGTGACCACGTTGGTTGGGCTATCGATTTCTTCATAAAAATATACGAGAAAGAAAAGTTAGAGAAGACGTTTGGCTGGCCAAAATCACAGGGGCTTCAAGATCTAGTTCATCCAGGTGACCGAGTTCCATGGTCCATACAATGCAAGAGGGTCTCTCCATCATCTGTGACAGGTGGACAGCTGGAAGAGCTCTACTTGAACTGTAGGCTGAGAAAGGGCTCCCTGATGGACAAAACAATCCCTTCCATTTTGAGACCAATGAGCACGTTAGACAAGACTCCTGCAAATGCAGTCACATGAAATGGAACTCCTTCAAGAGGCATATGGAATACACCTAATGCTTCTTCTAGGAGACCCTCCAGCAGGTGTTCAAGAATAGTAACCATTCTCCTTCCTAACTCTCCTCAAGTCAAAACAGCTTCACCTCTCCAATGTCTGTATTTATAGGTTATTAACTTTTGTATCATTATATCATATCATATCATGCCATACCATATCATATCATATTATACTTTCAAATTACAGTTTCTAGACCTGGCACTTACATCTGGACATGCTTTCTTTCCCTTGATCAAAGAAAAATCCCCAAAACTCAGTCCATTCATTCAACAATTCACTGACCATCCGTTTCATGCCAGGGAATATAATGGCACTCAGGAGTCACCAATGAACAAAACAATCAGAAATCCCTACCTATGCAAGGTTGATGTTCTAGAAGGATGAACCGAGAACAACATACCCCTCCATGTCCTAGACACTGTTCCCTCAATAACATATCTTCAGCCCACAGCCTCAGAAAATCCCTATGCTTTTCAACACGTGTCCCTGCTGACCCAGGGGTTGTCAACATTGGGCACCTCCTCAGTATCACCTGCAGAGAGCTCATTTCAAGTCTCAGATATGCGCTGACATCTTTGCTGAAAAAACAAATAAGCAAGACTCCGCAGGTAATTCTGATGCACAGCCAAGGCTGAGAATCCCACATTGAGCCACATCTTCCCCATTTAAGATGCATATAAAATACATCTCCAGGGGCGCCTGGGTGGTGCAGTCGGTTAAGCGTCCGACTTCAGCCAGGTCACGATCTCGCGGTCCTGAGTTCGAGCCCCGCGTCAGGCTCTGGGCTGATGGCTCAGAGCCTGGAGCCTGTTTCTGATTCTGTGTCTCCCTCTCTCTCTGCCCCTCCCCCGTTCATGCTCTGTCTCTCTCTGTCCCAAAAATAAATAAAAAATAAACGTTGAAAAAAAAAATTAAAAAAAAAAATACATCTCCAATGTTTATTCTTGTTATATTTCACCTTATGGACTTCATTTATAATTTAGTCTTTCACTCAACATGCTGATTTTCCTTTCTAGCTTATCATTTACAAACCTAATAGGTAAGCATCCGAGTGCAGCATCCGTTCAAGGTCACTGATAAGGGCGCTGCACAGAACAAAGCTGACATTTGGTGCCAAGAACCCTCCCCACCTGCAGATCTATACCCTTTTGGGGAAAGACACACGAAACAGGTTCCTCCTCTCAGAAATTTAAGCAGCTTTCCTTCCTCCCCATCCTGCCCTGGTTCTCTTAGCCAAGGGTCCTCCAGCAGAGAAGTTCCGACGCTACAAAGCTGCATTTTTTTCACATCAACTAGGATCAGCTTTCTTGAGCACAATGGCAGTGTCTTCTTTGTGTGCAAGGAAATGAAATATGTTCTGTCACCAGAGACAGTGCATATTTAATAAACCAACTGTCATCAATTGAGTGTATACTAAATGTAAGGTGCTTTTCACACATTACCCTATCAAACCTCATACTAACAACTCAAGGTTGTATCAGATTCCCCATGTACTAATTTTGAACATTAATAATGGTTACCATTTTTAGAGCACTAACCATACATACCAGGCTCAGAGAGGTTAGATAACTTAGCCAAGGTCACTCAGCTAGTAAATGGTAGTCACACATTCTACAAACGTTCCCTGAGTGCCTAGCTGGAGTTGGGAATTCAGTTTAACTCAGTTATTCATTTTCTATTTTTTTTAATTTTTTGTAATGTTTATTTATTTTTTGAGAGAGACAGAGCACGAGCAGGGGAGGGGCAGAGAGAGACAGAGACACGGAGCTGTCAGCACAGAGCCAGACAAGGGGCTCGAACCCACAAACCTTGAGATCATGACCTGAGCCAAAGTCGGATGCTTAACTGACTGAGCCACCCAGGCGCCCCGGTTTAACTCAGTTTTAAATTAAAGTGAGCCTGCCTGGAGCCTGCTTCGGATTCTGTGTCCCCTGTCTCTCCGCCCCTCCCCTGCCCGCACTCTGTCTCTCAAAAATAAATAAACATTAAAAAAAATTTTTAAGTGTGCCCCTCCCCCACCAAAAGCTTAGTCAACGTGCTAACCCTCCGTACCTCAGCATGTGACCTTACTTGGAAATAGGGTCTTTCTAGAGATAATCAGGTCAAAATGAGGTCATTAGAGTGAGCCTAATTCAGTATGACTGGTGTCCTTATGAAAGGGGGAGTTTGGACACACACACACACACACACACACACACACACACACACAGGGAAGATGATATGAAGAAGCCCACCATGTGCCTAGAATGCCGCATCTGTAAGTCACAGATTGACAAGGATTGCCAACAAACAGCTGAAGCTAGAGGGGTGAGGAAGGACTCTCCCCTACAGCTTTCGAAGAGAGAGCGGAGCCCTGCAGGCACCTTGATCTCAGACTTTGCAGCCTCCACAGCAGGGAGACAATAAATTTCTATTGTTTTAAACCACCCGGTCTTTTGGTACTTTGCTACAGCGGCCCTAGGATACGAATACCGTTGACCCCTGAACAATGCAGGAATCAGGCACCTCAATTCTCTTCTGCTCAGTCAAAAATCCACGTGTAACTTTTGACTCATGAAAAACTTAATAGCCTGCTGTTGACCAGAAGGCTTACTGATAACACGAACATTCAAGTAACACATATTTTGTATGTTGTATCATATACTGTATTCTTCCAATGATACCTACTTTCCCTTAATTTTTTCAGGATTTCTAGGCTATATTTCTAAACTTTGTCTGAGTTTTTCCAAAGTGTCATGAATCTCATAAAACTTTTCCAGTATATTTATTGAAAAAAAGCTACACATAAGTGGACTGGTGCAGTTCAAATCCATGTTAAGGGCCAACTGTCTAAGCAATGAACAGAATAAAGACTCTCTGCTATGGAACTTACATTTTCCTCAAGGAGACAGACGATAAACAAGATGTGATAGTATTAGGAAGCCCAATGAGGCAAGATATAGGGTTAGAAAATGCCGAGCAAAAGCGGTTTGTGAGCTTAGACAGGGAGGTCAGGAAAGAGCCATCTCACTGGGAAGGTAACATTTGAACAAAGACCTAAACGAAATGAGGCAGCGGGCATGTACTGTCTGGGCACCTCATTCCACACAGAAGGAGCAAGTCCAAAGGCCCTGCTCCACATAGCCAGGGAAAAGCAACAGGACAGAGTCAGTGAGGGGCTGAGTGGCTGGAGGTGAGTCCAGGGAGGTAAGGGGCGAGTGGACCGTGGATGGCGTCCAAGGCCACTATAATGACTGTGGCTTTTGCACTGAATGAGATAAGAAGCCCCTGGGGGTTTTGCACAGAAGAATGGCATGATCTGACCTAAATTATCAAAGGGTCCCTCTGGCTGCCAGAGAGAGTACAGGCTATAGTAGGTCAAGAGTAGAGGTCACCTGGGAGGCTGTCCCAACAGTGTGAGAGAAGACAGGAATGTGAACCAGTGTGGCAGGGATGAAGTCACGAGAAAGGCTGCACTCGGGAGATTTCAAATGTAAACCTGTCAGAATCTGCCGATGGGGCTGATGTGGGATACAAATCCACCCTTCCATCCATCCATGTTGATTTGAGACCCGAACGATTTGCAGAATGGGGTGACCATTTACAGAGATGGACAGATCTGAGGGAGGGCAGGGTTTTCAGGAGAGGGCGGGGAGAATGGGACCAGGAATCTGCACCCGGACACTTTAAGTGGGAGAGCCCAGCTGTGAACCATTCCTATCTGCCGAAGACCCTGCCTGATACCACTGTGTCTCAGCAGCATTATCGTCAGCCTTTTCTCATGGAAATAATCACAATAAATAAATAGCATCAAGTGTGATCTGGAAGGTTCCTGCCATCTGAATCCATACGCAGCAGGGGACTGGAGCTTGCAGTGACAGCTGGAAACAGTCTCCTACGGTTGCTCTTAGGAGACTGGCTGGGCAGACGTCACAGCAGAGAGCGGTGAAGTCAGGAGCAGACAGTGACAGGGCCTTGTCCCGGGCCTCTGCAGACTTGAGCAGGTTCTAAGAGGATGCTCAAGGGAAAGTGAGCACAAGAGAGAGAACTCGGTCCCCACCCTGGTCCCCCTTTTCTGTGCAAAGCATGATTCTGCACATGACAGGGAAGGAATGAAAAGAGCCTCCGAAGGTGACCCCTCCATCTGGGAAAATCTTGGTAGGTCGACCTTTCACTTGCATGTGTGGGGAGCCCCACTTTGGGGTTGCCTGGGTGGCTTAGTCAGTTAGGCATCCGACTTCGGCTCAGGGCATGATCTCACACTTTGTGAGTTCGAGCCCCAAGTCGGGCTCTGTGCGGAGAGCACAGAGCCTGGAGCCTGCTTGGGATTCTGTGTCTCCCTCCCTCTGCCCCTCCCCTGCTTGTGCTCTCTCAAAAATAAACATAAAAAGTTTAATAAAAAATAAAAATAAAAATGGGGAGCCCCACTCCAGAAGATCTAACCTACAAAACTGAGTATACAGAAGAAGCTAATTAAGAGCTCTAGGCTCAGCAGGAAAGTTTATTCCACTTGGGGTAGGGCATGGCGTGCTCAGTCTCTGCTCAAACACCAACCTCACATGTCCCTGTTCCAGCCCACGGCAACAGGCATTAGCACTGACTCAGGAATGGGGACATTTAGAATGGAAAGTGAGGACGGGGGAAAAGAGCAAGGACACCCTGACAGTCCTGCCTCTTAAAGTCCCTGGTCCTCATCCTCTCCAAAGTGACCCACATCTGCACAACCCAAGGTCCCCGCGGTGCCTCCCACCATCCCTCCCTGCCCCAGGCCAGTGCTTGCCCCAGAGATGTGGGACCCAGGGCACAGGCCTATGCTTTGGGGGGTCAGGGCTGCCTTGTGCGCAGCCCTCTCAAGAGCCACCATGCCCATGTGAGTGTAACCAGCCTGGTGCATCTGGTTCCCTCAACAGTCCCAGGGCACTCGAGGAGTGGAGAAGAGCCAGGAAATGCATCTTGACTGTGAAGAGTACGAAGGTGGGAAAGAAAAACAGAATCCTCCCGTGCCAGGGTCAGAGATGTAGCCCAGAGAGGAGATGTGACTTCTCCAAGGTCATGAAGCCAGCTAAGAAGACTGGCCAGCCTCGAACTCAGGACTCTGCCCTTTCTCTCGATCCCCTAACAACACCCTGAGTCAGAAGGAGGGGCTTCGTGGGGCTGCTCCTCTATATGATAAATCTAAGGATGGGAACCAGATGCCACGACACAGAAGCAGGAGGACAGCCCTGGTGTTGGGACCCCGATGGGAGGCCACACTCCTGGTCCAGCTTAGCAGTACCAAAGCCTCCCTCTCTGCCAAGAAGGGATGTGAGGATCATAAGCAGTTTTTTCATGGAACAAAGCCCTCCAGCAGCTGCAGACGCTGGCTGAGTCATAGATGAGTCATGGTGGGAGCCTCAGTGAGGAGACTGGCTCTCCCACCCAGCCCCCAACTCCCTGCCCACCTACTGGATGCTAGCAGCCCTGATGGGACCTTTCTCAGGGTCGTGCAAGGTCAGAGAGATTTAAGACAAGACTTGGTAGACAGACTTTTAAGTTGCATGTGTTAGAATAAAGAGGAGCCCCACTCCAGAAGATCTAATCTACAAAACTAAGTATACAGAAGCAGCTAATTAAGAGCTCTAGGCACAGCAGGAAAGTTTATTCCACTTTATAATGAGATTCACCACCGGTTTGGGTAGGACATGGCTGTCCTCAGTCTGTGCTGGAACACCAACCTCATGTGTCCCTGCCCAGCCCATGGCCACAGGCATTGGGAACAGCTTTTTCCATTCACAATGGCTACTTCTGAATCATCCCTTTGGCATAGTGGAAAATGGCACAGCCAGAATCTAAAATCTACGGGCATATGAGTTTGGGGGCAAAGATGGGGGAAAGGGCCTATGCCCCTAGTTTGATAGTGAGTTCCTGGAAGGTGAGGCTTTCCTCCCGACTACCGTGGCCATGCGTCCCAAGATCTTGTTTTCTCAAGCCTCCCCTACTGCCTTCACTGTGGCAATAAAATTATTCCACAAGCATTATTTGTAGAGAATGTGCCAAAGATGAACTCCTTTTCCTGCTCTCCTCTAGCTTTGCTTCTGGAAAGGTGGTGATTTGACCTCAAGCAAACCTAAGTTCAAATGCCATTCACTGGTTCACCCTGACTCTCCTAAATTCTGTAGTCTCCCATTTTCTCGCCTGTAAAATGGGAATAATAATGTTTACAATGCTATTATAAGGACTAAAGGTAATGTTTATCAAGCCCTGCAGCACCTAGAATAACAGTGGGTTCTCAAATGACGAAAATCATTATTTTTCAGCCACCGGGTGTGCATGGGTGGCTGTGTGAGGCAGGAGCTCTGAATGTTGGCAGGAGTTCATCTTGAAACATGAAGGAATTTAAGAAGGCAAGTTTTAGGGCTGGGCCATTTCAAACAGAGCAGTGTGTTTGGAAAGCAGTAAAAAGTGAACAAGATCCTCAGTGAAGCAAAATTGTTATTTCGTAGCATCATCAAAGGGAAAAGTTCGAAGAAAACTGTTAACACGTGAATATGCCAGGCTGTATGTTCCACTGCGCGTGGCAGCTTGTGAAATTACAACAAAGCAAGCAGTCCTTTGTTCCGTACTCACCATTGCAAAACGCACGCATCGGAGCAGTTATTAAGACTCATAATGACGTGAAAAAGAGGGACTTTAAACTTATTTAGTCTAACCTTTAATTTTACAGATGGAGAAACTGAGGACAAAGGGACAGCATCGCCTCCCAGTTAGTGGCCTGCTTGTCTTGTCATGTGACGTGAGGTGGCTGTGGAGGGTCCGGCAGAGAAGTCAGGGACACTCGCCGCTGAAGATGCTGGCCTGGCTGGTGTCTGCTACTCTGAAGTTGACCTGCTTCTGAAGCCTGGCCTTTGTGGGAGACGCTTCAGTGCACTCCGAGTGTCTTAACAGGGTGAGGATTTTCAATTGACCCCTTCCCTTTCGTGGATTAGTTCCACCGAGTGACTTGTTAAATGGAAAATACCTGAACTGTGTCATTTCCTCCCTGTGCACGGCTATGCTGTTCTTACATTCCAGGGTCTTCTTCTAGCTCATGAAATGCAAAACATTTTTTTTTCCCCTTAAATTAATGAACAGTCTAGCCAGGTTTGAGAGTGTTTCCTGACCTCAGACATTATTGCCTCTTTTTTTTTTTATGTTCATAGGGCACATGACACACATTTATTTGCTATCCAATAAAATATCCCATCCTGCATTTAGAATATAATTGACAATAAAAACACTTCTTGAGTGTTCACATTCTAGTTGGGATAATATACTTGAAAGGTTAACCATCAATTCAAGGCCGTGTGTGATTAAATGCTCCAAAAACTCAGAGGCAAAAATGGCTGCTATTTAATGTGGTCCTACAAGGCCTCAGTGGAGAGGCTAAGGTTGGAGCTGGGTCTGGAAAGATGAGTGATCTTATTGCTATGAGTCCCTGAAGGGCAAGGACCAGGACTTTCCAGCTGTGGAAGTATCTAAAGGGACCACGTCTCTAGTGCCCAGCTCTACTCTGCAATTCGTGTTTGTTGAATCAACTGATGGCTTGTATTAATTGAATTCCCCACTGAATTAATGGAGATAACTGTGGAGGGCTTCCTAGGCTGGGGTAACAACATGAACAAACCCATCATGATGTAGAGATAAGCTCTCTGTGTTAAGAAACCCCAAGAACAGTCCAGCAGCAAGAAGGCTTCCCGTTCAGAAGTGGTAAGAACAACGACCCAGTTTGGTTGGGTCCCTTGAGGCCAAGATAGAAGGGTTTCTGCATTATCCTACGGCAATGAGGAGTCACAGAAAGTTTTCTAGTTAGGAGGTAAAAAGTATAAGAATTAACCAGAAACAATGGGTGAAAAGGTGAAAGTGGGATGCACTTTAGTTTTGTGTCCACCCAAAAGGAACCCATCCTGGGTTCAAATCCCAGCTCTGTCATTTCTTGGCTGGGCGATCCTACACTTAGCTTCTCAGTTCTTGTGGTTTTTCATATGTGACTTAGAAACAATAATAGGACCTACCACATGGCCACAGGGAGAACTAAATGAGACAATTTTCCAGAAGTAATTGTTAGTATAATGCCTGATGCATCGTGGGCTCTCAAGTAATTCAGAGCTGACAAGAAAGCCCCTGGAAACAAGGACCTCCTTGCCATTTCCCAGCCCCTACAAGTGTTCCACGAGTCCACCATTCGGGCCAGCTCCACAGTCTGTACTGTGTAGTTCATAAATTAGGTTCTATCTTCTCCTTCACAACTGGCCGACTAGAACTTTCACACTACTGATATGCAATCTGTTAGGCAACCGAAATAGCGAACTCAATTCTTGCACCGTCTCACCAGCCCGACCAGCTCCTGCCAGGACTCCACTGAAAAGAACTAAAACACTTTTCAGGGAAGTCTCAGAATTCAAAAATCCCTTCTTGGCCAGCTTCAAGGATCAGCCTTCCCCAAGTGGCATTAGACTCCAGCTCACCAGTTCCCAACGTGGGCTGGCAGAACCACAGCTTTGCAGGAAATGCACCATTTCACATGGACTCAAGCATCAGCTAAAAACTGAAAATTACGCGGACTATCTTCCATGTATGACTACAAGGATTGCAAATTCTTTCATGATTAATAAATCACAGTGTCAAATGTTACTGATTTATAACGTTTGTCATTATCTGTTATCTCCATCCACAGATGCTAAATATACCACTACTCCCATGTGAGAGCCTTTAACATCTTTTGACATTTTTAAAAATATTTTTAGGGGCGCCTGGGTGGCGCAGTCGGTTAAGCGTCCGACTTCAGCCAGGTCACGATCTCGCGGTCCGTGAGTTCGAGCCCCGCGTCGGGCTCTGGGCTGATGGCTCAGAGCCTGGAGCCTGTTTCTGATTCTGTGTCTCCCTCTCTCTCTGCCCCTCCCCCATTCATGCTCTGTCTCTCTCTGTCCCAAAAATAAATAAACGTTGAAAAAAAAAAAATTTAAAAAAAAAATATATATATATTTTTAATGCTTATTTTTGAGAGAGAGAGAGAGCAGGGGAGGGACAGAGAGAGAGGGAGACACAGAATCCGAAGCAGGATCCAGGCTCAGAGCCCAATGAAGGGCTTGAACCCACAAACTGCGAGGTCATGACCTGAGCCAAAGTCGGACGCTTAACCGACTGAGCCACCCAGGCGCCCTTCTTTTGACATTTTAAAGCAGAGTGCATGAGTGTGATCATCAGGAAAAAACACAGGAATGACAAGAAAAAAATTTTAGAACAACTTTCTTCGGTAATACGGAGTCGTGTGTCTAAGTCCAAGATAATGAATAAAATAACCCAGTGATTAAAGCTAATGAAATAAGCAGAAAGGTGTCAGAAATGGCCTTTCCCCTGGACTCCAAGATCCTGGGGGAGATTTTCAACAGTAAGAAACATTTCAAATAGAAGTGTTTACTTCCCTTCCCCTGCCCCACAAAATAGATGTCAGTACACAAAGAGACTCTCTCTACATCCCAGGGTTTTTATCCAGGGAGGACTCAGCCAAGAAAAACATCAGGAGAAAACTTGAGAAATGTTCACAGTGCCTCCAAATAGCTCCTACCTGTGCGGCCATTCAGGAGAATCGGCTTGCCCTCCAGTTCTCCTTTCATGGGGATGACAGTGATCCTATACTCTGTTCCGGGCTGTAGACCTGCAAACAAGCAGCCGGTGCGCGATGAGTTCCGGCTCCAGAACCTCGCCCCCAGCCCTGCTCTCCCCCAGGGTCTCTCTTGTGAGGGAGCTGAGGGGCTATGCTCCTCACCTGAAGGCTAATCTAAGGCAGAGAAAGGGCGGCAGGACCAGTGGGATATGAGGCGTCGTTGAAAGGCTTATGGGGGAACAGGGGGCCAGAGCGGATGAGGGCCTGATGGAGCTCCTTCCTTGGGCCACCAAGCACAGATCTCCCAGTTTTATTTACAGCCTGAATGTTTTTCTGCCCCCAGCAATCCTTTTCCCTCAAAAGTTTCTTTTCTAATTAGCCTCATTGTATTCCATTATTTTCTTCTTTGCTCTGCCTTTTGCTGTTGTTGTTGCTTGTTATTTCTCTGTAGCAGCAAATCTGAATGACTGTTGTTCACGGCACCTGCACCGATATCCAGACGGGGGCAAAGTGCAGACAAATAGTGGCACGTGTGAGACACACCCACTGTTCTCCGCTCTACAAATGCTGGGAACCTCAAAGATGTCCTTTCAAGATGCAACTCACAGAGCGGACAGCAGAATGAGGCCCCAGAGGAGAACTGAACCACAGCGCTAAGAAGCCTCAGGGCCCCCTCCCCTGCATAGGCCACTTCCAAGGGTATTCACACGGGTATTCATGATTGTGTATTATTTTCCCTAAAGAGAGCCCTGAGAATTCTATAAGCTTCAGGAGCCACAAAACAGGATCCAGCCCTGCAGGTCCCATTTCCTTAGCAACCATCAGATTTTCAGCACTCAGCAGATTCACTTGGTCAGTTGGGACAGGACATCCCCACCCAGGCCTCCCATATGACTCCCCATGCAACATGCCAAACAACCCAGTCTCTCTCTCTCATTCTCTCTCTCTCTCTCTGTCTCTCTCTCTCTCTCTCTCTCTCTCTCTCTCACACACACACACACACACACACACACACATACACAGAGCTCTTCCAAAAGGAACATCTGTGCCACTATATCCACCCTGAGACACAGGCAGTTTTCAAGAGCACATCGGGCCTATGATCTGTTGACCAGGTGCTCTGAGATTCCAGTCAGCTCTGGGATGCTGGAGCACAGTCTGCAGGCCTACAGAATGGGCTCACATCTCGTAGTTTCCAGGGTCAGAGTTCAAGTGATTCCTAGGGCCCCAGGACCCTCTGTGCACACTGTCCCCACCTTGGCATCCATGGCAAACATCTCACATGCCCAGTGCTGGCTCTTACCAGTGATGTCATATCGGCTCTTGGGGTCACTGCTCCTGGGCACGGTGACCTCAGCCACCTCCTGCCGTGTCAGAGGGCCATACTGAAGCTTGTAGTAGTCCACCTCGGTCGGGGGGTTCTCCCACTCCACATCCAGGGAGCTCTCAGTCTCCTCTGTCACCCACGCGGTGCCAAGCACAGCCGGATCTAGGGCAGGGGTCAAGGAAGGCAGGAGAAAGCAGTGAAGAGCAGAGGTCCAGCAGGTCTGTAACAGGCCATTGGCTACCAGGTCAGTGCCCTTTCTTGACACGTTGAGAACGTGCTTCAGCCCAGGACACAGTCCTTAACAGGTGTCTCAAGACTACCAAAGTAGCAAATAAACTATTGGTCCTCACATTATCCATGGAGGGAAGACTATCTTCTGGGAAAGCCTCCTGTCTCCCATCCCTTCCCATCAGATGCCAGGCTGCCCCCCTGCCCGAGCTGCCGTGGGCCAAGTCCTGGGCCACACCTCTCCAACCAGCCATCCAAACCTCCAGAACCTCCAGATCCCGGATCCAACCAGTCATCCAAACCACCAGGCCCTGGGGGCAGACTGCTCTGAATGAAACACCCCCTTTAGCAGAAGTGACTCAAGAATCACAGAAGGGTCCCTCAAAGACTGCACCCCAGCATGAGGCACTCAGGCCCTCCCATGTAAAGTGTGGGAAACGCGTTTGAAATTTTAAAATTTTCTCGTCCTCTGTCTCCCAAATTATAGCTCCTTCCTCACCTCTCAGATTCTCCTATGAGGACTAACGCTAAGCCAAACTATATAGTAGTTTGGTGAACTTTAACTTGGTCCTTCTGAGGATCCTTCTTGCACTTTCTACCACAGTTTAGACCTGGCGCCCTCAGCTACCCAACCTGTCCAGCCTGCAAAGGAGAGTTATTGGGCCCATTTGTTCACAGCAAGTATTAATGGCTCAATGTTTCCCACCTCCCCTAAGAAAACAATGGAATTATAATGATGAATACAAAAGAATGGATTCCTGGTGTGGCTCCAAGGGAAGAACTTTTGAGTGGTGGCTGGGGAGGGGACCCATTCTCTGGGAGCACTTTGCATTCCAAAGGCCATATCCCAGGTGGATGTGGTCTGACCTGAAGTCTGGAACAGGGAAGACAAGTCCCTAGACTCCCCAGCCTTGCCCTTCTCCTCGGTCACATGCCCACCTTCACCACCTTGGCGGTGCTCCCACCTAGGCCTACTGACCACTTGTCAAGGACATGGGACAGAGAATCTGTGCATTAGGAAGGGGGTGAACATGGTGTTCTCAAGGTCCCTCAGCTCTGAATGTTCCTGGTTCACTGTTATGAACAAAGAAGCTCACAGAACCTTTTCTCTGAAGAATTTCTTCCCACCTACTGGCTTCTACCTGCCAGCCTCCAGGTTCTTCCTTCGAAGGTGGGAATTCCTTGAGGGAACAGGTCAAGACGTGAGTAATGGAAGTGACTCAAGAATCACAGAAGGGTCCTACTCAGCTCACAAATGAAAAAGCGGAGACTTAATAAAAATATTCAAGATTATTTTGGGGATAAGTATCTCTCGGACTGAGGCTCCCCTGAGGAGCAAATAAGAATGGGTTTAACATGAATCAGATTAGACAGAAAGACAAGCTTCGCAGTTACAAGATTTTACAAGTCCCTAGAGCAGAAGCCAAGAGGGGTTACTAAGACTTTCAGAACAGATGTCTCTGCTCTTCATTGGGAAGCTTGGGGCACTGGCCTGTCTGAAGGCGGAGGCAGCCACAGACAAAAACGGGAGAAAGAGAAAAGCAGCCCAACAGTGGGGGGCTGGCCTGGTTCTCACTGGGCTGGCTTGGGTGTGCTCCCATTGAACATAAATGGTTGCACAGAACATCAACATCAGACAAGCCACTGTGTGGCCATGACAGATCAAGACAAAACAGGACCATTCTGTGATCGTGTCTGAACACAGACAAAAATGTGAACAATGGTCCAAACCACAAAAATGACTAAATATTCTCTCTCCTGATATGAGTGACTACCCTTTCTTTATTGATGATGGCTTTAGCCTCCCTCTAGTCTGTTCTTTCTAGATAAGGTTCACTAAGTTACCATAGAATTAACTCCCCTTCCCGGCAGCGTGCAAGCCAAAACAAACCCCTGCTGGCTTTGACTTCCCCCAAATCACCTAAATACAAGTCCCAATCGTATCCCAGTCCTTTCTAAAGCTCTTACAGAGATGCTCACAGCCCCTGCAGTGAGCTGTCCCACCCCAACAGTCAATAAACCCAACCTGCTGAACTCCAGATGTGTTCCAAGGGGTCTATGGCTGGAGGGGGGTGACAAAAGCAATTGCAAATTGTGCTCCCAGGAGGACAGGTCCTTCATGGCCCTTTCCAACACAGAGCCATCCCTATCTCCACCGCCAAACAGGATAGGCAACTGAAATGTTTCTGCAGAGACATGTGCCCCAAACCCCATCCATCCAGGTCTTCCTGGATCTTTCCCCAGGAGTTTAGCAAAGGGTGGAGGCAGATGATTTTTATTAGCATCCAAAACACTATGCCTGGTACATAGTAGATGTTCAGTAAAACATGATGAGTGCATATATGGATCAGACTCACTCAAATAATAGGTTTCTCCAAGTCCTTGAAGATCTAAGAACTTTCACAAGAAAACAAGAAATTCTAAATAGTAAGCAGTGATGTCTGTCCTTCCAAACACTGTGGTAACATTAGGTGGTGTGCTGGAACTTCTGTCCCTCCATCCTCTATCCTCCTGTCTCCCAGATTATGACCTCTACGAACTGTGTTAGTCAGATTCTCTTGCCCTCTGGATTCTAGTTAAGTTCAGCCAGTGAGTCACCAGGAGATCAGAGGGCAGGATAGAGAGTTCAGGCAACTGTTCTCCTCCCCTTCCCTCCCTCCCTTCCTTCTCCTTCCCCCCAGGTGGACCGCCTGCATCTCTACTCAAAGCGCCTCCTCAGGCAGCCCTCTCCCACAGCTCTTTTTGGGTTCCAGTACCAACCTCCATCCCTGACCCTTCAGAATGAGGCGATCCCCACTGATGCCAGTCCTATAGTGTTTCGCCAGCCAAATCCTACCCAAGCCTCTTCGCTAGCTGTCTTCAATTACACTGTTTGTTCTCTCTCTTTCTTGCTAAGATAAATCTGATGCAGGGCGCTTCAGCAAATCTTCACCCATCCCAGCTTGAACTTGCTGAATGGCTTCAAAGGCTCAACGAGGGCTTGGGTGGGTGTGCAGATGTGCTCCTTGGCTGCTTGTGTGTGGTGCAGGGCAATCAGACCTTACTATTCTCAGGGGGGCAGAGAAGTGCCCTTGAGCCCCAACCCAGCAGGCTCTACCACTGACTTGGAGGAGCAGAGAGAGGGGAGCAAGAACTGAGATTTTTCTCCAGAAACTAGGATTGCAGCAGCTACGCTTTTCAACCCCAAATCAGGGCAATGTTCTGAGTAGTTGAAGGGTATTTGCAGGGACGATGGAAGAAAGCATTTAAAATGGGTCCTTTCCTGGGAAACCTGGCCGCTTCCTCACCCGTGGTGGCAAGCAGATGCTGTGGGCGGCTGGAAACCTCCTTCTTCACGTTGCGCAGGGTAACCATGTACTTGGTGCCAGGCAGCAAACCAAGGATCTCATAGCTGTGCTGCTCCTTCGGCACTTGGATCTGCTTCCCAGGGAGCTCCTCTCCCAGGGGGTAGTAGCTGAGGAGGTAGTGGTCCACCTCGCTGGCCGGCTCCCAGCTCACCAGCAGGGAATCCTCCGTGCTCTTGAGCAGCTGCAGGCCCTGGGGGGCCACCACTGTATGCAGAACAGGAACAGGTGTGCAGAGGGTGAAGCAAGCGAGGGGAGGGGGGATGCATAGCCAGTGTGCATTCACTGAGCACCTACTATACACTTAACACCGTGGTGGCAGGTATGAGAGCACAAAGAAGCCGTGCTGAGCACCCCTCTGGACACCCCTCCCCACACACCCGCCGGAAGTTACGTGAGGGGGAGTTCACCCTGATCCGGTCATCACCAGACACACACAGACACACACACACACACATACACAGCACCATCAGATCACATAAGATCAGTGGTCCCGCAACCTAGAACTTATTAATGAATGCCCACCCCAGGGCCCCACCCCAGGCCCGCCGAATCAGACACGCAGGCCGAGCCAGCAATCTGTGTTTAATAAGCCCTCCGGGGGCTCTGACGTGCGTGGGCTGGACGTTGAGTCCCCACCCTCCCCCCCGAGCACCAAGTGTAACAGGGTCTGGGGGTGCCCGCCCCCAGCAGGGAAAGGAGAGAGTCGGGCGTCGGCGCTCTCACCCTGGGCGCAGTCCGGACCGCTGAAGCCCTCCTCGCAGTAACACTCGCCCGTGTCGCAGAAGCCGTGGCCGCTGCAGTCGCCGGGGCAGCGGCGCTCGCTGCAGTCCTCCGACGTGAAGTCCTCGTGGCACCGGCACGCGCCGCGCACGCACACGCCGTGGCCGCTGCAGTTCTCGGGGCAGGCGGGGTAGGCGCAGTCGACGCCCACGTAGGGCGCGTCGCACTCGCAGCGGCCGTCCACGCAACGCCCGTGGCCGCTGCACGCCCCGGGGCAGGCGGGCCGCTCGCATGCGGCGCCCTCCCAGCCCTGCTCGCAGCGGCAGCCGCAGGTCTCGGGTGAGAAGGTCCCGTGGCCGCTGCAGTGGCCGTTGGCACCTGCCGGCGAGAGGAAGGTAGGCTGGAGGGGGTGCGGGCCGGCGAGCGGGCCTCTCCCTTCCCTGGAGCTCCGGTAAGAGTGGGCTGGTGGGCCCTGGGCACTGTCTTTGAAGGAGGGCAGGGCCCCTGCGGAAGACTGGGGTCCGCCCTTTCCGCCCCCTCTCCCCCCGACCGGCCGGACTCTGACCTGTGACATCCACAAACTGTGCCCTCCTTTTATGCCCCAAAGCCACGGGAAGTCCCCTTCCCCTCCCCTTCTCATCCAAGTGCTCAGGTGAATTCAGGTTCCCTCTGCTCTAAACGGCAGTAATTACTTAGGACGTTTAAGAATGGGGGCGCGTTCACGTCCCCAGCCTGGGCGTCCTCGCGCCAGCGCAGAAGCTCGTCTTGTCTTGGCTGGAGGTTGCTGGACTAGCTAGCAAGGCTGGGTCCTTGGGAGATGAGCCCAAACTGAATCCTGGCAAAGGGGGCCTCCAGAAGCTACAAACCGGCCGCGTCTCACTACGGGGGTGAGGGGCGGGAGAAGGGATCACCCAGGCTCCCCTCTCTGACCCCAGGCAGCAAGAGGCAGTTGGAGGCCCTGGCCCTTCAACAGCCCGGCTCCTGCTTCTCAGAACACCCTCTCTCCTTCCTAGAAACTTTGGACGTGCAGGCTCCTCGGCAATCCCGTGCTGTTTCATTCACAGCAGTGTCCCTGATGCCTAGTTCTGTGGCTGGTACATAGGAGGCGCTCTCAACGGTAGCACTTCCTCCAGCATGAACAGGTACGCCAACATACCACTGGATACTCGGATCAGCTTTCGTAATTATCAGCTATGGGCCAGGGAACTTATGTACAGCATCTAGGGTCCTCAGAACTAGACTAGTGGATAGAGTTTTCCTAACTGGGCAGTTTAGAAAACTTCAGGAACTGACCCAGAGTCACACAACTAAAAAGCAGCGAAACCCATCTGTACCCAGTCCTGTCTAGCTCCAAGGCTGACCGTCCTTCCTGTCTTTCCCACTGGCTTCCCCTTCCAGTAGAGATTGGATCCACAGGTCAAACAGCACCCAGAAGTGTAAACTCAGGAGTCCAGACTCCCTTTCAGGGTTGCCGGTCCCTCAGCACTTGGGTAGCTCAGTTGGTTAAGGGAGTGACTTTGGCTTGGGTCATAATCTCACAGTTCGTGGGTTCAAGCCCCTCGTCGGGCTCTGTGCTGGCAGCTCTGAGCCTGGAGCCTGCTTCAGATGCTGGGTCTCCCTCTCTCTCTGCCCCTCCCCCGCTCACACTCTGTCTCTCAGAAATGAATAAACGTTAAAGATTTTTTCTACAAAGAGTTGCTGGACCCTCTCTACTGAGGCTTGCAGATGCTTCCTGGAGCTAGTGTCGAAGATGAGACCCCCACCCCACCCTCAGAAAACCCAGAGGGAGGTGGGAGCACACCAGACCCCCACAAGACACCTGGCATGTGGAAGGCGCCCGTTAGTTGTTTGTTGAATGAATACCAGATGGTAAAAGCTCACCGGCAACTCCTTGGCAGCAGCGCTGAACATCACACCGCTCCTTCACCTCCGCCATCTCTTCCTCCAGCTTCTTCACTCGGGCCAGGAGGGCTTGGACGCTGCCTGCCAGCTCACAGTCCTTCTGTGGCGTCTGCAGGCGGATGTTGTGCCTGAAGATGATGTTCTGTTCCTCGGCCTCCCCTGAGGCCAGGAGCGAGTCTCCATCGTCACTAAGGGGCTGGGGGTCAGTCTCGACCTGGACCAGAGCGGACTTGGGCACATCAATCTTGTAGGTGTGGCTGACAGTAACCTGCGGCTCCTTGTCGCTGCAGCCCTGAGGCTCGAGGGTGGCCGGGGCTGAGGCCACCAAAAGCACAGAGCCAAAGAGGAGCCCCAGGGGGAAGCAGAACATCCCCCGGAGACCCATCCTTGGGGAGACAGGGAGCAGATGCTCTTGGAGACCTGTATCCAGAAAAGATGCAAACGAAAGCCATGAAGATTTGCTGGTGGAAATTGCCCTTTATAGTGGATTCGAAGAGTCCACAGGAAGCTGAGAACCCAGCAGAACTACATCCTAGATCTCCTAAGGATCCAAACTAAATTTTGTGTTCTTTCTCCTGCTTCCTGTCTTTGCTTACACCGTTCACTCCCTGGGAGACCCTCCTCTTCACCCATAATTCAATACTCACCTGACGAATAGTGACAAGGAAAACAATTGCGACCAGGCTTTGATCTCCCCATCCCTGATCTAAACCACACACCGAGTAATACCCTCCCCATTAACACCACCTACAGAACAGCCGCACATAGAGAGCATGCTGTGTGCCAGGCACTGTCCTAAATGTTCTGCATTGATTACCTTATTCGAGCCTCACAACAACGCTTCGCAGAATATACTATTACTACCCCATTTTGCAGATACAGAAACTGAGACTCAGCTCCCTAAAGTGACCTGCTCACAGGCAAACAGCCAAGATGGCCGAATTTGAATCCAGAGACCATGCTCATCCCCACTTTGTCACGCTGCTTTGCACATGTGAGGAAACCAAGGTTCAAGGGACTGAGCAAGTTGTCCCAGGTGCCACAGCCAGGAAGGGCAGAGCCTGTCCTCGGACCCCAGGCCAGGGTCCTGCTCACCACCTCTGCCTGCGAGCCAGCAAAAGATGAGAACTTCTAATACAAATAATTCTTCCATGAAGCCTTCTCTCATGCCCCGCCCCCCCCCCCCCCCCCCCATCTCACTACAGCTGGAAACTACTAGCTCTCCTGCTGAGCATTCGGAGAAATGTATTGGTTCCTCTGTGAGTCTCTTCATGGCCTACATTGTGTTACAGTTACTCTTGTATGCGGTTTGTCTCCGCATGAGGCTGTCAGCCTCTTAAGGACAGGACCCAAGGCTGGTCCCTCCTGGAGCCCTCCCAAGGCAGGAGCAAAGAGCCACCCAAGCCAAGGGGTTCAGTCACCCTCAAATCCGTGCTCAGTGGCCTGGTTTGTCAGTCAGGCCGGGCCACCCTGGCAGGAGCAGGTGATTAGGTTTCGCCTCTGGTTTGGCCCCCAGGAGGTGTGAGCCTTCCTCCATCAGTGTGGAGAAGGACCTCTGTCTCCAGCTCTTATCCAGGATGGCACGTTCTTGACCACTATCACACCGAGGCCGGGCAGACACAGGAGACCTAGCCGGTACTTCACATTCGCTCAGGGGCACTCACTCACCAGAACACCTCTCAGCTGGGCTGTCACGGCCCCCCTTTGCTAGAAACCAAGCTGCAGGGCTGCCTCCGGCCAATGGGCTTCTGTGACCAACTCACGACTCGTAAGCGTTTGTACCGAGACTGAAGTCAGGAAGCCTTGTCCTTTCCTGGAGGTGATGTCCCAGTCAAGCCCAGGCTCTCCCTCCCCATTATAAGAGGCAGTGACAATGTGCTGGAAAAACAAATCAGGTCCTAAGTGTGTAGCCTCGCGAAGGCTCCTTATCCTCCTGTTAACCATCATCCTCTGGTAAAGTGGGAATGATAACACCTGCTTCCCGCATTGTATGAGGAGAGTGCTTGGTGCCATGCCAAGCACACGGTAAGTGCTCAATAAATGAGGTTTGGGTTTTAATCAACTACTGAGTATGACTTCCTTTTCTTTCTCATCTTTTCTATCGTGAAGGGTGATATCTATCCTGAAAAGAGCATGCAACAAAAATGGTGTCATTTTTAGTGAATTGTTACAAAGGCAACAGCCAGGGAACCACCACCCAGCTTAAGACCTAGAACGTCGCGAGCCTCTGGAAGCCCCCCACAGGCCCTCATCTGATCCTGCCTCTTTTCCCTATCAGTAGTCAGAGTCAACCATCCAAAGAGTTGATCTGGGCAGGTAACTCTGTTGGTCAGAAAAGGAAGAAAGCCTCGTTGAGCCAAATTCTCATACTTTGTGTGAGTCATCTTTTCTAAGAGTCCTCATTTATTTAGTATGAAGAAGTGGAGGATGAAGGTCCCTGGCAGCATTATTATTAGAAGTGACAATAAAAACATTACAAGAATACTATATGTTATTTGTCAAGTTGCTGCTTGGTGCCAGGCATTGGCCAGGTGCATTAATCCTCATTATTAAACACCACAGCTGCTAAATAAGGTCAGGGCCAGTCTGCCTACCCTGGGTGAGGAGCCAGATATGAAAGGCAAAGTCACTTACCGGGGGGTGTCCAACTAGTAAGTGGCCCAGTCGGGATTCAACACTAGGTCCATCTGATTGCAAGCCTACACTTGCTCTACGTCAATACAACATTCTGACACTAATAACACATGAGCTCAGGATGTACCTTCCCTATGCAATTCCCTCCTTTGGCCTGACACCCTGTGTGTTGGGCCCAAGGGATGTGCTACCACTCTGAACTAAACAGAGCAGCCCCAAAGGAGAGTTCTTCTTCATATCACACCTTAGCCCCCCTCACTCCTTCTTGGCTCTTCCTATAATCCAAAGCATGCGTTATTGCTAATCATAATCATCGTAGCTCACCTTTTCTGAGCACTTACTAATGTCCCAGGAACTGGATTCAACACCCTGCAGACATAATGGTCAGTGGGACATTTCTTGTTGGCGTGGGATTTGGACAGTGGGTGGTAAGTGCCCACACATTTTTTTAAATTTTTTATGTTTATTTTTGAGAGAGAGAGAGTGCGTGCACGGGTGAGGGGCAGAGCGAGCAGGAGACACAGAATCCGAAGCAGGCTCCAGGCTCTGAGCTGTCAGCACAGAGCCCAGCGTGGGGCTCAAACTCACAAAGCATGAGATCATGATCTTAGCAGAAGTCAGATGCTTTACCAACTGAGCCACCCAGACACCCCAGTGCCCACACATTTTAAAGAGAGACATTCTACTGGATCTCTTCTGCAGGCACGTTGGTCTGAATAGGAGGTGGAGGGCAAAAAGACCAGCGTCTGCCCCTTCCCCAGAGGAATTCAGAGGCGGGGGTTGCCTAGAACAGCCTGCATAGCAGAGATTGGAGGGAGGCTACAGTAGGAGAGACCTGCACCCCAGAGTTTGGAGAGACAAGACTATGTTAAGTCCTGCTGTAGGTCATAGTCCTGTGTAAATCTATGCAACTTACCATGGGGGGGGGGGGCAGAGCTGAGGGGCAGCCCCCTGGCTCAGCAGGAGTATGCTTCCCAGTGGACAAACCACAGGAGGAGGTTCCCAGGAGGTAGAATGAAGACCGTCTAAAAACCCAGGACAGAGTCGCACAAGAGGGAGCTGATGGAGCCAGCCCTGGGAGCAGCTGCCACAAGGGCATCGGAAGGAACTACGATGGCTCTAACTAGGTAAAAATCCCTTTTCCCTTCTCTCTGACTCCCCTCCCTGCTGCTGACCTGGAGAAGGCAGAAACAGCCGGGCAAGTTGGGGGAGGCAGTGGAGGAAGGAAGCCACCAGGCTCACCACCTGCCCCCTGGCATGTCTGTGGACTCAGGCCCAAGCTGGGTGAAAAGAAAACATGTGGCCTGGATAAGAGATTGAAGCTCTCATATTGGACGGACATGCCCTTCACAAAAGGGTTTTCTTCCAATACCAAAAATAACCAGAAAAGCTCTGGAATCTGCTTGAGATTTTTATCAGAGGATGGGGTGGGGGGGGGTGGTGAGGAGGGCCAGGAGAACAAGTCGGAAGGCAGGTATAGGATAAAAATAATATTTCAAGGGGTGCCTGGGTGGCTCAGTTAAGCGTCAGATTCTTGGTTTTGGTTCAAGTCGAGATCTTTCAGTTTGTGAGTTCGAGCCCCGCATTGGGCTCTGCACTGGCAGCACAGAGCCTGCTGGGATTCTTTCTGCCTCTCCCTCTCTCTCTGCCCCTCCCCTGCTCGTGCTCGCTCACTTTCTCTCTCTCTCTCTCTCTCTCTCTCTCTCTCTCTCAATAAATAAGCAAAAACTCAAAAAAGATAAGATATTTCACAATTGCTATCTTCAAAAGTTCAACCCAATGGTAGCACAGTTACACGCATAGCTGTGTGTTCACTCCCCGAAATGGGGACCGAGGCTCAGGGACATCAAGCAATGTGCCCTTGATTATGCAGCAGAAGTGCAAGGCTGCAGATTCAAACCGGTCTACACAGTGTCCACTAACTGAGCTTAAGCCCTGAGCACCTCTGTCACCCCCAATAAGCACACACATTGATCTCAAAGCAACTTCTTTGAATGGAGTTTTCGCTGTCCCAGATCCCCTTCCCAGGCAACAGTGGAGCTAGAAAAGCAGACTGAGACTTCTCTGCCCACTCCTGCCATCCAAACCCCTCCCCCACCCCATGGCTCACTATTTTCTGAGACGCAAATGGAGCGCAGATGGGTTTTTGAAGAAGTTCTGCACGAATGCAAAACAGCTACAGACTCTTGCCATAAACCGCAGCAAGGCTGTGCAAAGCCCAGTCTCACTGTGTTTGTTTTGGGAAGCCTGGAATATGAGAAACCCCAGAAGCCCTCGTATGAGCCCTCCGTGTCGCCCGTCCTTCTGCCGCCTGTCGCTTGTAACAAGATGTCCTCGCTAATTGCAGCCTCTTGGATTCCCCCAGTTGAGCTCAGATTTCCCTGGGCAGGGTGATTGTTGGAAAGAAGATGGGAGGGAGGGATCTGCGACCTAGCACTTCTGTCAAGTGTAATGAGCGAGAGGAGAAGCCTGCTGTCTCTCCTTCCAGCACGTGGCAGGAGAGACTTGCCTTGTGTAAGAGCAGAAGGAAGGGATGACCTCACCAAGGCTGCTAGCATGCACAGCCGACCACAGACAGAGCTCCGTCAGAGTGCGGCGGGGGCGGACAGGGCAGCAAATGTCACCAAGGAAAATGCAGGATAAGTTTCCTAATGGGGATGATTTTTCTGTTGAGGAATCATTTGGTAAATGCTGTAGGAATGTCTGCGATAAAGGGGGTTTACATGCGAGGAATGTGCCTGCAGGAAACCACGGGAAACCAGGTGTCCACAAGAATCAGTCTCATTGACTCCAATCTCGTCTTTAATTCTGGCTGCAGAAGGGGTGGGAGGGGTGTGGGGAAGTGGCAGGCAGAGGCATACTAAGACTCAAGACAAATGCTGCCTGGCATTGCTTTTTCGAGAAAGGCTCTTTAAGGAGTGTGCTGCTACCATCAGCTGGATGGACAGTCCTGGTTCTGCCCTGAAAGACACACTGATGTCACAGGGCTCTACATCTGTGCTCTATTCATTCTCTCTTGATGGCCACATCCACCTTGTGACTTCAATTTCCAACCAACCACAGATAGCCCCAAAATCTATATGTGAGTTCCTCAGCCGGACATCCTTGTAAATCTCGGGCATGGTAGTGACCATGAATGTGTTGATTCCCTCTGTATTTTCAGCACAGTCCTGACGAAGGTAATATTTTGTGTATCAAGTAGTAATCCGCCCCTAGGTTTTTTGTGTATGGGTTTATTAGACGGTGGTGACTGCCAAGTACTTTATAAATATTATTCTCACTTAGTCCTCAAAATCCTGGGAGTCAATTGATACCATTCTTTGTAACAGGTGTTCAGAGAGGTTAACTAGCTTGCCCAAGGGCACAGAGCTAATAAGCAGCAGAGCTGAAATCAAACACCAGGTCTGTCCACTCTCCCTGTGTTCTTCATCTTTCTGCTATATGTACTGCCCGCCCCTCAAAAAAATCCAGTGAGAAGAATACCAACTGTGAAAAATAAACCAATGTCCTCTTGCCTATCATATTTAAGAGAGGGGTTCTTCTGCTGGAAAGAAAGAAAGAAAGAAAGAAAGAAAGAAAGAAAGAAAGAAAGAAAGAAAGAAAGAAGGAAGGAAGGAAGGAAGGAAGGAAGGAAGGAAGGAAGGAAGGAAGGAAGGAAGGAAGGAAAGAAAGAAAGAAAGAAAGAAAGAAAGAAAGAAAGAAAGGGAAGAGAAAAGAAGAGAAGAGACGAGACTCAGGGCTTACCAGGTGCTCATTTCAAAATGAACTGCCCAGTAACTAAATCCTATGCCTGTACTCCCTCTGAGCAGTGCCAAGGATGATCTCCTAGAAGAACAATTCATTTTCCCCCCCACAAGGAGGTTAAATCATGATCACTTCTCATGAAATTCTGGAGAACTTCCTTCCCAAGAAACACAAAGCAGACCAAGACTACTGTCTGTAGGGGCAGATGTCAACCAAGGCTTGGCCAGAGGAGAAGGATGGACCCTCAGTCCCAGATAGTCCTCTCCTATCCTAAGGCTGATGGTCTCCATGTCACCTCATTGTCTCCAAAGAAGCACACACATCCTGGTCGGAAATAAAATATACGACTTACAACGAAGAGAGTGGCAGCCAATTTCTAGCCACCATTACAGATCTTTCTACTTAAATTCAGGGCTTTCTTTGGTTCCCTTATTACCTCATCCTGCTTTTACAATTAACCACAAGCAAATGAGAGCACTGCTTTGGGTTTTAGAAAAATCGTATCATCCATTTCCAGTAGAGTCACTTAAAAAGATATTCTGTCCCCAAATGACAGGGTGGACATCATTGAACCATGAAGGAAAGTGAAGGAGATGGTGGCTAGGGATGCACTGATGTCATAAATGTCACCTGGAATTTGTTACTCCTTCCCCAAACTCTCTTGGGCATATTCTGCCAGTGATCTACAACCTGGGCCTTGGGTGACCCCAAGGTCTTCTGACCCAGTACTCAGTCCAGGAGAGCAAGTTCTTGGGTGCCTGGCTCAACTCGTCCTCAGCCTACCGATTTCACCTCTGGATCTTTTTCTCTTTTAGTAATGTGAGCATGTGAGATGCACAAGACAGTACTCTTTCGGCTAGGTCATACTACAGACAAACCAAATACATGTGAACACTTATTTCGAGGCCCTGTGACCCTGAACCCTCTGCAGAGGTATTCTATACAGGATAGAAGATACCAAGTGTGGGTGAGAATGAAAAATTGGTTTCATGGGATAAGGCTTAATATGGTGGCATTTCAGGCATCATTAGGTGCGCCCACTCCTCCGGGTCAGTGGACCACAACCAGCGAGTGCCCAAGAAGTCCTTGTAGATGACTCTCACTGCCACACAAGACCTCTTTTCCTGAAGAGCTCTTTCCACCAAATCTTCCCATACACCACAAGCTAGAAAAGCTGACACACAGTGTCTCTGATTCAGCTTCAACATTCAATCACCTTTTCACAGGTGGTCACAAGCTGCCGTGGTTGTTTTATTCCATCAACCGAATATTAGTCTACCTTACGGAAGCTCAAATGGGTGGTGACAATGGTAGTTACCACTTTCTAAGCTCTTATGATGTGCCAGGCTCTGTGCTAAGCTCTTCTAAAGCTTTTCCTGAGCATCAGGCAAAGGCAAAGATGTCCGTTGACACCATGGGAATGAATTCCTTCCTCATATAAAGCCCTTCCTTTTACTTTCACTGGAATGCACAGGCTCGTGCATAGTGAGAAGATAAAATGGGCACAAGGGCATAAATTCGGAGATCTGCCTCCCCCACATCCAACCATACACCCAGTCTCCAGAATGCCTAAGCATCACGTTAGACACACAGGTGTAGAGGGCTTCACATGACAAACTCTGTTTCAGCTGAATGATAATGAAGAGAGGCGTATGATGAAAATATTGCTTTTCCTATCTTTGGTTTAACGTGTGGTTTTCCACAGATTGAAATAATTTTAAAGTTCCAGCCTTCTTCCAAAGAGGGTGAGTTCCATCCGCATGCTCTAGGTCTCTCCTTGAGACCAACAGCACTTATTCAGACAGCGGCTGGTTGACATTAACAGCGACTCTACTGTGGTGAGACCCTGCAAAGCCTATTCGGGGATCAGGCTTGAGATCTTAGCATCACCAGCTTGCTGACTGGTGGCCCCAGATGCTGCTATGGAACCTAAACCATGATCTCATATCTGTATCCAGATCCTATAGGAGCCAAGGCTTTGGAATGAGTGGTGGATGGACAAGAGTTTCCACTGGATCTGGGCATGATTTCTACAGGCCCCTTCTCAGGAGCAGACCTCAGTCTACCCTATATTTCAAACCACAGAACGGTGCTGGAATAGAAACCAGAAGCCACAAGACGATCTGAAGTCATCCTGTGTAATTTTCCCTCCTTTAGCAGTCAGCTGCAGCCACAAATTTGGGGACATAGCAGGATTCAAAGTTGCATGAAAGAATGTCTGGTTTGGGAGAGCAGGGGAGTACCCCTAGGAAAAAAAATGGTAACTGATGTTAATACTTTCTATTTCTTCCGGAGATTGTCTCCCAGCATTGTCACCTTGACTCTGAGTCTCCAACAAACATCTAAATGTCAAAAACCACCAATTCTTCCCATGCAGATCCTGTGCTTCGACAGCCACCTGTCTATGGCCGTGGCTAAGCATGTGTCACCTGCTACCTCAGTGGTTCTCTGGCTCCTGGAGGAGCCTATGGGCATTAGGCACTGTGGCTAACCTACTTTGTTATTTTTATGTTAGGATTTGTTCTTTTTTAAATGCTCATGTCAGCAACTCCAGTTTTGTGTTTTTAGGTGACTGTTCTCATTCATTCCTTCTCCATTTCCTCAGGTCTCTCCTGACCACAAAAATAAATAAATAGGTACATAAATAAAAAGACCCCGAGAACTAGTCCAGCACATAGTTTCTTGAAATGCTTTAATATGGGTGTTCTCAAGGCATTTCAAGGGTCATGGCATGGGAATTTGGGGGAAAGTTATAAATAAGAAATAAAACCTATAAAATAAGAAATAAATACAAATAAGAAATAAAACCTATAAAATTAAATGTTTGAAAAAACTTCAAAGCTCTTAAGTGCATTTGCAAACATCATCTTACTTGGCATATCCAAATTTCAAAAAAAGGGGAATGTTAGGATAGTTTCCTGATCACATCGAAAATGAAAGCTTTGTTTCAGGATTTTATTAAAAAGTGAGATGTAAGAAAACTTACCAAAAAATGAGGGCTTTGACATTGTAATAAAGAAAAAAAAAAAGCCCGCAAAGAAACAAGAGATGAGGAGGCACGAAAAACTTAAAGGAAATATTGTATGTAAAAATCTGTTACTCCAGGCAGAAATTCCCCTACAACACAGACTGCACGTGGCCAGGTAGGAAGGTGATTGTACTCAGTCCCTGTCGGGTATCCAGTATACTGCTGACTAAGGACACGTTACTTGGGTCCTGGCAAATATTTCCTAATTAGGTTTAGGCAATGACATTGCCTGGGATTTTCAGCTCAGGAGCTCATGCCCAGCTGGCCATCACCCTCCCGCTCACAGGTAAAGCCCTCAGGACCTCTTACCTCAGAGGCTGCTGGGCACCACTTCCAACACTTCCCCCAGGGACTGGGCCCCTCGGGCTGCAGAGCTTGGTGCTTCTCTGTCCCTCCTTCTCTCCCCTCCTCAGCTTCCCTCCCTGGATTTAAATCCCATCCAGGCCAGAGGAGGAGCCAATGGGGACTCCTGGGTGTTTCCCTGTCTTCCCGGCAGTGACTCGGTTAAGAGATAATGAGCAATTCCTTCTTATTCTAACTAGGGAAGAAAAAACGTACACATTTCCCCCTTCTTTTTTACATCCGTTACACAGCAGCTAAAAATACTGGTGACTGTTTCCATTTAAGTAGATCCAGAAAAAGGTTATTAAAAGAGTTTGCATGTCTCCTGGCCAGGAGCTGGCTCTTTGGATTTGCAAGAGATTTTCTAAAGTCTCTCTTTTTTTTCTGTTTCAAGCAACATGGGACTTAATTGCCTACCATTTTTTAAAATAGGAGGAGAAGACCCCTGGCATAGGAAGAAATGAGCAGAGACCCTCAGGGACAGAATCCCCCTGCCAACCTCTAGCCTCCTCCCGCCATCAGTTTGCAGCTCTGAGTGGCAGGGCTCTGAGGACACCGAGAGCAAGAATAGCAGATCTAGGGCATTCTACTCCAGTGCCCCCCTGTCCCAACCCTTCCCAGAGCCTCCTATACACAAGTCACAGGAGAGCTCCATCACCAGGAAAGCACCGTGGGCGCCCTTTGGTGCTGCCCTTCCTTTTTTGCCATCGGACGGACAGACCTTAATTCTTTCCATGAAACAGAATTATTCCAATGGGTCACGGCTGACACTCAGTGTTCCTTCTGCCCTCCACCCCACCTCTGCCCTGCCTGAAGTAGGTTCCAGAGTGCAGAACTATAATGCACTGGAAGGAGTCCATATGCTTCAACTTAGCAATGTAGGCATTAAATGTTGTTGGAAGGGAAGAAGGACCAAAGAGATGGGGGGTGGAGGAGTTGCCCCAGAAGCATGAAGGTGCATCCAGAGCCAGATTGCTGTATCTGAAGTTTGCGTCTGCTACTTGCAAGTGACCTTTGACCTAACCTCGCCGTGCCTCAGGTTACTCATCTCTAGAAGAATAATGTGGTTACGGTAAGGATTAAAGGAGCTCGTACGTGTAAAGAAATTCGGGGAGGGGCCCACATGGCAGAGAAGTGGGGGGATCCGAAGTTCCCTCATCTCTCAAACAAAGCGGTGTTGAAACCAAAGGACTTTGAACCCCAAGAGTCCAGGAAGCAAAGAGAGTCGCTTCCAGGGACCCACCCGGACAACCTGGCAGGCCATAGGTGTGTGATTGTGAACTGGAGGAGAGAAAACAAATGGAGGGGAGGGATCCCTTTCTGCGGAGAGACAAAGGGAAGAGAAAGAGGCTGGGGAAGCATAGGACTGTATCTGGATAAGAGAAAAACCATGAACTGGAACAGAGAAAGATCCAATATCCAACTGCCGGGCTTTCTCCAGACTGGGGCCGGCTGCCCGGATTGCACACCTGGGGAGGAGGGGAGCCAGCCCCGGGCTCAGTGGCTAGGTCAGGGGCGCAGTCCAGAGTGGGAGAGAGCGATCCCCTCCCTGGAGTGCTGTGGGACAGGACAAAGCCTGCCTGCACCTGCCAGCCAGGGACCACATATCGGATGGCACGGGGAGTCACTCCCCCAGTACCGGTGCGCGGAGGGAGAATTTGAATCCTAGCCAAGCACCAGGCACCAGAGTCAGGGGAGCAAGACAAAGTGCCTCGTTTGCACCGTGGCACAGTGAGCACAGCTCGAACAAAGTAGCTTGGGACACCAGTCCGTGGAGGAGAGACTGGGGTGTCGCCATTTTTCTCCCCATCACCACCGAGGTGAGGCTTCAGGGAACAGTCAACAGGGTGCACAGTGGAGGTGGGACCTGCCTGCACCAAACCACCCCTGCACACCTGGTAACTGTGTATCTACTAAAACAGGATAGACAACCAGACAGCCCTTCCTCCAGACCTGCACTGCTGCATTGCCTGATTTAATTCTCGGACAGTTCTAATTATGTAGATATATTCTTCCTTTTCTCCTTATCTCTTCCCTCCTCTAGTCTAGTTACTCTGGTTGTTGGTTTGTTTAAGCGGACATATTTAATCCATACTCCTGATTCTACAGGATTCTACCTATTCTACACCTCCTTCTTTATTTTCCTTACTCTCTCTCTCTCTCTCTCTGGATTAATTAAGCCATATAGTTTCTCTGTATGGACAACTTTATCTTCTTTTCTTTTTCCTCTCCTCCTTCTTTATTTTCCCTTCTCTGTCTCTGGATTAAGTCGTATAGTTTCTCTGCCTGGTCGATTTTTATTTTTTCTTTTTCCCCGCCCCTGTCATTTCTCTCTTTGTATGGGATAGGCCTCTTCCATCAGCACTGCTTCCACCCTGTTGTTTACTTGTAGCTGGTGTTCTGGTTTTTTGTTTTTGTTTTATTTGTCTGTGTGTTTGCATGTTTTTGTTTTCTGTTTGTTTTTTGGTTTTTTGTTTTCCTTTCCAGGGCTACTTCAACAAACAAATCAAAGCACACCTGGTGGAGGGTCCAAAACATTACTAGGAGTAGGCAGATAAATTAACCAAAGTCACAAGAGAGAGCAAATAACACTCCCCAAAAAACACCTCCTGAAGGGCCGGGCCCTGGACAGTGAATGGCCCCTCTTTAATACAGTAGTGCTCACAGGTTTAGGGCACATAACAAGCTTTTAAAACACATAAGGGACAGAAAACTAGGCAAAATGATGAAACAGAAGAATTCTCCTCAAAAGAAATTCCAGGAAGAAATGACAGCTGAAGAATTGATCAAAACAGATATAAACAATATAACTGAAAAATAATTTAGAATAATCATCATAAGATTAATCGCTGGGCTTGAAAAAAAGCATAGAAGACAGCAGAATCTATTGCTGCAGAGATCAAGGAACTAAAAAATAATAATGATGAATTAAAAATTCTATAAATTAGGTGAAAAATAAACTAGAAGCAGTCACAGTGAGGACTGAAGAGGCAGAGGGGAGAATAAGTGAAATAGAAGAGAAAATTATGGAAAAAGAGGAAGCTGACAAAAATATAAAAAAAAAATTCTGGATCACGAGGGGAGAATTAGAGAACTAAGTGAATCAATGAAACGGAATAATATCCATATTGTAGGAGTTCCAGAAGAAGAAGAGAGAGAAAGGGGCTGAAGGTATACATGAACAAATCATAGCTGAGAACCTCCTCAATCTGGAGAAGGAAGCAGACATTGAAATCCAGGAGGCACAGAGAACTCCCTTCAGACATAACTTAATCGATCTTCTGCATAACATATCATAGTGAAACTGGAAAAATACAAAGATAAAGAGAGAATTCTGAAAGCAGTTGGGAAAAACAGGCCTTAACATACAAGGGCAGATACATATGGATAGTAGCAGACCTATCTACTGAAACTTGGCAGGCCAGAAAGGAGTGGCAGGAAATTTTCAATGTGATGAACAGGAAAAATATGCAGCCAAGAATCCTTTATCCAGCAAGCCTGTCATTCAGAATAGAAGGAGAGATAAAGGTTTTCCCAAACAAACAACTACTGAAGGACTTCATCACCACTAAACCAGCCCTACAAGAGATCCTAAGGGGGACTCTGTGAGTGAAATGTTGCAAGGACCAAAAAGGACCAGAGACATCACTACAAGCATGAAACCTACAGATAACACAATGAGGCTAAACTCGTATCTTTCAATAATAACACTGAATGTAAATGGACTAAATGCACCAATAAAAAGACATAGGGTATCAGAATGGATAAAAAAAACAAGACCCATCTATTTGCTGTCTACAAGAGACTTATTTTAGACCTGAGGACACCTCCATATTGAAAGTAAAGGGATAGAGAACAATCTATCATGTTACTGGAAGTCAAAAGAAAGCTGGAGTAGTCATACCTATATCAGACAAACTAGATTTTAAACTAAAGGCTGTAACAAGAGATGAAGAAGGACATTACACCATAATTACGGGGTCTATCCATCAAGAAGAGCTAACAATTATAAATTTCTATGCACTGAATTCGGAAGCACCCAAATATATAAAACAATTACAAACATAAGCAATCTTATTGGTAAGAATGTGGTAATTGCAGAGGACTTTAATACTCCACTTACAACAATAGACAGATCATCTAGACAGAAAATCAATAAACAATGGCCCTGAATGGTACACTGGACCAGATGGACTTGACAGATATATTTAGAGCTTTTCATCCTGAAGCAGCATAATATACATTCTTCTCGAGTGCACATGGAACATTCTCCAAGATAAATCACATACTGGGCCACAAAACAGCCCTCAATAAATATAAAAGAATTGAAATCATACCACACACACTTTCAGATCACAATGCTATGAAACTTGAAATCAACCACAGGAAAAAGTTTGGAAAACCTCCAAATCCATGGAGGTTAAAGAACACTGTACTAAAGAATGAATGGGTCAACCAGTCAATTAAAGAAGAAATTTTAAAATATATGGAAACAAATGAAAATGAAAACACAACAATCCAAACCCTTTGGAATGCAGCAAAGGCAGTCCTGAGAGGAAAATACATTGGAATCCAGGCCTATCTCAAGAAACAAGAAAAATCCCAAATACGAAATCTAACAGTACACCTAAAAGAACTAGAAGCAGAACAACAAAGAAAACCCAAATCCAGAAGAAGAAGATAAATAATAAAGATCAGAGCAGAAATAAACAATATAGAATCAAAAAAAAAAAAAACAGATCAATGAAACTAAGAGTTGGTTTTTTGAAAAAATAAACAAAATTGATAAACCCCTAGCCAGACTTCTCAAAAAGAAAAGAGAGAGGACCCAAATAGATAAAATCACGAGTGAAAATGGATTTATTACAACCAATCCCTCAGAATTACAAGTAATTATCAGAGAATACTATGAAAAATTATATGCCAACAAACTGGACAACCTGGAAGAAACAGACAAATTCCTAGACACCCACACACTACCAAAACGCAAATGGGAAGAAATAGAAAATTTGAACAGACCCATAACTAGTGAAGAAATTGAATCAATTATCAAAAATCTCCCAACAAATAAGAGTCCTGGGCCAGATGGCTTCCCAGGGGAAATCTACCAGACATTTAAAGCAGAGTTAATATGTATCCTTCTCAAGCTGTTCCAAAAAATAGAAATGGAAGGAAAACTTCCGGATTCATTCTATGAAGCCAGCATTACCTTGATTCCCAAACCAGATAGAGACCCCACAAAAAAGGAGTACAGGCCAATATCCCTGATGAACATGGACACAAAAAAAATCTCAACAAGATACTAGCAAATTGAATTCAACAGCATATAAAAAGAATTATTCACCATGATTAAGTGGGATTCATTCCTGAGCTGCAGGGCTGGTTCAATATTTGCAAATCAATCAGTGTGATAGATCACATTAGTAAAAGAAAGGATAAGAACCATATGATCTGTTAATAGATGCAGAAAAAGCATTTGACAAAATACAACATCCTTTCTTTAATTTTTTTAATGTTTATTTTTGAGAGAGAGACAGAGAAACAGAGTGTGAGCGGGAAAGGGTCACAGAGAGAGGGAGACACGGAATCTGAAGCGGACTCCAGGCTCTGAGCTGTCAGCACAGAGCCGGATGTGGGGCTTGAACTCACGAACAGTGAGATCAGACGTGAGCCGAAGTTGGACGCTTAACCGACTGAGCCACCCAGGTGCCCCTTACAACATCCTTTCTTAATAAAAACCCTCAAGAAAGTTGGGATAGAACAAACATCATAAAAGCCATATATGAAAAGCCCACAGCTAATATCATCCTCACTGGGAAAAAACTGAGAGTTTTCCCCCTAAGATCAGGAACACAACAGGGATGTCCACTCTCACCAGTGTTGTTTAACATAGTGTTGGAAGTCCTAGCATCAGCAATCAGAAAACAAAATGAAATAAAGGCATCAAAACTGGCAAAGAAGAAGTCAAACTTTCACTTTTCACAGACAACATGATACTCTACATGGAAAACCCAAAGACTCCACCAAAAATCTCCCAGAACTGATACATGAATTCAGCAAAGTCGCAGGGTACAAAATCAATGTACAGATATCGGTTGCATTTCTATACACCAATAATGAAGCAACAGAAAGAGAAATCAAGAAATCGATCCCATTTACAATTCCACCAACAACCATAAAATACCTAGGAATAAACCTAACCAAAGATGTAAAAGATCTGTATGCTGAAAACTATAGAAAACTTATGAAGGAAATTGAAGAAGACACAAAGAAATGGAAAAACATTCCATGCTCATGGAATATTTAACAAATATTGTTAATATTGTTAAATATTCTTAAAATGTCAATACCACCCAAAGCAATCTACACATTCAATGCAGTCCCAATCAAAATTGCACCAGCATTCTTCTCAAAGCTAGAACAAACAATCCTAAAATTTGTATGGAACCACAGAAGACCCCGAATACCCAAAGTAATGTTGAAAAAGAAAACCAAAGTGGGAGGCATGACAATCCCAGACTTTAGCCTCTACTACAAAGCTGTAATCGTCAAGACAGTATGGTATTGGCACAAAAACAGACACATAGACCAATGGAATAGAGAACCCAGAATTGGACCCACAAATGGACGGCCAACTAATCTTTGACAAAGCAGGAAAGAGTATCCAATGGAAAAAAGACAGTCTCTTTAGCAAATGGTGCTGGGAGAAATGGACAGCAACATGCATAAGAATGAAACTAGACTACCTTCTTACACCACACACAAATATAAACTCAAAATGGATGAAAGACCTAAATGTGAGACAGGAAACCATCAAAACCCTAGAGGAGAAAGCAGGCAACAACCTCTTTGACCTCAGTTGCAGCAATTTCTTGCTCAACACATGTCCAAAGGCAAGGGAATTAAAAGCAAAAATGAACTATTGGGACCTCATCAAGATAAAAAGCTTCTGCACGGCATAAGAAACAACAAAACTAAAAGGCAACTGACAGAATGGGAAAAGATATTTGCAAATGACATATCTGATAAAGGGTTAGTATCCAAAATCTATAAAGAAGTTAGCAATATCCATACCTGAAAAACAAATAATCCAGTGAAGAAACAGGCAGAAGACATGAATAGACACTTTTCCAATGAAGACATACAGATGGCCAACAGACACATGAAAAGATGCTCAACATCACTCATCATCTGGTAAATACAAATCAAAGTCACGCTAAGATAACACCTCATACCGGTCAGAGTCTCTAAAACGAACAACTCAGGAAACTATACATGCTGGCGAGGATGTGGAGAAACAGGAACCCTCTTGCACTGTTGGTGGGAATGCAAACTGGTGCAGTCACTCTAGAAAACAGTGTGGAGGTGCCTCAAAAAAATTAAAAATAGAACTTCCCTATAAGCTAGCACTGCTAGGAATTTACCCAAGGGATACAGGAGTGCTGATTCATAGGGGCACATGCACCCCAATGTTTATAGCAGCACTTTCAACAATAACCAAATTATGAAAAGAGCCTAAATGTCTATCAACTGATGACTGGGTAAAGAAGATGTGGCTTATATATACAGTGGAATACTACTTGGCAATGAGAAAGAATAAAATCTGGCCATTTGCAGCAACATGGATGGAACTGGAGGGTATTACAGTAAGTGAAATAAGTCAGTCAGAGAAAGGCAGATATCATATGTTTTCACTCATGTGGAAATTGAGAAACTTAACAGAAGACTCTGGGGGAAGGGAAGGGGAAAAAATAATTTCAAACAGAGAGGGAGGCAAACCACAAGAGACTCTTAAATACAGAGAACAAACTGAGGGTGGATGGAAGAAGGGGTATGGGAGAGGGGAAAGTGGGTGATGGGCATGGAGGAGGGCACTTGTTGGGATGAGCACTGGGTGTTGTATGTAACCCAATTTGACAACAAATTATATTTAAAAGATGAATAAATAAAGAAATAAAAATAAAAGATATCAGGTTTTATTCTAACAATCCCCTAAGAAGATCCCAAGAATCGGAAAATCCTCAGTACAATAAAATTTCAGTATAGAGAGAGAATTGGAGGAGTCCTAGGAAGTATTTTAAAGGATTTTTGCTGTTGAACATGAGTACAACACAGGCTCTCTGCTGTCACTTAAAGCAAATGAATTCTTGAGCTCTAGATATTTAACTTGGGCTTCATTATCATTATTATTTTCTAACTGTACTTTAAAGTATTTATTAGGGGCATTTCCAATCAAAGATAATAGTGAAAAGGTTTTTCTACTCAACTCTCCTCTACAAAACTAACCGCTCCTGGGCGCCTGGTGACTCTATCAATTGAGCGAACCACTTGGGCTGGGTAATGATCTCACTGTTCGTGAATCTGAGCCTTCAGATCCTTTGTACCACCCCCCTCTGCCCCTCCTCCACTCTCTCTCTCTGTCTCTTTCAAAAATAAATAAACACTAAAAAAACAAAAACTAACCACTCCTGCCCTAAAACAGCACAATGAAAAACAGAGACTAAAACTCCACCTTTAATGAAACTATCAAACAAGTAACTTTTGTACTGAAGGTGGTGAGAGGATGACAAGAACAAACCCATGTCTCCAATGCTCAATTAATTAAACGAGGAGGCCATTAGAGGGAGGTGACTAATGCCATGGTGGCCTTCATAAGCAAACCAAGATCTAAACCTACAAATGCCTCCAGGTTTGGAAATGGAAACCTAGGGACAACCAATTGCAAAACGGCCAGTAGGCTTTAAGCTAGAGTCAATCATTTCCTTTCTTTGCTTCCATACCTTCTCACTGTAAGTAGTTCCACTAGCTCCTCTCAGAGGTGCCCTTCTAACCATTTCTGGTTCACGCCTGCCCAATTCAAATTAATTTTTGCTAAAATAAATTTTTAAAAATTTTAATATGCCTCAGTTTATCTTTTAACACTGTAGTCCAGGGCAGAGTTATGCAAAAGTCTGTGAAATGCCGTATCTTAAAACAGAGAATATATCTTCTTTTTAAGTACCTATGGATCTTCATAAAAATGAATTAAATCTTATAGGACCAAGAAAACCTAAATTCATTTCAAAATTTACAAATAGTATGTATGGGTCATTTTCTCTCAACCAATATAATACTACTAGAAGTATGGAAAAAATATTTTTTTTTAATCCTCCCACCTGGAAATGAAAATGAAAACCTTTCAAATAATTTTGGATCTAAATGAAAAACAGCCAAATTGCATATAAAGTTTTAAGTGATGATAATGAAAGTAATATGAACCCCTACATTCTCCTTCATCTCCCGTCCTGTGTTGTTCATACCATGAAATCTGCCTGTTCTATGAGGAAGCATCAAAGAAGGCTCTAGTGTCTGCCACAGCCAGGGACCACCCAAGGAAACAAACCCCAAAACAGGAAGTTAATCATTTTCAAGCAACAGATAAATCCTATTGTGATTAGTAGGGTTTGTCATTGAAATTGGAATAAGAGTTTCATGTGATGGTCATTCAGTGAAATAAACATATCCACACAGTTGGAAATGAAGAAACAAGATTAATTTGAGCTCAAAAGAGAAGACGCTACTTAACTCCAGAATTATTCTCCCATACACAGCAGTATATTCACAATGGGAAAATACCATCTGGTTCCAGCACATACAGACCAATACTTCTGTTCTCACTCCAAATCAGAACCTATGAGATTTCGCTATTTAGCTATAACAAAGTATAGATTTTAAAAAAATAATTGTATATATTAATATATATACATATTTCAAGCATTCACACTGTGAAGCAAATAATTATGTAATAATTATTACATAATTAATAATTATTTAATAATTATGTAATCAAAGAAGTTAAAAATAAAAATAAATTGTTTTTTTTAATTAAAAAAAAAAGAATTTTGATTAAGTCCTGGGGACACAATGAGGACTCAGTAAATGTTAGCTGTTACTATTGTTGTAATTATTATCATTTTAAGGATTCTTAAAGACTACCAAGTAGTCTTTGATAATCCCCACCTCAATCTAGATAGGTTCATAGTTCTCTTCCCTTCTTTATCAAAACCACCAAGAGTCCTGCTATCTGGCCCTGGAATTGAGGCCAGCTATACACAGAAGCAGTGTATTCACTGTGGTGACAGTTAAGGTCACCAGAAAATCCCATTGCCCCCAAACATTTCTCTTCTCCCTGGATATTTTTTCTCTGCTTCTTAAATAGGAAAGTCTCCCCTGGAGTTTCCTAGGACCCTGCTGTCCCTTCACATTGCTCTCCAGTTCTTAATTTCCTTTTGCTAATTCTCCTCAAATGGGTGATCTTCTCCAACTCACTCCATTATCCCATCTTTCATGCCCTAAATAAGAATAACAAAACCAATGCAACGGGCTCCTAAGAGGCCACCTTCCTCCAGGCTTTCCCTCCTCCAGCCTGTATGAGTTAGGTGCAGGACACGTAGCTATAACAAAGAGCCCTCACACCCAATGCAAATAGCTCAACAAGATGGAAGATGATTTCCCCCTCACATAACAGTAGAAGGCTGACCGGGACGAATAGGGCAGCACCACCGTCCATAGCACATGGCCACTTCCCTCCCAGCACTATCTCCCAGCCAGAGGGAAGAGTAAAGAAATTAGGGCAGAGGAAGTGCATGCCCATTCCTCAAAAACAAAAACAAACCCTTTTCACTCTGTAATTGTTTCAGGCTTGCCAAAAATTTGCAAAAAAATATTACAAAGAATCCACAATCAATCGTCACCCACATTTTCCAAATGTTGACATTTTGCTATGTTGGCTTTATCATTCATTCTTCCTATGTTTTTTTTTTTTCTAAAACATTTGAGAGTCAAAGACATGATTTACCTCTTTACCCCTTTACCTCTAAATGACTTCCCTGTGTAATATTTCCCCCAAACTGGAACATATTCTTATATAACCTCTACACAATGATCAGAATAAGGAAATTAACATTGACACAATACTATTATCTAATTCATGGACTATATTCAAATTCCATCAGTTGTCTCTCTAATGTCTTTTGTAGTAAAATAAAAACTGTTTTCCTGATCCAGGATCCAATTCAGGATAACTCATTGCATCTAATTGTCCTGTCTTTCGAGTCTCTTTATTTTATTTTATTTTTTCATGTTTATTCACTTATATTTGAGAGAGAAAGAGAGAGAGAGAGCATGAATGGGGAGGGACAGAGAGAGGGAGAGAGAGAATCCCAAGTAGGCTCCATGTTGTCAGCACAGAACCTGATGTGGGTCTTGAACCCACGAACCGTGAGCTCATGAGCTGAGCCGAAGTTGGACGCTTAACCAACTGGGCCACTCAGGTGCCCCTTGAGTCTCTTTAAACCTACAGCACCTCTTCATTCTTTGTCTTTCATGACCCTGATATTTTTGAAAAATGAAGGTCAGTTATTTTGTAGAACATTCCAGTTTGGGTTTGTCTGATGCTTCTTCATGACTAGATTTAGGTTATGCATTTTGGGCAGGAATACCATAGAAGTGGTGTGTCCTCAGTGCATCTTATCAGGAGCCACTTGATATGCAACTGTCCCAGTGTTGGTGATGTGACCTTGGATCATTTGGTTAAGTTGGGGTCTGCCAGGTTTCTCCACGGTAAATAGGTGCCCCCTTTGTAACTGATAGGTGTCTTGTGAGAAAATGTTTTGAATCATGTAACTGTCCTGCTTGGTGTTCTACTTTCACCAGCTAGTTTAGTACCCATTATTCAAACAGTTACTAAGATGGTGGCCATCAAATGGTGATTTTTCTTTTTTTAAGTTTTTTTATTTATTTTGAGAAAGAGGTAGTGTGAGTGAGCAGTGGAGAGGCAAAGAGAGGGGGGGAGAGAGAACCCCAAGCAGGCTCCACACCTACAGCTCTGAGTGAGACGCTAGGCTCGATCCCAGGAGCCACGAGGTCATGACCTGAGCTGACATCAAGAGTTGAACAATCAACTGAGCCACCCAGGCGCCCCCAAGTGGTGATTTTTCTAATTCCATTACTCCTTATGCGTTGACAGATGGGATTCTACTATAAAGTAGAGATTTTCCTTTCCCTCCTCCCACTTTATTATTTTATTTATCTACATTCAAACTGGTTCATGTATTCTTATATTTTATTCTATGAGTTATATTTCCTTTACTCTCATTATTTATTTCATTCTGCAAATATTCCCAGATTTGGCCAGAGGGAGCCCCTTTGGCTGGTTCCTGCACCCTTTTAACATGCCCTGCCATTCTTAGAGCATTTCCTTACTTTCTGGATTGCAAAATGGTCAGGCTCATCTTGCACTTCTCCTGCCCCAACAAATGGTCAGCTTTGACCACAGCCTTCCCCGGTCCTGGTCCACATGACGCTCCTCTCATCCATGCCCCCTCTTTTTGAGGTCAAGCACATCTGCACCCCATGGGGTCTTCTCTGATTTTCCTACTACAATCACCTGAACCAAGGTGAAATCCTTACTTTTTTAACAGCCAGCCCCAGAGGTAACCTTCTTCATGTAGAAAAACACTTGGGATCCTAAAAGTAGACTTGCAAGGAAACTAAGAAACAAACCAATAAAGGCCAAACTGCTCTGCCTGGAATGAATAGGAATCAGCAAGGAGAAAACAGAAAAGATTACGGAGGTGGTGAGGCAGGAGGGCTGAGGCTGGGGCCTACAGAGGACTGAGGCCAGTGAGATAATCTTTAGAATATGAATTACTTTTAAGAATGAGAATGTCCATTCACTATTAAAGAGTTTGCAGGACACCAGCGTGGCTCAATCCATTAAGCATCCAATTCTTGATTTCAGCTCAGGTCGTGATCTCATGGTTTGTGAGTTCAAGCCCCGCATTGATCTCTGTGCTGGCAGTGCAGAGCTGTTTGGGATTCTCTCTCTCTTTCTCTCTGCCCCTCATCCACCAAGATAAATAAATAAAAAAATATATATTAAAGGCGACACCTGGGTGGCTCAGTCGGTTGAGCATCCAACTTCGGCTCAGGTCATGATCTCACGGTTTGTGAGTTCAAGCCCCGCCTCGGGCTCTGTGCTGACAGCTCAGAGCCTGGAGCCTGCTTCGGATTCTGTGTCTCCCTCTCTCTCTGCCCCTGCCCTGCTTCCACTGTGTTTGTCTGTCTCTCTCTCAAAAAAAAATTTTTTTTTCAAAAAAGATAGTAAATATTTATTATTATATATATTAATATATATATTAAAGAGTTCGCTTTGCTTTATATAAACTCCCATTCATGGCCCCCCAAGAGTCAACTTAAGATGGAGTCTTCCACACCCATAGGTGCATTTTTTTGACTGGCTTCAAAGGCAAGAAGAAAAAACAAAGGAAAAACCAAAGATGTGTGGGTCACACATCTGGGTCAGCACTACACAAAGAGAAGGAAACAACCAGAGGATTAAGACTCCATGCAACAGAGTTCAGAGGAAGCAAGAATCCAGAACCAGACATGTCTGTTGGCCATGAGCCCCTGCACCCTGCCCAGGACAGAATTCAGAGAAACTGGTGATGGGAACAGGAGTGCTTTGGACTTCCCACAGGTCAGAGGTTGGAGGTTGGAGTTGATTATACTTAACTATCCAGCACCTAAGTTACAGGATACTTCCCCAGATCCCTCATTTCGACACCAGTAGTGCTGGTTGGCTTTCCATGAGTCCACACAAAGTCTCCTTAAGTTCAATATGAACTTCTGGAGAATGAGTACTTTGTTTTCCTTTTTCCTCTTACCATCTATGGTAAAGCAAAGTACATAGTACATTACCTGAAATTCCATCATGACAGACTTATTCCTCAAAACACCCAAGAACAAAGCAAATACCCCAAACATATCAGGTCTAGACCATGTTGGCAGGACTATTATGTCCGGCTCCCAACAGCCTCATCCTTCCTCTTTCCCAAGAGAGACCCAATTTTATTTAGATATCCACTCACCTCCTCCTGATCTTGGACTTCAGCAGAGTCTGGGCCCATTCCCTGCTCCATAAGTTGGGTTCTGACTGATCTAAGCCAACCCAGGTAATCCCACTGCCACTGACTGATCCAGACAAGATCAGGCAATATGTTTAGGGTAAGTGAGATGTAGGGAGAGGCTGCTGGCAGGGCTTCAGAGAAAGTTTCCTTCACTCAAAAGATAAATAAGCGATCCAAGGAAGTGGCAGATATTGTCACATTTTTATATAAGGGCTGATATTGTGTCAAACACCTTGCAACCAAACATAAGGGATACTAGCCAAAGATCAAACCTATCAAGGATGGCAGGACAGAAAGATGGAAGGAATCTGGAGTTTTGGCTATTGTGCTAAAGCTGCTGGATTAACAACCCCTCACAATTTACTCCTTCAGAACTTTCTTGAGTCAGGGCTTTATTTCTTACAGCAAAAAGCATCTAAGGAATTCAACACTGCTCAGTGAATGTCTTAGTAGCCAAGTGATTTATTGACATTCAGCTGAGAACACAGCAAGAGGTATATGTAGGGAACTCCTACGAGGAAATAGTCACAGCCAGCACAGGCCATGGCTTGGAGACTGCGAAATCAGTTTCCAAAGCTTTCGGTTCTATTAGCTCCACTGTGTTGCCTTGAGGTTGGGAGTTTGTGGTAGACTTAAAATAGCCACAGATTCTTTGCAGCTCCTCCCCAGGAGAGGCTGAGTCTGTTTCCCCCCTACTTGAACCTGGCCTACCTTTGTGATTTCCTTTACCCAGTAGAATGTGGCTAAGTGACATTATGGTTCTGAGCTTGGTCCTCAAGTGGCCTTACAGTTTCTGCTATCACCCTCTTGGAATACAAGTGGCTTCTGGAGGATAAAGGAGTGCAAGAAGAAAGAAGCCTGGCCGTCCTAGCTGAGGTCCCAGACACATAAATGAGTCCAGCCAATGTTATGTGAGACACCCCAGTCCAGTCAAGCCCAAACTACCAACCCACAGAATTTTGAGCAAATAACTAATTGTTTTAAGTCACCATATTTTGGAGAGGCTTGCTATGCAACAATGGAAAAATGACACAGAACTATTCCCAAACGAGGGGAATAATTTAACTTGAAACTAATTTCAACTCATTATTTTGCCCAAATACTGTAACTCATTCCAGAACAACCTGGAAAAAAACAAAGCTACTGGTTCAAATAATGATTCAGTCAACATGTTATTATATCATCTTCTTCTATTCGAGAAAAATGTAGGAAAAAGCATTCCAACTGCGGTCATCTCCAATTCGATTTGTCCCAAGAAATTACCCAAAACCCCATGTGCTGGCTCTGAGGGAGCCTGAATCAGTCGTGTCTAGTTTGGAGATCTGGAGCTGGCTTCAGCTGGTTTGGGTCTGTCTGAGCTGTTTGGAAGATATGTCTTAGTATTTTTAATTAGGATTCTGCTGAATCTAAAGGAACTGAAACCAAACCTAAGCAGCCCTCCACTGTCACCATCTTGTCTCAATTCGCTCACTCATTCTGCTATAAACTATACATTCTGTGCCAATAGGGTCGTCTCCCCGTATGGTAGGTACTGTGGTAGATTCTCTGTTAGTGCTTGTAAGGATTTGCCATATTTGACTTCAAATGTGCAAGTGCCTGCAAAAATAGGCAACAGAATACAGCATTAGCAAAAGGCTTTCAGCGAAGCAAAAATTATTACTTCCTTCAAGGCATTGAAAGACCTTGATTCTTCTTCCATCAATATTTTCTTTTCTTGGGTCAATATTTTTTGAGATCCATCTCTGTAGAAGTCAATATCTTCTTATTAATCTCTTTGGGCAATAACAGTTGCTATGAGCCAATGACCTGAAGTGTGTGTGGGATCAGAAGGCTGGATTTGCTGCTAGGGACCTGGAACCTTGTAGGGGCAGCAGTTCAGTCTTTAGGACGTTCTTCATACATCACTTGTCCATAAATCACTGGTTTGTAGGTAATCAGTAATATTTCCATTTTAAAAGTTACTTATTATTGTAGACTAACTGCAACATGCAGAAAAATACAAAGAAGGAAATTAACATTTCCCGTAATTCCCACAACCGGAGATAACTATTGATTTTTTTCTACAAACGAATACGTATATGGGGAGATGGATGTATCTGCGCATATGTATAAAAAAAGATGAAATGATTAGGATCATACTACATAGAGATTTTTTCCCTGCTCTTTGCTCTTAACTTTATAGAGAGACTTTTTTCCCTCCATTTTCTTACATGTTCTTTCAAGGACATAATTTTTAATGTTGTATAGTATTCTAGTCTATGCATCTAATACACGGGGGAAGGGATTCATTACAAAGGGACACAAAGGCATTGCGGGAATAACAGAAACGTTCTATATCTGGATTGTGGTGGCTGTCATAAGGCCTTATGCATTTGTCAAAATTCAGTGAACTGTATACTTCAGAGGGGTAAATTTTAATGTATACAAATTATATCTCAATAAACCTGACTAAAGGTGGGGGGGGGGAATACTTAGCTCAAGAATCACCTTCTAATATGACCCAGTGCTGCCCAGATCTTGATCTACTATTTAATTTCTGAGGCTTGACAGCACACGGAAATCACCTGGGAGCATTTAATAAAATAAGAGGCCAGGATTGGTGGGGGAGGGGCACCAGAGACTCTGATTTAATTGGCCATGGTGTCGGGCCAAGGCCTCGTATTTTCTGAAAGCTCCCATGATGATTCTAAAATGTGCAACCAGGGTCGAGAACCACTGATTTGCACAATAAGTCATCTGGACCAAGGAGGCAGGAGGTGATAAAATGGGATGTGTACATTTCAGAATCATAAAAGGGTTTTATAAATTTTGCAAACTAAACATTTATTAGCCCATTGATTTTTTTGTCCTATTTCCCCCCTTGAGATATTTATATGAGATAGTCATATAAATATTTTTATTGCAACATAATTCACGTAACATAGAACTCATCCTTTTAAAGTCTACAATTCAGTGGTTCTTAATATATTCACAAGGTTGTACAGCCATCACTATTATTTACTTTGAGAACATTTTTTTTCAATCTAAGAACAAACCCTGTGCCTGTTAATAGTCACATCCGATTCCCCACCCTGCAGCCTGTGAAAACCACTGATCTACTTGCTGTCTATATGAATTTGCCTGTTCTGGGTATTTCATATAATTCATATTCATCGTATGGAATCATACAATACATGACCTTTAATGACTGGCTTCCTTCACTTAATGTAGTGTTTTTGAGGTTCCTCCATGTGGTAGCATGTATCAGTATTTCATTCCTTTCCATGGCCAAATATTTTATCACACAGATATACCACAATTTTGTTTATCCATTCATCCGTTGTTGGATACCTGGATGTTTCCCCCTTTTGTCTATTATAAATGCTGCTATGAGCACTTGTGGACAAGTTTTTTCTGTGCATATATGTTCTCCTTTTTCTTGGTATTTACCTAGGAGTAGAATTGATTGCTGGACCATGTGGTAACTTCATATTTTACTTTTTGAGGAGTGGCTACACTATTTTCCCATCAGCAATGTATAAGTGCTCCAATTTCTCTATGTCTTCTCCAGCACCAGTTATTTCCTGACTTTTTTTGTCACAATCATGCTAGTAGGGGTGAAGTAATAATCTTGAGGTTTTGATGTGTACTTCATTAATGATTAATGATGTTGACCATCTTTTCGTGTGCTAATTGTCCATTTGTATGTCTTCTTGGGAGAAATGTCTATTCAAATGCTTTGCTCTTTTTAATTGGATTATTTGCATTTTCATGGTTGAGTTGTAAGTGTTCTTTATATATTCTGGATACTAAACTCTTAATAAACACAGGATTTACAAATATTTTTCCCATTCTTCAGATTGTCTTTTAAGTTTCTAGAAAGCATCCTTTGAAACACAAAATTTTTAATTTTGATGAATCCAATTTATGTTTTTTCTTTTGTTGCTTGTGCTTTAGGTGTAATATGTAAGAAACTATTGACTAATCCAAGTCACAAGATTTACAAGGTTCTTTCTAAGTCTTTTATAGTTTTAGCACTTACATTTAGATCAATGATCCATTTTGAGTTTGTCTTGGTATATGGTGTGGGGTAAGGATCCAACTCCACTCTTTTGCATGAGGATATCCAGTTTTCCTAGCACCACTTATTAGACTCTTATCCTCATTGAGTAGTCTTGGCACCCTTGTTGAAATTCATAGTCAGGTGGTTTTTTTTTTAATCTATGCTCAGCTGGAAGAAATTTTTACTCATTCTCTCAGCTGATTAGCAGCTCTAAGTCCAAAAGTCCATGTCTACACATCAGTAGGCCCAGTGCCTAATAGTTGTGACCTTTAAGTGTCAGTTCCTACTGCTAGGTCCTTAACAAGTACTTCTTGATAAGTTATTCTTGAGGTTAATCAATTTAGTAAACATAGCAGAATTGATCAAATTGATTGGTCTGCTTCAAGTGGATCTCTCTGATCATCCAAAACAACCAAACTAACCTGTACAAATCAATAGTCAGAATGGTGTAAGAATCCTTGGGGTGATGACAGTTGCCTATTAACCAAGACCACAATTCTGTCTGGATGTTTACCTCTCCCCTATGTGACTCATGGTTGAATCCTGATTTATTCTAAACTAATCATGGTATTCCAGTCTCTTTGACATGGTTTGATTTAGGAAAGGATATATGACCTTTGTCAAATGCGGATTCCGGAAAAGTTTTCTTTTATCAGAAGAGTTGGTCCTTTTCTTTCCAGTGACTGTTGCCATGCCTGCCTGGAATTTGACAGCCATATTATAACCATGAGGGAAGCTAAACAGAGAAGATAAAGGATGACAGTGCAGAAATATGGGAGGTTTCTGGGTCCTTAATGACATTCTTGAACCCCTAAACTAACTAACCTTGTTGCTTTCCTACCTTGGGACTTCTCATTACCCAAGACAGTTAGAGTGCTTTGTTACTTGTACTCACATTATCCTAAACAATAGAGGCCTCCTAACTTTCCACAGAAAATGCCGTTCAGACTGAAAAACGTTAAGGGGACTGTAAGACTCAGCATGGTAATCCAGAGATTTGAAATTCTCCAAAGAGATTTTTCCAAACTTAGCCCCAGATGACATTTCCTTCACATCTGCAAGGAGACCTGCCCTCAAGGCTGATGATGATGGAAAAGGTATGGTATGTAAGTTGAACTCCATCACCAACACTAAGTCCCTGGCTTCTTCAGAGAGAACAACTCATCTCTATTGCTTTTCTATAAAAGGAATAGAGTTTTAGTATTGATGTGTTTCATATATTCTTATCCTCCAAAAATGTTTGGATCTGGAGGAAGTGCTTTTACATTCTAAGTGGAATGATGTAATCTCAACATCTTTGGATTGAGACGGAGCCAGGAGAGGCCATAGATGTAGGAGTCTCCTCCCTGACACTAGTCACCCTTCCTATGATGGAGAACTTCAGCCAGAGCTGCTCACCACCTCGATAGGAGGGGAATTTCAGTTGTATGTGGAAGCCAGCATGGATGGGTTTGGGAGAGCCAATTACGTGCATCTCTCCCTAGCTCTTCCCAGCCCCGCACTCAGCGACGTCACATGCGTAGCTTAAAAATCAGCCATTGTGAGAGCAGTTATGCCGTGGAAATGAGGAAAGAGCTTTTTCTCTCTGGAAAGCCAGCTCTTCAATGGTACTAGCACACCACTGGAGATTCCTCTCTTGGTCATTCTTATACAACCAAGGTATCATGACATCTGCCACACTTCATGGCTGTAAATCAAAGAGAAGAAAGACCCCACTGTCCTTCACTGAAGATGACTGACTGCTAAAACATGACAGGAAAATAGAGTCTTTTTTTTTTTTTACAAACTGAGTCACAGCCTCCCATCTCAAATTTCCAGGCTGTTCAGGCTTTTGGTTTTTTGTTTTTTAGGAAGGAAGGAAGGAAGGAAGGAAGGAAGGAAGGAAGGAAGGAAGGAAGGAGGGAGAGGGGGAAGGAAGAAAAATGCACAACTTTGAATCTTCCTAAGAAGCTAACTGCAAAGATTTGGGGTTTTAGTGGTTTTTTTTTTTTTAATTGTTGTTTTTTTCAGAGTGTAGGGTTACAGCAAGGCTGGTGTGTGGTAACTCTTCCATTGCATGCAAGGGTAAAGCCACGGTAATGACAAGGTCTTACTGTAGAACTGCTGAGGTCGCCCGGCTGAGGCCATCTGTGGTATCTGGACATGAATCTATGGGCGGCTCCCTGAGTGACTGTGGGGCAGGGCTCCTACAAGGTACTTCTGCAGACTGCCATCCCTCTGGCCATCTGGGCTCCCGTCTCCTTCCACCTCTATTATCCCATAGCCTGTAGCCCACAGCCCATAACCAGCCAGGCTTTACAGGCTCTTCTTTCTCCCCCTCCCTCTTGTCAATTGCAAGTCTGGGAAAAATTATGGAATATTTTAAATATACCAAAAGGCACAGAGAAGAGTATCATAAACACTCTTGAATCTCTACCCTGCTTAGGAAATAAAGCATCATGAACACTACTAAAGTCCTTGCATATGCCTCTCTGATGCTATTCCCCTTCCTTCAAGAGAGAAACAGTTTCCGGAAATTGGGACTATCATCCCCGTGCATGTCTTTATCATTTGACTACATATGTCTACATATAAGCCTGAACAGTATGTAGAATTGGTACAAAAGCTTTGAAGCTTTATGTAAATGCTATATCTATTGCATGTCTCTTGCTGCAGCTTGCTTTATTTCTATCAATATTTTGTTTTTATTAATGTTTGTATTAGTTTTCTGTTGCTGCAGTGGTTTGAAATAACACACATTTATTATCTCATAATTTCTGTGGATCAAGGTCTCGGTGGGACTTAACTGGGTGCTCTGCTCAGAATCCAATAGGCTCCCATCTAAGTATTGGGCAGAATGCATTCTCCTGTGTAGGCCTGACCGGTGAAGCCTGGGCTTCCAAGCTTATTCAGGTTGTTGGCATAACTCCTTTCCCTGAGTTTGTACAGCTGAGGGCCCTAATTCCTAGAGGATACTCACCGCTTGCCCCCCGGCCCTCTCCCACGCTCCCCGCCCCCACCGGCTCTCCAGGCAGCTTTCATCCTAGCAGCTCCCTTCTGTAAGGCCGGCAGAATCTCTCATTCTAGTCCTCTAAAATGAGGTTATACAATGTATCAGATTTATCCATCAATTTTGAGTGTCCCTGCACTCAAGGGGAGAGAATTTCACAAAGGTACCAACACCCACCGGTTGATGGGAATTACTGGGATCTGTTCTTTGGCCTAGGAAGTCTCCCCATTTTGCTGTTAATGATTATGTTAGTGTGATGCCAATTTCTTCTATTATAAACAATGTCATACTTAATAGTCTTAACAGATTTTTTCTGTACATACGAGAAAGTTTCTAGGCCCTAAAGCACACCAAAAGTCTCCGACTTTACTAGTAATGGTCAAATTATTCTCCAGAGCAGTTACGGCCTATGTCCATGCTACCAGGAAGTATGTGACTTCTGCAATTCCACATAGTCTCTTACTCTCGAAATTGAAAGAATTATTTTTATATCTTTATTTTATGGGCAGTCTGAGAGCTGTGAAATGGTATCTCTTGGTTCTAATTTTTAGTTTTGGAATTACTAATGAGGTGAGTAAAAGGTAATGAGTACCTTTTCATACCTTATTTTGTTTCTTTCTGGGAACTGTCCTGGACTGTTTGTCTATTTCTCTCTTTTGTTTGTTTCTTCTTTGTTTTTCTTGTCTATTTATAGTCCTTTATGTGTCTTTGTTCCTAAGTCTTTGTATTATTGCACTACTGGTATTTTCTTCTTGTGTTTCTCTACCAACCTTCTACCTTTTATTTTTATATGCAGAACTTTTAAACTTTAATTTGGTCAAATTTATCAGTCTTTCCCTTTATGATTTATTTCTTTTATGACTTATTTAAGAAATATTTTTCTATCCTGAGGCCAAATCCTGAGGCCCAAAACATAGTCACGTATATGTTTGTATAAAGGTTTTAAAGTGTTGCTTTAGGGGCACCTGGGTGGCTGGGTCAGTTAAGTGTCTGACTCTTGATTGTGGCTCAGGGCATGATCTCATGATTCACGAGATTGAGCCCTGCATCAGGCTCTGCACTGACAGCATGGAGGCTGCCTGGAATTTTCTCTCTCCCTCTCTCTCTCTCTGCCCCTCCCCTGCTGGTGCTCGATCTCTCTCTCTCTCTCCATTTCTCTCTCTCTCTCAAAATAAAGAAAATAAACATGAAAAAAAGTTTAAAAATTAAAATAAAATAAAGTGTTACTTTAACACATTTAGTTTTATAATATACCTGATACTTATTTTTGTCCATAGCATAAACAAAGCATCCAATTTTATTTTCTATTTCTATATAGATATCTAGGTTTTTAGCACCAGTTATTGAATAAGCCATGTTGACCTTTCTAATATGCCATGTCATCACTCATTCACCAAGTTTTCACATATGTATAGTTTTGCTTCTGGATTCTCTATTCTATTCCCACATCTCTTTGCTCATTCCTATACTAATACGCTCTGCCTTAATTATTATAATTTTATGATAAGTTTTAATATGCAAACAGGCATACCCTACCATCTCGTTCTTCTTCTCAACAATGTTTAGTTTATATTTGACCGTGGCTCTTTCATATAAACTTGGATTCAGATTATTAAATTCCATGAAAAGCCTTCCTGGGATTTGATTGGGGGAGTCCTCAATTTATACATTAATTTAGGGAATGTTATGGGTGTGAATAGTGTACCCTCCAAACTTATATGTTGAAATGCTTACACGCAGTACGTCAGAATCTTCAAGGGGATGCTTCTACAGTTTCAGAGATGTCCGTGTTTCTGAAGGGTTTGCCACCTGGCTGTCTATTCGGAGCCCCGTGTCTTGAAAATAAAGTGAAATAATGTGGCGATTTACCCAGAGATGCTGAGGGTGATCGGTGATCAGATGGCACATTCACGTGTCGGGACAAAAGTCTAGCCCAGAGGAAGAAACGTGACTGTTGAGGCTAGAGTGTTAACATCTCCTCAGATCCCAGCAGTAATGGAAAACATCCATGGGCCTCCTTTCCAGCTCCCTCTTAAAAATAGCACTTCTGGCACTTACTCTCTGAGTGTTCAGATCAGACTAACTCAGATGGAAGCAGGAGAAATTCCAAAGGATGAGGACTTGATATGTCCCCTTATTTTCATCAAACCACTTCGGTTCACACCCTAGTTATGCGTTACCTATATGGCCTTGGGCGAGGTGCTTCTCCTCTCTGGCCTCCGTCGTCTGACCTGTCAAATAAGGATTCTGGTAGCACCTACTCATGTGTGGGACTAAGTGACTCATTCACGTAACTCATTGGGAATAGCGCCTGGCACACGGTAACACAGTAAACACTCGATAAATACTAATGAAGCCCACGGGATGGCCACCTTTGCACTGCCTTTCGGCTACTTACTGGGTTTTTACATCGCTTTAATTTTTCCTTAAGATCTCAAAATACGCTGCTTAAATGTTACTCTATCCCCCATATGTTCCACCCGACGGCCTGGCACACAATACGTCTCTAGTTCATTTGCACAAGTTTATCCAACCCGGCCTGTCGACAATCACACTACCGCCCGCCTTGCCTTTTTTCCAGCATTTAGGGTCAGATGCCACTGGTTTCCAGGCCAGCTTTCCACAAGGAATGGAATGCTGAACAAGAAGCAAGCAATCTTGAAATGACCAAGCTGAGCCTGACCATAGATATGCCGGCATGCTGGGGGAACCCCTGGTTTATAGCCTCATCTGCTAAAAAGTCCGGTGCTATCCTGGGCGTCAGTGGGCCTGGTGAACTTGAAGACATTCATGCTGGGGTCTTAGGGAGTAGGGTGGGAACAGCGAATGAGTGGCCTCCTTTCTTCTCAGTAATGCCCATCGAGCAATGAGATGGCTAGGCTGTCGTCTGTGGTGGGGCAGAGGGCTTCCCCTCCTGTTCAACATAAAATCCCAATACCCAGCACCATACCTGGGCCACACTAAGCGGTCAACAAATAGACATGGTACCAGGTAATTTTCCCTGGTACCCAACCCTAGTCAGGTTTAACGCAGGCTCTGGACGCACAACAGATAGTTAATGAACATTGCCGGGTGCTCCAAGTGGTCCCTGTGCTTCAAAATCAGTGCTGGCCTCAGTGACCTGGGTCCCTACCTTTACCTTGTCTTGTAAGACTCTTCTGTTATATTTGCATAAGTGCACACGTCCTCGAGGAATGAGAAGAAAGGAGAAGTCACTAGACAAACACAGCTCTAGCTACTAAGTAAGATGTTTCGCGCACAGTGATGAAGTATCCGGTGTCACTGTTATTCTTAGCGGCAGCAAACACATATTATGGAATTAAACCCGCAAGGCACTGTGCAGGTCGAAGGTGCAAAGAGTCACAGGCCGCCAGCCTGGCCAACAAGGGAGCTCAGCGAGGCTTTGGTCAGGAAAACAGAAGCACTGAAGCGGAAGGAGACGGGGCGGGACAGAGGCGCAAAGGCCGGCTCTCAGGTTTGCCTTTTAGAAAATCAGGAGCTTCAGAGCTTCCGTAAACCACTCCTGCTGATCCCAGCTGCATCAAGCACCAAGGTCAGACATTTGCAGAGGCCTACGCAGCCGCGTGTGCCTCCACAGCCAGGGAAGCGATGAAAACACTTCTGCCTCTCTTCCTCGTGCCATATTTCAGGCAAACGCCTTTCTTAGGCAGAATCTAGCTGGGAGTGCTGCCAGCGAAGAACGCTGGGAAGTTTCGTTCTCAGGCTTTCAACCCCTGGGGTACGGGTGGAATATAGCAGGGATGGGATGGCGTTGAGTTCTCAGCAGACAGTTCAGCATGAAAAGCTTCTAAGTGTAAATTTAGAAAAACAACATTCAAAGGCATCCTTAACCTTTGCGAAGGATCTGAGAAGCAACACAATCTGTGCTTGGAGACAAGCATTGCCATGAGAGTTGGAGCCTTTAAAGGAGGCTTTGGCTAGAGTCATACCCTAAGACAAGACTTTGTCACACAGATAATGGGGAAAGGAAGAGCACAAGGAGGTGAGTGCACCCACACTTACTCACTCGCTCATGCATTTGGTCATCCATGCAGCAAACATTTATTGCTAAGTCCTGAGCTAGGCTCTTGGGCTCCTGAGCTGTGAGTACCAATTGTTTTTCAGAAAGGGAATAATATGATGAGAGTTTTAATGCGAGGAGATCACTTTGGAAATGCATGTGAGCATAGACCGATTGAAAAGGGCAGGTGCCTCAGGGTAAACAGTGCTTGTCCCTGGATGGTGAGACTGTGAATAAAGGCTATTTTCTTTTCTAAATCTTTCAGTATTTTCCAAATATCCTGCAGTGGATGTATATTGCTTTTTATCAGAAAAAAAAAAAAAAGTTTTAAGAAAGAATTTGGTGGGGGGAACGCCTGGGTGGCTCAGTCAGTTAAATGTCTGACTTCGGCTCAGGTCATGAACTCCTGGTTTGTGGGTTCGAGCCCCGCTTCTGGCTTTGTGCTGACAGCTCAGAGCCCGGAGCCTGCTTCAGATTCTGTGTCTTCCTCTCTCTCTGCCCCCCCCCCCCCCCCCCCCGCTCACTCTCTGTCTCTGTCTCTCTCTCAAAAATAAATAAACATTTAAAAAAAGGAAGGAAGGAAGAAAAAAGAAAAAGAAAGAAAGAAAGAGAAAAAGGAAGGAAGGAGATAGGGGGGTGCCTGGTTTTTTTGTGACCAGGATACCTTGCCTTTCCCCTCACCTTCTTCCCCTTCACTTAATTGCCTCCTGTTCCATTCCTTCCTCTGTTTTCAGTTGAAACTTTCCTTCCCCGAAAAGACTTGCCTGAGCCCTAAGGTTAGGTTAGGTCTCCACATTCTATACCCTCAGCCCCTGGGGTTCTCCTACTACTGGTCGTACTCATTGGATGTCTGTCTTTCGCACTGGAATGTAAGCCCCACAGAGCAGGTATCATGTCTGTCTGTTCACAGCTGATGCCCAAGCACATTGGCCACTCCATAAATCCTGCTGCAATGAATCAGCCACAGTTTTAAAGGATGTAAGATTGAAGACTGGCAGATTAATAAGGAAGGAAGTATGAGAGCCTGGACAAAGGAGGGTGAGTACCGAGGGAAAGGGCAGAGTGATGAAGGGGAGAAGTTATGCTATTAAATCTGCAGAACCCGGGACTTGGATACATTCAACAAGAAACGGAGGTTGGGGGAATATTTTGGAGGCAGAGCTAATAGAACTTGCTGATGGATGAAATGTGGGAATGATGGAAAGAAAGCTATCAAGAAGGCCTAAAAAAGAATATAGTTCTTGGGATGCCTGGGTGGCTCAGCTGGTTAAGTGTCTGACTTCAGCTCAGGTCATGATCTCTCAGTTTTTAAGTTTGAGCACCCACATGGGGCTCTAATGATGGCACAGAGCCTGCTTGGGATTCTCTGTCTCCCTCCCTCTCTCTGCCCTTCCCCCACTAGTGCTTTCTCTCTCTTTCTCAAAATAAATAAAAACTTTAAAAAAGAATATATTTCGCATCAGCCATCAAAAAGAATAAAATCTTGCCATTTGCAATGACATGGATGGAACTAGAATGTATTATGCTAAGCGAAATAAGTCAGAGAAAGACAAATAACACATGATTTCACTCATATGTGGAATTTAGGAAACAAAACAGATGAACATATGGAAAGGGCAAAAAGAGAGAGAGAGAGAAAGAAAGAGAGGGAGAGAAGAAAATCATAAGAGCCTTAAGGATAGAGAACAGACTGAAGGTTGATGGAGGGAGTTGGATGAGAGATGGGCTAGATGGGTGATGGGCATTAGAGGACACCTGTTGGGATGAGCACTGGGTGTTGTATGTAAGTGGTGAGTCACTAAATTCTACTGAAACCAATATTACACTATATGTTAACCGACTAGAATTTAGATAAAAATGGGGGGGGGGAGAATATATTTCTCATCAAAAAATATGTCGTCTAGCCCAAGTCACTACTGACTTGAAGAAGCTGGAGAGTAAAACCTAGAATTTCAAATGCTGTCATTACTTTTGCTTTGCTCTCATAGTCCCTCAGCAATAACAAAGGACAAAAAAACATTCCCCAGGAATCCTCCCAGTTTAGCCAACTCCAAAACCAAGTGCAGCTCATCCAATAGCCTCTCTGATGAGCCTCAGTGGCAGAGCTTCAGAGCCACAAGGGCCATGTGTTAGTTTATGTTCCAGGAGTTACCAGACAATTGCAGGAAAATGTCTGTCCTCCTTTCCATTACAGTGTTCCAGAAGAAGAAGAAGAAAATGGCCTGAGGCAAAAGGGGAAAGACAGGCATTATGACTTTTAAACCCTGGCAGCCTTACCTTCCACCACTGTGGTTTGAAGAGAGGTTTAAAGCTAAGCTTCCAGAATCATTGCAAATGGCTAAACATGGCTAAACACGATCACAGAGGGAGAGGGAGATGAACTGTGTCTTTGCAGAAGTCATTGGGGTGCACGGTGAGTCTGTGAACCTGAATGTCCAGAAAGGCACCTCAACAGATGCCTTGGTGGGTGGCGTGTGTCGGGGGGCATGCGTGTCACAAGAGGGTGAGCCTCTCGGGTGGACTGGACAGATGAACAGCCATTCAGACTGATGACAAGTGTACCAGGGATGGGTCACCTGACCGGCTCAGTCAGTAGAGCATGCAACTCTTGATCTCGGGGTTGTGGGTTTGAGCCCCATGTTGGGTATAGAGATTACTTAAAAAAAAATAAAAATAAAAATCTCAAAAAAAAAAAAAATACCAGGGATGGTTGGTAGCTAGCAGCGTGTTTATGGATGTCTGCATGAGACTTCACTCGGCATAAACACTTTGCAGAGACACATTTTGCGGTTACTTTCAGAAAGCCCTCAGTTTCCAGCCACTGACAGAATCCAGAAGCTGCAGAGACTGGAGATGAGTTGGACAAGGGTGGTGCCCTCGGGGGAATGGGCTGGCCCTGAGAACTCTGTGCTCGGGAGCCTGGCTGGGGAGAATATGGAAGGAAAGAGTCAGGTAAACCCAGTTGGATGTGAGGTTCTTTGATCTAAGCTTTGGCCATCTCTACCCCCAGACCCCAGTTTCCCTCCATGCCAGGCTCCTCGTCTGGTGAAAGGGGGGTGAATGAGCAGAGAAGTCCTTGGAAAAGAGATGTCACCTCTGAGGGATGCAAAAGCCAGAGCTCAAGAAGCTGATGCCGTGAAGCACAAGGAGCTTATGGCTGATCCCTCTAACTTGCCTCAAGATGCACCTTGTTGGAGAAGACAGACCCCCTATTTCTCTTGGCTCACTGGTAAGACCCAACGTGTCCAGGGGGGTTCAAGGAGGCAAAAAGCCTGAGGTAAAGTCACAGGTGAGGGGGGATTAAGAAGAGACCAAGGATGACAGTTGGACTTAAAGGTGAGGGCTGAGGCTAAGGTATGGCATCAAAGCAAGGGGGTGGGGAGGGAGACACCGAAGAGGTCACCTCTGCTCATTCCATCCAGCCCTGTTCTGTCCAACAAGCATACTGAGCACCAAGCACCCTGCTCAGTGCTACAGATGCTAAAAAAGACAAGCCTCCTGCGCTCATGAAGCACATAGTTTTCTAGGCAAGCAGGCTATTAGAAGTCCACTAACATGGGGCACCTGGGTGGCTCAGTCGGTTAAGTGTCTGACTTTGGCTCAGGTCATGATCTCACGGTTCGTGAGTTCAAGCCCTGAGTTGGGCTCTAGGCTGGTAGCTCAGAGCCTGGAGCCTGCTTCTGATTCTGTGTCCCCCTCTCTCTCTGCCCCTCCTCACTCACACTCTGTCTCTCTCAAAAATAAATAAACATTAAAAAAAATTTTTTTAAGTCTGCTAACATGATGAGTGCCAGAGGTACAGAGTGCAGAGGAACAGCCCTACCCCTGCCTGGGGTCCCAGGGAAACCTCCCGAAGAAGAGGGGAATAGATGCTTTGAGAGCAGAAACAGTCCCATGTGTGTATGTGCACACACATGTACAGATGCATGTACTAATATTCCCCCCACAGTCCTGTATGGTATTTTGAATATGGCAGATACACAATAAAGATTGTTGAGTGAGTACAAAAATTAATTACTTTTTCTATCTGCATTTCTCTAACCATTCCTCTGCTTACGTCCTAAATCTTACTCTTTTTTTTTTTTTCCTTTGCTGGAAATGCCCAGTAGACTTTCATTTTAGGGTAAGGTCCAATAAACCAGATGTCAGTCAGATATAGAAATTGTCATTTCATGACATGAGCCAGTTTTGGAGCCAAGGGTACCTGTGGCCTCTGGTTAGAAAGAAAATCACCATCATCTTAATCATCAGAGAGCATTTATTGAACACATACTGTGTGTCAAGTGCTATTTTAAGGGCTCTAATTATGGAACATTCTTAAAGTTTCCAAATCTAAATCATTTGATCCTCATAATAACCCAATGAAATGGATACTATTACAGGTGAGAAATTCGAGCAATGTAACTCGCTCAAGCTCCCAGAGCCAGTACGCGGTGGGGCCAACACCGTCTTCAGCTCCTACTGAGTCTCACCCTTGGGACCGAAAACTGAGGGCAAAAGCATCTTGGGGTTACCCCCCAGTGTACAGGCCAGAAACCACTAATTATTTCAAAATTTTTAGTTACGTAATCCCCACCAGTTCATTTTCCCCTAATGCCCCATTCCCCTGTAGGAACAGATCCTAAATTCAAAGAGCTTTGTAGATGATCACTTCCGTCTGGGCCTTCATTGCAGTGGTAAGATACATAAGCCAGAAAAAACACGACAGTGTTGGAACCATGGAGCACATCATTTTCTCCGTCGGAGAGTAGCAACAGGACAAGGTCCCATTGCTCTCTGGCAATACAAGGCCAGGATGAGAAAAACCTCCACGGCAGGTCTGGCATGCTTGGCCTCAGGTCAATGCCCATGCTGTGGTCTCTCCATCTGAAAAATGGAGCAAATGATCTTTGGGCCTTGTGAGCGCACTGCAAGATTAAGAGACTCCCGTCTGTATCTGAGAAGTCGGGGTCTTCTCAAAGGAAACAGTGATTCTCAAGATTTATTATTCCAAATAATACCATCACAGAGGGCCAGTTTGGGCCAGTCCTCTCTAATTCTTCCCCAGTATTAAAATCAACATTCGTCAGAACCCGACCTATTACCATAGAAGGGTGAAGGATGATTAAATGAAACAAGAGGGAAAAAGACTCCTGTAAAAGACCTGGGTGGTCGCCGTGGACATCCCCCACAGATGCATGTAGTCTGCATTGAAACGCCCGCCTGTGTGGGCCTGTTCTCTCGCCTTCATTACATCATCTTTTCCTACTGGGTTGCCATTCCCCTCACTACTGCAAATGTTCCTCGTCTTCCAGAAGCAGACCATTCGTGGTTATTGAAAGCAAGAGGCTGAGGTTTTTTTTTTTTTTTTTTTTTTTTTTTAACATTTATTTATTTTTGGGACAGAGAGAGACAGAGCATGAACGGGGGAGGGGCAGAGAGAGAGGGAGACACAGAATCGGAAACAGGCTCCAGGCTCTGAGCCATCAGCCCAGAGCCCGACGCGGGGCTCGAACTCCCGGACCGCGAGATCGTGACCTGGCTGAAGTCGGACGCTTAACCGACTGCGCCACCCAGGCGCCCCAGGTTTGTTTTTTTTTACAGAATCCCAGATCAAATCAGACTGGGAGACACTTGGCCTGACATCAAAGCTCGGGGACAGACTTCAAATGTATGAGAGGACAAGTCTAATCTCTACTTCGCTGATTACCATAATCTGTAAGGTTATACAGAAGATAACCTGAACTCCTTTTAAATACTTAGTGAATGTTGGGGTGCCTGGGTGGCTCAGACATTTGGTTAAGCGTCTGACTCTTGATTTTGGCTCAGCTCCTGATCTCACGGTTTGTGGATTCAAGTCCTGCATCTGGCTCTGCACTGACAGTGTGGGGCGTGCTTGCGATTCTCTCTCTTCCTCTCTCTCTGCCCCTCCCTTGCTCTCTCTCAAAAATAAATAAATAACCATTTCAAGTAATCTCTGCTGACTTAAAAAATATATACTTATTGAATGTATACCATGGGACAGACACCGCTCTATGAGATGAGGATGTAAAATTGAACAAAATAGACTAATTATTGGCATCATCATTGGAGTTTATATTTCTAGAGGGAAAGACGACTGGCATTCCCTGTAGTAGGAGGGAACCAATATTAATGAAGTATTGCCCTGTGGTTCTGTGAAAGAAGTAAATGAATTAATAGTCCGTATTCTTCATGTATCTTTCAGGGAATACACACAACATTTCCCAGGGCTGTACAGGATACTACCAACCCTACAGCCTGCATTCTACGGTGGTGTAGTGATTTAGGTCGTTACCATTGCACTTCTGTTCCCTTTCCTTTTCCTTGAGCAGAGAAGTCCAGGGCGCTGTTCACTGGGAATTACATCCAAGGGAAAAAACAAAAACAAAAACAAAAAGAAATGGATCCCTGAAAGCAGATGTTCAGCAAATCAAACTCAATCCAGTAACTTAATTACTTGATGAAAAGATGTTTACTGAGGACTGAATGCCTACTGTGTGCTGTACATTGTGAGAAATCTGAGAAAGTGTTGAGTCCTGCCCTTGGATATGAGACATGAAAGCAATTAGTGAATAACATAAAGAGTGTATTAGCTGTTTGTGACAGCAAAGAACAGGATGAAAAAGATCTAGAAACAATTTTAATTTCCTTTTCCGCAATAAATCAGGACAAAATTCGGATTCCCCTGCTTTGGCTGACAACTAATAAACTCAGCAGGAGACAAGGTGCATCCAGGAATATTTTTCTTTAACGTAAGTTAGCCTGGCAGGGTGCGGGGGCAGGGAGGGAGCGATGGGGTAGAACTTAAGGATCCTTGGATTTCTGGGAGAAAGCCATGGAGAAGGGTCTCGGGCAGACAGAGAATGTAAAGTGAGAGTAAAATGAATGCTCTGCTCTTGCTCCTTCCCAAGCTCCAGCATGGACTTTGGACAAAAGGACAGGGTACACATTTTTTGCTGCTCCAGGGCTGCTGGGCAGCCTGCAGGATCACCTGACCATGTGTCTTCTCCAGAAAAGCCCACCTCTGCCTTGTGCTGGCATCATCAGGACTCACCCTGTGGCTTTGCAGAGGTTGCCTACCCTTGAATCCCATTAACTTCTAGCTCTTTGATATTTCTGTCCCCATAGCTACTAAAAGCAATGCACTTCCATTAAATGCTAACATTTTACCTTTTCACCAGCGTTCGGAATTTAGAAAAACTACGAAGAGGGGAAAGAAAAAAGAAAAAGGAGAAATGATGTCAAAGAAAGAAGAAGCTGTTTTCCTCTCAACCGTGTATTCCCCCAAATGAAAATCTGTTAGGGACATTGCAAAAGAAAACGGGTGTGACCTCAGCCCCGAAACCACACGAAACATTTTGTTTTCAGCCTGGGCCACAAGCAGCTGGAGGAGGGGGCCTGGGATAGCACAGAGTCAGATCCAAACCCTCAGAATAAGTGTGGTCTTCCCTCTGGTTAGAGGAGAGGGAGGCAACCACACAGCTGCGGAGGCAGGAGCCAGCAACTGAATCAGCTTGATGACCAAGGGGACCATGGCCTTGGGCACAGAAGCCCCGTGCAGAGAGTGCCATGGCTCTCCTGGAACCCTGCCGAGGCAGAAGGCCTGGAACGCTCGAAGGCCAGGTAGCTCTGGGGGTCCTTGTCTCTTCAGGGAGCAGGCAAGCTCTCCCAGGCATTCCAGGGGAGAGCAGAATGACCACATCTGCTTGGGTTTCAGCAGATGAGTAAGTATCGTCATTATCATCAGGGGTTTACTGGGTCTGGCTCTGTGCAGGGCAGCATACTGGATCCTAGGAGTACAGAGGCCAAGCCTCATCTCCGTCCTCATGGACTTTACTTTCTTTCCAGGAGTTCATGACACATGCTTCACACCTGTGTTTCAGAGAGGCCCAGGAAGCCCTTTGCTCCCTCAGGATCCTCTTGAGGCAACACTGGCTCCTTTCCTCCGGGAAAGACAAGATGCTTAGATTATTCCCGTCCGCATTGTGGGTGTGGTCTTTGTCCTGCCTGGGAAGGGAGAGACAGAGGGTACCTTTTTCCTCAAATACTAGGCCAGCAGCTTGTATCTATGGAGGCTGAATTTGAAAGAAAAGTCCATGAGTGATGAAGAGAGAATTCTGTGCCAATCTAGTCCCTTCCTGGGCAGATCAGCAGTGTCTGGTTAGGACACAGTCAAAGGTAAATTCTGAATGATCACAATCCAATAAATATTTATACAGCAGACACTCCGCAAAGAACTTGGGTATTAAGTTGAAAACAACACATTGCCTTAAGGAACTTTCAAATGAGTTGGGGAAATTAATACAAATAATATGTATATTATATATGTATAATAATATCTACAGTATATAATAATATATAATTACATATATTGACAGCGTGGGGAACATGTCAAACAAGTACGATATTGAAGAATGTGTGCATGAATGTATAAGTCCCACCCTCCGTGACTCTGACTTCCCCTATGAGAATTGTAAGAAATACATACTTAACCTTTGTGTATTTGTTTAGAAAGAGGATGGCCGAGTCCTGAGCACACGAATTATGAGTCATCCTAATGGAGTCAAATAGGAAAAGAGGAACTTGGAGGTGAGAAGAGGAAAAAGGAGGTAAAGAAATAGAGGTGCTGGGGCACCTGGATGGCTTAGTCGGTTAAGTGTTTGACTTCGGCTCAGGGCGTGATCTCACGGTTCATGAGTTCGAGCCCCGCATCGGGCTCTGTGTCGTCAGTGCAGAGCCCGCTCCGGATCTTCTGTCTCTTTCTCTCTGCCCGCCCCCCCATGCGTGCACATGCGCTCTCTCTTTCTCTCTCTCTCAAAAATGAATAAACAAAAAAGCAGAAGTGCTGGCACTGAGTTCTCGATACAGTTAAAGTAGAGGAGTGTAGTGGGTTGAATAGAGCTCCCCCCAAATTCATGGCCTCCTACAACCTTTATTTGAAGGTAGGGCGTTTGCAGATATAATTAAGGTAAGGATTGAGATGACATCATACTGGCTTAGAATGGCCTAAATGCAAATGAGGGCGTGCTTGTAAGAGTCTGAACACAAAGAGACACACGGGGAAGAAGGCCAGGGGAAGACGAAGGCAGGGACTGCAGTGTGATATCACAAGAAGCTGAGGAATGCTAGGAGCCAGCAGAAGCTGGAAGAGGCAAGGGCGGATCCTCCCCTAGAGCCCCTGGAGGGAGTGTGACCCTGCCAATACCTTGATTTTGGACTGCTGGCCTCCAGAGCCCCGAAAGAATACATTTCTGTTGTTTTAAGTCATCCAGATGGTGGCAACTTGTTACAGCAGCCACAGGTAATGAATACAGCGAGGGAAAGTAAACCAGGCCCCTGAACCGGGAAGTGGCCTTGGAGGAGAGGGAGTAGGAAGGTAGGATGGAGAGTGGAGTTGATAGCTGGGCTTCTGCACAGATACTGTTGCGGAACCAATGTGGGTCCGTTCCTTGGTGAATTACAGACAGACTACAGCAGGTGGAGCCGCCTCACAGAGTTGTCTTTATTTGCAGCAAATAAGGAGAACACGGGGAATTACTTCCAAAGCTGCGTCTCGCCGAACAGGGGTGAGCAGGCTCCTTTTATTAGGGCTGCAGGTGGATGTTCAGAGGTGGCATGTCATGTGCAGGCATAGAGCTGCACCTGCACTCTCAGAAACATGCCTGTGCATACTTTGTATCTCATGCTGATGGAGCTTACGCTCTTTCCAGGGCGGAGTGATGATTCATCTGGGCAGGCGTCATGCTAGGGGTCCTACTCAAAATGTTTTTCTACCCCCACAATTCGTTAGTTTCTAAAAGATGAAAATGATAGTTGGGCAGAGGCTTCTAGAAGTTTCCTGAGTTCAGGGGTTCTGGCTGATGACCAAACCACAGCCATGTCTGAGATCATGAACCCTGGGAGCTAGATAGAAGAGTTGAGAATTACCTGCAGATCTGTGCCTCATGTCTTTGTGTTCAGAATCTTATAAATACGATTATCCTCAGCCATTTCTGTGTCAAGCACCAATTTACTTGGCGTCTCTGAATCACAGCAGAATTAAAAAACAGTAATGCAGGGTGGCTCAGTCGGTTAAGCGTCTGACTCTTGATTTCAGCTCAGGTCATGATCTCTGTATTATGGGATGTGGAGTCTGCTTAAGATACTCTCTCTCTCTCTCTCTCTCTTTCTCTCTCTCTCTCCCTCTCTCCCTCTGCTTGTCTCACCTGCTCACACACACTCTCTCTCTAAAATAATAATAATAATAATAATAATAATAATAATAATAATAAGGGGCACTTAGGTGGTTCAGTCGGTTAGACAACTGACTTCAGCTCAGGTCATGATCTCATGGTTTGTGAGTTCAAGTCCCACGTTGGGTTCTGTGCTGACAGCTCAGAGCCTAGAGCCTGTTTCAGATTCTGTGTCTCCCTCTCTCTCTGCCCCTCCCCTGCTAGCACTCTCTCTCAAAAATAAATAAATATTTTTAAATTAAAAAAAAAAATACAGCAATGCAGCTATGAGCCAGGGAGCCAGGCCTGGAAGAATGAGTGGGTCCACCCACCTCATCGCCTACTCCTCGCCCCCATGAGTGACTCAAATGACTATGTGCCTGGGGTTCAATTACACATTTGATACACTAAACTGAACCCAATGGAGAGGTTACCCAAAATAAAGGCTTCACGAGGAAAAGCCTCTGAGGGGAACCTTGTAAGTTGGGGAATCTAACGTGGTTAGAGGTGCTTAGCAGGAACGGGAATCCGTGCTATAGACAGCTAGTATGATCACAGATTGAGATAAGGGGTTTGGGCTTTATTCTGCAGGCAATGGAGAACTACCAAAAATGAGTAGTTGTAGAGTTTAGAAAGTTCACTCTGGCAGCAGAAAAGGGGGGATGCTTTTGTGAGGAAAGTCAGGTTAAGTTGAAAAAAGGGGAATATGGAAAAAGAGCAATTCGGAATCCAGCTGATGCTAATTCAGGTAAGAGATGAAGAGGGTCTGGCCTACAGGAGCCAGTAGGAATGGAGACGATTTAAAAGACAATTAGAAGTGGAATCAACAAGATTTGGCTGATCTGTTTGGATGGGATATTTCTGTCTTAGCCTGAATTCCCCTGCTACTTGCCCAACACCCCCCCCAAAACAGAATCCAAGACAGAGGCTTATGTGCAAGTAATAGCTGTGGGCAGCCAGCCTGGGGAGCAGGAGTGAGGGATCAGGGCAGTGGAACGAGCAAAGAGGAAAAGGCAATGTCAGGATGTGTCACTGCATACATGACTGGAGTTCCATATCTCTGAGCCTTCAAGGAGTCACAGGAGACGTGTTCTCCATAGACTTCTGTCCCCCATTGGTTCAGGGTGTCCCCGCGGGTGTCCACGGCCCTGCAGTTGGTAGCCCTGTATGTGTGTTAAGCAGGCCCCTGGTTCCTTAGGTGTCACATGTGGACCTCAGAGAAGCCACAGAGCAATAAGCAAGAGGTGCTTGAGGTCAGCTTGAGGGACTGTCTCACTGCACTGGAGCTCAGCTGTATATTTTACTACCTTTCATAGCACCTTTCTCCTGCTTTTTGAAAAAGGAGCCCTACATTGTCATTTTGCATGGGGTCCTACAACTCATGTAGCCTGTCTTGCCGGTAATTCCTACTAAAGAGGCAAACTCAATCGAACACACAGGTCCCACCTGAGGATATTATGTCATCATTTTATTTAGAGGATAGGTGTGTATATGTGGGTGTGGGCGTGTGGGTGTGCGTGCGCACGTTTCTGGCTTGCATCAGGCCCCTTGTGGTGTGCGCGAACAGGGTGACGCGGGCATGGGAGCTCGGATGTGGTATTACTGCCACCTTGTGTTCAGTCCGCGCACAGCATATAGTTCCAGGAGGAGACTCCCAGGCAGCTGCTTCCACAAGTAAGTGCTAAGGCCACCCACACTCCAGAGCCAAGCTGGTACACCAGTAGGGTTACTATTCAGCTGGTGGTATTTAATGAAGGCAGACCACCGGTACAAACCATTTTAGAGCCTGGGCTAAAAATGCCTGTGTGTTTGTGTGTGTGTGTGTGTGTGTGTGTGTGTGTATCCCTGTGCCTTTCTCCTTCCACACCATCTTTTCCTTCACTCCTACTTTCCTCTTCTTTTTCCCCCTCTCATGGCTGTCCCTGCATAAGTCAAACTATATCCAACTTTCCATACGTGGGCGGCCTGGCCCTTGAGGTCCCTCCTGGAGAACACCAGGGTTGTGAAGCACTGCAGGGGTGAAGCGGGGAGGGTATTCAGGCCCTGGGAGGCTGCTGAGTCAGGTTTCCTGAGTCAGCCTGGACTGCTGGGCCGACAGGGTCTCTAGGGACAGACGCATGCCAAGTTAATATTCTTACTCTGTGATGCCAGGGGCTGCAACCAAGGAGCCCTGGTATTTACCACTTACAAAATAGTGAAGAGGAATAATTGTTCCTCCCCCAAAACGGGGAGCCTAAGGAAATGATAGTTCCCTTACTAGCTATAGACTAGACACTAAAGGAACAACTTATTTGATGGTAGACACAGAGGAGACAGAGAAACGAAGCCCAAGGGGACAGCGAATGGCTTCGTATTAAATGTGAATGAAGCAAGCATCCCTGATTTCTTCATTTCCTCCTGCTTTGTCCAGGGCTCTGACCCCATGTGTCCCCACGGATTAGCAGAGAAGATTGACTGGGACCAGAGCATGACCCCTTCATCATGGCCTTGGAGAAACACATGTTCCAGATATCTTGGGTGAGACAATGGAGGCTTAAAAAGAGAAGGACTGATTAATATTTTTAAATCAATGTGAACATTTTTGGAAGTCTTAAAGCAAAACAAATTATAGGGAAGCTGACAAAATTCTAAAAACATAAATATAATCAGTAATCTGGTCACTCACCTATTACTTAATATTTCAGTTATTTCCTTCTTAATATTTTTATTTCTATCTATCCTATAACTATACCTCTCTCTTTAACCACGCATTTTTCAAAATTTGGAACCCATCAGATTTTATAAACTAGAATTACAACATGTTATTTCTTAATTCATTTAACTCTCCCTCTACTGTTAGACTTTTAAGTTATTTGTTTTTATTCTAAATAACCCCATGGCACATCTCCTTATAAATAAACTTAAGAGTTTCTCAGTATTTCCTTGGAATAGTTTCCTTAAAGTGATATACCTAGGTCAATAGATAAAAATCTTGAAAACACTCTTGCCAAACTGTTTTGTAGACAAGTTATGCCAATTTATATTGCTACCACTAGGATAGGAAATTACCCATTTCCCCACACCCACAATAACCCTGAACTTCCTTTTAACCTTTGGTAATTTGCTAGATTAAATTGTCATTGTTTTAATTTGCTTTCTCTTGGAAACTAGTGAGGTTGAATATCTGTCATGTTATTAGATATTCTGAGGATTGTCTACTGGGCTTAAGTTTAAAAAGATATTCATCTATGTTTTCTTCTTTTTTTTTTTTAAGCTTTGTTAGCATTTAACTCTTTAATGTATCTATGGTAAGAGGCAAAGGTATAATTAAAAATTTTTTCCTGGAGCACCTGGATGGCTCAGTTGATAGAGCATATGACTCTTTTTTTTTTTTTTTTTTTTTTATTTATTCTTGATAGAGAGAGAGAGCGTGAGTGGGGGAGGAGCAGAGCGAGAGAGGGACACAGAATCTGAAGCAGGCTCCAGGCTCCAAGCCATCGGCACAGAGCCCGACGTGGGGCTCAAACTCACAAACAGCGAGATCATGACCTGAGCCGAAGTCGGACGCTCGACCGACTGAGCCACCCCGGGCGCCCCTATAGAGCATATGACTCTTGATCTCGGGGTTGTGAATTTGAGACCCACACTGGGTGTAGAGATCACTTAAAAAAATAAAATCCTTAAGAAACAAAAGAACGTTTTCCCTAGATCTTTAACCAGTTGTTCTACCATTTGTTCAATGATTGTTACGCTTTCTTTAATAAATAACTAAATTGCAGTTACATTGGGGGCTCTTTCGGGCCACCTGCTTTAAGTTCCTTTACCTGTCTGTTGATTTTGGCACCAGTTCCAGCTAATTCAATCACTGTGACTTTATAATGTATGCCACTTCAATATCTGGTAGAGCAAGGCTATTCATTATTTTTCCTTTTCAAAAATTGCGTAGCTTTCTACCTCATTCCCATATGAGTTATTCTCTTACATATATTTTAGAATTTTTTTTTAAGAAAAAAATCCATTGGAAGTCCCCTCCCTCCCCCATTGGAAGTTTTGACTGAAATGGCATGAAATCTGTGCATTAACCGATTGACATAAGTAGGGATTTTGTAAGCACGGATTCCGTGACAGCAATCAGGACTTTGTCCTTGAGCCATTGCTCCTCCAGAGGACAGAGTGGAGTGAGGATTTAGAGACTGGGCCTTGGTCTGGGGCCTTGCTCTGTGAGCTTGGCAAGTTCCAGAACCTCTCTGTGCCTCAATTTCATCATCCATACAATGGTTGTTGTTGTTTCATTAGGCCCAGAACCAACATGGTGACTGAGTCAAATCTCAGTCAAATCTCAAAACATTACCAATTAAATTTTTAATCTGTCCATCCAAAAAGTACCTTCTAGCCTCCAAAGGAAAGACTGTCTGGAAAAAGCAAAGGCAGTGTAACTGACAATGGGGACTATCTCCATCTAAATGTAAATCTGGAATCTCCAGTTGAATATAAGCATCAGAAGGGCAGGGATTCCTTTCTCTCACCCCACCTCACACACACATACACATAACAGGCACTTAATATGTATTTGTTGAATAAATGAATGAATGGTGATCATTCTCCCAATCCTGGAATTCCAGGACAGTAAGGCCAAGAGCTTTCCCCACCTCTGTGAAATGGCCAGGGAGAGTCACAGACTTCTTAGGAAAACTCAGGTAAAGTGAGCCTTCTTTAGGCCTTGCCAAGCTTCCCCACACACAAATGGAGGAGGGTGCATTGGAGAAAAACCTTAGGCTATTTTACAAAACCAACACAATTAAAGAAGACCCTAGAATTTTCTCTTAGTATCTGAGAGCTGCCTATGTTACTAGCCACTGAATTATTTTACTCTCTTCTTAAAGTGAAGAACAGCCTAATGGATACTAATGCTGTTTAAGATATCCATACATACATGTTCCCACTAGCATTAGTCACAATATCCAACACATGGAAGCAAAGCGAATGTCCACCGACAGATGAATAGAGACACAAAATGTGATCTATCCACATATCGGAGTATTAATCAGCCATAAAAAGTAATGATGTACAGACACATACTACAACATGGATAAAACTTGAAGACATTCAGTGAAAGAAGCCAGTCACAAAAGGACAACTGCATGCTTCCACTTATATGAGGTCCATTGAATAGGCAGAAAGCAGAATAGTGGTTGCCAGGGGATGGGGGTGGGGGAAATCGAGAGTTATTGTTTACTGGGTACAGCTTCAGTTTGGGAGGATTAAAAAGTTCTGGAGATGGATGGTGGAGGTGGTTGTACAACAGTGTGAATGTAGTTAATATCACTGGACTATACACTTAAAAATAATTAAGATGTTAAGTTTTATATTATATATATTTTACCACAACTTTTTAAAAAGGTACTGATGCTGTTTCAAGATGCCTTCACGGGTGCCTGGGTGGCACAGTCAGTTGACCATCTGACTCTTGATTACAGCTCAGGTTATGACCCCAAGGTCATGGGATGGAGCCCTGAATCAGGCTCCACGCTGAGAGTGGAGCTGCTTGAGATTCTCTCTCTCTCCCTCTGCACCTCTACCCTGCTTGCACGCATTCTCTCTAAAATAAAAAATAATAATAAAATAAATTTTTTTATAAAAGATGCTTTTAGGGGGCACCTGGGTGGCTCAGTCAGTTGAGCATCTTGATTTTGGCTCAGGTATCGTCTCACGGCTTGTGAGATTGAGCCCCACAACAGGCTCCACGCTGGATATGGGGCCTGCTTAGGATTCTCTCTCTCCTGATGCCCTTCCCTTGCTCTCTCTCCAAAAATAATAATAATAATAATAATAATAATAATAATAATAATGCTATTAGAACTATTTTTACATAAAGGAAGCAAAAGGCCACAGTACACAAAGCTGGCTCACTCATTTCATGAACTGATTACAGATGACCCTCAATTGTGGGGAGAGAAAGGCATCCCATGGGCTAACATTAGGAATAGATGCCTCCTTGACACTGGTCCTGGAATTTTCTGATTCTACCTTGACAGCAGCCCATGTTGTTCTCTGCTGCCAGCTGACCTCAGTCAGTTCCTCCCCAGTCCATTAGAGATGTTCCAATAAACTCGAACCTTTAAAGGAGTCTGCATTCAGCTTCCTACCCAGAAGATGTAAATAGCATATGGGCATCCTCACTTAACCCATCAGCGCATCGAAGATACAGGTCTTTGCCATGCTGATATACACTCCTTTATACTCTTCTAGCAGAATCGTGGGTAGGTGGTACTCTCCTTACATCCAAACAAAGGAAAGGGGCCCCTCAGATTGCTCACTCCAGACCAAGGACATCTGCTATAAAGATGACCAAAAGTTCCCTGTTATATAGACTGAAAACTTTTAATTTTAAGTAATCTCTACACCAAATGTGGGGCTCCAACTCATAACCCCCAGATCAAGAGTCGCTTGGTCTTCCAACTGAGCCAGCCAGGCACCCCAGAAAACAGCAGTTTCTAAAGGGCAATTCTCCTCCCTCCCCTCTAAAAACCCCAAGTGTTTTAATAAATATAAAGATCCTAGACGTGTAAATGGAAACAATTTTTATCACTGCCATCATTAATATGATAATTATCGCCATTATAGTGGACGGAAAAGATCTGCAAAATCTACAGGAAGGACGACAGAGAAGGAGTTGGCAATAGTTCCAGGTTTATGGCAAATAGTACCCTAAACTGGATGGAGGATATAGGAGAAGCAGATTGAGCGAGACAGGGAAAGATTCAGGAGAAGAGAAACTGACGACGATGTGCTGGAGGGTGTGGGGAGCGGAGGAAAGTAGGTGGGTAAGAACGAAGGTAGCGCAACAGTATATAAAGTTGAAGGAAAGGCTGCCACGAGCCCGTAGCGCAGCACTACACCATCAGTATCAAATCTGCGCTCCCTCCCGGGTTTCTAATCTGCCCCACGTTCCTTGAAATACCGCGAGAACGCGAAGCCAATAAACCCTCCAGAGGTAGCCTAAAGACACGCCCCCCGCCCCGGGCCCCGCCCCTCGCGTCCGCGCCGTATTCGGTAGTCAATAAAACTGCGGCGTCTCGGCGTTTGTGGCGGGTAACATGGCGGCTTCCATGCTGGGTTCTCTGCTGCGGACGGTCCGGCAGGTCAGGCCTGTGCCCTTAGCCCCATGCCTCCTCCTTCCCACTGAATCCCCAAACCCGCGGGTCCCCTACTACTCCACCAACTGCAGTGCCCAGTGTGGACCCGTCTCAGGGGAGGTCCGAACTGCAGATTTGGTGTTCGTAAGCCTATAACTGACAGGCATTGAAAGCTGCAGGTTGCCGCCTATTTGTAAGAAGTTAGTGCAGGTGGAAAAGAGTAGGAGTCCGTGGATTGAGGCCCGAGGGATTCCCAACGTCAAGCAAGGAGAGTCGAGCAAAGACTTGGGCGTTCAGCGAGGGAGAGGGAAAGCTTGGAGAGTGTCGTGGCCCAGAGGCAGGTGACAGAATTTCTGGGAGCAGAGTGGTCAGCCCTCTGCTCAGAGTTGCCAGACCAATTAAAAGGGGGAGATAACTGGCTATTGGTTTTAGCAGTGTGGAGGTTGGGGCCTCCATCATAGCAGTTTTAATGGCGTGGTAGGGGCCAAAGCGTTCAAGAGAGAATGAGGAAAGAAATTGGGAGACTACGAGTATCGACGAACCTTTGCAGATGTTTTGCCAAAGGGGAGCCGAAAAATGGGTCAGTAGCTGGAAGGACAGGTGGGTTAAGAGTGTTTTGTGTCTTTGTTTTTTCACGTAACAGAAGTTAACTGCAGGTTTTTGTGTTAAAGCGGAAGATCCTGTAGCCTGGGAAAAATTGAGAGGGAAGAATTGCTGGAGCTGTGCCCTTGTGTAGGTAGAAGGTGATGGGTCCCTGTTCCATTATTTGGTCTAAGGAACATGGACAGTTCATCACCTGCGGTAGCATTGTCCAATAGAACTATAATGCCAACTACATGTGTAACTTAAAACATTCTAGTGGCTATGTTAACAAGGCAAAAAGAAACATGAAAATTTTAATAAAATATTTGAAGCCAGCGTATCCAGAATATTACTTCCATATGTAATCTATGAAAATGACTTATGAGATATTTGCATTCTTTTTCATACCAGATCTTCAAAATCCAGTTTGAATTTTACTTCCGGCACATTTGTTTGGATGCCAGATCTTCCGCTATTAACATGGAAAATGTAGCCCTACCAAAACAATAAAGTTGTTTGATATTTACAGCTGCTTCAGTTTAAATGTTTAATGAATTAAATTAGGAATTAATGTTCTCCAGTTGCACTAGTTACTGCATTTCAAGTGTTCGGTAGAATATGTGGTTAGCGGCTACTATCTTAGAATGGATCTTTAATAACAGGAGGGAATATACAGCATATGATTACAGATTCTGGTAAGTGGGTAGATGTAACAGATATTTATGGATATTTCTGATTGCTTCTAATTCTATAAAGAGAAGTCATCAGTGGCATGTGAGGATGTGGGAGCAGGTGTTAGGGATTTAAGGAAAGAAGAAATGGCGTGAAATAGGAGTAGACAGGAAAACTAGTAACAAGAATTGGAGCAAGTATAGTGATGTTACAGAGGGGCCAGAGAGTTGAAGATGTATGAAAAACAACATTGTATTTACACGCTATGGAATTCAGGCTGGGTAAGGGGAGAAAGGAAATCAAGACCTGACAGTGAAAAGGTGGTAGGCTCGGGGCGCCTGGGTGGCTCAGTCGGTTAAGCGTCCGACTTCGGCTCAGGTCATGATCTCGCGCTCTGTGAGTTCCAGCCCCGTGTCAGATTCTGTGTCTCCCTCTCTCTCTGGCCCTCCCCCGTTCATGCTCTGTCTCTGTCTCAAAAATAAATGTTAAAAAAAATTTTTTTTTAATAAAAAAGAAAAGGTGGAGGATCAATGAATTAAAAACCTCACAGGAATTGTTATTGGGGTGTTTGAAGGAACAAGCTAGAAATAAGCAATAGAGAATGAGATACACAAAACTGAGATGATAGAAGGCTTGCACTTAATGGTGATAAAAGACTCGGCAAGGAAGTTAGTACAAAAGTCACTGGAGGAGAGGGGTTCGAGGAACAGAGAGATCAGGGGATAATTTCATGTATATTGGCTCACCAGGAATTAGGACAAGAATATCAGAGAGCATCTGATTCTTTTTTTTTTTTTAATGTTTATTTTTAAGAGAAAGAGGAGCAGGGGAGGGGCGGGCGGGGGGGGGGGGGGTGGCGGACAGAGGATCCGAAGCCGGCTCTGTGCTGACAGGAGAGAGAGCCTGATGCAGGGCTCGAACTCCCCATCTGCGAGATCATGACCGGAGTGGAAGCTGGATGCTCAACCAACTGAGCCACGCAGGTGCCCCTGAGCATCTTATTCTTGATTTCAGCTCAGGTCATGATCTCAGGGTCATGAATTCAAGCCCCTCATTGGAGCCTACTTGAAAAATAATAATATTGCAGAGAGTAACAGTGAGCCAGGATCTAGATTCATTTAAAAATGAAAGTGGTAGTTGAGTGCAGGAGTGAGGGGTGGTGGGAGGTATAACCCAAAAGCATTAAAGTCACAGCTTCCTTTCAAGAAGGAAGGTTTGGGAGCTGCCCTGAAGAGCGAGCAGTACACTTCCCTCACACCTCTACACCCAGTCGTGGGAGAGGAAAAAAAAAAAAAAAAAACTATAGGGGAGGCTATCAGGAGGGATTCAAGATTCAGCTAGAGCAAAAATCTGAAGATGGTAAGAGAAGTTGAGGATTTAGAAGATATTGATGACCATACAGCATGAATTGAAGAGGGCCCAGTGGAGGCATTTTGGGAGGTGACAAGGGGTGAGAAGGGGACAGGAAAGTGTATAGAACAGAGTAGATTGCAGTCTTCATATATACAGCATTGGTAGAAACCAATAAGAAAATATTGATAATATAATAGAAATGTAGCCAAAGGACATAAAACATTCACAGAAGAAATAATGTAACCGACCAATAAATGTTTTAAGAGTGTATTTATAGTCAGAAAAAAATTATACGATGAGTAACGAGACATGTTTTAAAATGAGAGATGTTTTAGGGGCATCTGAGTGGCTCGGTTAAGTGTCTGACTTCGGCTCAGGTCATGATCTCAGGGTTCGTGAGTTCGAGCCCCACGTCGGGCTCTGTGCTGACAGCTCAGAGCCTGGAGCCCGCTTCAGATTCTGTGTCTCCCTCTGTCTGCCCCTCTGTCTCTTGCATTATCTCAAAAATAAACATTAAAATAAAAAAAAATGAGAGGTTTTAAAATAAATAGAAACCTGTTAGGAGATGGTAGAGAGGAAGTTGATTAGAAATAGTTTGGAAAAGAATTGAAGGAGAATGTTTAATTTTGAGTTCTAAGTCTCCTTAACTTTCAGTTTCGTAGGTAAAAGCAAACTTTGTGATGCCCCTCAACATAAATTGTTTCTTTCAGCCAAAATGATCTCCGCTTGTCTTATGAATATATCTTATTCATTTTCTATTTTGGTTTGGACAAACTTCACCTTTTCTCCCTTCCCCCCACCCCCCCAGCTGTATAAAAATTCTGTCCCTTCAGAGCCTTACTGAAGGTCCCTTTTCCAGGACACTTGTTTCCAGCCCAGCCCCAGTGACCATGGTATTCGTTTGACTCAGTTATGTCAAATCAATATTGAAATTCCATTTGTGTTTATTTCCAAAGGTGATTGGAGAATTGTTGTCTTTCTCCATGAGAATTTCAGCACTGAAGGCATTCAGTTTATCTTTTATTAATAGATTGAAAAAATGTTTGTTTTCCAGTAGTCTCATTTTCACTTTTATATTCTTTATTATTCTGTACATATATTTCTTCTATAAACAGCTCTTATTGGAAGCCATCATTACTTTCTGTAGCTAAAATTTAATTAACATATAGCATTTACTCTGGTTTGGGATAGTCTTGAGTTTCTAGTGGCTTGTACAATCTATGCCTGCACTATGTTAAGCAAACTGTAGGTGAGTAAATTTGAAGGTCTAATTGACTTTATTAAGTAATCTTGAATCAGGCACCATCCCATCTAACAAGTAGAGGGAAGCTCTTAGGACTTGTACAAAATGAAGATTTTTTTATAGGAAGGATGGTGGGGCAAGAAAGTTATCGGCAAAAGAAAAGGTAAGATCACCTTCCCTTAGGGGGAAAGAGCACTGGGCCTTGTGCAGATGATGTCATCTTCCTTTGGGGTGGGGATGGAGGGCCCATGTGGCACTCATTGGCACCCATCAGAACATTCTTGACTGACTAGTTAAGACTGCTTTTCTGGGGGAGGTTGAAACTGCAATTAGATTAGAGACTAGGGCTAAGTGATGCCATTTTCGGTCTGTGGTTTTCTATTTTACAGTTACCCCCTTTTGATCTAATTCTCAGCTTAACAGAAATGTGATCAAAATTAAAGGCATTAACGCCACTCTCAGTTACCAACCTCAAGTTCTCGCAGTTTTTGTTATTCCCTTGTGTGGCCTGTCCATATGGTTATGGCTTAATCTCTGGGATATTCACAAGTCATGGCTTCAGGTTCACAATTTTTTATTTTTTATTTTTTTTTAATTTTTTTTTTTCAACGTTTATTTTATTTTTGGGACAGAGAGACAGAGCATGAACGGGGGAGGGGCAGAGAGAGAGGGAGACACAGAATCGGAAACAGGCTCCAGGCTCTGAGCCATCAGCCCAGAGCCTGACGCGGGGCTCGAACTCACGGACTGCGAGATCGTGACCTGGCTGAAGTCGGACGCTTAACCGACTGCGCCACCCAGGCACCCCAGGTTCACAATTTTTTAAATGTCATTTTCTTTGTTCCTTAGATGTTTCAAGTCCTTTAAAAAATTTTTTAAAGTAATCTCTATACCCAACATGGGCTGAAACTCACCACCCCAAGGTCAAGAGTTGCACACTCCACCAACTGAGCCAGCCAGGCGCCCCCAGATGTTTCAGGTCTTAGGGAAATCATTTGCTTGGTGGTTAACAGCTGTGAACATGCATTTAAAGCTTTTAAGAGAATACAACGCACCACAGAAGTTAATTATGATTACTAGAAGCAAGGTAATTTCAATATATGGAGTGTACTATAGAGCTATGGTTCCCAAGACCCAAACCAATCAAAATTAACTAATTCAAAGAAAGACCCCATGCAAAGAGCTACCTTTTTAAGCCAAGTGACTTGTTCTGTGATCTTATGTAATTGAGTATCAGCTTCCCCAGAAGTGTTAATCTAAGCATAGCAGGTGGTGGCCATAAGCACAGACATCTTGCTCAGATAAAAGATAATCAAGAGCTATTTTATTATTAAGGACAGCTTTGACTCGAGAATCTAAGGATCTTTATTGGGCTGCTATTGCTTTAGCAACAGATTTTGCAATAATTCTAAGAATTAAGGAGCAGTTCTTGATCACAGCCTCATTTATGTATATCTCTAACCAGAGAAATAGGGACCTGTCAAAGGAATGAATTCTGAGTCATGAATAGGCCCTTTTTAACTCAACAGCGTAAATTCAGGGGAATCGACTGATGAGATGTCTTATTTTGCTTGTGAAAAGTTAAGAGCCCACTTAACTCCATACACTTAGATTTTAGCTAAGCCTGAAGTTAAAGAGGTTGTGCCCTCTTGGCAACAGCCTGGGAGATACAGCTGGGGACATTAATCTTTCCAGGCCAGTGCCAGAGTAAAGGAAAAGGAGGATGGATTATGGATTTTTAGTGTGAAGTCGATCTGTCATCTTGGACTGAAGCAGTCTACCTCAATACCAGCCACTTCTCTTTCTTGTCAATTTGATTTAGAGGTCTGCAGCATCTGTAGGGACCTGGGGTCAGGTGGAGCTTTTTTTTTTTTTTTTAAGCTGTGTGTTGTGTACCCAAGACTTAATACGTTTTAGTTTTGCTGTAGCGTCAGTGGTCAGGAGTACTAGGTAAGGTCTTTTCCAGTGGGGCTCAAGAACTGTTTTTCTCTAAGAATGTTTCCAAAATGCCACTTTATCTACATGTGCCACACTCTTACAAATACAACGTAAAGACTTAGTATTACTTATTTGACAATGCTTCCCATATTTTACTTATTTTTACATATTTCCCCCCAGCTCCTCCCCCCCCATTTATATATTAACAAATCTTTCAGAATATTCCAGGTCAAAGACTTCATTTGTTTATTTTTAAAGTTTGTTTATTTGAGAGAGAGTGTGTACACGGGCACTTGAGCGGAGGAGGGTCAGAGACAGGGGGAGAGAGAATCCTGAGCAGAGCCCCACTGACCCCAGCCCTAGGTGGGGCTCGAACTCAGGAACCCTGAGATCATGACCTGAGCCAAAATCAAGAGTCACTTAACAGACTGAGCCACCCAGGTGTCCCTTAAAACTCATTTTATAAAATAATTTCATTTTAATCTTAACCAGCTTGATCACACATTAATATTCCTTTTCAAAGACTTCTTTTCAACAAACCTATAACTTTTTCCCCCTACATTTCTGTTTTATCATGTGTTTTTAATTTGTTTACCCCTTAACAAAAATTCATCTCTAATTCTCATACTTTTAGTGAAAACATATCCTACTTCCTTGGCATATGGAGATGTTTCCCTTATTTTTAGTAGTTTTAATTACATATATTAATTTGAATTTCTAACTTAGGAACTAATTTCTAGTGAAAAGTAAGAAGTAAGCAATTGTGAATGGTCTGGTAACCAGTATTCCTTAAATTTGCAAATTTATGAATACATTTTATAATTTCTAGAAACATATGTATGTCTTTTTGAAATTTTTAAAAAAATTTGAAAAAGAGAGAGGGAGAGTGGGTGGGGAGGAGGTAGAGAGAGAGGCGACAGAAGATCTGAAGCAGGCTCTGTGCTGACAGCAGAGACTCTGATTCAGGGCTCAAACTCACAAATGAGCCGTGAGATCATGACCTGAGCTGAAGTCAGACACTTAACCGACTGAGCCACCCAGGTGCCCCTAAATATTTTAATGTAGCATTAACACACCTAAATATCTTTTAGTTTCTCTGTAATCAAAAGATGAACCTGTGTTTAGTAATGTTTTAGTATTTTGTCCTATTTGGAAAGGATCTAGATATTTAATGAATTTATCTTAACTCGTCATTTAACTTAGCAAAACTTGAAGGTTTCAAGTTACTAAAAAGATTTGGACGCTATTTTAAAAGGTTACCTAAGGGGCGCCTGGGTGGCGCAGTCGGTTAAGCGTCTGACTTCAGCCAGGTCACGATCTCGCGGTCCGTGAGTTCGAGCCCCGCGTCAGGCTCTGGGCTGATGGCTCAGAGCCTGGAGCCTGTTTCCGATTCTGTGTCTCCCTCTCTCTCTGCCCCTCCCCCGTTCATGCTCTGTCTCTCTCTGTCCCAAAAATAAAATAAACGTTGAAAAAAAAAAATTAAAAAAAAAAAAAAAGGTTACCTAAAACTTTTTATTTGTTAAGCAATTATGTTTAAATTACCTACCAAAACTTGATTAAACATTAAACAAAGTCTGCCATTATCCCTAAGCTATTATTTTTTGGTGGCCGATGTTGTAAGCGATAGGTAGAATAAAAGTTTTATATTTAATGGTGATAACTGAAGATTTGTCTGTTTTTAAACTTTTTTTTAATGTTTGTTTATTTTTGAGGAGGAGCAAAGAGAGAGAGGGAGACACAGAATCCGAAGCAGGGTCCAGGCTCTGAGCTGTCAGCACAGATGCGGGGCTTGAACTCAAGAGTCTGATGTGGGGCTTGAACTCAAGAATCATGAGATCGTGACCTGAGCGGAAGTCGGATGCTTAACTGACTGAGCCACCCAGACACCCCTAAACTAGTTTTCATATCACATCTGTTTTCAGATCCCATGGATTTGAAAAACATTTGGGTTAAATTCTAGCTTTCTGAGAGTTTTAGGATGCCCAAATTTTCCAACCATTTGCCTTCAAACCAACTAAATAGAGCTCCTTTACTGCTCCTTTAGCAGTATCATTTGGAGTTAGAGAAAATATCTCATATTTACAACATAGATGGACACAAATACATAGATGAGATATAAACAAAAATTTATAGCTTTTGTTTTGACTGATATTTCCAAATACCTCCTTGTATTTATTTATTTTTGGGGGGGGGGAATGAAAACTTCCCCCTAAAGTTTTGCATTTTAAAGAATGGCTCTTAGGTCCTAGAGAAGAGGGTGGGTAGAAAATTTACAGAAAAAGTATCCAGTTTTCTTCAAGGTGGAGATTTGGAGCGTATCTGTCTGTTATCAAAGGGGCTGGAGTCTGGTCTTGAGAACCCTTTCGGCAGTTTGTATTTTAAAAGGGGCGCCTGGCTGGCTCAGTAGAGCTTGTGAAGCCTACTTAAACAAAAAAATAGAAGGGCCTTTTTCCACCACTTTTTTTTTCCTTTAGTCTCAGGTGATTGTGGGCTGCGCTTCCATTTCAGAGATGTGATAAGATTTAATCATTTCAAGGGACAGAGAATGTAAAAAAAAATTTTTATGAGAGCTTCAGGATAATTGCAATTTAAAATTTACCTTTTTTCTTAAGGACAGGACAATTTTGTTTCAATATCCTCGTCTTTTATAATATGCACATTTTGAGAATAGGCGAGGTTTTAGGATTGTGAAAGGTGGGTTTTGACTTTCTGGTTTTGGAGAGATTTGTAAGACAAAGACCGTTTTTCTCCAGAGAACTGGGTTACAGCCTGAATATCAAGGAACTGGTTCACGTTTTTATTTTATTTTATTTTTTTTAAATTTTTTTTTCAACATTTTTTATTTATTTTTGGGACAGAGAGAGACAGAGCATGAACAGGGGAGGGGCAGAGAGAGAGGGAGACACAGAATCGGAAACAGGCTCCAGGCTCTGAGCCATCAGCCCAAGAGCCTGATGCGGGGCTCAAACTCACGGACCGCGAGATCGTGACCTGGCTGAAGTCGGACGCTTAACTGACTGCGCCACCCAGGCGCCCCTGGTTCACGTTTTTAAGTAGATTTACTTATTTATATCAGGGAGATTTTTAATGAAAATGAGAATCAAAAGATGGTTGTCTTTGTAAAGTCTGTATAAAATAAAGCATTTTAACAGAAGCCTTCTTTCTGGTTATACGGTTCAACCTTGACATCTATAATCCTTCTGTTAGTATAAAGTATTAGCTTTATACTTTAAAACGTGTGCTGCTGTTCCACAGACAGGAATTCTCTGGTGGGCGGTGGGGGGTGTCTAGGATACACTTGCAAAGGTCATGCATGAAAACGCCTGAGGCTGGCCGGGATTGATCATAGTAAACCAGGCCCTACGGTTTGTTTCTCAGACTTCCGCTAAAATCACTTTCTGCTTTCGGCGTTTACAAGAATAGTTGATATACTTAGAACCTAGAGATTAGGCTGGAGTACTCTCTCTGAATCTTGTAGGGAAGAGGAAGTTAAAACAGACGGGGCTGGATTTTAAGAAGGGGAAATTTTGGGGGCGCCTGGGTGGCGCAGTCGGTTAAGCGTCCGACTTCAACCAGGTCACGATCTCGCGGTCCATGAGTTCGAGCCCCGCGTCAGGCTCTGGGCTGATGGCTCAGAGCCTGGAGCCTGTTTCCGATTCTGTGTCTCCCTCTCTCTCTGCCCCTCCCCCGTTCATGCTCTGTCTCTCTCTGTCCCAAAAATAAATAAACATTGAAAAAAAAAAAATTTAAAAAAAAAAAAAAAAAAGAAGGGGAAATTTTGGGATGCCCAGGTGGCTCAGTTGGTTAAGCATCTGACTCTTGCTTTCGGCTCAGGTCATGATCTCACAGTTTTGTGGGTTTGAGCCCTGAACCAGGTTCTGTGCTGATGGTGCAGAGCTTGCTTAGGATCCTCCCCCTCCCCGACCCTCCTCTTCCTCCCTCCCTCCCTCCCTCCCTCCCTCCCTCCCTCTCTCCCTCCCTCTCTCTCTCTCTCTCTCTCTCTCTCTCTGCCCCTGCTCAGAAAGCTCCAAAATAAGCTTAAAAAAGGGGGGGGGTATTTTCATTGGATGTGGACACTTATTTGTCTTAAGCCTAATTTTTTTTTTAAGTTTATTTAGAGAGAGTGTGCATGTGAGAGTATCTTTGGTTAAGCCATAAAAAGGCTTACTGATAGGAGTCGATATTAAAATTAATAAGACCCGACTTGTTAATGGCCAGACAATGAAGCCTTTAAATTGGCTACATTTGGGGAAAAAAATCATAAAGAGCTCTCAATTGCCTTATTAGTAGAATGGCTAGTTTTAGGGACTCCTTTGACAAGATAAAAGAACAAAAATTAGAGGTGCCTGGGTCGCTCAGTGGGTTGAGCGTCTGACTCTCGACACATGCATGTCGCATCCATGCAGTGGAATATACAACCTAAAGAAAAGGAGAAGCTTTTTAACTTATGGATATGAAAGCTCTCCAAGATACATTGTTAAATGAGAAAAAAAGAGTAAGGGCATGAAACATGGGACGGGGGTGTATATGTATTTGTATAGGCAAAGATCTCTGGAAGGATACGGGATCTTGTAACAGTGGGACAGTGGGTACCTTTGGAAGTGGAGGGGTCATCATTGGTCAGGTAAGGGATGAGGTAGGAGAGAGTCCACCCTGCTTTTTCTTTTTACATTTTTTTGGTTTTTGAACCACTATTAACCTAAGTAAAGGTCAAACAGTTATAATAAAAATCTAAGAAAATGTTTCACTTTCCAACACACCTTATTGGCATTATTAATTACCACCATTTTGGCTTAATGGACATTTGTAAAAGTTATTTATTTTGAATTAAGTCTATTTAAGTTATTAAAATGATCCAAAATTATTAGAAAAAAGCTATTAGGTCATAAATAGTAAAAGGGATCACAGAATGGGAGACACTGGCAGAGCCTGGGTCTCACTGTCCTTCACCTTGTTCCTTGTATTTTAGATGGTTCCTTCCTCAGCTTCAGGTCAAGTTCGAGGTTATTATGTAGACTGGAAAATGCTGCGTGATGTGAAGAGACGAAAAATTGCCTACGAGTATGCAGATGAGAGGCTTCGAATCAATTCTCTCAGGAAGAATACCATTTTGCCAAAAGATCTTCAGGTGAGCTAATTAAGATGCGTCCCAATGTGCCACAAGATCATTCTCAAAAAGCACTGTTGATACTGTTGTAACTTAGTAACAATATAATTTCTGGAGGATATGATCAAATTCTCCCAGTCAACATAAATTAATACCCTTGAAGTTATTCTGGTGAATTTCAGATTAAAGAGAACTTTTCATTCCTAACTAGCCTTTTAACTGTTTATTAGATGATCCTTAGACAGTACTGGTGAATGGTAATCACACAGAAATTGGACAGTTATTTTGGCCTAAGGTCTCTCCCCGACTTCTTCCCACTCTTTCAACACTCTCCAGGCATTGGGAGGCTGTGCTGACGATTGAGGCCATGTGCCTCATATGTGGCCTAAGCTGTTCCTCACCCAGGGCAATGGGTGCCTGCCTCTCTGAACTCCTTCGCCCACCTCTGTGTGCTGAGGTGGTTTTCCATCTGGTTTACTTTCTTCTCATACTCCTTAGCTTGAATAAGAGGATGCCAACCGTGTTTGGCCTCCTGAAGCATATGGGTCCTGCACCTAGCTGGTGACACAGCATACCTGCATTCATGAGTCTTGTTGAGAACCTGAACTCAAACTCAAGGCTACTCAGACTATCAAAAGCTCAGAGGAAAAGAAAAAAAATACTTATAGAAGCTGGCTGAATAATATACAGGCCACTCATTACCATTAATTCTTTTTAATCTTGTCCAGATTAGCCAGATCAGCAGAAGACTGAGTGTCCTGAACCATTCGGTTACGGCTTTTACCATACGGCATTAAGCTACTTGCTTACATTTAGGGAGTCGTAAGAGGAGGCCTCTGAGAAAAACTTAAGATGTTGTGGAGGATGTTATTTATGAAGATCCCCCCCCCCCCCACCCCGCCCCAAGGAATGGCTCTGGTATGAGAACCAGCAATAGCTGTTCAAGGACTCTGTGAATTGTAGGAACTGATCCTGGCTCTGTGTTGCCTACCAAGTAGCATACAGATCAAACTTCTGTCCCAGAGGTCTGTCTCTAACAGACTTACAGGCTTTTCACAGTGCACACTATTGTCTCATTGTCCCTGTGCCCCAATTTCCTCATTTGTAAACTGACTTAAATCTTTTTTGGGAACAAGGAGAGGTATATAAGTGTATATATATGATAGGTACGTACATACATACATAATTCATAGCTCTTCTAGGACAGCCTCCACGAAACTTGACTTCCAGCCTGGTCTCCCCTCCAGTCCACTTTATAGCACATACTATCTACCATTCATTGGCTTAATTGTCAGTGTATAGAATTCACTAAATATTTCATAATGGCAACACATGCACAAGCTCTTGGAGATTAGGAAATAGTTTTTTTTCAGCGGTGCAACATATATATTTGATTTGCTAATTCTGTATATTACTCTGTGTACAATGATAATGATAAGTGTAGTCATTGTCACCATACAATGTTACACAATATTTTGACTATATTCCCTATCTCTGTGACATACTTCTTTTATAACTGGAAGTATATACCTTTAATTTTAAAATAACATTTAAATAACATTAAAGTAACATTTAATGTTACTAGTTTCAGGTAACTAACACATTGATTCAAAAATTCTGTACATCATGCTCAGCCATAAGTGTAATCACCATGCAACATTATTGCAATATTATTCACTGTATTCCCCATGCTGTACTTTCCTTTTTTTGTTCTTTAATTGAAGTATAGCTCATGCACACTGTTCTGTTAGTTTCAGGTGTACAACCTAGTGATTTGACAACTCTATGCATTGCTGTCGTCACCACTAGTGTAGTTACCATCTGGCACCATATAACGCTATTTATGATACATTGACTGTATTCTTATGCAGTCTGTACCTTTCCTCCCTGTGACTTACTCATTCCATAGCTGAAGCCTGCTCTTTCTATTTTCCTTCACCCCTTTTGCCTATATACCCACCTATCTGCCCTCTGACAATCACCGGTTTTCATTTTTGTGGGTGAATTTCTATTTTAGTAGTTTGTTCAATTGTTTTTTTAGATTTCGCATATAAGTGAAATCATATGGCATTTGTCTTTCTGTTTTACTTATTTCACTTAGTATAATAACCTGTAAGTCTATCTGTATTGTTACGAATGGCAGGATCTCATTGCTTTTTAAGGCTGAGTAATATCCCATTGTGTATACATACACATCTTCTCTATCCATTCATCTAGCATTGGACACTTGGGTTGCTTACATATCTTGACTATTGTAAATAATCCTATAATCATAGGGGTGCATATATTGTTTCAAATTAGTGTTTTTGTTTCTTTGGACAGATACCCTGTAGTGGATTACTAGGTTGTACTGTTTTCTATTTTTTATTTTTTGAGGAGACTTCATACTGTTTCCCACGGTGTCTGCACCAATTTACATTCCCACTGCAGGAGATTTCCCTTTTCTCTATATGCATGCCACTATTTAATTCTACCCATTCTGAAAGTTGTAAGGTAATGTCTCATTGTGGTTTTGATTTTGATGGTTAGCGATGTTGAGCATCTTTTTATTTGTCTGTTGGCCATCTATGTCTTCTTTGAAAAAATGTCTATTCAAGCCTTCTGCCTATTTTTTAACTGAATTATGTGCTTTTTTGGTATTGAGTTGTATAAGTTCTTTATATGTTTTTGGATGTTAACCCCTTATCAGATGTATTGGGAGATGTCTTCTCTCATTCAGTAGGCTGCCTTTTTGTTTCGTTGATGGTTTCCTTTAATGTACAAAAGGTTTTTATTTTGGTGTAGTCCCAATAGTTTATTGTGTTTTTGTTTCTCTTGCCTGAGGAGATATAACTAGAAAAATATTGCTAAAGCCAATGTCCAAGAGATTACTATCTATGTTTTCTAGGAGTTACGTGGTTGCAGTTTCTCACATTTAGGTCTTTAATCCATATCAAGTTTATTTTTATGTGGAGTGTAAGAATGTGGTCCAGTTTCATTCTTTGGCAGGTAGCACTTCAGTTTTCCCAATCACATTTATTGAAAAGACTATCTTTTCCTCATTGTGTACATCCTTACCACCTTGTTATAGATTAATTAACCATATGAGTGTGGATTTATTTCTGGGCTCTCTAGTCCTATCCCATTGACCTAGCGTGTCTGTTTTTGTGCTGATACCATGCTGTTTGATTGTTACAGCTTTGTAGTATATCTTGAAATCTGGGTTTGTGATACCTCCAGCCTTGTTGTTTCTCCAGTTTGCTTTGGCTATTCAGGGTCTTGTGTGGTTCTAAGCAAACTTTTGTATTGCTTGTTTTAGTTCTTTGAAAAATACTGTTGGTATTTTGATAGGGATTGCATTGAATCTAGAGATTGCTTTGAGTAGTATGGACATTTAAACAATATTAATTCTTCTAATCCATGACTATGGGATATCTTTCCATTTGTTTGTGTCATCGTCAGTATCTTCCAGTTTTCAGAGGATAGGTTTTTCACCTCCTTGGTTAAATTGGCAACCATACTAGAAGTAGTACATTAATCACTTAGGAAGCCAATATGGGAATTAAAATGCTAAAGTAGTAAAAATCTGTTTTATCTACAAAAATTAGTCTAAGGATAAACAAAATAAGAAGATGTAAAATATAACATCATATACATAAAACATGGATGGGGTTAATTTAGTGCTTTTAGTGTATGTTTGAATTTAAGGTACAGCAACATAATACAGACTGTTAAACACTTAAAATGTTATATATAACCCTGTGGTAACCACAAATGAAGAAGTTATAGTAAATACACAAAAAATAGAGACAAAAATCCAAGCATAACACGAAAGAAAGACCTCAAACCCCAAGCGAAAAGAACAAAAGAAGGAAAAAAAAATAGACAAAAACTACAAAAACAATAAGGACACGACAAACTGCTAATAACTGCATATATATCAGTAATTACTTTAAATGTGAGTGGACTAAATGCTCCAATCAAAAGATACAGGATGACGGAGTGGATTAAAAAAAAAAGACCCATCTGTACACTGCCTACAAGAGACTGACGTCAAGACCTAAAGATGTATACAAACTGAAGGTGATGGGATGCAGAAACACATTCCGTGCAAATAGAAGTGCAAAACAAAAAAAGCCAGGGTAGCAATGCTTTAGGTGCATTTTCTGCACTGTGGGGATGGCAGAGGGAGAGGTGAACCAAGATTTCATTGTCAAGATGGAAAGCCCACCCCTAGCACTCCACAGGATTGTGCCAGCCCACCATCTCCACATACAAGTAGTTCAGGTAAACAACCTATGAGTGTAACACTTAGAGAATGATTAAGGAAAACTAGATCTTCATTTGATTCCTGTTACAGTTTGGTAAAACATCCTAAAGTAGAGAATGAAGAAAATGATCAGACTTCTTCAGAGAAACCAACATCTTCAACAGAAGAAAACTGTTTGAATTTCAAAAAAAAAATTTAAATACATAGACAATAAATTTGAAGAAAGCGCATATTTGAAAAATACCTTCAAGAATATCAATTCAGGGGCACCTGGCTGTCTCAGTTGGTAGAGCATATGACTCTTGATCTTGGGCTTGTGAGTTTGAGCCCCACGTTGGGTATAGGGATTACTTTAAAAAAAATAAAATCTTTAAAAACAAAACAAAACAACATCAGTGCATGTGAATCTAAATTGATAGTCATGCAGTGATCTGCAAAGTGTTGCTGTGGATGAGGATCTTCTCAAATAAGGATTAAGTGTGAAGAAAAAAGCAAAATTGGTGAAGCCAATTGAGAAGAAAGAAGACCTTCTCTGGAGGCCAAAACTGGTCAAAATGTACAGATCAAAGACTGACATGTCTCAGTGACAGTTAATACAGAAGTGGAGAAGCTGGAGCCAGCTGTGGCTTTGAGTTGCAGTCAGCTATGTCTGAGGAGAACAAGAAACCCAACCTTACAAAGCTGATAGACCCCTGTGGGTTAGATGATCAATTGCTACCCTGTAACAGAAATGAAGAATTTGTCAGTGTTTAATAATTTTTTCTCCAGAATATTTTTGAGAATAACAATTTAAGAGATACCTAACACATTTTAAAAGGAAGGTAGAAACCATTAGGGCTTAAAGAAAGGTATCTCGATGAACATCAGTTTAGGGCACTCTGTTATATAAATACAAAGTAGGCTCTAAAATGAAAATTTAGGGGGCACTTTGGTGGCTCAGTTGGTTAAGTATCTGACTCTTGAGTTCAGCTCAGGTTGTGTTCACGGTTTGGGAGATTAAGCCCCGTGTCGGGGTCCGTGCTTACAGCGTGGAGCCTACTTAGGATTCTCTCTCTACTCTCTCTCTGCCCCTCCAACTGCTCGTGTGCTTTCTCTCTCTCAAAATGAATAAACTTTAAAAAATAAATAAAATGAAAATTTAGGATTGTGGATAAATTTTCCAAAGAAAACTGGACATTTAAAGAAATGTGAAAAAAATTTAGATCATGTTTTAAAAAATAATTTGGACATTCCTTGAAGTCTGTTTTAATACCTTTGGGTTTAGTGGTCTAAAAATGCCTGCATGTCTCCTGAGTTTATGAACATTATTTCCAAGTATCACATATTTCCATCTGGATGGTATAGCAGGTAATTAAACTTGTTCATATGTCCAAAATTAAAAAAAAAAAGACTTTAAAACAAAGACTGTAGCAAGAGACAAAAAAAAAAAGGCATTACATAATGAAAAAGGGATCAATCCTACAAGAGGATATAACAATTATAAATATTTATGTACCCAACATAGGAGCACATAAGTACATAAAGCAAATATTAATAGATACAAAGGGAGAAATCGACAGTAAAACAATAATAGTAGGGAGCTTTCACACCTCACTTATTTCAGTGGATAGATCAGCCAGACAGAAAATCAACAAGAAACTGAGGCTTTATCACATTAGACAGACCTAACAGATATATATATAGAACATTCCATCTGAAAACAGAATACACATTCTTTTCAAGTACACATGGAACATTCTCCAGGATAGATCACATGTAAGTTCATAAAGCAAGTCTCAGTAAATGTAAGAGGATTGAAATCCTATCAAACATGTTTTCTGACCATAACAGTATGAGACTAGAAATCAATTACAAAAGAAAAATCTGGAAAAAACACAAACACTTGGAGGCTAAACAACATGACACTAAGCAACAAGTGAGTCAGGAGGAAATCAAGGAGAAAGTCAAAAAAATACATGGAGACAAATGAAAATAAAAACACTGTAGTCCAAAATCTTTAGGACATGGCAAAAGCATTTCTAAGAGGGAGGTTTAAAGTCCTACAGGCCTACCTCAAGAAATAAGAAAAATCTCAAACAACCTAACCTAACAAACTAGAAAAAGATCAAATCTCAGAGCTAGTAGATGGAAGGAAATAATAAAGATCAGAAGAAATAAATGAAATAGAGACAGAAAAAAAAATAACAGTAGAAAAGATCAGTGATAGAGCTAATTCTTTGGAAAGATAAACAAAATTGACATTTAACCAGACTTATCAAGAAAAAATAAGGAATGTAATAAAAAATGGAGAGGAAATAGTAACTGACATCACAGAAATACAAAGGATTAGAGAGAACATTTGAAAAATTATATGTCAACAAATTGGGCAATCTAGAACAAATGGATGAATTCCTAGAAACATACATTTTCCCAAACCTGAATCAGGAAGATGTAGAAAATTTCAACAGGGGTGCCCAGGTGGCTCAGTTAAGTGTGTGACTTTGGCTCAGGTCATGATTTCATGGTTCATGAGTTCGAGCCCTGCATCAGGCTATGTGCTGACAGTGCAGAGCCTGCCTGGGTTCATTCTCTCTCTCTCTCTCTCCCCCCCTCTTCCTTTTCTTCTTCCCTTCCCCCACTAGCTCACATGTATGCATGTGTGCTCTCTCAAAATAAATAAATTTTTAAAAAAGTAAATAGGGGTGTCTGGGTGGCTCAGTCAGTTGAGCATCCGGCTCTTGGTTTCAGCTCAGGTCATAATCTCACAGTTTTGTGAGTTTGAGCCCTGTATCTGGCTCTGTGCTTAGGATTCTCTCTCTCCCTCTCTCACTGTCCCTCCCCTGTTCGTGCTGTCCCTGTCTCTCTCAAAATAAATAAACTTAAAAAAAATTGTTTTTAAATATAAATAAAAGAACATTTGAACAGACCTGTTACTAGTAACGAAATTGAATTGGTAATCAAACTCCCAACAAACAAAATTCCAGAACCAAATGTCTTCACAGATAACCTCTACCAAACATGTATACAAGAGTTAAGGGGTGCCTGGGTGACTCAGTCGGTTGAGCATCCAACTCTTGATTTCGGCATGGGTCACGATCCCAGGGTTGTGGGATTTAAGCCCAGCATCAGGCTCTGTGCTGAGTGTGGAGCCTGCTTAAGATTCTCTCTCCCCACTCTTCCTCCCCCTCTGCCCCTCTCCCCTGCTCGTGCTCTCTCTCTCTCTAAAATAAAAAAATAAATAAAATAGACTTAATGTTTATTCTTAAACTATTCCAGTAGTAAATAAAAGAGGAAGGAAAACTTCCAAATTCATTCTACATGGCCACAGTTACCCTGGTACCAAACCAGATAGAGACACTACAAAATCTCTGATGAACACAGGTGGAAAACATCCTTAAAAAAATTAGCAAAGCAATTTCAGCAAATATATTAAAAGATCGTTCACAAAGATTTATTTCAGGGATGCAAGAGTGGGTCACTTTTGGCAAATCAAATCAGGTACACTAACAAGAGAAAGGATAAAAACCATATGATCATCTCAGTAGATGCATTTGACATAATGCACTAGCCATTCACAATAAAACTCTCAGCAAAGTGAACATACCTCAAATTAATAAAGGCCATATATGAAAAACCCCCAATTAACATCATACTCAGTGGTGAAAAATTGGAAGTTTTTCCACTAAGTTCCAGAACAAGACCAGGATGTCCACTCTCACTACTTTTATTCAACATACTACTGGAATTCAACTGCAACAATCAAACAAGAAAAAGAACTTAAACCATCGAAATTGGTAAAGAAGAAGTAAAACTGTCACCATTTGCAGATGACCCGATACTATATATAGAAAACCCAAATTACTCCACCAAAAAACTGTTACTACTGATCAATGATTTTAATAAAGGTGCATGATAAAAAAAATTAATATACAGAAATCTATTGCATTTTTATACACTAATAATGAAGTAGAAAAAAGAAATTAAGAAAACAATCCCACTTACAATTACACCAAAAAGAATAAAGTACCTAGGAAATATTCTTAATGCTTAATAGTTTATGACAATTTAGTGGATTTTATATGCATTTTCTTATTTAATTTATGCACTTTTAATATGTTAGAATAATTACTGTGCTTTCTTAACAGTCTAGCACAGGATCAATCATACTTGTCAGGTTTAAATGAATACAATCACACTAACACGCACATATATAAGAATAAACTTCTAAGAAATCCTTAATGCAAACTTTTGCAGTAATCTTTTTCCTCCATCTTGACCACTTTTGCCCTTCTAGATTCATTCTTTACATTGCAATTGATCTTAAAAATGTATATCTCAGGGTGCCTGGGTGGCTCAGTCGGGTAAGTGTCCAACTGTCAGTCTTGGCTCAGGTCATGATCTCAGAGTTTGTGAGATTGAGCCCCATGTTGGGCTCTTGGCTCAGGTCACGATCTCACGGTTTGTGAGATCGATCTCTGCGGAGTCTGCTTGGGATTCTCTGTCTCTGCTCCTCCCTGTCTTACTCTCTCAAAATAAATTTAAAAACTTAAAAATAAATAAAAATGGAAATCTCACCTGATCTTTCATCTTTCTTACTCCAGCTGCCAGAATCTTTACCACAGATGTCAGGGCTCTGTTATCCTCATTCTCCAGCCTCAGACCACATTCCCTCTTACTTGCTCTGCATCCCAGAGGTTTCAGATTTTAAAGATTCATAAATCATATGGGGAATAACCAAACTTTATACCTTAAGGAACTAGAAAAAGAAGAGTAAACTTTAAGCCCAACTTAGCAAAAGAAAGGAACTCACAGGGGTACCGGTTGGCTCAGTTGGTAGAACGTGTGACTCTTGATCTCAGGGTTGTGAGCTCAAGCCCCACAATGGGCGTAGAGCTTACTTAAAAAAAAAAAAGAAAGAAAGGAAATAATAAAGATCAAAGCAGAAATAAATGAGAGACCAGGAAAACACTAAAGATCAATGAAACTAAGAGCTGATATTTTGAAAAGATAAACAAAATTGACAAATCTTTAGCTAAACTAAGTAAAAAAGATCAAGAACTCAAAATCGCAATGAAAAAGGAAACATTACATCTGAGATCACAGGAATACAAAGTATCATAAGAAACTGATATGAACCATTCATTAAATGCCAGCAAATTGGAGAACCTAGACAAAATGGGTAAATTCCTAGAAATATACAACCTAACGAGACTAAGTGGAGGAGAAATAGAAAATCTGAACTGACCAATAATGAATAAGGCTATTGAATTAGTGATCAAAAACCTTTCAACAAAGAAAAGCCCATAAATGGCTTTATGAGTGAATTCCATCAAATATTTAAAGATAAATTAATATACTTCTCAAACTTTTCCAAAATATTAAAGACAAGGGAACACTTGCAAATTTATGTTACCAGATCAGCATAATACTATTACAAAGCCAGATAAAGACACTATAAGAAAAAGAAACTACAGGCCAATTTCCCTGAAGAATATAGACGAAAAATTCTCAACAAAATAGTAGCAAATCATATTCAATAACATATTAACAATATCATCCACTATGACCAAATGGGATTTGTCCCTGGCATGCAGATGATTCAACATATGCAAGTCAATAAATATACCACCTTAATAGAATGAAATATAAAACTCATGATCGGGGCACCTGGGTGTCTCAGCTGAACATCTGACTCTTGATTTTGGCTCAGGACATGATCTCAGGGTCATGGGATTGAGTCCCGTGTTGGGTTCTGCACTGGGTGTGGAGCCTGCTTAGGATTCTCTCTCCCTCTGCCCTCCCCTACTTGAACTTGTTCTCGCTCTGTCTCTGTCTCTGTCTCTCTCTCTAAAAAAAAAAAAAAAAATCATATGGTTGTCTCAACAGATGCAGAAAAATCATTTGGCAGAATTCAACATTATTTCATGATAAAAGCTCTCAACAAAGAGCTGCATGTGGAAGAAACATGCGACAAAAGAATAAGCCCATAGCTGACATCATATTCAGTGGTGAACAGCTGAAAGCTTTTCCTCTAAGATCAAGAAGAGGAAAAAGATGCCCACTCTTGGTTCTTTTATGCAACATAGTACTGGAAGTCATAGCCAGAGCAGTCAGGCAAGAAAAAATTTTCAAAGGTATTCAAATCAGAAATCTGAAAAGGAAATAATATAAGCTGATGTACAATAGCATCAAAATCAATAGAATACTTAGGAATAAATTTAAAGAGGGGACAGATCTGTACACTGAAAACTATAAGACATTGATGAAGGAAATTGAAGAAGACCTAAATGAAAAGATAATTCTGTGTTCAGGGATCAAAAGAATTAATATTAAAATGTCCATACTATACAAAGCCATCTATAGACTCTTTGCAATCCCTATAAAAATTCCAATGGCCTTTGTCACAGAAATTAAAAACAAAAAAATTCTAAAATTCATATGGAATCACAGAAGACCCCTGAATAGCCAGAGCAAATCTGAGAGAAGTACGAAACTGGAGGCCACATGCTTTCTTTTTTTTTTTTTTTTTTGTAGTAAAAGGACCTACACACCACCTGACTTTTTTAACATTCATTTTTTTTTTTTCAAAAGCGAGTGCATGTGTGAGTTGGAGGGGCAGAGAGGAGACAGATCCAGAGCAGGCTGCATGCTGTCAGCACAGAGCCCAATGTGGGGCTTAAACTCATGAACCAGGGGATCATGACCTGAGGCAAAGTTGGACACTTCACGGACTGAGCCACCCAGGTGCCCCTACACACTTTCTAATTTTTAAAATGCTATTACAGGAGCGCCTGGCTGGCTCAGTCATTAGAGCATGCGACTCTTGATCTTGGGGTTCTGTGTTCAAGCTCCACATTTGGTATAGAGATTACTTTAAAAAAATCTTTAAAGAAAAAAACTTCATTACAAAGCTATAGTACTCAAAATAGTATGATACTCCATAACACATAGAGCAGTGGAAAAGAAGCAAGAGCCCAGAACCCAATCCAGTTGATTCCCAACAAGCGAACCAAAACTCAGTAGGGGAGGAGTAGTTTCTCTAACAAATGGTGTTGGGGAAGCTGGATGTTCATGTGCAAAAGAATGACACTGGACCTCCGTCCTGTACCACTCCCAATAATTAACTCGAAATGGGTGAAAACTTAAACCTGAAACCGTAAAACTTCTAGAAGAAAACATAAGGGAAGAGCTCCTTGACATTGGTATTGGCAGTGATTTTTTTAGATATGACATCAAAAGCATAAGCAACAAAAGCAAAAATAAATGAGTGGGACTGCATAGAAGTAAGCAGCTTCTGCACGGCAAAAGGTCTGAGAAAGGGTGCACTAATTATTGAAACTGGAGTTTCCTCAAAAAGTTAAAATTAGAACCATATGATCTAGCAGTTCTACTTCTGAGTGAAGAAAATGAAAATATGAATTCGAGAAGGTATCTGCACCCCCACACATATTGCAGCATTATTCACAGTAGCCAAGTCATGGAAACACCCTACGTCTCAGCAAATGAAGGAGATATTTATTCAAAGAAAATGTGGTGCGCGTGCACACACCCAATGTAGTAGGATTTTCCTTTTGTAGTAACTTGAACGTACCTTGGGAACATTACATTAAATCAGAGGAAGACAAATGTTTGATCTCACTTACATATATAATGTGGTATAAGTTGAACTCATAGGAATAGATTATAATGGTGGTTACCAGTGGCTGGGAGGTAGGCGAAATGGGAAGATATTGGGCAAAGTGTACAAACTTCTGTTTATAAACTGAGTAAGTGGTGAGAATCTAACATATAAAATGGTGATTATAGTTAACAATACTGCGTTACATGCTTGAAACTTACTAAGAGAGAGTAATGTTATATGTTCTCATCACCCCCCAAAAAAGGTAATTATTTCGGGTGATGGAGGTGTTCATTAGGCCTTATTGTAGTAATTATTTTGCAAGGTATACATGTATTAAATGTGTTAACACAATGTTATATGTCAATTACATCTCAATAAAGCTGGGAAAAAAACATGGGGAGACAACAGAAATAAATCCATTCACATATTTTCTAAATGACTTAAACAAGAATGTATATAGTGGTGAAAAACTGAGGGCTTTTCCTTTAAAGAACCGAAACAAGACAAGAATGTCTACTCTTGCCACTTTTATTCTACATGGTACCGGGAGTCCTAGCCGCAGCAATCAGACAAAAGTTAGCTTTAGATAGCATCCAAATTGATAAGGAAGAGGTTAAACTGTCACTATTTGGAGGTGACAAGATATTATATATAGAAAACCCTAAAGACTTCACCAAAAAACTTATTAGAGGTAATAAATGAATTCAGTAAAGTTTCAGGATACAAAATTAATTCACAGAAATTAGTTGCATTTCTGTACACTAATGACAGAGTAGCAGAAAGAGGCATTAAGAAAACAGTCCCAGGGCGCCTGGGAGCCAGTTAAGCGGCCCACTTTGGCCCAGGTCATGATCTTGTAGTTTGTGAGTCCAAGCCCACGTCGGTCTCTATGCTGACAGCTCAGAGCCTGGAGCCTGCTTCAGATTCTGTGTCTCCCTCTCTCTCTCTGCCCCTCCCCTGCTCACACCCTGTCTCTGTCTCTCAAAAATGAATAAAAACGTTAAAAAAAAAAGAGAAAGAAAGAAACAGTCCCATTTACAGTTGCACCCAAAACATTAAATAGGAATAAACCAAGAAGTCGAAAGATCTGTACTCTAAAAACTATAAAACGTTGATGAAAGAAATTAAAGACGATACAAACAAATGGAAACATATTCCATGCTCATGGATTGGAAGGATTAATATTGTTTAAATGTCCATACTACCCAAAGCAATCTACAGATTCAGTGCAATCCCTATCAAAACACCACCAGCACTTCTCACAGAACTAGAACAGATAATAATAAAATTTTTATGGAACCACTTACGAGCTCAGTAGGCAAAGTAATGTTGAGAAAGAACAAAGCTGGAGGTATCCCAATCCCAGATTTCAAGATAAACAGCAAAGCAATAATAATCAAAACAGTGTTCTACTGGCACAGAAGTAGACATAGATCACTGGAAAGGAAATAAACTCAGTTAATCTACAACAAAGGAAGCAAGCATATACAGTGGGGAAAAGACTGTCTCTTCAGTAAATGCTTTTGGAAAACTGGACCACTTACTTAACCATACCCAAAAATAAACTCAAAATGGGTTAAAGACCTCAATGTGAGGCCTGAAATAAAACTCCTGGAAGAAAATATACGCAGTAATTTCTTTGATATCAGCAATAGCAACATTTTTCTAGATATGTCTTCTTAGGCAAGGGAAACAAAAGCATAAATAAAAATTATTGGGACTACACCACAATAAAAGTTTTTGCACATCAACAAAATGAAAAGACAACCTAATGAATAGAAGATATTTGCAAATGATAATAGGTTAGTACCCTAGATATATAAAGAACTCCTACAACTCAACACCCCAAAAAAGCAAAAAATAATTCAATTAAAAAGAGAAAAAAAAAGGACCTATGAATAGACATTTTTCCGAAGAAGACAGATGGCCAACAGACACATGAAAAGACGTTCCACGTCACTCATCATAAGGAAATGCCAAAGCTACAATGAGATGTCACTTGACACTTGTCAGAATGGTTAGAATTAAAAAAATAAGTGTTGGCAAGGATGCGGGTTAAAGGGAATCTTCAGGCACTGTTGGTGGGAATATAAATTTGGTGCAGCCACTGTGGAAGACAGTGTGGAGGTTGCTCAAATTAGAAATACTGTATGATTCATTCAGGGCGCCTGGGTGGCTCAGTCAGTTAAGTGTCTGACTCTTGATTTCAGCTTGGGTCATGATCTCACATTTTGTGAGACTGAGCCCAGGACTGGGCTGTATGCAGTCAGCACAGAGCCTACCTGGGTTCTTTCTCTTTCCTTCTTTCTCTGCTGCCCCTGCTCTCACACGCACACTCTCTCAAAAACAAATATTAAAAAATTAAAAAAACCAAAAAACTATATGATTCAGTAATTCCACTACTAGGTGTTTACCCGTGGGAAACGAAAACACTAATTCAGAAAGGTACATGCACCTCTGTGTTTACTGCAGCATTTTTTACAGTAGCCAAGATACAGAAGCAACCTAAGTGCCCATCGACAGAAAATTGGATAAAGTTGTGTGTGTGTATACATATATATGTACACAGTGAAATATTACTTAGCTATAAAAAGCAATGAGATCTTGTCATTTTCAACAACATGGACGAACTTAGAAAGTAGTATATGCTAAGTGAAAGAAAAATGCTACATATGCTTGCATTTATACATGGGATCTAAAAACAGAAAGACCCATAAATACAGAAAACAAACTGAGGGGAGAGATGGGCACAAGGAAGGAGAGGGAGTGGGAGGCACAGGCTTCCTGTTATAGGGTGAATAAGTCACGGGGATGGAAGGTACAGCATGAGGAATATAGTCAGTGGCATTGCCTTAGTGTGGCGTGGTGACAATTGGTAGCCACGCATGTGGTGGGCACAGCACAATGTGTAGACTTATCGAATCACCATGTTATACACCTGTAGCTGACATCGTGTGTCAACTGTACTTCAATAGAAATAAAAATAAGATTCAGAGAAAGAAAAATTTATACAGCTGCCCTATTCATGATAGCTCAAAACTGGAAACCACCCAGATGTCCATCAGCTATAGAATGGATAAGTGAATTCCAGTATGATGAAAAGAAATTATGTATGGTCCCACAATGAAAATCAAACAGTATGGATGAATCTCACAAGCATATTATTGAATGGAAGAAGCCAAAGAGAAATGAATAAAAAAGAATCCCTATTATATGGTTAGATTTATATAAAATTCTGAGTAAGAAAAGCTCATCTGTGGTGTTAGTAATCAGGTGAGCTGTTAGCTGACAGTGTCTGTGCTCAGTGTCTGAAAGGAGGCACAGCCAGGGCCTGGGGTACCTATCATGGGTTTTTTTGGTACTCTAGTTCCTTATTACTCAGATGTTCTGTTAAAAGTTACTGAGCTGTTACACTTCCGGTTTGTAGATTTTTGTGTACCTATGTTAAATTTCTATAAAATTTTAAAAATTGTATTGGGAGCATGCCAAACATTTCTGTCATTTTTCTGGTCTGTTTCTAGCCAAAGCTTAGGGTTCACTACTGTGTCCAAGGTTCTTTGGACAAACTGGCTCTATCAGTGAATCTAGCCCTTTGTTCCCCTACTCCAAGCATTGACTTACGCATATAGAATAAATAGATGCCTGTGATATGTGTAATAATGTTGTGACTTCCCTTAGGAAGTGGCTGATGGAGAAATCGCTGCCCTTCCCCGGGATAGCTGTCCTGTTAGAATCCGAAATCGCTGTGTTATGACGTCCCGTCCGCGTGGTGTAAAGCGGCGCTGGAGGCTTAGTCGCATTGTCTTCCGTCACTTAGCAGACCACGGGCAACTGTCGGGGATCCAGCGGGCAATGTGGTGATCAGCTCCAGACCCACTGAGCAGGGAAACCAGGTCTGGCAAGAAGAGACTTTTCTAATAGACAAAACCCTGGTTTTATAGAGGTCCAATGTAGGAGTCGTCTAGTCTACCTGATACTGCCTACTGTTAAATTACTTCTTAATTTTAAATTAAGAAATTTGGATGTTTCATTGTCAGTGAACTCTGGCCATCTGTGAGTTGTCTCTTCTCTTGGACTTAAAAATTAAACATACTGCCTCCCTGCATAGTACAAGGAGTACAGTAATAAAAAATATTGTGAACATATTCTCTGTATACCTGCCTTTTCCTTCACATTTAATCTTTTAATAACATCCTAAAAGTTTCTGTATTTTTTAAGTACATTATTTCATAAAGCAATTTTATCTGACAGTTAATGCAACTCATGGACAAGTAGCTCATCTGTGACAACTTGTAATCTTGGGTTGTGCTTCCCTGACATGCAGAGCACTTTACCATTTCTCATTGTTAGAGAAATGGTATGTCGGAAGGTAGAGACGATGTTCTTGATGATCTAACTAATGCTCGGCTGCTTTGTGTGATGGCTGAACAAAAGGCACTAAATATTTCCTTGCTCCATCTTCAGTGGCCTTCAGAACAAAATGTCTCTTTAAGCCCCGGAAAATCTATCCAAAGAGGAAAAGTTTTGTTGGAATAGTATATATTTTCTGTATTCTTGTTTATCTGTAACAGAAGTGAGTAAAGATAGCAAAAGGTTGTTTTGTTCAGTAGCTCAACAGTGACCAGCCCAGTGATAAAACTGTCCACTGTGTAGTATGGAAGCTGCTGCGTACCATTGGGAGAGCGTTCCTGGAGCTGATATTTGAACTTAAGAGGCAAGGCACAAGATGTTTGCAGAGGACAGTGGAAGCAGCCACTTCATTGTATGAGGAATAAGAAACCCAAGACAAAGGCTGTCATGGAACAGGTCACATTATGTGAAGGTAAGACTTAAATACTGGCTATTGGGAGTTTTAAGCAGAGGAATGGCTTCATCAGTTTGCTCTACAGATAAGGGACAACCGTGTGGTAGATCTAGGCCATGAGAGAAAAGGCTCCGTGCAAGATAACCAAGGCAGGAGAATGTCGAAATTGTTCTGGAAAACCAGAGCCTGGACAAAGGGAGTTCAGGCATTAGCAAATGAGACAAGAGGAACAGATTTTAAAAGTCTTATTTAGGAAAGAAAATTGGACAAGACTTAGAGACTGATGATATTTACTAGATACAGGGGCCTCTAGGTTCCTGGTAAGGGTGACTAGAAGGATGGGAGAAGGCAACACCAAGACAGAAAATAGAGGAAGAGAAGAATTGGTTTGGAAGAAACCAGGTTATGGGAGTTTAGGTTTCAGTTGTGCTGTTTGAGATGCCTGTTTTCCAAGTCTGCTGTGCAGCTGGATAGCAGAGTCTGGAATTTTGGTGGAGGTGAAGCCTTAAGAGGGAATTAGCACAAACCTTGGATTCATATTTGCCAAGTTTTTATTACAACTTACCAACTCGAATGCTCTAGCTAATATTCCAACCAGTACCTGGTGTTAATCAGAGTGTAACTAGGACATCAGATTTGTGGATTTCTGGTAGATCATGGATAGGACACCCTGTTTTCATTTGTTTGAACTTGGGTCTGAGCATGATCTGTAGATTGCATTTGGTTGCTGTGCCTCTCATTCCTGTTTTCTCATGTCACTCATTTGTCCTGTACGGTGGCCAACATCTGGCTATGTGTTTCATGTGTCCTTTAGCTTTGTTCTCTGTCCCTAAAAACTCAGTTACATTCAGAGGCTTGGCAAGATTCAGGCTCGGTTTTTAAGGGATGAATTTTCACAAATGTGCTGGGTTCTAGTTCATGTCACATCAGAAGACACATATCTGGAGCGCCTGGGTGGCTCAGTCAGTTGAGCATCTGATTCTTGGTTTCAGCTCTCATGGTTTGTGGAATCGAGCCCCACAGAGCCTGCTTGGGAATTCTCTTCCTCCCTCCCTCTCTCTGCCCCATCGCACTCATGCACTCTCTCTCAAAATAAAAAAACCCACAAGGTATTATTTCTGAAATAAAAATTCACCATTAACAAAAAAGAAGGCACATATCTTGTCCGGCTTTCAGTGCCCCCTAAGGATTTTAACATTTCATTGGTTGGTGATTTTTACCCTAGTCTGTATTTCATTAACGTTACAATAGTGATTTTCTAAATTCCATCATTGTTTCCTCTCTTAGCTGGCAAAAATATAAGGAATTTTCCTTTGACGTTTCCCTGAAATACATTTTAAACCCTACCAAATTTACCCTACCACTTTTACCAGACTCTGATTATTAATCATACTTTTGGTTAATCCTCTTGGATTTTTTTCCTCTATGTGTATGCTTTCTCGTCTCTAATTGCATTGGGAAACACGTCACGGGCATCTTGCTCTTACTCCTTATTTCTAGGAGGGAGTAATTCTAAAACAAATCCTCCCTTTTTGAAGCCTTTTGTGACACACTCCTGGATAGACTGAACTATTCCATTGAACAAAATCCTAATCAGCTTGAGTGAACATAGGAATTGATGGGTTTTCATTTATTTTTGCTTTATAGTTACTGCTTTTGTAAGCCATCTTACAACATGGCAACACTAATACTATACAAAGATGTTTATCATTTAGGTTTAGCTTTAACTTAAATATATTTAGAGAAAAACATTTGTGATTAGGGCATGGTGATGTGTTGTGTATATATATTAAGCTGTTCACAGAAAAACTCTACAACCTTGAAGTACACAGGTACACATTTGCATTTTATGCAAAAATCCAGGTTTTATTTTTACTTATTCTTACATTGGTGGGAGGTGATGTCAGAAACTTATAGGCAAACGAGAACTTTTGTTTTCTACCTCTTAGCTGAACAAAAATACACACGATGTGGCATTATCATTAGGCAAGACTTGCTTTTTAACATTTCACACAAGAATACAATATTATCCTTTTTTGAACGAAATGCCCAGATTACTAAGGAAACCATCTTTGGAGGAAGTGTTTAATAAGCATATTTAAATAAATCCTCCAGTAGAAATGGGAGAATTCATTGCCTTCACTTAGAAGAAGGCTATGTAAGTAGTTATCTGTCAAATTTATCTGTGCAGCTCACCAACATTTCCTCATTGGAAAGATCAGTATTTCCACATCACAGTCCCCAAAATGACTTTCAAGTCTCAAAATTCTGTGTCTCCTTTGGCTTGCTTCTCTCTTGATTCCACCCAGGCTTTATTAATGGTTCGCTTCATATCATCATCTCCATCTTCATAAATTTTCTTTAGAACATTCATCAGTCCCTCACTAGGATCTGTTTCAGTGTCATAGGAGGGCTTTCTATTAAAAAGAAAACAAATAATGGAGATACAAATACATATCTATAAATGATCCCATTTACTGCTATGTCCTTATCATAATGAATGCCTCCAGTTCAACCAATGTCCAAGCAGGGCAAATTATCTTCTTCACTTAAGTGCCAGATCGCATAACTGGCTCTGAAGAAACAGTAAGACAAAGACATAGTCCTGTACTCAGGTAATTCGTTCTCGATTTAAAATCAATTCAGATAGCTTCTAACCCTAACCAACCAAGTGCACACAGGCTACCGGGGAAGGAGTGAGAGGAATGTGGAAGGCTAAGCAACTCAATGTAGGACATGGCCACTGCAGGATATTTAAAGCAGAGTAACAGTTTGACCTAGGATGGAAGTATCTTTAAATGAACACTTTTTGGAATGGTCATTAATGGATAAAAATACTTTTTCACTCTACACCAGTGACTGTGAAACTAAATTACGTGTAAGAAACTTCTGTGAAATTCTTAGACTAATGAAAAGTAATCTCTGAGAAAGGACCTGGTATCCATATAGGAATACCACTGGCTTAGGAGTACCATCGTGGCAGGGAACAAAAAATAAAAGGAATACCACTGGCTTAGTGTTAAGGTCCAGTACAAAACAGCCAATCAAAACTAAAGCCCTGGGTATAAAGCAACTTGCTGGCCATGTGCCCTCTTTTGGTAGGTTCTGACAGTTGAAAGATAGAGGATAATTGGGTTACTCAGTGGACATTAAGAGGTAAATGGTCAAATCGCAGACTACAGCTCTTCACCACCATAGCAAAGTATTAAAAATCTACAATCCCAGCAAAGAATACATTAGAATTCTTAAAGAAATGAAAGTAAACTCACTCTTTTTCTTTGCATTCTTTTTCAACTTGAGTCAGGTAGTCCCACCTCATGTTTTCTGCTTTCTTTCTACATAAGATAAGAACTGTATCTGTCTTAACCTGGAAGAAAAGCAGGAAAACAAGTACAACTTACAACACATGGAGAGAGCATGGATATTTGGAAAACAGTTACTCAATCAAGTTACTATTACATGTAAGACCTGTTTTACGTGTAATACTTTTACAAATAGGCCAGAGTCCAAACACTCATGGAAGAGAAAGACCATAGACAAGTAAAATTGGAATACCTTCAAATATAAAGACAAAAACCAACATAAGGTGTCAATGGGGCTTCAAGGGGGAACTTCATTAAGAAAGGCCTCTGTGAGCTGAAATCTGAGCAGTGGCCCAAGATCTGGAAGAAAGGGCACTGCAAGGAGAAAGGCTGTAAAATGGGATGATTTTAGTGTGTTTGATAAAAAGGGACTGGTGAGATTTTGGTGATTGAAAGAGAGTTCTCTTAGAGGGGTCAGAGATAGGCAGAAAGCAAGAGAATATACTCTTTCAACAATGATCCATATAATTGCCAGGATTATTTGAGCATTCAATTATGGGATTAATGGATGAAGAAGAAAGCAGTGAGACACAAGATAATTCATAAATTACATTCTAATACTACCTTTAACCTGCTATATAACTGTGCAAACACAGATGGCAAAATGGCACATCTATGTACCAGATGCATTAAACCCTATTTAAATTAAGTAGGGAAAAGATTATCTGAATTAGTGAGAAGTATGCATAATAGTTTAAAAGACTTTTTTACAGCTTTTACTAACTCCAGTTAGGCTGAGTGCTGAAGCCCTTTTATGTTTCGAAAATTTACATGATGCTAATAATAACTACCATTATTTAAGCACTTTAATTTCACTTTAGTATATAATTTCAACTGTGTAAAACAAATCACTGCCATCATACAAATGAGGAAACTGAGGCACAGAGGGATAAAGTGAGCTGCCAAAAAGTCACAACTAGTAAATGGAAAACCTGGCATTAAAACTCAGTTCTCACTCTAAACCAATTTTAATAGTTTATTCCCTCTCCTGATTTTAATGGCATTATTCCCTTTTTTTTTTTTTTTTTTTGAGAGTGAGGGGGCAGAGAAACAGGGCTCACCTGAAGCGGGGTCGAGCTCAAGAACAGAGATCATGAGCCAAAGTCAGATGCTTAACTGACTGAGCCGCCCAGGCACCCAAGAATCTATTCCCACAGAACAGGAGTTGACAAATGGCCAGTTAGTATTTCAGGGTCTGGTGCAGCTCCTTGTTTCGTTATAGCACAAATGCAGCCCCAGACAACACCTAAGTGAGCACAGGCATGTTCCGATAAAGGGATCAGACTGTAGTTTGCTGACCCCTGTTATGGAGGATAAATTAATTCTAGCTCATCTCAACTCTAAATCAACCAGGTTCAATTTAGTGAGGTTTTACATTATGACAAAAGAGCAAACTTACTTTTTTTGAACTGCCTTCCACAGAGATGGGTTTCAAGAGATTATTCACAATCATGGAGTAACTCTTTCCATTTAGATTCTTTACCAAGAGATCAAATGACCTACAACACAACAGTAAATACGTAAGCTTTGTGCTCTACAGCTCTTGTGGAAAAAAGACATGAGTTTTATTTCAGGATGTGCATTTGGCCACCCCTGGTGAGAGTAACCTCTTCGAAACACGTGTAAAGGACAATTCTAAATTTAAGCAAGTTTTAGAAACTGCAAGAGAAAAGAACTGGTAATAAGGCAATCTCGGACTTAATGATCACTACCTTCCCCATTGTGAAAACTCACCTCTCTGTGAAATGCACCTGCACATTCTCAGTGGGGATTTGATGAACTCCAGTTAAGGTAATGTAGATTTTCACAAACTTATCTGACTGATCCCATCCTAGTAACAAAAAAAAGGGACATGAGTGAAGTCTCAGTATCTCTAGAACAGCAAATGCAAATGGCTCCTTAAACTGGAGAAAACTAAATTCTAGTAATAGAAACATGGGAAAAATTAGAAGAATTTTCTAGATGGAGAAATTGAACTTTTTAACAGTTAAGCAATCTACCCAAATTTAGGCATCTAGCTAGTGGTAGAACTGAGATTCAAATCCAGGTTTACTGAACACAAAGCCCATGTGTTGTTTTTTTTAATATACCTTAGAATAAGGAATATGAGCATTAAATACATTCTTTTAAGAGTAGCTCATTTTTCTAACACCGCACACAGAAATAAACTCAAAATGGATCAAAGGCCAAAATGTGAGACATGAAACCATGAACTCCTAGAAGAGAACACAGGCAATAATGTCTCTGATACTGGCCATAGCAGGGTTTTTCTAGATGTGGCTCCTGCGGCAAGGGAAACAAAAGCAAAAATAAACTATTAAGACTAGGGGCGCCTGGGTGGCTCAGTCAGTTGAGCATCCGACTTCAGCTCAGGTCATGATCTCACAGTTCAAGGGTTCGAGTCCTGCATCAGGTTCTGTGCTGATGGCTCAGAGCCTGGAGCCTGCCTCAGATTCTGTGTCTCCCTCTATCTCTCTCTGCCCCTCCCCTACTCACACACTCTCTCTCTCTCCTTCAAAAATAAACATTAAAAAAAATAAACTATTAAGACTATATTAAAATAAAAAGCTTCTGCACATAAAAGGATCATCAACAAAATGAAAAGGCAACCTATTGAGTTTGCAAATTCAATACTTGCAAATAAGGGGTTAGATATTCAAAATATAGGAAGAACTTATATACAACTCAATACCAACCCCCCCTCCACCCACCAATCCAATGAAAAAAAAAATGGGCAGAGGACCTGAACAGACATTCTCCCAAAGACCTACAGATGACCGACACATGAAAAGATGCTCAATAATCATCAGGGAAATACCAAATCAAAGCTACAATGAGATTACCACCTTACACCTGTCAAAATGGCTAGAATTAAAAACAAGAAATAACAAGTGTGGGTGAGGATGTGGAGAAAAAGAAAACCCTGTGCACTGCTGGGTGGGAATGCAAACTGGTACAGCCAGTGTGGAAAAGAGTATGGAGGTTGCTCAGGAAATTAAAAATAGAAATACCCTATGATTCAGTAATTCCACTACTGGGTATTTACTTGTGGAAAACGAAAACACTAACCTGAAAAAATATGCACCCTATGTTTATTGTAGCATTATTTATACTAGCCAAGATAGGGAAGCAACTTAAGTGTCCATCAAAAGATGAATGGATAAAGATGTGGTATATAGGATACACATGTGGAATATTACTCAGCCATAAGAAAGATCTTGCCTCTGCAACAATATAGAAGGACTGAAAGAGTATTATGCTAAATGAAGTCAGAGAAAAACAACTACTCTATGATTTCATTTATATGTGGAATCTAAAACACCAAACAAAAGCAGAAACAGACCCATAAATACAGAGAACACACCAATGGCTGCTGGGAACCACCACAGGCACAGTACAGTGGTGAAGGGGAGTGGGAGACAGAGGCTTCCAGTTATGGAATGAATAAGTCGGGGGGAATAAAAAATACGGCGGGGGGAATAAAAAATACGGCAGGGGGAATATAGCAGATGATACTGTAATAGTGCCAGATGGTGCCAGATGGCAGCTACATACAGCATAACACAGAGATGCTGAATCACTATGCTGTACACCTGAAACTAATGTATCACTATGGGTCAACTACGCTCAAAAAATTAAGTCCCCCGCCCCCAAACAAAACAAAACACCCAGCTCATTTTCTTTTTGTGGAATTTTTCTCCTATACCTAAATATCAATAATTCTCTACTAAACTGGATGGCTAAACATCAGCACCATCTAATTTCATAATCCTTTCTACTTCTCTAAGCAGTTAAAACGCAATCATAGTTTCCTTAATTCCCTTCCCTGACAAAGTAGAATTCAGAGTCCAATTCATCCAAATACAATTTCACTAATCAAGATCTACTAAATGCCACTGAGGCATACGTTATCAAACTATTCATATTATTCTCTAACCTAGATGAATGGCCAACACAAAATACATATTAACTTCACATAGAAGGTATATTCTAAAAACGTGTATGTATTTATCGTATATATAGATTAAATACATATATCCCAGACTGTCCCTTGCTTAGTCCTATACAACAGAAATGTACTGGTCATCAAAAAAGATGTCCTAGAGAGAGTTCTGCAGAACCTCATCCAGTTTCTTCCCATGCATTCAATCCATCCCTAAATGCAAATCTAGGTGTCTGGGTGCATGCCACAATCCTACAACCTCAGACCAGTTTCCTATGGTCGAGTAAGTACACAGCATTATCTCCTTATTGTACCACAGTTCGTCTCTTAAGCAGGACACACTGCTTTTCATTAGGACAATACAGAAAACACAGTGCCTTTCACCTCCCCAGGCGTGTCCTCTCCTCACACTTGCCGAACTTGCCCTCCAAACTCAAGTGTCTCTTGTAATTCTCCATTCCTTACCTCCTTCAGATTACATCAGCTGTACTCCCACAGAACTTCCCAAATCTCTTCATTTAAGCAAACAGGAAGTGACTACTACATGCTAGATGTTGTGAGCACAAAGAAAAATGACCGTCCCTCCCCTCATGAAAGCTCCTCACACCAAAATTGCACTGTTCCAAACAACCTACTGAGGGAAAACAGCATTAGTACACGACCCGGTGTTAGTTGTAGGTCTGTGTTCTAACCACACCACGAGCAAGGATCGGGTCTTGGTCACTGTTGTTGCCACGAGCCCAAGCACAATAGTGGCACATATTAGGCGCTCAAAGATGTTTCTCGAATATAACTAGATTCCCTTCCTTAGATAATACTGGTGGTTGTTTGGCAAAATATAATGCAAAACATGATTAAAGCAAAACAAGAATCTGTGTTCCTCATATGCTGAACATATTTCAGAATAGGTTCATTTTTGTTGCTACTCATTGTACTAAATCATTTTGCTTTCTTGTTAGAAGCTTCTAGAATGTATTCTTTCCTTTCTTCATCGATGGGTCTTCTCTTTCAAACCACCAAAAGCAAACACTGAGATTGTTTTAAAAATTGAGTTTGTTAGTGGGTCACTACTCAGGAATAAGTTACTGGAAGGCAGAAAGAGCTGCATGTAGGGTAGTGAGTCATACCGTAATTACTGATTTTCACGGTGTATCCCGTTGTAATGGGAGCAACCACAGCAGCTGGCTTTTCACTGTCAACAAGTTCTGCTTTTCTCTGTGATTTCTGCTGCACCTTGTTCTTGATTTCGGTCTCGATCTTGGATTTTTCAGTCGTAAGGGCATCACGTACTCTTTTTCTAGTGGCCTTTTCCAGGAGCACCTTCACCTCTTCTAGATCTTTCTGTAGCTGTGTTAAAACAGAAGGTAAGTTAGCTATGATAGAAAAGATAATAGCTGGATATTATGCCCCCTGGTCATTTCAATTTACTGAAAAGCTAAGTATTAAGAGGCTCATTTAAATTTACTAGGGTTGGTTACAACCTGGGATTCTTTTCTCCAGCCTATAGAACTGTAAATAACTAAAGCTTCCTGGTTTTCTTAAGGAAAATTTAATATTAATGTAGCAAGAGTTAATTAAGCCTAAATTTTTCACTTTGGTAGATGTTATCTGCCTTTGTTTTAGAACATTTTACTTAAAAGATATTTCTGTGATTCATAAAGCTGGATGAATAAATCTTTAAAAAAAAAAAAAGCCAATTCATGGATTTCCTTTTAACATCTCTTCCTAGTCATCAGATATTAGGAATTTTAAAAATCTTTCAAAAGATGAGCAAATACATGATGAACAGGGTGAAATGCTATGGTAACTTTACTGAAGTAGTCTTACTTTCTGTGATTGTTCCTCAGACTCCTATCCCAAATGTTACACATCAATAAATTTGCATTTTTAAGACAAGAAATAAAAAAATAAAGACCTATTTTTGCTTTTAAGAAAATGTCTTGGGGCGCCTGGGTGGCTTATTCGGTTAAGCGTCCAACTCAGATCTGGTCCTGATCTCTCAGCTTGTGAGTTCGAGCCCCACGTTGGGTTCTGTGCTGACACCTCAGAGCCTGGAGCCCACTTCAGATTGTCTCCCTCTCTCTCTCTGCCCCTCCCACGCTCACACTGTCTCTTTCAAAAGTAAACATTAAAGAAAAATTTATTAAAAAAAAAAAGGGGGGGGCGGGGGAGAAAAAGTGTCGTTCTGAATCTCAGGGGTAATGCTGCAGTCTAAAGTCTGGGTCTTGGCTGCACCGTAGAGGAGACAAACCTAGGTGAACAATCCAAAGTGTGACATACTCCTGGTGCACTAAAAAACCCACCTGTTTGTTCTTCTCTCCTCATGTGAATACACTGCCTGCCAGTGTCTATTTCTACTTTCTGCAGAATGGGCCAACATTTTATGAAGAGTGAAAGATAATCAGCTTAAAACCTTTTCCCCAATTATCCTCTGATGTACTGCAAATGCATAATATCCTTACAAACAAGGGTTTGTTTTTCTTAAAATAATTTTACATTCTGGCTTGATTAATAACAATTTGACTCTAGCTGAGTTCTTATTAAAAAAAACAAACAAACAAACAAAAAAAACTTAGTATAGGAGCGCCTGGGTGGATCAGTGGGTTGAGTGTCTGACTCTTGATTTCCAGTTAGCTCATGATCTTGAGGTTCATGAGTTCAAGCCCCTGCATCGAACTGTTAGCGCTGAGCCTGGTTGGTATTCTGTCTCCCTCTCTCTCTGCCCCTTCCCCAAGCACAGGGGCATGCAAGGTCTCTCTCAAAAATAAACATTAAAAAAACCCTCAATATAAAAATCTTCAAATGCTTGATAACTTAGTATAATGTCCAAAGTAGAGTGTTAAGGTCTTGTTTATTTGCATTATTTATTTTTAATTACATCCAAGTTAGTTAGCATATGGTACAACAATGATTTCAGGAGTAGATTCCTTAATCCCCCCTACCCTTTTAGCCCATCCCCCCTCACAACCCCTCCAGCAACCTTCTGTTTCTCTGTATTTAAGAGTCTCTTATGTTTTGTCCCTTATGTTCATCTGTTTTGTATCTTAAAGTCCTCATATGAGTGAAGTCATGATATTGGTCTTTCTCTAATTTCACTTACTATACTACCCTCCAATTCCATCCACATAGTTGCAAATGGCAAGATTTCATTCTTTTTGATTGCCAAGTAATACTCCATTGTGTGTGTGGGTGTGTGTGTGTATCTATCTATATCATATTTAAAGTCTTGTTTCTGGGGCACCTGGGTGGCGCAGTCGGTTAAGCGTCCGACTTCAGCCAGGTCACGATCTCGCGGTCCATGATTTCGAGCCCCGCGTCGGGCTCTGGGCTGATGGCTCGGAGCCTGGAGCCTGTTTCCGATTCTGTGTCTCCCTCTCTCTCTGCCCCTCCCCCATTCATGCTGTCTCTCTCTGTCCCAAAAATGAATAAAAACGTTGAAAAAAAAAAATAAATAAAGTCTTGTTTCTTAAGTCTTACAAAATGTAGTAACAAATTCAAATGCTTTCCCGGTCTTACATTATCTCATTTAACTCAGATGCCCCTCCTTTTACTTCTCTGTAACTACTAAGATGGTATACAAAAAGTCCAACTGTGGCCAGTCTCCTGTCCTTATCTACTCTTCCCACCCCCAAAAGTCCTATTACTAAGACAACAAACCCTGCAATTTCATCTATTGAGCACTGAAGCAAGATGCTTTAATTCAAAGCAATAATTTATCATGGTGGTCTAAAAAATTCACATGGATTCTAATACCAATATGACAAAATTTTTGAAATGTAAAATTAGTGTATTTGTTCCCAAGTAAGGATTCAGTTAACAACAAAAAAACCCCAGAAAATATATCAAGTCTAAACAAAATGTTTTATTTCTTGACTGTACAGGAATTGTTTCTAGAACACTTAGGAAAGAACTCTGAGAATTAAGCAAGGAATTCTCAGGCCTCATTGCAGCCAATTTTGGCGCTCACCTACTACAAAAGGAAGGTATCCACTGTAAGTCTGAAGCAACTCACAGAAGGCCTGTTTTAGGTAATTCCTCAGTTCTTCTACTTGCAAACCTGAAACCAGTAAAGTTGATCCCTTTGTTACTTTTCCTACCCACAAGCTTTAAGAAGTAATTTAGGAGGCATTCATTTGTTTTCTTTATGCCAAATCCCATACCCCTTTTATCCCCACCCTTAAACACATTCAAGCTTTAAGTATTTCCAAATTCTTCACCAGGGAGCATTAAAACCAAAGTGCCTCAAAACAAAAGGACTTGAACACAGCCACCAACCACATGAAAAAAGATGTTCAACATCCTTAGTCATTAAGAAAATGCACATCAAAATCACAATAGGATGCCATTTCACACCCACTAGGAAGGCTAAAGTCAACAACAAAACCCCTGAGAACAACAAGCCTTAAAAGGTGGACAGAAATTGGAACCTTCATACACTGCTTGTGTGAAGGTCAAGTGGTGCAGCCATTTTGAAAAGAGTTCATGTGCTCCTGCAATTCTACTTTTAGGTGTATACCTCACAGAATGGAAAATACACGTCCTCATAAAAAGTTGTACACAGTATTCACTGCGGCACAGTTCAGAACAGCCGAAAATCATCCAAATGTCTGTCAACTGATAAACAGAGAAACAAAATGTGGTATATCCACATAATGGAATATTATTTGGCCATCAAAAGGAGCACATGCCACACTTCGGATGAACTAGAGATTATAATCAGTGAAAAAAGCCAAAAGTAAAAGGCCACATACTGTAAGACTCTACTTATAAGAAATGTCCGGAGTGGGCAAATCCATAGTGCCAGTGTAATTAGTGGCTGCTGGAGGGAGGGGAAGTAGGAAGTGACTGCTTAACAGACACTTAATAGGTTTTGGGGGGGAGTGATGAAAATGTGGAATTATAGAGCAGTGACAGTTGTGTGACGCTGAATATTTATCCTAAAAACCATTAGACCAGCGGTGGGTGTCTCGGTCAGTTAAGCATCCCACTTCAGGATGCTCAGGATGTGATCTCCCAGTTCCTAAGTTTATGCTCAGCATCAGGCTCTCTGCTCTAAGCACAGAGCCCACTTCAGGTCCTCTGTCCCCCCCCCCACCCCCTCCTCTGCTTGCCTTAAGATAAATAAACATTAAAAAAAAAAATTAAAAAAAACAGCCAATACTTTAAAATAGTTACAACAGTGAATTTTATATCAAACCAAAACTATCCCAGAAGTGCCCCTAAGTGTGTATTTTTAAGTACCTCAACTGAGAAAAATTCCTTATTTTGAAAAGGATTAATACTGAGCTATCCATGTGTGTGACTGTAAAGTCACTGTAGAGATGGGTTTCCTCAGGACACAGGGAAGGAAACCCAAGGCCTAACACATACCATAAACCTGGGGCAAGGTATTCAGACCACACACACACACACACACACACACACACTCTTTTTCTTCATTTAAACCAGATTCTTAGACTTCCAAGTCAAGTCTGGGATTTTTCAGACTTGTTCGTATTGAGGAAAAGATTTCCAGAAAACAAATCTCGTTAATACTCAACACTTTTCTGTAAATAACAGTAACATGCAGTGACATCCTACTTAGGCCAAGAAAAGCGCAATGTAAGTATTATTATTCCCATTTTGCAACTGTGCAAACTAAGTCTTCAAAAAAGTTAATCCGCCCCCGTTCAGAGTTTATAGAGCTTTCGAGAGAAAAAGGCTATCCGCCCCCCAACCCCCGCCAGTCACAACTAAATTTTGCCAAGCACGGTCTGAAACATTTTGGATACTAAAATGTGGCACCGAACAGCACAGTTATTTGCCCAAAGTAACACAGCTACTCATATGCGCAGAGAAAACAGGACTAGAATCCAAGTGCCGGGAGCAAAGGCTTCTCACCTTCCAACCACTTCTACGGTGAAATGACCCTCGGTTTCTGCAATCAGCACTAATTTAAAGAAGCTTCACGTCCTCGGGCTAGTATAGAAGGGGCAGACGGAGCCGGAGGAAAACGTGAAGGTGACCAGCTCACCCAGGTCCACCGCGGGCACTACCTGCAGCCGGGGACCGCGACACAGCCCCGCGCCCTCAGCCACCGGCTCGGGCCGGGGCTGAGCGGCGGGCGTCGATCGGCAACTTTCCCCGGGCAGCGGAGGCCGGAAGCCGGCAGGGGCCGCTGCAGGTGGGCGGGTGGACGGCCGAGGCGAAGCTCGGGGACCGGAGAGGCGACCACCGAGCACCTTATCACAGGAAACAGGGCGTGAAGGGGGTGGGGGGCGAGTGCCGGGAGACAGCGGTGAAAGCCCCGCACGACCGAGTGAGGACGATGAGGCCAGACCCTTACCTCTTCCAAAGCTGAAGCCATGGTCAGGCTGGGTCAGGCAAGGCCCGAGCTGCAGCCGCGCAGAGCAGAGAACAGGAAACACCACCGAACCCGCTCACCCGGACGCAGGCCCCACCCGCACGAGGAGCAGCGCTCGCAGCCCGTGCGCACACTCGACCCGGCGCGACACCCAGCCCGCCTCCCGCACGCGGCGCCTCTGGAACCTTCGCGAGCCCGTCGTCGCCGCACCCCCTCGCCCCCCCCCTGCCCCCCGCGCGCGCGCCGCTCACCTCGCTCAGCCCCGCCCCGCCAAGCCTAGCCCCGCCCCCCCCCGAGCCTCCTAGTAACGCTCAACTCTCGCGAATCCACCAAGAGCTCGGGAAAAGTAACGCCTCTTCCGCCCAGCCCGGGAAACTGTACGTATTATAGTTTGACGTCGCGAGTCCCGGCTGCGCAGTCGCAGTTCAGAACCGCTGTCTCGGCCTACCTTCACTCAACCCCGGAAATAACGTATGGGTTTTCGGGCTCCAAGTCGGAAGTTGATTAGAGAGTCGGCTGACTCCGTCACCTCTAGGGCACGGGGTTCGGTAGGCAGCCATCTTATCTAAAGCTAATTTGTGAGCCTCTTCGAAAAAAGGACAAAAACAGGGGGAGAAGGGGCAGTTTTATGTTAAAAAGGGGAAGGATGAAGACGGTTAACGTAGAGGATCCTGAAGGAATAGTTCGGTTTTCAGTGGGTTCTGGCGTTCTGGATACGTCACCACGATTTAGCATCTACGATATGGTGGCGTCATCACCGAGCGCCTTGGGAGGTGGGGTCGCGCTGGCCACGTGACGGGGCCCACTCGAACGGCCCGAGCGTTAAAGCGGCTGATGCGACAATTGTGGCTCCGCTTTTTTACGTTGACGAAGCACTTTTCTGGTATTTTCGCCACCTTCACCAACCATTCTGCAACCCTCTAGTTCTACCTCAGGGTTGGGATTCGACTTAGCCTGTGGACCAGAGAAAATGTAGGCTGAGATTTCCTGGGATTACATCATGTTCCTCTTTTCAGATTATTTTAGCCTTTGGCAGCCTTAACTCTTGGCAACACGGTTGGGAACGAACAGTATCCTCTGGGAAGTCAGATAACCCTCACAGCTTTATATATCGCCCAAGGTAGCCATTAGAATCAGCAAGTCTGAGAAGCCAAAAAGCTACTAGAAAAGTGCAGGCTGATCATTGTCGTAGAGAAGATTCGGGAGTACAGCGCAAAAATACACGAACTGCAGCTACTCCCAACATGCGTGAATCTCACAAACCTGACGTTAAGGGAAAGAAGCCAGACATGCAAGAGTTCATGTCGTTTGGTTTTATTTAAATGAGGTCTAAAACCAGTTAATCTAATCGGCTGTGGTGTTAAAAATCAGGACAGTCTTTATTTGGATGGGGGACAATGACCGAAAACAGCCACGAGGAGGCTTTTAGTTTCAGTTACAGTTCGGTTTCTTGATTTGGATGTTGGTCAGAGGTGTGTTCACTTTGTGGAAATTTCATGGAGCTGTAAACTTAAGTGTGGTTTTCTTGTGTGTGTTATACTTAGCTGAGAGTTACATTTATAAGTAGGCCCAGGAGGGAATTTTCCCGAAAAGATGAAATGTTACGCTGATACACACAATTGTCAAAATTAATAGAATGAACTCTAAAGATCTGTACGTTTTATTGTATGTTAATTCCTGTTTTCTTAAAAAAGTGGCCCAAAGCCTGGAATTACGTATACTTAAATTAGGAACAAATAGTCTATTGCCCTCCATGAAAGCTTGGCCTAATGCAGTGATTTCCCAGTTTGCTTGATGCACCTGGGGCAACTCTCCCCACCCCCAGATATCCTAAAGTCACAAGATTTTCGATGCCATCTATTATCCCCTGACTCCCAAATCCGCAACACCTCTCCTCTGGACTCTGCTTGTGCTTAGATGTCTGAGAAGTACATCAAATTCAACTCTTCAAAAAACACAAAAGCCTCCGGAGCCTCCTCACACCCCCCTCAGTGTCTCCAGTTATTCTCCAGCTCTGCGAATGCTCACCTCAGAGTCCTCATTGCTCCGGCCGTGGAATTCCTACTCGAGTCTTCAACCTCAAGTCCTACCCTCTGTGCTGTAACAAGACTTACTGGCCCTACCTACAAAGTATGTTGATAATCAAAACACTGCCCACAGCCTCCACCGCTATCACTGAAGACCAGGCCGTAGTTACTTTATCCGGAGTTTTAGCATCGTAACTGTTTTCTCTCCTCACTGTGCCTTTGTAGTTTTCCACAGCAGCCAGAGTAATGTTTTCATATTATTATATTCCTTTGCTTAACAGCCTCCAATAGCTTGCTGTTAGGCTGGGAATAAATGCAAACTCTTTGCCATGACCTAGCGTGTGCGGCATGATCTTATCTCACCTAAGTAGCATATCATGTCTTACCTTCCAGAACTCTTCTCTTCACCGCTCCCCGATCTCCCTGGTTTAAATCCACAGAGTTTGCTGCGTCTCCCTCTTTCTCTCTGCCCCTCCCCTGCTCGCACTCTCTCTCTCTCTCAAAAATAAACATTAAAGATATTTTAAATCCACGGAGTTTGCTCTCACCTCAAAGTCTGTATTCTTGTGCTTTGCTCTCTGGAATGCTTTTCCTCCAGACCATCACATAGATCATTTCTTCATTTACTCAGGTCTCTCAAAAGTAACCTCAGGGATCCTCTTCTTGATGATATTAGATTTCAGAGAAGCAGAATCAGTAGGTGACAGATACTTATTACAAGGAATTAACTTCTGCATTGTGGGAACTGGCTAAGCAATACCCAAGTCTGTAGGCTGGACAAGCAGGAAGGGATTGTGGGCAGTCTGGGCCTCATGAAAACGGGTTGAAGCTTTCATCCACACAAACCGGGGAGGGAAGAACCCCATTCTTCTCTCAAGTAAATCTCAGCCCTGCATTAAGACCTTCCCCCTGATTCAATTAGGCCCACCCAGATTATCCCAGATAATCTCCCTTACTCAAAACTGATTATGCAAAATACTTTACATAGCAACACTTAGTGTTTGAATCACTGGGAGTGTAGGCTAGCCAAGTTTACATATCAAAAACCATTTTACCGGGGCGCCTGCGTGGCGCAGTCGGTTAAGCGTCCGACTTCAACCAGGTCACGATCTCACGGTCTGTGAGTTCGAGCCCCGCGTCGGGCTCTGGGCTGATGGCTCAGAGCCTGGAGCCTGTTTCCGATTCTGTGTCTCCCTCTCTCTCTGCCCCTCGCCCGTTCATGCTCTCTCTCTGTCCCAAAAATAAATAAACGTTGAAAAAAAAATTTAATAAAAAAAAAAAACCATTTTACCAACCTCATCGCCCTCACTATTTCTCTCCACCCTCTTACCCTGTTTTTCTTCTTGGTAATTATTACCACCTGCCATATATTAGTCTTTTCCTACTACAACATTCTTGGGAGGGGGATTGTGGGCATTCGGGAATGTCTTTTTTGGTTGTCACAACTGGGGAAATATTACTAGTATCTAGTGCGTAGAGGCCAGGGATGCTACTAAATATTCTACAATGCAGAGGACAGCCCCTCCCCCCACCAAAAAAAGAACGCTTTGGCCCAAAATGTCAATAGTTTTCTCTGAGGTTGAGAAAAATTCTTTGCTAGGGTTTAAGCTTCACAGAGGCAGTATCTTTTCGTCCACTTCATTTCTAGCACTTAGAGACTGGCACCAAAAAACAAAAACAAAAACAGACTGGCACAGTAGACAGGCAGTAAACTTGCTTGAATTAATGTAATGGACCTGGTAATCTGCATTTTGTTTTATTTTTATTTTTATTAAATACTATGATTTTTATTTTGTGAGTCCATGCTAAAGCCTGAACTTTTCCATTCAAGTAAACTTTTTTTTTTTTTTAAGTTCATTTTGAGAACAAGGAAGGGGGCAGAGACAGAGAATTCCAAGTAGGCTCTACACTGTCAGCTCAAAGCCCCAATGCCAGGCTTGAACTCACTAACCATGAGATCATGACCTGAGCTGAGGCTGGACGCTTGACAGAGCCACCCAGGTGCCCTGCAAGTAAACTTTTAAAAGATTTTGTTCTGTCTCCCTTTGACAGTAATCAAAAGCTTTGTTATAGGTGAAATTTCAAAAAGGTGAAATCAAGAATCCCATGCAAATATAAAAGGAGCGTGTGACTATTTTATTCAACTCCGTTAATGAAGGAACCCAGTAAGTTGTTAAACGTGTATCACAGTGCATTTGCATAATGGATACTTAGAGGCAACTTAATAATGGAATGTTAGTGTCAGTAAAGTTAGAGGGGCACCTGGGTGGCTCAGTGGATTAAATGTCCAACTTCAGCTCAGGTCATGATCTCACAGTTTGTGGGTTCAAGCCCCACATTGGGCTGTGCTGACAGCTCAGAGCCTGGAGCCTGCTTTTGATTCTGTGTCTCCCTCTCTCTCTGGCCCTCCCCTGCTTGTGTTCTCTGAAAAAACAAACAAACAAAAACAAAACTTAAAAAAAAAACCCATAAAGTTAGATACAAACTGGCTAATGTCTTACAGGGTAGTAAACTACATACAACCTTTGGAGTTATCCATTCCACTGAAAAGCAAGTAGGGACTTGCATCCCTCCGGACATAAATCTACAGTTTAACATGTAGCTTCACTAAGTATAGGACCTTTAATCAGTAGTGAACAGTGAATCCCATTTACTGTTCATATCAAGAACCCTTGACCCATAACTGCAAACCTCGGTATTTTCTGAATAATTTTGCTGTTTTACTTTTTTATGCAAAATTTCTTGTTTAAAATGCCACATTGGCCAGGGGCACCTGCCTGGCTCAGTTGGAAGAGCGTGTGACTCTTGATCTCGGGGTTGTGAGTTTGAGTCCCACACGTGTGACTCTTGATCTCGGGGTTGAGTCCCACGTTGGGTGTAGAGATAACTGAGAAAAAATTAAAAAATATGACATGGGCCAAACAGAAGAGGTGTCTGGTCTGGATTTGGACCACAAACCGTTTGATTCCACCATCTCTGATTAATATTTATTAACACGTGCTGAATTCTAAGAGGAGCCAACTAATTTCTTGGATTTCACGTAGGTTCCATGGACTCCCGGAATAAAATGCACATGGGGAATCTCTGCACTCTGCGCCCACTTCGAGAACTCCTCTGGAGTTCTTCACTTACAGGACCACCCACCGTGCTGTACTTTGAAAGACTCAGCAGCTACCTCATCCAGGATGAGCCAATCCAATGTTGTGAGACTCTGGAATGGGGACACAGAGATGGTAGACCAGCAGGTCACCTGAAGAGAAAACTTGTGAACTTGGGAGTTGTGCTCCTGGAAGCAGGAAAAGCTTGTTTTCTGAGAGAGAAGCAGCAGCAGATAACCATGACCTGGGAAGACACGCAGATTATGAAACAGTTGCCTATGTTCCTGATGGCATTCCAGTCCTTGTCCCAGTGTCTCTTTAGGCCCAGCTGTTTGGCCTTTATGAGATGACCATACCTAGTCCTTTTAATTAATTGCCTTATTATGATTAAACTAGCTGTGAGAGCTTCTGCTACTTGCAACCAAGGAATCTCTATAGAAAGAATAGGGCACTTGGCCGTGCCGCCGTGCACGGTACCAATTTGCAGGGTAGAGCCTGGAGCAAACTCCTGGCATAGTTTTTCTTTCTAAGTTGACTGGAGTCTAGTGTCAGGTAAGAAGTGTTACATAAAGAGTGGGTTCAGGGGATTCAGAATAAAGTCAACTAGAAACGTCAAAAAGACATACATGGACTTCAGAACAAACATTTATTACCACTTAATGGGGCCAAAGGGGCAACACAAACCACTGAAAACATCACCGACTCACAGAAATAGTCACCTTGTCACCTTTTGGTTGAATTTGTTTATTTCACAAGGCTTCATTCACACATGAAAACAAGATACTAATCCAAGTTCATAACTGTTAAAAAAGTAAACATTTCTTGGGACAATGTACAATAAATTGCACTTTTCTTAACAAGCATTACATTTACAGATAGCATGTACTATACATAATACATGGAATTATGGAAATATTGAATTGGTCAGTGTTCACAGAGGCTGCTCATCCATGTTTCTTTTGTAGTCAGCACTACAATCAACTCCTTTCTTCTAGAACCTGTTTTCATCAGAGAAGTCATGGGCAAAATCACAGAACTCATAAAAATAAATGGTACAGAATTTCTGCTACCTCCTCAGCAAGGGAAAGGTAGGAGTTGAAAGAAAGGAAGTGATGCTCATTGAGAAAGTTCTTCCTTCGTTGAACTGAGGATCCAGACATTATGCAAAACATCAAAAATGGAGAAAGTGATGCAAAAGGCTATTGGGTCATCTTGGATTCTGGGACCATCTCCCGCTTTATTCTTGTGCTTGCATGACACCAGAGTCCTGATGCGTTTATATACTTATAATTGAGTTTCCTCATACTTTATTCCACATGTAATATAGTTATTAAACGTTACATTTTAATGGAAAAGATTTTACATGTTTTAGTTCATTGCCAATGAAAAAGGGAAATGACTTTAAAATGTTTGGTTTTTACTCAACGATACTTTTTTCTTAAAGTTTTCAGAATACTACTAATGACAGACCAAGGACGGAGGTGGAGAGAATGGACATGATGATGTCTTTATAACATGTAACAAATTCATTCGGAGAGACACTGGCCATGCAGTCTTTTAGATGGAAGCCGGGAAGGGAACACCTGACAGCCCACTGTAGTCCCTAAGCTACTTGTAAACATCTACTTTTCTCCTCACATCTCACGATCATCAGCTGTGGAGGTACAGCCCACATGGAGGTGTTCATTTTGGTTAGCTTTCGGGAGAGAGGGGAATTCCTAAGATTAAGGGCTTTGCCTGTATTACACGGACGTCACTTTGCGAAAGGAAAGGTGTTCTAGAACAGTTCCAGCTCAGCGTGACGTCAGCATGGCAACCAGAGGGAAAGACAGTTCTGTATCTGGTAGTAGGAGATACGGGCCACTAGACTTTTGGTTGGCCTCGGCTGTATTCAGTTGCACGGTACCTGGATGTACAAAAAAGGCAGGGATGCTCCCTGCGGAACCCTACCACTCACGTGCACACGCAAATCTAACGGTGTTCAAGTTAAACAACAGAGTTGGTCCATTGCCTCATTTATTTGTAACTGAAGCAAGAAAAGCAGAGCTATTTTAGACTTTTCGTGGTTCGTTTTAACGAGGAAGTTGTACAATAGAATCCTCTTGCTGAGTAATTAAAAGTGTTCTTTCCCAGAGAGAGAAAACAAACCAGGTTATTTAATTTTTTTAAATTTATTTTTAAATTTTTCCCTTAAAGAGGTCCTGAAATCACACAACCACTCTGGCAGGATAATTAGGCTGATTTCAGCTACAGAAAACAAGATCCCTTACATTAGTTAGATACATGATCTTCATCCTCAGTAACAAATCAACTCCTTTAAGGATTTCTCATCTCACGCCCTAAACTGTGTATTCTCTTGTTTTTCTCACTTCCTCTGGGAAATAAAGCCATAGCTATTAACTGTTAAATATTTTAAGGAAATGGAGGAGGTGTTTGAGAAAAATAAATATTAACACATAGTATAAAGGAATGAAAATTTTGGAAAAAATATGAAACAAGATAACTATTATTATTAAATATCCCAACATCAGTGCAAAGATTGCTTTTGTACTTTACTATGGAAATTTAAGACGACCAGTGGAGAAATTACTAACTTACTAGCTGGGAGAGGGAAAGAGAGAGAGGTTATATATGGAAAGAGAGGTCGTAGGCCCATATGACATTCCTATTAGTGTTTCTGATAAGCACTCATAAACAGGACATTAGGTAACTGAGAATATCTTTGCATTAAATTATACGTAACTAAATATAACCAAATTGTGCCATAGCTTGGGATGTGGGAAGCTAGCAAACATGTGCACCGCAAAATTCAGCCTGGTTTCTTTCAGCTTGAAAGAATGTGTTAAACAAGAGTCTCGAGATACAAAAGCTAATGAACTGAACTATGAAATTGAAATTCATTCCCTTAATTTATTCTGCAGAATTTAATGAAAGAAGAAATCATCACTCTTTAGAATTCTGCAAATGTTGGATTTTTTGGAGGAATGTTTTCTACAACATATCCTAGGAAAAGACAAAAAACACTCTAGAATATTTGCAAATTTCCTAGATATTTGGGTTAGTTGATATCTAAAAGAAATTCAAGAGAAGAGTGGCAATTTTCAAATATGTTTCAAAATAAGTGAAATTAAAACTAGCAGTTACTTAATACCGGGATGCACAAGTTTGCACACTGTATGTGGGGAAGGATATGTGGTTTGGGAGAGTGCTATGAGAACATATTGAATGAATAATCACATCCTATACCAAATTTTGAATTTTCTATCTTTAGTATTGCTACTGACCCAAAGGCATTGCACAAAGGAACAGTTCAGACTTATGGTACCAATATACGTACCTAAGTATGATATGGAACTGGAGAAGAAAAAAAAATCTATAGATGGCCATTAAAATCTTTTGAAAGAGTTAAGAGAAAATTCAAAAGACATTACACATTTGGAATGCAGGTAGCTGGTGATTTTGTTTAAAGAGAAAAAGATGTTAGGGGCTCTGGAACTGAGCCAGGTGTACAGGTAAGGACTGAACCCACAGCCATTCTATTTGTCCCTCAACTGCGATGTAAGGAAAATACTGCAATTTAGGCATTCTGTGGAATGTGCTGAGTTTTGGAGGTTAAAAAGAGCTCTTACAGGAAAACTATGAGAGTCACAAAACACAAAAGAACATCTTTAATTTAGCTGGCCATTTCATAAGGCAACTTGTACAAGGCTTCCTGGAATAAAAGCATAAAGTACCAGCGAGGCTAAAAAATTATACTGAATGATTTACAGAAACAAGTACCAAGATGCAATTTTTCTAGCCATTATATTTAAACAACAACAACAAAAAGATTACCTTTGCTAAATCACCGAGTAGGGAATATTAGTCAACACACACTCAAGAATGCTGGATTATTTTCTTTTTGGTACAAGGAAATGAATATTATAATGAAAGATGTCAGGACCAAACAAATAATTCTGTAAAAAAAGTATTATTTGATGAGTGTAACAAAGGGTAACATCCATATCGGTTTCATGGGTTGTAGATGATATAAACACAAGTGAAGGGGGCTTAACTTTTTAGAGTTTAATGATCATTTTGGAGGAAAGGATCTATCACGAGCAACTTGTAGCACGTGCTCCCGGAGTCGAGATGGCTCTTCCTTAATTTTTACTTCCAAGAATGTGTTACTCTTAATTGCACCATGTGGCACAGACGAGAATCCCTGTGGCACTACAGAGTTTAAGGTCCTTGCTAAGAACGTGTTCAACAATGAAGCCAAGGATGAGTATCACTATATGTTATTGTACATGCTGGCAGCAGTTTGGGTGGTGCAAAGGACCAAAGGCCTCCAAACTAGCTTAGAAGATGGGAAAATTGGTTTTGTCCTTACCCAAGGATTTCCTGCAAGGATGATCCACACAGACATGTTAAATATCATTGAAAAAACTATTTCCACCAACTTTTAAACACTAGCTTTCCCTTTCCAGGAGATAAGTATTTCTATAAAGGTTTTGTATTCAATCAAAAATGTTACCAATGCATTCGCATCTCTTCCTCTCGGGTACCAAGGGCACATTTTGTAGGGAGATACAGAAATCAGGAAAAGTTGCCAAACAGTAAACTAAGATGATGTGAAGCTGGCCTGTATTTCCCATTTCATAACTTTAAAAAGCTACAGTATATTAGTGTTTCCTTAGCAAATATATGTCAATATCAAATGAAATACTCTGTCCCTGGCTCTCTATTTCATTTTAAGCACAGTGCCTGAACCTGGGCCTCTCTAGGCTTGTCTGGTAAAGGTTCCCTACTGCTGCAGCTCGCACTAGACCCTCCTGACTTCACGTTTGCTGCAAGTGTTCATACTTAGGAATATGCAATCCCCATGCAGAGTTTCTCAAAAGGACCCGTTAGAATACTAGGGCCAAATGGTTTATCTTCTCCTGCGTTTATCAAAATCCCAGTGCCTTTCATCTAGCGTGTATTGTCAATAGTCTATCTTATTCTATGATTCTTGCCATTTCATTTCCAGATATACCCAACAGAAAATGAAAATAAACTAATTCCTTTTGGGGACTGCTCAATCCCAGGTTTACTCTTTGGACAGGATTATCGTTATCCAGGGAATCACTTTTGGGAAGAAACCTGATGGTCGTCACGAATGGCCCCACAGTGTGCTTTCTGTGAATAAGTCCTGAAAAGTTAAGAGCTTTCGGTTTCAATCTTTTTTTCTTTCTTTCTTCTTCTTTTTTTTTTATTTGCTGTGACAAATATCATCTTATCACTTCAACCTTGGAATAAAAGACATCTCCGTTTTTATGGAAGATAAAAGTAATTATGAATAATTAGTTCTACATAAAAGGCATTTAGTTCTGAATTACTTATTTCCAACTAAACATCAGGCATATAAAATAATGTGTAATCACTATGATGGAACTGAACGTGGCCTCCCATGAAGAAGCTCGAAAACAGGTATTCAACATAAGTCAGGGCAGTTTAAGTAACATCCCTTTGAAAAGTATCAAACAAGAAAGAGAGCTACTGAAAGATTCTGGCTTGCTTTCTGGCCTCCTTTACTTTCCTTCAAAGGGACACTGGGGAGAGTCCTCCTGGGTTTCTGTCACTTTGATCATTGTGCTCTTGTGCTCGGGCGAGGCTGGAACTATGTGCTCTCCTTGGGTGGCTGGGTGGCCTGTGGTGGCTGCAGCGGCTGGGTGCCCGTGGCCGTTTTGATAGAGTTCAGGGTTTTGCTAAACCAAGAGTTTTTTGCAGCTTGGATTTCATTCATAAGGGCTCCTCTCTGATGTTCAAGTTCCTAATTAAAAAAAGAAAATCATTGCATTGTATAAATGTTTACCCTCTGCCCCCCAAATTAAGAGTATACTGCTTTTTGGAATCCCCAAGTCTGTATGAGCCATAGCTTTCCTCCCACAAAACCCAGGAGAGATTAAATTGGCTTCTTAATGCACTTTAGAGTTAAAAGAGTTACCGCTGAAAATCAGAAACTGCTTTCTCTGAACAGTGAAATGAAACCTCATTTTATCCACCCACCCCCCCCACCCCGGGCAATCTCGGTCCAAATTTAGGCTCGGGTTCGAAACCACAACTAAACATAGACGTGTGCATGGACTGAATCTGAATTTTCACTGATAGTGTAAGCATGAATGAGTTCTAGTTCCAAACACATGGCCTTTGCCCCTGAGGACATACAGGGTCCAGCACAAAAATAGGTTATGGCGATGGGTAAGGATCTTGGGGAAAAGGGAATGGGGAACAGTCCATCAGAATCCAGGATGATTTTTCTAATTATGTTATCTTCCAACATGGAAAGAGATTATAGGAAAAGGGATCTGGTAAAACCAGGTAAAGACGAAGGATAAAAAGCCCCTCCAAGAAGCAGGGGTATCAGCCAATGTTCAACTGTTCAGGGAGGGATAACGGAGAAAAGTCTGGCCTTTCATTTTCAGGATCAGCTACCAAAGTGGCTAAGTTCAATGAGAAAGGACCTTGGCAAAAAACACAAAAAACCGGAAAAAGCATATGCCTAAATTCCCCCAAGATCTCATTTTAATTATTACATTTTCATTTAAAACTATGCGTTTATGTCACTGCTTAAACACAATGACGTAACATGCGACTACGCGGGACACCTCGGTAGGCAAACAACGTAATCACCTATGGAAGCGTCTCAGACTCTGAGCCAGACACGCACGTTCCAAAGCGTGAGAAGGTGTCCTGGCGCCCTAACTGTTTGCTCCTGTTGATCCTTTACCAGATCACCAACCTGGATTTTGCACTTAGCCTCCACCAGCTGCAGCTTGGTCTGCGCCAATTCCAGCTCCAACTCCCTCAGCTGCTTCTTCAGGGAGTCCTTCTCGTCGTCCGGCTCGATCCCCTGGTCCTCTCTGCTGATGGCCACTAGTTTCAAAGTGCCCTCTTTGCTGAAAATGTCACTGCAGTGTTTACACGTCATCATCTTACCCTGAAACATCCGAAAGGGATAACCAACCTCAAACCATTTCATAGCATAACGCGCTTCCTGAAACAACAGGACACGGGTTTTATTGAGACTCTGCTTGTGGTCATCAGATGCAGGTCTGTTTCTGGAGGTAATTACTTGTCTTGTGCTGCCACCAAAATGGTTTTAGTCAGCACAAAACCCAACTTTTCAAGATAGGTGCTCCTTTTTTTCCATAAAGTATCTCTAGGGAGACCCTGGAAACGGAAAATATTATAGCATCTCTCTGAAATCTGTTCTAGGAATGTTGGGCTTCCACTCCTCTTCCTCAAGCGCCATGCCATACGCTCTACGAGCAGTGTCTCATTTAATCCTACAGCGAGGTCATCAGGTACTATTAAAACCCCCATCGTACCCTGTGAAGGAACTCAGAGTTTAAGTACCTAGCCCACAGCAGACTGAGAAAGGCCATGATGACTAACCTAAATCTATCCTTGCAACAAATAAAGCTTAGGTCCTTTTGTTCAGCTTTAAGCAAAGATGACCATTACTGTTCCAGGTAATGAAGGTAACTCTGCCACATGCCGAGATCGCCAGTCAAGCACACAGCACTCTCTTCAAGACAACAGTGCTATTGTTGTCTTAAAATATATGCAATATTTCTATTTTAATGTACTATCATTATAATCTGTCCACAACAGAAACCATACTCCTCTCTTCACACACACACACACACACACACACACACACACACACACACGCACGCACACACACACAGAGCAACTCTCCCCACACTTCTGTGTCATTGTGCCTATTTCTATCATTTAGGCCTGAACACTTCGGGGTTATCTTCTCATTGCCTCCTCCTTCAATCCATAGTCATCTGGTCATTAAATGATTTCTCTGACATGTCCAAGCTCTCCCCATCCCAGGCCTGAATCCCTAAAAGTCACCTTCTCAGCCCCCACTGATTTCTTTCTTCTCCCATCCTTAAAGCACTCTTCAGATTCCTACCTGATTAATATTCATTAGTCACTTAAAAGATATTTGTAACTCTCAAGAACCTTTTGAGGATAATCAGCCCACTACTGGCACTAAATAGGCACACAGCAGGTATTTGTTATATATATTTATTGTTGACCAAATAAAACGTTAAAGTGGTGGCTTTTGATCGGGGTCTTAAATGATGAAAAGTTTACCAAGCTGGGTAAGCAGTGTTATTAGGCTGAACTGAGGGAGGAGGACATTTCAGCAGGGAGAACACTGGGTGCAGAGACACCGGCCCTTCACAGGACCGCAGGGAGCCTGAGATGGCTCGAGCGGGAGTAAATGGCGCAAAAGGGAGAGGCAGGAAGTGAGAAGGGTTCTCCACGGCCATGATGTAACGGTCCTTAAATGTAATGCTATCAAATCCTGCTTTTATCCTACAGAAAATGCATTCACTCACTCTATCCTGTGCTATCTGTTGGAGAGAGACCAATGAGCCTCATGACGCTGCAGTCAGGCGAACATGCTGAGTACAAAGCTGTGGTAGAGACTGCAGGTTCCCACCAGATCCATCTCCCGCGCTGCCAGCGGTGAGCCTGACGCAGGGCTCCCCTTCTTCCTTGATAACAGAACTCCTGATTTTATTTGGGCTGGCAGTTTGCCCAGTTACAAGGTGCCATTTCCCAGACTCCCCTGAGGCAAGGTGTGCCCGTGAAATTAAGTTCTGATATGTGAGCGGAAGGAAGTGTGGTAGGGAGCTTAAGGAAGCTACTCAGAGCTCACCCTGCTGGAGCTGGGCCCTCCTACCGTCGCATCTCCTTCCAGCCTAACAGTCTACCATGGAATGTAGGTGTGATGGAAGAAACTCCAGTTGACAGGTTTGACTTTTAGGTCACCGTGAGGATGGAAGGTCACTAATGCTGTGGATGTGGGTCACTAATAACTAATGAGCTTGGACTGCTGATGAAACCAAGGATCTTTCTAGCCCTAGACTTATTTTTACATGAGAGAATCAACATCTTCTATGTTTAAGCCAATGTTGATTTGGGTTTCCTATATGTGGCCAATCTAAGTCTAAACTGATGCACAGAGATAGTCAAATATACACTGGGGAATGCTCATTCTGATCACAGAGTAGAGGATTATCTGAAGGGGGAACGGTGTCATGGGAGGATGGAAAAATCAAAAGCTGCAGCATCGCGCCAAACGAAATGAAAAGGAAGTAGCTCTGATGAAACAGGATGTAGTATGGAAATGACTAAGGGTGTGGAGAGTAGAGTCCCACTCCCTGGGTTCAAATCCTGGCATTACTGTTTACCAGCTAAGTGACCCTGAGATCATGAATTACCTATTTTAGTAATCATCAATAACAACAAGACATGGTAAATCATTAAAAAGAAGATATAATAGTATCTACCTTCTCAGAAGCTGTGAGGATTAAATGGGGAAATCCTTGGAACAGTACACACAGTAAGTGTTTAATAGGTGTTAGTTATTCTTTATTCAGCTAAAACAAGTTCAAATTCCTCTTCCCAAATATCATGGCCTCTCATTAGATAACCCTACCTCCTTATTCAGTATTTCCCTCTATTCCTTCGTACATACTCTAATCACACAGTCTCCTTGATGAAATACCAAAATGCTCATTCCAATTTCTGGGTCTTCAATAACAGTTTTTTCCAGAATGTCATTAAAAAAATTTTTTTTATTTTTAATGTTTATTTATTTGTGTGTGTGTGTGTGTGAGAAAGAGAGAGACAGAGAGAGAGAGAGAGAGAGAGAGAGAGAGAGAGAGAGAGAGAGAGGCAATGCAAGCAGGGGAGGGGCAGAGAGACAGGGAGACACAGAATCCAAAGCAGGCTCCAGGCTCTCATCTGTCAGCACAGAGCCCGATACAGGGCTTGAACCTGTGAACCATGAGATCATGACCTGAGCCAAAGTCGGATGCTTAACCGACTGAGCCACCCAGGTGCCCCCAGAATGTCTTTTTTAAATCCTTCTAACAGAATTCTACCCATCCTGCTTCAGTCCAACCTCCTCCATAAAGTCATCTCTGGTCTGTAGTTCTTATGATTTTGCTTTCTCTACAACCTGGATTGTCATCCAACTCAATGCTGACTTATATGCTTTTGAACTATTTCCTAAAGGTTTCATGTGCATATGTGTAACTTGCTCCTGCAGGAAAATTCTAGGCTTCTTGTTATACATAATCTCCATAAAACAATAGAAGTCTAATAGCTGTGCACATAGTTGGATGCTCAATAAAACCTCGAGTATCCATGTAAATCCATTTCATTTCTATTTCCACAAAGATTTTAGTTCAGGATGGTTAACCCTTTTATGCCAAGGCACTTCATCAACTGAGTGTTGGTCAGTGTAAAAAGAATGATAAAGGCTAAGTACGAAGAGGGGTAAAGGTGGACCAGAGAGCAAAGGTATGAGCCCCGAATTCTAGGGTTTGGGCGGGGAGATGACCAGCTTTATAGTCACTAATAATCTCAGAATGTTTAAGAAAAAAACACGTTTGGAATACAAAGTCAGAACAAGGTTCATATTTCAGTTCTCATGTCTCAGATTTTCAGGTTATAAACTTATAAAAATATGTATCTACTGTATGCCAACTACTAAGCTAAGCACTTTATATATGTTATTTAATCTGCAAAATAACCTGATGAGGCAGGTAATGTTATGTCTATTTTACAGGATACAAAATAAAGCTTCGAGAGGTAAATAACTTGTCCAAGTTGTTAAATAAATGCATTTATTCACTAGCATGAAACCTGAATATATTCAAAGACAACTCTGTCAGGTTTCTGTAACACAGATCACAAGAGCTGGGTGTGCCCACACTGCCTCTTAAGAAGACCAATTCACGTGGTTTACTGTGGTTTCTATGGAATAAGCGATTGCTATTTTCACATAATCAACAAAAGGAGTTTTACCGCCAGGGGGCAGCATATAAAGAAATGCCATTGGTTTTCTTTAAAAACAACCCTCTAAAAACTGGTGGAGAGCAATGGGATGATCCTCCTGGGTTGCACCCCGAAGCCACATCGATTCAGGCACAGGTGGGATGCAGGCTGCAGAGGCCTCCCAGGTGTCTACCGTCCCAGAATGCTCAGGGGCCTCTTGGGACAAGGCTAAAGTCCTTACCACCTGCCTCTGACAAGCCCTAAGATTTATGGGGATGCAACCTTTCTGCTGGCTGGGAAGAGGACCGCGCCCCAGTCGGAGACAGATGCTGCTTCCCACAATTCCTAAATCCTTTGAAACAACGAGAGGGGCAGGGTGGGTGTGACGTCTCACAAACTGTCCTGCCCGTGGGGCATCCTCACGGGCTGGGATGTCCTATCCGGGACTAAAGACTGTGTGAATTTGGAAGAAATACCAGAGATCTGTTTCATTCTTCCTCACCTTTACCACTTCCAGCTCCTCCTTGCTGGCTGTTTGCTGTTTCTCCAGTCTGGTACTTAACTGGGAGCAGATCTGAAGAAAAGAAAAGAGTTTCTTTACTGGAAAGCAGACCGACTCTTGCACAGCATGGGCACATGACTGTTTATCAACTCATATGAATTACTCTCGCTTCTCGGATGATGCTAAGATTGAGCAAAAGAACAGCCCCACAAATGCAATGCGCATCAGAAGGCCTGACAGTGTTCTGTGCGTAAAGCCTATCTTAGTCTTAATTAGAGGAAAAACACGTGGGGTATTTTGATTTCTGTCACTAGCCAAATCTGTGACTAGTTCCAGTGGATTCCTGTCCTATTTTGGATTCAACCTATGGCATCTTTGCTGAGTGTCAGTTCTGTGCAAGGTACCATTCTGGAAGTCTGATGAAAAGAATGCTGGACCAGAAACTGCTTGTGTCTACAGTCACACAGAGAGTCTCTGTTTTCAATTACCAGAGTTTCCCTAAAACGTGGCAAAGGGGATAAAACAGTTAAAATGACCAGAAATTAATAAAGACTAAAATTCTGATCTCGTGGTTTGGCAACACGGAGTGAAATAAAAAGCCTGAGGTCCAGCTCTAGTACTCTCCTTGGGCAAACTCACGAATCTAAGCTTCAGTTCTCTCCTCAACACTAAGTGCCGTGCTGTGATAATCAATGGGGAAAAAATGTAGGTAAAAGATTCAGTATAGCACCTGGCCTATAGTAAGTGCTCATTAAAGAAAATCTCATCATTATTGATTCTGAAAGAAGGTGCTAACAAGAAGTACTAAGAACAGGTAGAAATCAGTGCTTTCAAAACTAAAACCAACCAGACAAACAAACAAACGAGCCATTTGCTTAAAAAAAAATACTAGAAGTTCAAATTCCTTGAGTAACATATGAATCTTTTATTTTTGAAAAAATGGAGTAAAAAACGTTAGGGGATGTCAAATTTTAAAGTGCAACTTGAACTAAAAACATAAAAGATCTACTTCTATTATCAAAACAGATTTTTTTTTAAAAATCCCAGTCTACTCAAAAAATGGCTCTAGAGAGCAGGGCCTGCTTGTTGCGTTCAGTTTCTGATTTCTCCAGCTCTCAGCCTGTAAATGATGACTAGGGCTGTATCAGCTGATGTGAAAAAGAAGCAGTCTCCCCAGTAATTTTGGCAAACCAGAAACCCTTTCAAATAACCCCGAAGATTCCATAATAAGGACAATAATAGCCAATTCCAACTATAGAATGCTTTTGGATTATGTTTTATGTCCTAATTATCTTCAGACAGATGGGTCCGTTGCCTTTACATGACTGGTAGTGCCTGCCAGATAATATTCGAGAACAGTCCCAAAGATTACTATTTTGAAGAGTGCTACATATGGCGGCCACCCATGGCCTAATGTGGGGATGGAAAAAACCCATTTGCAGTGATGGCAAGTTCCATAGCGCATGGTCTTTAATGTTCCTCGTATTGGCTAATGTCTACCCATCCCTTCTCCTAGTTATCCAATCAGAAAATCTAGGGATCGGTGTTTTCCCTGGTCTCGCAAGAAATGACTACATTCCTCTTCTCCATTTTCATTACTACTTATTTTAGTTCAGGGCCCTGTATTTTCTCACCTGGCCTCTGCTGTTAGCCTCTTACTGGTCCATATCTTTGCTTGTGGGACTCCCCATTGGTTTCACATTTCTCACTGGGACAGATTAGTGCCACCAGTATTTCCCCCATCATGCCACTTTCTTGCTCAAACATTCCTACTATAAACAGAATAAAATCCAAGCTCCTCAGTCTAACTGAAGGACCCTCCTTGAACTGGGACCCAACTCACCTTTACTTCTTTTCTGTACTTGAAACTCTTGACAAAACAAAACTATTTCTGTTCGCTAACCTATCTCTGTGGCTTTGCGTGTGTCCTCTGTTCCCCATTTCTTTCCTCCTCTGCCTCCGCACACCCAAATCTTGCCTCGCCTTCGAAGCACCGCTCAAATCAACCCTCCTCCAGGAAGGGTTTTATTTCCCATGGTCAGTAAGTTCCCTTTTCTCTTATTTGTGCACAGGTGTTATCTCCCTGTTACAAGAGCAGCATCTAAAGGGGAGAAATTGAATTAACTCCTCTTTTATTCCCCCAAAAAAATCAAGCCTCTCAGATAGCAGACATTAAATAAACATATATTGATTATCATAAAAGAGAGTAAGACAGCTCTGAAGCCTTATTTCTAAGCAGTCTTCCACAAAGGAGAGGAACCCTTCTGAAAAGACGTTCATAATATATGAAGTGCACTAGTTGTAAATATCAGCATGGATGACATAACTCACATTTTTATTTACATAGCAGCAATGCATATTCAGTATATTACAGTGATTATTTCTAATCGGCAAGGTTAAGGGGGGAGGGTTTCTTTGTGCTTTTCTACACTTTCTCAATTTTCCATGAGGAACAGAAATTTCATTTCTAAGCAGAAAAACACATGTTAATAAAAAAGAGTAAGAATCAGACTTCAAACTCCCATATGAGGCAAGAGACCCCAGAGAAATTCTTAAGCTGAGGAGGTGGCACAATACGGTGCCTTGATTCTGGAACACTGGAACTTCAGCAGTCCACTCGAGGCTTTCTCGGCAATGTGGAGTCCTTGCCGTGTGCTAGGCATGAGCAGCAGGCACGAGATGATACTACGCAAGCTGGAAAGAGGGCTTTCTGGAAGCATTCTGGCGATGGGGTCAGGGCCAGATGCATCCTCAAGGAGAGCAAACCCTCCACTAAGAGATCAAAGGTTCCCAACAGAATGTCTCCTGCTAGCATTGGCCACGGTTGGGTTAGGCCACAGAGCCGTGTGGGATGAGGAATCGCTAAACCTTAGTCCTCTGCAAAGAGGCAAATGTTACTGGGGAGGTCTATTTGAAATCATCTTCTGAGTAGGGCAGAGACGGGATCCCAATGGTAATAATCCAGTTTCCTGTTCCTCTGAATCTACCAAACATCGTAAACAGCCAACAGATTGTTCTGTTCGGTTAAACCTCCCATGTTATCAGCAAGCATGTCAGCTCACTGTCTATTTCAGCGGAGAAAGTAAGCCACCCAGTGTAATGAATGTACGCAGTCACTATTCTGGAAACTCTAAAAACAAAAAAATGTTTTTTTACCCAAAGAGAAACAATAAGAAAAATCACTTTTATAGCAACATGAGCCACAGTAGCACACTACCTGCTTATACTCAGCGATGATCGCAGTGGTCTTCTTTATTTCATATTCTGCCTTCTCCAGCTGTTTCCGAAAGACTTCTTTCAGCTAGAGAGAGGGAGGATGCAAAACATCAAGACTCAAAGTCCTCATCAATTTCCACAAACACCTATACTTAAGTCGGCCCGGTCTGGTCAATGCCAACGTTAACAACTACAACTAGATAAATTTTCCTCACTGAAGCTATTTCTCGAGCATTCGAAAAGCCTAATCATGTCCAGAGATGCAGAAATATTTCTTTCCTGTAATGTGTAAGACGTATGAGCAACCCCATCATAGAGCTGCTTGTGCTTACCACTTACTTTATAAATATATTATTAAATAAGTGTCCCTTCTGAAGCTATCTTTATTCCTATGAAGAGTCTAAAACAAAACATCAGGGCAACGTTGCGCATAATCTTACTGCTAGGTAAGAAATTACTGAAGGGCATGTGGGTGACTCAGTCAGTTGAGCGTCCGCCTTCGGCTCCGGTCATGAGCTCACGGTTTGTGAGTTCAAGCTCCACGTCTGTGCTGATGGCTCAGAGGTGGAACCGGCTTTGGATTCTGTGTCTCCCTCTCTCTCTCTCTCTCCCCCCCTCCCCCCGCTCTAGCCCTTCCCCACTAGTACTCTGTCTCTCAAAAATAAACATTAAAAAAAAGTTAAAAAAAAAAAAAAGAAATTACTGAAGCAGCATTTTGGGCCTTTCCATTCCCAGCCCCCTCCTATCACTACTGTTGTCTCTCTGAAGGTGGCAACAGGAAGTTTTTGAGGCTGGAGTCAGAGAAACCTGGAGGAAGGTAAGAGCTCTTGACTCTTGAGGTCAGGAGGTTCAGGGACTGAACAGTGACTGCAGAAGGAGCTAGCTTGACACACAATGCGGGTACTTATTACAGTCGCAGAAATGCTCAACTCTGGGTGCTAAACTGAAAACCACACTTATTTTTGTAGCCCAGCAGCTCCGGGATTCTAGGGTCGGGGAAGGGAGGTGGTGAGAAAGCACACACGCCACCAGAAAAAAAGGAAGCGTTCAGTTCTTCCCAGGTGTTGGCCAAACAACCAAACACAAAACACTCTGGTTAATCTTTAAGCACATAACAGAATAAATGGATAAATTCTGTTTGGCAGCCTCCCAGTTATGAATGGGGTGTGCTCCGTATTTGCTAATTCGCACATGATTGCGATTTATAACTGGACTCCTTATTGTCGGATGCTTTCCAGATTTCTTCATATTTGCTATGTTCTTAAATTCTAAAAGCAATTTGTGGGTTATATTGATTCAAACTTAGTTGTTTGTATTTGTCTCTGTTCTCTGTCTTACATAATTTAAGGATGTAAGTCACACCCTCCTCCCTTCCTACAGTAAGGCCCCACTGACTTCAGGACAGACTTAGAAAGCTGAGGGGCTTTGAGCAAGTGTCACTTAATTCTCGAAACTATGGTTTCCTTATCTGACACACGAAGAGCATAATTGCTATCTCACAAAGGCACTATAATGATTAACACAGGATATATGCGTGCGCACGCGCGCGCGCGCACACACACACACACACACACACACACACACACACACATCAAGGGGAGGGAAGAAGTATGGATTAAACTAATTAATTTGCAGGGGCGCCTGGATGGCTCAGTCAGTTAAGTATCCAACTTCTAATCTCGGCTCAGGTCACAATCGCATAGTTTATGAGTTCAAGCCCCACTTCGGGCTCTGCACTGACAATGTGGAGCCTGCTTAGGATTCTCTCTCTCTGCCCCTCCTGCTCTCTCTCAAAATAAATAAATAAACTTAAAAGAATAATTAATTTGCCAATAGCTTCATTCTTTACCCAAAGTACTGAATTGGGTCCCCAAAAGGCAGGAGGTAAAGAAAAACACAAAACCCATCAAAATGCCTAGTTCAAACTGGATAATCAGCTCCTGAAAATTTTTGAGTGGGAAAAAAATCTTGGTCCACACTAAATGCCAAGAGTCATTTCATCATTTAAAAAAAAAATCATGAAACACTTTTTATAAACCCTGGAAGGTGCTAAAGGATGTATCCATTCATCAGAAACTTAAGTGGATTTCTTCTGCTTGGATGCAGGTCTTTGAAACGCTTTATGTTCTGTTTTGTATTTAGTGTTATTGATGTCTTAGAATGAAACTCATTAAAATAAGTGAGTTAATCCCGCCTGGCTGGGACTGACAGACGGAGGACATTGGTGAAGCGGGTCTGCTCTTTCTTAGGGAAGCCTGCAGCCTCAACTCTTTGGGTGGAGAGGCCCCTCCTGTCACTTATGTGGAACGCCTTTGCCACGGTGGCATCTTGCAGCTGAACAGCCTCACAACTCGTACGATGACTGGAGGGTGCTAACAACAAGGCTGGTTCCCAAAGAGCTGCTTTTTCTATTCCCCCCGGGGAGTAAGGGTTGAGAGCTCTGCCAGGAACGTTCTTCTAAGGCATGAATCAGGAAAATCGGGTGTGACTGACTGAGACAGCTTGCAGCAGAGATCTCTGTGGGCTTTCCGCTTCATAATCCTCCTAAAATACTGCTGAAGTCAATTACCTTGGAGACACGACACAAACTTTGCGGATTCGTCAAGGCTCTTGGATCGCAATTCCAAGTTACTAAACTTAGAGGAAGCTTAACACTCTCGCCAGACATCTGAGTCAAGGCAGATTCCTAAGAGCTGTTGGAGGGTAGAAACGCGGCCTCGTCTTCTAGCGCCCTTCAAAAGAAATGTCGAGACCCACGCTACTCACATGTACTGCTTCAAGGTGGCCCTTGATTTAGAGTAAGTGTCATTTTACTTCCTGCTTATTGTATTCATCAGCTCCACGGGCCGATCCTCCCGGGTGAAGAAACAGCCCACCTCTGCCTTTTACCTGTGCAGTCTCTTCCTCTTGCTTCCTCTTCTCCTCTTCAGCCTCCACCAGCCTCTGTTTGGTCAGGAGGAGCTCCTTATTCAACACATCCGCCTTGTCTTCTGCCTGCAAATCAGAGCACATCACACTGGTAAAGAAGGTGAAGGAAGCGTGCGTGTACTTCCTCCGAACCTAATCTCTAGTTACGACTGTTGCGTCACTACCAAAAGCCGTTTCTCCCCTCCTAGCTCACCCGGGGGTGGCTGCTCTCACTGAATGCCAACGATACAGCAGGCGCTTGGCACACGCCATCTCTGATCCTCACAGCAAGAATTATCTTACAGATAATGACAGGGAAGTCTGGAGGGAGCAAATAACCTGACTGGGGCAGACATCTAATATCAGAGCCACGATCTGAATTCTGAGTTGGATGGCACCAAAGTGCAGGCACTTTCTAAACGCTTCTTGCACGTTTTCAGATGTCACAACAGCACCCGCTCTGAGACTATGTAGATGGGCTGGATGGAACCTCCTATGGAAGCTTCTGGCTGTTAGTGCAAGGGGGTTGGGGGTGGGCTCAGAGAGGAGACGGGCTGATCCATGGACAACAGTTAGGTGAGAAAATTCAAAGACCAGCGGAGGTAAAATGGTTCACAAGGCTACTCCCACAGGACAGTGAGTACAGCAAGGAGAAATTAAGACCAAAAACCCATGACAGAGATAGCCATGAGGAAAAATGATGTATGGACCAGGAATGCAAACGGAAAAGACCACGTTTCTAGAATGGTCAAGAAAAGCTCAGAGACAATACTCCAGTTTTAACTTGGATACAGAGTCCAGTTAACCAGGAAAGCACTGTGCGTGCATTGAACTTAGTTGACAGGTGCCTACTGCATACTCTGGACCCTCACCTCACCCTTGAGGTCTCAGCTCCAAGTTCATATCTGCAGTAAAGCGAGACCTGAGCCCTGCCCCACTCATCCTCATCTCAATCAGCTTCTCAGCCCCCATCTAAATCAGTTCCTCTGATCAAATCTCTCCAACTTCCCTTGATCGCACTTAGCACAATCTGTAATAACAAGATGCATGTATGATTTATTTGTACTGCCCACCAGACTTTCAGCCCTGGAAGGCAGGAACCACGTCTCTTTCGCTCCTGGCTATTTCCTCAGCAGCAAGGCCAGCCCCAGGTAGGGGAGGGGCTCCGGAAGTATTTGGTGAGTGAACGGATGTGGCATTCAAGTCACTGCTGAAGCTACTGTGTGGAGTGGAGGTGGCGGAGGGCCACAGGATGAGTTCAGTAGAGGAAACCGCAGATGCAGAGGAGAGGCAGCTATTTGAAGAAGCCATCCCTGGCTGACAACAGCAAAACATTATCCAAGTAATTGTGAAAACTGGCCAGGTGGCCTTGTGTCTGTGTTTCACCGTATCGCCCACACGTCCAGATGGCCAGGCCAGCACCGTCTGCTGGGTCCTGGCATTCCAGCTTCTCTGTTCTGTCTTCCAGTTCCTGATGTCCCCATATTCTAACGGTTACAGTTCGGTGTTCAGATAATTTGCATCTATTGGGTAGCTGAGGTGAAAAAATCCCTTTTAAAGACTTTAAAATTTGTTCTGATAACACTGGATTTTATAGAGGAAATCTACACAGCGAAAGAACATCCTAAAATTAGAGGTGGGCAAAATACATGCTGCAAGTTAAGTCTTCATAAATTATAAGAGATCTCATGTAGATTATAGAAATTCAAAACAGCGAATTCTAGAGCAGCCAGCCAGATGACTGTAGTCAAAGCAGGGAGCACCTCCCCCGAGTCTCTGATGGAGGGTCACAGAGCAGCAAATGAAGAACAGCCATACAGGCCATTTTCATGTTCTTGAAAATCTAACCAAGATCTAGCTCCCTATAACTTCAACCCACTGGCTCAAGTTCTACCCCAGAATTTCTGAGCAAGAGCCCTCCTACTAAAGAAGGATCCTCTTCCGGTAGCCCCAGCAATTTCCATTTTGTGAAGAGAATATACATCATGACACTCTAAAGTGAATGTTATTCTAAGTTTGGTTTCTTAAAGAGATTCACCCCCAATTTTTAGCCTTTTGTAAATTTCCGAATAGTCAATGCTATCTGGACATTTAAGGTTCTTAAACTGTACACCATACCTAGACATTTAATTTTATAGTTTTGGAACACTAAAGGAATATTTCCAACATCTGCAGAAATTGCTGCGGGTCCCATGTGAGAGGAGTGCCAGAATTCTCCAGGAAGCTTCATCCAGAGTCTCTCCTCTATGTTAAATAGTAAAGTCAGAGAGATTCTGCTGCTCATCAGGAAAGGACCATATCTGAAAAAACTTGGTTCTCCTTCCACAAGCAGTCTTCTGGGTCTTTGTACGGCCTACTTCTATACTTGAGTAGAAGTCATCCTTAATGTTAAATGAATCTCGAGGGACGTAATACTAAACAGATACTCAAATTCTATCTTTGAACTCAAACTGTAAAACCTTCACCATAATTGGTTAAGATTATTGTCACTATTAAGTCTTCTAATCGCTTACCCACATCTTATAATGCCTTATTGATGTGGAGACTTCTACTTGCTACCGAAGGCTTCTACGACCTACATAAGACCTTCTAAGACCTACCAATAACCTGACCAAAAGGTTCAGCTCTCACATCAGGGATGAGGATCTTCCAGACCCGATTTCTCAAAGAACTAGCCAAGCCAGTTGTCCAATTTAAAACAAAACAAAAGACTTTGCCACCCATTACATGCATCTTCTGGTCTAACACGGAACTTGCTCTGTTTAGAAGGACTAGGCATGGTCTTCTACTGGGTATGTCTCTTCTGTTTGTTCCCTGGGAACAAGAAATGACAGGAAGGGCTTGAAGGCAGGCAGTGACAGAAACTGAAATGGAGATGTTGTATCTTTCTACACCCTTAATCGCTGAGGAGTCCATATTTCAAGCGCCTGATGGAGGGCAAGTTGTCAAAACAGAAAGCTGTGTCAGAGAGAAAATGAAGAGCCCAGGTGTCCAGGGTGCCCAAAGCCGGCACTAAAATGACACGGGTAAAGAATAATTTATTTACTTATTTATTAAAAAAAATTTTTTTTAATGTTTACTTATTTTTGAGAAACAGAGAGAGACAGCATGAGCAGGAGAGGGGCAGAGAGAGAGAGAGGGAGACCCAGAATATGAAGCAGGTTCCAGGCTCGGAGCTGTCAGCACAGAGCCCGATGCGGGGCTCGAACTCACGAGCCTTGAGATCATGATCTGAGCCGAAGTCGGACACTCAACCGACTGAGCCATCCAGGAGCCCCAGGAATAATTTATTTTAAAGAACACCTAATTACCGAATTAGTGCTTGTTTGCTTTACATATTGTCTTGAATACAATCTGCTTTCGTGTTTGTTTAATGTCTGCCCAAGTTTTGCTATTTTAATGAAGAGATTGGATTTGGATAAAAGTGAGAATGGAAAAGTATGGGGTGAAGCAGGTGAAGGGGGGGCGGGGCTTGGGCTTTCTCTGTGCGGCTGGTGCCCTTCCTGGCTGGGGGTGGGGGGTGGGGGGCAGGACACCTAAACTGCACAGACAGCTTTTTGACAGGCAAATAAACCCCGCTCAGGCAGAAACGGCAAAATCAGATGTTAGGAGGAAATATGCATGAAATAGCAGTTTTTGAATTCTTTCACTTAGATGATAAGTTTCAACAGGCAGGGGCCAGGTCTTACTCTTTTAAAAAGGGAGGAAATAAGAGAAAGAGGCAAAAATGAAGGAACCAAGGAATCTTTTCTTCAGGGACTAGTATCGAGTATCTACATGAGCTATCTACCCAGGTGCTCAATAGTCAATTATTTCAGGAGTGTCCATGTAGCAGTCTTTCCAGACTGATCCACAAAATGGATTTTCTTGGTGGTGCAATATTTTTTAAGTAATATATATTTTTCTGATTATTAAAAAGGTATAGGAGCACCAGGGCGGCTCAGTCGGTTAAGCCTCCAACTTCAGCTCAGGTCATGATCTCACAGTTTGTGAGTTCGACCCCGCATCCGGCTCTGTGCTGACAGCTCAGGGCCTGGAACCAGCTTCAGATCCTGTGTCTTCCCCTCTCTCTGCCCCTCCCCTGATCGAGCCCTCTCTCAAAATAAATAAATAAATAAACATGAAAAAAATTTTTTTTTAAAAAGGTATAATGCATATTATTACTTAACCAAGGGTGGTTAAGTATTTAAGGTGTTATAAAAGATAAAATAACTGAAAAAAATGTATAAAGATGAATGTAAAAATTAAATTGACTCTTTTAAAAAAAATTATTACATTTATTTATTTTTGATAGAGAGAGACAGAGCACAAGTCGGGGAGAGAGAGAGAGAGAAGGAGACATAGAATCCGAAACAGGTTGGGGCGCCTGGGTGGCGCAGTCGGTTAAGCGTCCGACTTCAGCCAGGTCACGATCTCGCGGTCCGTGAGTTCGAGCCCCGCGTCAGGCTCTGGGCTGATGGCTCAGAGACTGGAGCCTGTTTCCGATTCTGTGTCTCCCTCTCTCTCTGCCCCTCGCCCGTTCATGCTCTGTCTCTCTCTGTCCCAAAAATAAATAAATGTTGAAAAAAAAAAAAAATTAAAAAAAAAAAAAAAAATTAAAAAAAAAAAAGAATCCGAAACAGGCTCCAGGCTCCGAGCTGTCAACACAGAGCCCGAGGCGGGGCTCAAACTCACAAACCGCGAAGTCATGACCTGAGCTGAAGTCAGATGCTTAACCGACTGAGCCACTCAGGTGCCCCAAATTTACTTTTTTTTTAAATTTTTATTTTTGAGAATGTGAGCCCAAGTGGGAGAGGGGCAGAGAGAGAGAGAGAAAGAGAGAGAGAGAGAGAGAGAGAGAGGTGGGGGTACAGGGGATCTGAAGTGGGCTCTGTACTGACAGCAGAGAGCCAGATGTGGGGCCTGAACTCACAAAGTGTGAGATCATGACATGAGCTGAAGTTGGACACCTGACCGACAGAGCCACCCAGGCACCCCAAATTAGATTTACTCTTATCACCCAGAGATATCTAGTACTAATATTTTGATGTATTTTCTTGTGTTTTTCCTTTTGAAGTATATATTTCAGCTTTCTTTCCTAACATGACTGCCCCATGCCAGCCATATCCCTTGCTATTTAGATGCAAGCATTACATACAGATAAATATATGGTTTTACAAAAATATTATTATAACATCATCTTCCCTGTTTTGAAGAACAATTCCAAAGACATTTTACAGATATACTTTCATTCTCCCCTTCTATTGGACATAGGCATTATTTCCACTTTTTATTCTTCCAAGTGACACAGTAGTTAACAATCTTGCACACATATTTCTGATCAGGTCTCTGTTTTGTTAGCATGGTTTTTCCAAGTCAGAGTGTATATGTCATTTTCCTCATTTTTAAATGCAAGATTAAAACAATCCCTGCTTGATGGAGTCAAGTCATTAGCGAGATTAAATAAGCTAATGCTATGAAAGTCCTAAATATAGTCCTCGGTGCATAGTAGACACTCAGTGGATATTTCATTTCATTACTTTTTAATCCGTTTAAGGGCTTGATAGAGAATATCAAATACACTTCCCGCACAACTTTCAATGTACAACTCTCTCTAGTGCATCTCACCACATCCCCGCAGAGCCCAACTGCTTAGAGCGCTTTTTCATTTAGCTATCCATCGTAAGAAAACTATTAATGGATACAAGATTCCAAATGACAGAATCAAATGTGAGTCAGGCTGTTAGGAGAGCTAATATGAAACAAGAATTTCATCACAGTACTGACTCACCACCATAGTCTCATTAATACATAAATGTACCAGCCAAGGTCAGGCTGGTTATAGCCCTGATGGAACGGAGGCCCTCTGTCTTCTTTGGTTCCGGCTCTCCTACTCACACATTTTTCACGCCATCTCTAATAACTTCCCAACAGCCTGGCTGAGCAGTTCTGCGGTGAAAGGGGCCACCCCGCCCCCACCCCTTCACCAGGCTGCTTTTCTACCTTCTACATCCTGTGTCCCCACAGCAGAGTTTCTGTTTTATTTTTAAACTCTGTCTAGTGTGGATTCCTTCAGCTTCCCCTTCTCCCCCTTTAGCACGATTTTCCTTAATAGTCGTCTTATTGCCCATCTTCCTGTGGCTGAAACTCTGGAACCGCAAAATTAGTATGGGAACAAGGAGTTGAGGCAGGGACGATTTGTAAACATTTAACAAACTCCTTCCATCCCAAACATTTAATCATATTCATATCATTAGGTGTGTATTTTAAATGTTGTCAACGAGCAGTTAGAACACAAGTAACGCCTCTGTTTTTTTACAGGTTCAACAGTATAAGGCTCAGTTTTTCTGACCCTGGCACCATTTGTTGGGAGTAATCACTTTTTAAGTCAGAAAAGAGGGATAATTTTAAATCTGCACAAGACTCCTTCCATCTTGCCAACTATCGTTGAAAACACTAGCAGTAGAAAACAGGAAGTCCTAAAGCTCTCGGTACTGGTGGAAAGAACCAGGGAAGCTGAACGATTTAAGGTCTTCTAGCAACAGCTAACATTTTTGGAACTCACACTGTTCAAGTGCTTTGCCTTATTCAAAACCCACAGGCAGGGTCCGAACCGCCCAGGGTCACGGGGTTAGTAAACGGTAATGCCAGGATTCACACCCAGGCGGCCTTGGCCCTTAGTAGCCACTAGAACGCCTCCCAATCCAACAAGACATACGTCTTAATGTACATACTTCATATAAAAGCTTCACATTTATTGTAGCTGAGAATTCTTTTTGTTCCACAAAAAGAAGTGCCCTCCAATGTTTGAAGGGCATCCGTATACTCTTGGTGACTGATATCTCTGGGTAATTATGCTGGCAGCCCTCGGCTTAGGAAAAGTACCAATGAAGAGAAGAGACACCAGAGAAGTTGAGAGTTATAAAAAAAAAATACGTCGCACATGCTGTTTGGAAATAGCCCAAACCCTCCGTTCTCAAAGGCTCCGCGTCTTCCGCCCTCTCCCATCAGCACAAGCTGCCCCCTCCCGCCCCATCGCCTGTCCCTCCATCCAACAGGCAGCCAAGTCGGTATCAAGCACAGCGTGAGCCCCGGCGGGACCGTGGTGGGCGCCACTCAGTCCTCGCCCTTGAGGAGGTCGTCACGGTGGGAGGTCAACCAAGTTTACCTGATCCAAGTCGTTTCGCAGAGCAATTTTGCTGGTGACCAGTTCATGGGCGAGGTCATCGTTCTCCTGTTCCAGCCTCATGCTGGCCTCCTGTAGTCTCCGGTTCTCCCTCTGCAGGAAAAGAGCGACAGCCAGAGGTGGGCATTAGCACCTGGACGTACTAGCAGAGGCCAAGGGGGCTGGGGAGGAAACACAAGCCAACGACAACAAAGTGAACCTCTGAAAGGTGAAGAAAGAAGGCGCGAGTGGCACAGGGACGCAGGGCTGCCGTCTGGGAAACGACAGTGAGTCAAGCTAGCAGTGCAGATGCGGTTCTCTACCCGGTGAGACTTGCAACTGTCCCTTACAGGCATCCTTAGAAAAGGCTTCGTTGTAAAGCACGTGCCACAAAAGGCACAATCTCCCCACATATCCCCAGTCCTGTGACATTTTCATCTAGACCTAGAGCACAGACACGGGACCTTCTCTGTTTGAGGCGTGTACAATAACCCCACCCTTGACCTCAAGGGAAACGGCACAACATAGAAGGGGTGGAATGGGGGGAACCTCTAGATATTTCTTCAAGTCGTCTGTCTAGTATCAGAGTTCAAATTCATGGAATATATTTAATTAAGAGCACTAACTCCAGAATCAGGATAGGGGTTGGTGACTTTGCTATCAACGGACATTTCCATTCTTGGGGTAAAAATAGCTTCCTGAACACCAGTTTTTCTATTAGTAAAGAGCAACAGTCCTTACGGCAGTGTCTCTAAATATTTGTTTGGGTGTTTTTTAAAACTTCAGAATAAGAGGTTCTGGGTAAAAAAAAAAATCACTGGGCTGTTTTTTTTTTTTTTTCCTCTTGAACTCCCAGGAAAACTGAAACAAAGTTATATGATGAAAGGTCCAAGTTACATTCTGTACGTTCATGTGGATTTTCAGAAGGGCAATTTACTGTCTTCCACTCCAAAGTATCAAAAGCGGTTTTTTGTTTTTGTTTTTGTTTTTGCTACTGTTAGCAGTTACAGGAGATTCAGAGAGCTGACAGGAAAGACTTCAATGCGATGAGACCTTCCTGTTTTTCAGATTTATACTCCTAATGGTGTTTTCTGCAAGGGCGGCAGAAACTCAGACAAAGCAGTGCCACACAGCCAGAAGACTCATCTATGCCCCGGAAGATAGCGTGTCACAGCGCAGCGTGTGGGGCGGATGGCTCTTATCTCCCACAGAACAACCCAGGATTGGTTACGTGGGAAAAAGAGAGAGCCTAGTTGCTGTTTTTCTTTTTGTTTTTTAAAGAAGGGCTAAGAAACCGATGGTGAGGGCAGAGCCCAAGACTTCCATGGAGGTAGAGGGTCCAGGGTTCCCCCCCCCCCCCCCCCGCAGGGCCAGCGGGAGGTCAAAGGACGAACCTGCGTGTTGACTAGAACTAGCCCGCAGGGTCTATTTCTGTCTTCTCTTTTGGAAAAGGAAGAGTGGGATAGCTGGGGAATGCCAAAACATTTTTTTAATGTTTGTTTATTTATTTTGAGAGGGACAGATAGAGCGCGAGCTGGGGAGGGGCAGAGAGCGAGGGAGAGAGAATCCCACACAGGCTCCAAGCTGTCAGCACAGAGCCCAACTCAAGGCTTAAACTCAAGAACCTTGAGATCACGACCTGAGCCAAAATCAAGAGTCGGACGCTCAACTGACTGAGCCACCCAGGCGCCCCACCAAAACATTTCTGAAAAAGAAATCTATGGAAGAAGATAAAAACAGTTCAAAATCTCTTAAATACTTTTAAATAAATTCATAATAGAATTCCATGCAGTGTTAAAATTAAGGGAAAAAATATCTAATGATGAAAGAAATGCTTAAGCCACCTTACAGAAGTAAAAAAAAACAAGTAACTAGAAAATCTCATTTTCCTAACAACATAAATGACACTATTAATTGTAGGTAGATTTATTTTTATGGTTGCCTTTGTACCTTACAAATGTTTCTAAGTTTTCTACAATGAATACACAACACAGGTGTTTAAAATGTTGTTTAAAAAAATTAAAAGTCATTTGGAATTTCAATTCCGTTGAAAAGGCTAAAATGCCCAAATGAGAACTTTTTAAAAGTCCACTCCTGTTAGAAGCTCATATTCTACCGGAAACCATACTGGATCTTCGTTTTTTGACCAAGATACAACGTAACCTCCCCAATGCATGGCCTTGCCAGGAACGCTTTCCCAAGATATCCCTGCAAAGACTGTGTACGTATTTGTAGGGCACATTGCACTCATCAAATTCTGGCAGTCCCCTCAATCTATAGAAGTTCTAACCTCCACAGAAGTGTAATAAAAGGAGACACTAATATATATATCAAGGGCATCTACAGCTCAATCTTTCAATCGTTGCTGAAGCAATCCAAATTCTAGCAGAGGCCAGAGACTTAGTCTTCTACCCTGATTTGTCTAAATATCCCTCCTTTTCGTGGAACCAACTTGCATATCTGTAGGAAGCTGAGAATTATATATAAAAAAAGCAGGGGAGGGGGGTTTCGGAAACTTTTCCAATCCGTGTCCTCCTCACGGGGAACAATCAGCAATACCGAGCCCCTTTTCTTCACAACATAGTTCACAAAGCAGACCGCTGGGGCCCAGGAGCGATTTTTCTCTTTCTTGACCAGTCCCTCCGAGAGACCACGAGGATGCTACTCTGATACCTATTCCTGAATTAGGCGTCCGGTTCCCACTGAAATCCTACTTGCGGGATTCCAAGCTGCAGAGTCCACTCAACTCTTACTTAGGTTACAGTCATTTACCACCAGTGACCACGTGGCAGCTACCAGTTTTTCAGGTCACATCGACATACGCTTCCGGGGGAGTGCAAATAACCTGCAGAGGAAATCGCACAGGGAAGAGCACTCTGTTCCAAGTATTTTCAAGATGCAGCAGGTGGTACTTCACCGCTGCTTGGAGATAAAGGCCTGACGCCTGATGTTATCTGAGAAGAGGCAGGAGCTCCGCCGGAGTGCTGACCGGAAAGTTCCCCTTACTGCGCCTGTGGCACGCGGCCGCGTCACGGGGGTGGAGGCGGTGGCCAGGGGACAGATCTGGGGGGGAGCTGTGAGCGTCTAAGGGTCCCTAGGAAGCACAGCCGCCTCAGGGACGCACCTGCTGGCTCGGCTTTAGCAGAAGCTTCAGTTGGGCGTGTGGCACACAGCAAGCAGCACAGTGGGAAGGTGACGCCCGCGCTGCGCGCAGACACGTGGGAAAGCAAGCCGTGGGGCCGAAAATGCAGCATCGTCCTCCAAAGTCCTCCCTGCACCGCAGAGGCACCGCTCCCTGGCGAGGTGGAGGGTCCCTGCGCAGGGCCCGGCCCGCGCTCACCGAGGGGTCCAGCCGGCTTTCTTGCTCGGCTGTCTGTGGCAGCCCTTCCCGAGGGGCCAAAGCTTGTGTTCCCCGCAACTGACTGAGGCGCCAAACGGTTCGCCTTGCTGCCCCGACGGAGCAGAAAGTTCCGTCTGGACCGGCCAGGTTCATCCTGCAATGTGTCCGAGGGCGGCCCGCCCGCCAGCGCCCGGGGGGTCAGCCGCAAGCCTGGTTCGCGCCGGCAGCTGTGCCCAGCTGTGCCCAGCCGGTCGGCCCCGCAGGCAGACGGCTCCCCTCTCCGCTCCGAGAAGCCTGCGGGAGACGCCGCCTACAGAACCCGGAACCCTCACACCGCACCGCTGGAAACGTCCTCCGTCCTGCACACCCTGACATCACCTGAACAGAAGGCGGACGACGCTGTCCTCCTCGGGGCCCTCCCCCGCTGGCATGGGAGCCGAACAGCCGGGCAAGTTTGCTCAGTAACTTCTGGGAGGAGGATACTGCATTTTTCAGACAGACAGACGCCGGTATCACAGACACACACAGATTTAAAAAAAAAAGAAACAAAAAAACTTACCTCCTCAACAGTCATAGACCAACTACCGTTTTCAATCATAGGTACAAAGACAATTGAAAAAAACAAAACAAAACAAAACAGAATATCCAATGAAATTGCACACCTACTGATACATTTACCAAACGGCAGTCACAAAAACAGACCCCTGTCGAGGCCGGTTTGCTATTTTGTTTTTCCTGAGAGCGTCATTTACTCCAAGCTCTCTCTCTGACTGCAAACATTCGCTGGAAGAAAGTACACTCGAGGCAGCCAGCGGGCAAGTCTCAACTCAGGAAGACGAAGCCCCTCCCTGTCCACGCTGCCATCTGCAGTTCGCGTGCTGATGGAAACGCTGCCTGTGGAACTATTAGCCGCTCCGGTGTGAGTTGTTTAGACCGTGTTACCAAAGCTGGGTGGGAGGAACTTCCTCCTGTGACAAGGTCAGAAGCCTTGCCGAACAGTTCATCTTCAGGCAACAGAATGAAATGGCCAGGGAGGGGAACGTTTCTAGTGGTCTTCTGCGTCTTGGGGGCTGGGCGGTGGGTGAGGCGGGGCCAGGGATGGGGAACGTCATTTATTCCGTGAGAAACCAGGGAAACGTGAACCGGCATTCAGAAGAAAATAAACTAAGCCTTACAGGAAAAGTGACGGGGAAAGAGGCAGCTCCGTGGACTCAAGCTCAGCATTTTGGGTGTGTCGTCTGCTGCTAGAATGAATTCTTGGCACATGTTTTTAGAGACATTTAAGGGTCAGGAGGAAATGTTTTCCTAAAAGATCCAGCACAGTTTTATTTGCAACAACGCACTCCACTCTCACATATTTTCCTTTGGGTAATTCTTTCCAGAGTTGATAATTATCAGCATCCCACCTCAGCAAACAGCTTTGTGACATCCAAAGACAAATGCCTACAGATAAATGTTTCAATGCCTACGTTGTCTGCAATGAAGATTTGAGAGAGAAAAATCTGGATATCTGAAATCATTTTATGCTCTTCCTTTACCCAACATATCCTATTTTATCATTCCGGTAGAAATTTTTTAAAATTTAAATGTCAAACTAAAAACAAAATCTCGTCAGTAATAACTAACTGGCAGTTGGCTAACCAGACTGCAGTTTTTCCAGCATTTAAAAAACCAGTCTTAGATTATACGCTAGCACAGGGGTCAACAAACTTTTCATGTAAACGGCCAGACACTAAGCACTGTAGGATTTGCAGGCCACATGGTCTTTGTTGAGACTACTCAAACTCTGCCACTGTTGTGCAAAAGCAGTCCTAGACGATGATTAATAAACAAGGGGTGTGGCTGTGTTCCAATAAAACTTTATTTACAAAAACAGGCCGTGGGCTGGTGTGCATCCCACGGGCCGTAGTTTGCAGATCCCTGCTCTAGCATACAAATCAAATTCTAAAAAAGAAAACGGCTTACCGATAATGTCAGAACGTGTCAGTGTGACGCAGTTTTTCTCAGGTACTACTACTTTAACAGGAAGCAAAACTTACTAAAAATGGAATACATTTTTTGGAGAATTCATTCTGGAGGTCATCAATAAGCATACTTAGAGATTCTTAATATGCATAACATTTTTGCTTCCCTCAAGTGGTAGGTATAACTCAATCAGCGAACAGGCATCATCAGAAACCACCTGTTCCTTCTTAGCCAGTTTGCTCAAGAATCCTCAACAGGGCGGGGCGCCTGGGTGGCGCGGTCGGTTAAGCGTCCGACTTCAGCCAGGTCACCATCTCGCGGTCCGTGAGTTCGAGCCCCGCGTCAGGCTCTGGGCTGATGGCTCGGAGCCTGGAGCCTGTTTCCGATTCTGTGTCTCCCTCTCTCTCTGCCCCTCCCCCGTTCATGCTCTGTCTCTCTCTGTCCCAAAAATAAATAAACGTTGAAAAAAAAAATTAAAAAAAAAAAAAAAAAAGAATCCTCAACAGGGCTTAGGCTGGCAATTTCCACCGTCTTACAACAATGAGTTCACTGGATTATCCATGCTCAAAATGAGTGGCAGCCTTCTGAAGTTTATCAGGAAGTTATCACAGGCAGATGGAAACCATGCTCTTGACTATTACTACTCATTAAAAGCACATTATTTCATAAACATAAATATTTCCAAAAGCCAATGACAGTCTCGCTAATGAGGAAAACTAACAAAATATGTTTATATTCATTGGTAGAAAAACATTTTTCAAAGATGGATTCGCTTATCTTGACTGTAAGGAAATGCCCAACACGGTAAGAGAAAGGAGAGCCATCCCCCCGCCCCCCCCCCCGCCAGGTTAGAAGTCTAGCAAAATTTAAACTTGTTTCACTTGACAAGTTAAAAACAAAAGTGATCACTTGTCTGTTATTTCATTAGCTATGGAAGGATGGCAAATAATGCAAGTACCAGTAAGCTTCACTTCATATTTTTGTATTGTTTCTTCCAAGTATAATTAAATAGTTTAGTTTAATTTTAAATTACATGCAGGCATGGGATGCCTGGGTGGCTCAGTCAGTAAAGCGTCTGACTTTGGCTCAGGTGGTGATCTTGCGAGTTTTGAGTTTGAGCCCCGAGTCGGGGTCTGTGCTGACAGCTCAGAGCCTGGAGCCTGCTTCGGATTCTGTGTCTCCCTCTCTCTCTGCCCCTCCCATGCTCATGCTCTGTCTCTCTCTGTCTCTCAATAATAAATAAACATTAAAAAAAAATTAAAACAAAATTACATGCAGGGACTGATCTACAAAAATTAGTATGTGCAAGACAAACTTTTTGTACACTTGGAGGAATTATTTTCTTCCTGTTTGAGTTACACTTTGGTAAGAGAATTACTATTTCTAACTTCATGAAAGAAATGAAACATTCTAAATTTAATTATACTAAACATAGCTAGGATACTTCAATTAGAAATGACATAATACTCTGTGTCCCAACTCAAGAGAGTTTGAGCATTCCTGATTCCTTCTAGGAGTTGCTCATCTCAAATAGGTGATAACATAATCTTCATTATGCTTTGGGAGACTCGCTGAATTCAATTAATTAGTTGTGCTTTTTAAGGCTTAACCCACATTTGTGCAGGTAGTTCTTTAATTAAACAAGAAAAGCATCCCATCTTCCAGAAGTAGATGAAGGCTGCAGTTCTCTAAAAGGTGCTGTCAGTAGATTACATTGTTAGAAAACTAACTTTCCCTCAACAGAAACAATTCATCTCCTTAAAACTGAAAATAGTATTATAATTCCTGGAGTTGGTAATTGCTTATTAGGGGCTTGGCTACTAAATTTTAAAATATACTAAAACAGCTACACATATTTGTTTGTTTTCTGGGGGCTTGTATGAAAATGAAAATGTAGATGACGTATTTCTACGGACAAACCTTCAGTCTGAATTTCACTTCATTTGAAATAAATTAATTTACAAACCAACGTCTCAGAGTAGATAAATACCACTGCACAAATATGTCCAGGTCAAACTTAAGAAGGACAATAAAAGACGTTTAGAATAAATGTTCTATATTCTTCTTGCAATAAAGTTTCTTTTTTGTGTCTTGGAATCTAGTCATGAAGATAAGCAGAGCAGCTACACCAGAGACCATAGGAAGTCATGATACAGCTGAGTTTCAAACGCAAACTGAAGCCAACACCAGGTGGCCCACTGTGTGCACATATTTGTATATGTTTATGTCTGGGTGCATATATATTTATGTACAAAAATGAATATTCCACCCACTTTCCCCTATAAATAGGAGCACACACAGGATTTATAGTCATTAATTAGCTCCAAATCGGACAGAAAGATCTCCCTCCCGTAAGTATGGCTTCTGTACAGGCACCTCTGGTGTCACTTGGGATCTATGAAAAGAAGATGGCAGGCTGGATGTCAATCTTCTTGAAACATTTTACTTGGGGATTATTTTTTCTTTTTGAGATGTAATTCATATACTATACATTCATCTTTTTAAAATGCACAATTCAGTGGTTTTGGTATATTCAGAAAGCTGTACAACCATCACCACTCGCCTAATTCCAGAAGATTTTTGTGTTTAGGGGTTCTAAAATTTAAACTTACACCAACATAATTCATCTCTTTCTTTGTGGCTGAGATTTCAGTGTTAGATTCAGGTGTGTTCGGGGACATAACTTGAAAATGTAGATATCTGCATACGCCATAAAAATAGACACAAAACACATATTTGGACACAGCCAGAATGTGACCTCCTCATTGTTGAGCCTTTAATCCTATCTCTGGCTTCCACGCAAGAGCCCTTTTTGTTTGCCGAGAGAAACAGCATCAGACTGAAAAATCTCTCAGAATATTTTATTGTATGTATGACATTTACGGGCTCTTAAAAAAAAAAGTGACACAACTTTCCTAACTCCCTTGCCATAGAGTGAGCTAGGGGGTAGACGTGGCATTTTAAGCAATATGGATCTTCATGGGTGAGGAGGGGTTGTTAGTGAGCTGGCAGGTAGGACTTCTGGCTGGATGCCCATGATGATGCTTCTAAATTATTGTTAAGAATTTATGCAACACTAGGTTCCCAGCCCAAGATCTATGAATTATAAAGTGCTCATGCCGGGGACACAGATCTTATTCTTGACTGGACTCAAGTCAGAAGATGCTAAGTGGTATTTCCTAGAACACTTTCCTACTTTCAGGTAACTTTCACTAGCTTCTTAACTGCCTATCTGAAAGAACAAATCTGTTAATGGTTGGAAACTATGTTGTCAACTGTCACCTTGAAAATGTGATTATAATTTGAGGACTATAACTTTTATCAAGTATATCGCTAATATAAATGTTTAGCTATTATTAAAGGGGTATAGGAATATTAGTTAGATGTACTGACAAGCTATTACAATAATACAAAATAAATAGCTATAGAGGGTATCTGCTATGTGTACGAAGAACAGGCCATCACACTCAAAGTTAAAAGTAGTATCTGTTTTCAAAACAAAAACAAAAAGTTTAATTTCACTTTGGTCCCTCAGTAAAACTGGCACACACTAACGGTCTTAATGTGTGATAAGTACTTTTTAAAACATAATAAGCCTTGTGCCGTTTGTATAGATCTACTCTGACACAAAAAGGATTAAAGAAGCAATACCAAGTTCAGCCACAGACGGATTTTAAATATATAACTTGAGTCTTCCGTTTTCCTCTCTTCTATTTTAAAGCATTCTTCCCAGATTTTATTTGATGGCAACTAAGAAAATTAGAATGATACAAGCAGTAGGAGGGCTTCGTTTTGGATCCTTAAGAATATTTTATAATTACTGCTTCAAGCCTTTTTAAAGCAGCATGCTACATGAGCTACGTGAAGACTGGTTTTATTGGGAGGTGGTGGTGGTGGGAATTAGCTGCAAACTGTATTCTGTGAGCACCTTGAGCATTAACAGTTATCTGCCACAGCAGTACGGGGGAATCTTATTATCACTCCTGTAGCCAGTTCGAGAAACAAGGAGAGAAACGTCAGGTTATGGGGTAGCAATACTACTTGGGAGAAATGTGAAATAGGGAAGTGGGGGACTGGAGGAACAGACCCCCAAAGGGGCTATGACTCTAGTCACAGCTGGGTAATTGGAGGAGTTGGCCTAGTGAGGCTAATAACAACCGTTTATCGAACACCAACCACGTGCTAGGTACGTGACACACAAAATCCCTCATCTTTACAAGTCATTCAAGGAAATGCCCAAGCTACATGCTTTACAGAGGAGGAAGAAGTTCACTAACAGCCCAAGCTGCTGAACAACGGGGTAGATATTGAAACCCCTAATGTGGATTCCAAATCCTACGACGGTGTTTTTGTTTTTTGAAAGCCAGGATTTGAACTCAGGCCTGACCACAAAATCCACATACTGCTGCCGCCACACCCCACTCCGAGCCCCCCACCCCCGCGCTATTCAGTTCAGCAGCGAGGACAAGCCGTTCTGTGACTACAGCTGCCCATGTGTTTCCGACCACATAAAGGCAATCGGAGTCACAGAGGTACAAGTCACCCTGTTGTGGGCGATCTGACAATGCGACCCCAGTATGTTATTTGGTAGGCTATTCTGGCATTGGTGATGCTCTGTGTGAAAATGCAATATTCTCTAATCCTAATGTTACTGACATGCAGAGGGAGGGAACCATTATGCACCTGTAGGAATCTGAGGAATTAAAAACATGTTCAAGGGACAATAATATTACAGTTGGAAAAAATAAGTTCAAAATCAGTGTTTCCCCAACACTGCATCATGGGAACAGTGCTGCTAATTACCACTGAAGAGATGGATCTCTGTGAATGGCCCCATGGAAAATAAAATACTACAGTTAACTAAGATATTAAATTGAAATCACTCTGATTCTGAAACTGCATACTGTAGTGAAATGTCACTTGTTTCTCATAAATTTGTAGAAATAAATGTTGCAACAAACACCAATACCGTGCTCCATTAACCTTTGTGGGTTTTATTTTTCCTTCCAAATGAGTTTGTATTTTTAACATTTGCCACAGACAGAGGAAAGTCTGAAACATTCTGGTGCCAGTCTTGGAACAGTTCACCTTCTAACAGTCTTTGTGGATGTGACCACGCACAGCTAAAACAGTACTTTGCATTTTCCTTTTTTTCTCATTTTTGAAAGTAGTCGATAGCCACTTTCTTTCCTTTTCCCCTCTCTTTCTCTCAGCTTCTTATGAAGACTCCCAGTATAAATGCAACAGGTGGAGTTTCCTACAAATATACAAACTGAAAGAAAAGAAATATTATGGTTGGCTACTCAAGAGTTTCCTGAAATGAAAACATACCTGGACATTTATCATGATCAGAGAGCATCTAAGTCTATCAAAAGGGAGCAGAGGACACTGAACTTGCCACACTTACTGCGACCTTTGGGTGCAGAAGGCACTTTGCTCTGACGGGTGACCCCTGCCGCCCATACCTTGTATCTATCCATTGGGTCTTCTTGTTGCAGCTGACTCTCTCGCATTGTCTGATATTCTTTCTCATATTTCTTCAGTTTCTTGGTCGGTACCTGCAGGGATTAGAGAAAAAGCACGTCAGACAAGGCGATTCTTTAGGAAAACATTTTCTGATGTGTTTCCCACTTAAGTCTCTGGCATTCTAATGGAGCACACCCAACTCAAAGGAGAGGGGGAAGAAGTCTAGACTCTAGAGCAAGAATCTGCAACCTTTTTCTGTAAAGGTCCAGATAGTGTATTTTAGGCTTGGTGGGCCACATAGTCTAGGTCACGGCTTCCCTACTCTGTTGTTACTGCACAAAAAGCTGCCACAAGTGACACATAGACAAATCAGAGTGGTTGTGTTCCAACAACACTTTATTTACAAACATGGGCTACAGTCCGTCCATTTCTGTTCTGCAATATTGTTACGTCACAACTTTTCTTGTAAATGTATTTAACGGTGCTATTAACTCTAAATACTTTTAAGTAACATTCATTCATAGCCTTCTACCAGGTTAAAAATGAAAATTATTTTATAAAAATAAAAAAACTGAGCAACAAAAACATATTTAAATTTTTTTTTTTAATTTTTTTTTTCAACGTTTATTTATTTTTGGGACAGAGAGAGACAGAGCATGAACGGGCGAGGGGCAGAGACAGAGGGAGACACAGAATCGGAAACAGGCTCCAGGCTCTGAGCCATCAGCCCAGAGCCCGACGCGGGGCTCGAACTCACGGACCGTGAGATCGTGACCTGGTTGAAGTCGGACGCTTAACCGACTGCGCCACCCAGGCGCCCCAACAAAAACATATTTAAATAGTCAATATACCATCCAGCGAGAAGGAAGTTTGTCACTGAAAACTCCCAAGAAATAACAGAATCATTGTGCTATAATGAGATAATAGAAAATCATTGAAACAACTCATCTATTTCTTGCTAAAATTGTGTCATCTTTAAAAGAAAGTAGTCTGTTTACTGGAAAAAGACTAGATCTTACAGAATCTTCAAATTCTAAAAATAAACAAATAAACTTAACATAGTATAAAGGTCATAGAATTTGGCACTAGATGGATCAAAGTCTGAATGCCTACCTTTTTTATTATTAACTATGAAACCTCTTGGCAAACAGGTATTTAACCTCTCTTAGCCTGAATTTCTTCACCTGTAACATGCCAGGCAAATACATTTCTCCTTCAAAATGTCTGTCAGGAGAATTAAATGCTGTAACACAGGCAAAGTATCTAAAATATTGTGTGGTTCCTGGATATTTATTATTATTATTATTATTTTTTTTTAATGTTTATTTATTTTTGAGAGAGACAGAGACAGAGTGTGAGTAGGGGCAGGGCAGGGACAGAGAGAGAGGGAGACATAGAATCCGAAGCAGGCTCCAGGCTCTGCACTGTCAGCACAGAGCCCGACGGGGGCTTGAACTCGTGAACCGTGAGATCATGACCTGGGCCGAAGTCAGATGCTTAACTGACTGAGCTACCCAGGTGCCCCAGTTCCTGGATATTTTTTTAAACTTTTTTTAAAGTATTCAATAAAATTAACGTATTATAACCTCTTATATTCCATATAACAGATTAAGTCTCCTTTTAGGCTTTCCTTGAACAATCAAAATGACAAAATTCCTTTCAACATCAAAATCTTTATTCAATGTTTAGGTCTTCAAGTAAGTGACGTGAGAGGAAGAAAAGGTTTGCCTAATTTTTTTTAAAGATGATGCATGTATTATTTTTCTAGATTCTTAGGAACTTGAAGGCAGGGATGTGCGTTGATGCTCCTCAGTAACTGTCATGACACCTACTTAAGTCACTGTGTCATGATACCCATTTAAGACATTGGCCCAGACGAGGCTCTCTCAATAGAGTGTTTCTCGTCGAGTTCAAAATATGGTATTTAAAAAACATGTAATTAGTGTGTGAGAATCTGGCCAGAGAATGTGTTAAATACAAAGCAGAGATGCCATGTGTCCTGCCCCATCTTACTCTAATTCTTCTGTTCCATCCAGGAGCACTCTGAAATACTGGAATTACCTGCTTCTTACCACACCTGGGAAGTTGCACAAACTCAGTCCAAATTTGAGACAGTGGATTATCATAATTCAACAACCACATGATGACAATATTCATCTGGCTGATGGGGGAATATCTCCCCAGTCGAGCAAGAAGTAAGGACATTTTTCAGGGTGTCACTGAATCGCAAAACCACTGCTGGCAAGTGTCAGGAGACACTGATTTTGTCTTACTCCATCTCCAGAGACCTTCAACAGTCCACCCGACCAACCAGAGTGCAAAAGAGAGGGAAGCACCACCTGCCGGCCGTGTGGCCTCAAGCGCATCAGACAAACCAGGAAAACATACATGGTGGTGTGCCAACAAAACAGCAGCAACAACATGATTTTTTTCTTGACTTTAATAGGGAGCCTCCATTTCCTCTAGGTTTCTTTCCCCTGTGTGTTATTAATCATACACTCCAAAACCCAAAACCAGCCTCTTAAAATGAACTGGCAAATCTCCAGCACTGGTAGCCCTGGAGCCGAGGCAAAAGGGAAGAAGAAGGTCTCTGGGCTTCAAGCAGGGACAGGTGTTTCGGGCATTCCCGGGAGCAGGCTCAAGGGGAGAAGGGAGTTCTGTAAGGAGGGTGCTTCCTCCCGAGGCCATTTACCTTCAAGATGGGAAGTAAGTCAGGATTTCTGCAACTGAACAGCAGTCCTATGCGGAAGTATTTCCCAGCCGGTTCTACGATGGATCCAGTCACCAATGACTGGATGCCACATTGCAAGCGTGCTTCAAAGAGCATTTCTTCTAAAACCATATTTCTCAAATTCCAAGTGCTACAGAATTTTTTTTCATGTAAAAAAGTATCCCTTTAAAAGTCAATCTTGCTACTTATGTTAAAAGGTTCATTTCAATGTGAAATTTTTAAAAAAATGCATTAAACACCCTCAATAAGCTCATCCTTGCCCATCTGGCTGAGATTCTAAGATGTTTGGCTTCATCGAGTTCAGGGAAACAGAGCAGGTTCCCAGAACAATATGTTGCTAGGAAACCTTCCAAGCTTATTTATCTTGTGCTGCGGGGTGATACTGAGCATCCACCTGTGATTGGCACAAAATGAAAGAGGGGAGGGGGCAGGAGGAAGGTGAGCTGATATGAAACTGTTATTTACGAGATAATCAAAGAACACAGCCTGTCACAGTTTTTTCAAACTGCATTTCAGGACAAAATTGATAATATTGAGCTTGAAGGTTTTCTTAGCAGAGAAAGGAATAAAATACCTCCTTAATATGTAGTTTTAATTAAAAGAACAGAAAGTCATCAAGAATTACCAGAAGTGAAACAACTTATTATCTCAAGAGTGGTAGAGGTATCTCTCCCCTTGTTAAATGTTTTTAATATAAGTGTGCACTTGAAGAATCATCAATCCTTTTAAGTTTTTGAGTTTATTTATTTATTTTGAGAGAGAGACAGAGGGAGAAAGAGAGAGAATCCCAAACAGGCTCTGCACTGTCAGCACACAGCCCGATGTGGGGCTCGAACCCACAAACCGTGAGATCATGACCTGGGCTGAAGTCGGACACTTAACTGACTGAGCCACTCAGGCACGCCGAATCACCAATCCTTTTAAATGTCTACCTAATTTGGGAGACTTCTTTCACCAACTGTTCATCTTCTACCTAATACTCCCTATTTGGTTAAGTTCAGGAAATGTCCTCAAAAAATCCACAATTGTTTGATAAGAGCAATGATAAAAGTATTCACCAGTTCAAAATGGTGTTTATTAAAAACAAACAACCTTCGAATAGAAAAACCCTGGCAAGACAATCTCTCACAAGTATGACAGCGATGATTGAAATAATCAGCCAAGGCCTGACATTTTGGACTTAACAACTAAATTTGGGGAAGTAAGCATTTAAAACAGAACCCTTGTTTTAATCTTATGAATAGTACATGACATTTAGATATATTTCATGACATATTTAACCCTGACATTTAAATTTATAACATAACCATTTACATAGAATTAGGAATTTGGATGTGGAAGGACCTTTGGAGACCGTCTGGCTGGTATAATCCCCACCTTCAGGGTGAGGAAAGTGAAGCCATGTGGCTGAGAAGGCTGGACAGAACCAGCTGGTTGTGGCAGAGCAACTGGAATCTGGGCGGGTCTCCCGTCTCTCTGGCCTATAGTCTCTTCTGGTATTGGGCTGTCAGGGGAAGTGTATTTCCCAAACTTTAGTCATTTGAATGCCATTTTCATTATTTTTGCCATGTCCAAGCACATTTCCTACCATGTTTTCCTTAAATCAACTAATTTCCTTACATAAATTTATTTTACAAGAAAAATATTTTGGAAGCAAGAGTCAATATAGACAACTATGATAGACAAAAAAAAATGGCCTCCCAAAGAAGTCTGTACCCTGATCCCCAGAACCTAGGAATATGCTACCTTAACATGGCAAAATAGATTTTGTAGATGTAATTGAGGTCAAGGATCTTGGCTTGGGGAGATTATCTTGGACTTTCTGGATGGACTGAATGGAATCGTACAAAGTCATTAAAAGAGGAGAACTTTTCCAGACTTCAATCAGAGGAGATGCGACTATTGCAGAAAAGCCAAAGAAATTCAATATTGCTGGCTTTGAAGATGGAGGAAGAGGTCCCTGAGTGAAGGAATGGGGGCCTCTGGAAACCTCTGGAAGCTAGAAAAGGCAAAGAGAGCCTTCGGAAAGGATTGCAGCGCCTTTGACACCTTGATCTTAGCCTAGTGAGACCCTGTCAGGCTTCTAACCTACAGAACTGTAAAATCATAAGTTTGTGCTCTTTAAAGTCTCTAAATTAGGTGACAGTAGGAGACCAATACAACATATTATAAGTCGTAACCACTATCGACTGAGCTACCACGTGTTTATAAACAAAACTCAGTTGAAAGTTTTTATTTACACTTTCGCTGAAAGCAAGATAAAAACTTCCCTGCCCCCTTCATTTTATAACCAATTGCAAATTATGTCAACATAAAATAAACCATATACTGTTAGCTCCTGTGTTACAAGTATCAGAATAGCAGTAAGCAAAAGATAAAAACAACTCCACCCCAGACCAATGTGTAGACTCATTCAGTCCTTTCCTGCCTTCTCCCGCTCACCACTGATGGCAACTAGTTGTGGTATTTCTTAAATCTCAGTTTTTGCTAAGGATCTATACAATGCCTGCTGATATTTCCTATTACATTTTATCATATTCCATTTTTTAAATGCCTGTTCAGGGGCGCCTGGGTGGCTCAGTCGGTTGGGCGACCGACTTCGGCTCAGGTCATGATCTCACACTCCGTGAGTTCGAGCCCCGCATCGGACTCTGTGCTGACAGCCTGGAGCCTGTTTCAGATTCTGTGTCTCCCTCTCTCTCTGACCCTCCCCCGTTCATGCTCTGTCTCTCTATGTCTCAAAAATAAATAAACGTCAAATAAAAAAAATTAAAAAAAATAAATAAATAAATGCCTGTTCAGACCTTCTAAAATGATTTCATGAACAGCAGTTTGAAGGACATGCACTAAATCAAGGGGCCTTTTTCATCTCTTCCCCTGATGATCACACTAAATCACTGGAGAGGCTTTATTAACTCCTGTCCTGGTCACCAATGCAGTCACCTGCCATTTACTGATGAAAATGGGTTCTATTCAGCTGTTATCGGGAAATATACAGAAAAGAGCTTTATGAACTTAAGGGAAAGGGGGTGGTAAGGGAATGGTGGGGGAGTGCTCCATGGTGACCTTCGATAACCAGGAAGAAGAAAATACAATAGTTACTAATTTGCTTTATTCTTTCAATGTTCATCATGCTGGCCTCAGTTAGAGATGTAGGAGAGGAAGACTAAAGAATATGTTCAACTTTCTTTTCCCATGCTCTCCCTCTTCTTTTCATCTAAAGCATATATATTTTTTAAGTGCTTATTTATTCATTTTGACAGAGAAAATGCGTGAGTAGGGGAGGGGCAGACAGAGAGGGAGAGAGAGGATCCCAGGCAGGTTCTGCACCATCAGCCCGACTTGGGGCTCAATCTCACAAACAATGAAATCATGACCTGAGCTGAAATCAAGAGTCAGACACTTAGCCGACTGCGCCACCCAGGCGCCCCCTAAAGCATATATTTCTTATTTTTATGTATGACTCTAATAGAATTAAAATATGTGCATATATATATATATATATATATATATAGATTTATAATTTTTTGTTGTATGTCAATTAATTTAATTTTTTTAAAGTTTATTTATTTTGAGAAAGAGAGAGAGAGTGTGTACGTGAGTGGGAGAGGGACAGAGGGAGAGAGGGAAAGAGAGAGATTCCCAAGCAGGCTCTGCACCGGCAGCACTGAGCCTGATGTGGGGCTCAAACTCATGAACCATGAGATCATGACCTGAGCCGAAACCAAGAATTTGACACTTAACTGACTGAGCCACCCAGGTGACCCATGTATCAACTAGTTTTAGATGAACTTGTCTTAATAATCTTTATCTCACTAATCACACTTAGCTGGGCTATTGCCTTATTTTTACTTTTATTACATTATTTTGAATACTCCTTATTAATACTTAAATTTCACGTGCATTAGTTATTTTTTTGAAAAATTTTAACAATATTTTAAAAGCTTATTTATTTTGAGAGAGAGATAGCATGAGTGGTAGAAGGGCAGAGAGAGAAAGGGAGAGAATCTTAAGCAGGCCCCACACCCAGTGTGGAGCCCAATGCAGGGCTCAATCCCACAAACCAGGAGATCATGACCTGAATTGAAATCAAGAGAGTCACTTAACCAACTGAGCCACCCAGGCACCCCAATTTTTTTTAATGTTTATTTTTGAGAGAGAGAGAAAAAGAGTGAGCAAGCTGGGGAGGGGCAGAAAGAGAGGGAGATAGAGAATCCCAAGCAGGCTGCACACTATCAGCACAGCCTGACGCAGGGCTCAAACCCACAAACCATTAGATCATGACCTGAGCCAAAGACAGGCACTCAACCGATTGAGCCACCCAGGTGCCCCAACATTAGTTATTTTTAATAAAACATACTTCTTCTCTTACACACATGATCTTGTTGGATCTCCTAATTATCAAATGTGCTCTTTATACATTAAGGAGTTTAGGAGTCCTAAAACAACACAGATCTTAAAGTATGAATTGTAAATAATGGAATAATAGAACTTTTCTTATCAATGTTTTATTTATTTTTGAGACAGAGTGAGACAGAGCATGAATGGGGAAGGGGCAGAGAGACAGGGAGACACAGAATCTGAAGCAGGCTCCAGGCTCTGAGCTGTCAGCACAGAGCCCGACGCGGGGCTCGAACCCACGAACTGTGACATCATGACCTGAGGCGGAGTTGGACACTCAACTGACTGAGCCACCCAGGCGCCCCACTAGAACTCTTAAGTAACAAACTTGAAGTACACCCATCACATTAACCTAAGGGAAACTCACACACAGAAAAGAGGAAAGAGACACAACACAGCAGATTGTATGTGTGGAGAATTTTCAACCTGGTCTACACTCTGCAAGGTACATGGCATGGTTTCTGGCACAGGCTGATCTTATGCAATTGTGCATCAGTTTTGTGAAAAATTGATTCCCAATTTAAGTAGAGAAAAGAATCTAGGAACTACTAGTGTTTCTCGAGGTAGGAGTACTATTGTCATTTTGGGTGGAAAGATTTTGGGTTGTATTAGATTCCACTTCCCGTTTCTGAACCCTGAGTGTCCTTGGCCCATTTAGATGTCACCTATCAAATGCCGGTAGTGCCCTCCAGTCATTGTTACAATTAGGATGTCCAATACAGCTTTCCAAACAGAGAGGGGAGGACACTGGGTAATGGGAGGCACAAAGGGTAGACACTTGAGAAAAAGTGGGTTTTGTGCTGAAGGGCTCTGAGCTGTGCTTCAGAAAAGCCAAGGGGAGGCCTGGGCTGGCATTCGAGGTAGTCAGCGCTGCATTCGTACATTCTGACGTCCGCATCCTTCCGCTCTGTTTTTGATCGGCAGTAACCGGCACTCAGAGAAACATGGAGTGTCTGCATGTCAAAGAATTCCCTAACGCTTTTAAAGCTATAATTTAGAAAATTATATATTTAAGCCTCTCAACAACTCTGTGAGGTATTATTTAGATTTTACAAATAAGGGAATTGAAGAGAGGTAACTTTCCCAAGATCAAACAGCTGGTAAACGGAGAGTCAGAGCGGGGATCTAGGCCACCATCTACCTCCAGATTCTGCCCTCTTCAACCACTTTGCTCTACTGCCTGGGACCAATGAAGGCAAATCTCCTCAAGAAGCTGACAGTCTTGGTGCACCTGGGTGGCTCAGTCGGTTAAGCGTCCGACTCTGGGTCATGATCTCACAGTTCGTGGGTTGAAGCCCCACATAGGGCTCTGTGCTGACAGCTCAGAGCCTGGAGCCTGTTTCAGATTCTGTGTCTCCCTCTCTCTCTCTCTGCCCCTCCCCAGCTCGTGCTCTCTCTCTCAAAAATAAATAAACATTAAAAAAAAAAAGCTGAAAGTCTTGATGTAGTGCCAAGTGTCTAATTACCATATAGTTTTGCAAGTGCAATACAAGGCATATAAGTACATATGTTCATAAAAGATACAAGGGTGATCAAGAAGAAATTCTTTTAGGGGGAGGGGAAGGCACACTCCAGTGAGGAGGATTTCCATTATGACTGGTTTATGTAAGCTTTCCTGACCAATTAAAAAATAGCATTTCCCCTGTGCTAAATTTTAACAATGGGCTAGTCACTTGTCAGATGTATTATTCAAAGCTTGATAAATCTGCTTCTCTATTTCAAAGATGAAAGACACAAAAATATTTATTAATGGATGCAAATACTGGCACAGTAAGCCACTATTTAAATAAAAAGGCTGCTAGGATCTCTTTAATATTTTCCTGGCTGGTCAGGAGTCTGAGTGCCTAAAAATCAATAAGCCAAAGGAACTAGAAATTATGTATCACTCTTGCTCACTTCAGATAATTTCTTTGAATATAAATGATCCCATTTAATATATTAATCATTAGAGAGAGAAACAAATAGATAACTATGGTAGCATATTTCTTGGTGACCTGGGGTACAGGGGGCTGAGAATTTCTAATTCAGAGTTAGTTCTGCAAGGACCCGTCAAAATCTGGAGAGAAAGTGGATCAGTGGCGATCAGAATTCTAACAGTCAGTTTGCAGTGGCCTAAATTCCTGGTAAGAAATAGATGGGAAGGAGTCAAGAGAAGAGGGCCATGTCCTGTGAGGCTTCACTGAATCCTCTTCACAGTGTTCAGCAAATGAAGCTACTTTGAGTCTTGTTGAGCTTTTAAGCACTAGGATGAAGGGGAAACATAGTCAATGACATTTTTACCCCACAGGATTGGTGGGGGGAACCTTCAGAGAACATAAGAGCCTATAAATGATTACTAATTGTATTCTTTGTTTTTTAAAGATTTATTTATTTTTGAGAGACAGATTGCAAGGAGGGAAGGGGCAGAAAGAGAGGGGACAGAAGATCCACAGCAGGCTCTGTGCTGACTGCAGCAAGCCCGTGCGGGGCTCGAACTCACAAACCGTGAGATCACGACCTGGGCCGAAGTCGGACGCTCAACCGACTGAGCCACCCAGGCGCCCCAATTGTATTATTCGTTTATTAAGGTACAGTTAACAGATAACATTATATTAGTTTCACATGTACGATATGAGGATTCAAGATTTGTATATACTGCAAAATGATCACAGCAAGTCTAATTAACATCCGTCTCCATACATAGTTATAAGAATTATTTTTATGTGATGAGAACTTGTAAGATCTACTCTCTTAGCAGCTTTCAGATGAGCATTAGAGTATTATTAACTATAGTCACCATGCTGTACATTACATCCCTAGAACTTCTTTATTTTATAACTGGAAGTTTGTACTTTGTGACCCCTTTTACCCATTTCATCCCCCGCCTCTGGCAATCTGTATTCTCGGAAGGAATACAATGGTTTAAGGCAGTGGAGACAAGGAAAGTACTTATCTCTTGTAACTCTGACAGAGCTCCCAAGGCTTACAGACATCAAACTACGTGGCATTCTTTTCCTGAGTGCTGCACTGCTGTCATCTCTTCTGGTGTGTTCAGCTTTCCAATCACTCAAGTCTAATGGTGAACACACCTGTGACAGGTTCCTGGACTCATTAATGAATAATTGTATGATGTGAGTCACTATCCAACATTCATGGCTCACTCCTGAATGTAGCATGCTCATCAAAGTATCTATGAAAGCTTTTGAAATATCCATTTCTACTTTCTTTACTACATTCTTATACAAGCTGCCTGTTCCCAATGTTATAGCAACTTTAAGAAACCGTGACATTTTATTTTTCAGATTTTTTTTTCTATTTACACCCAAATTAGTTAGCATATGGTGCAACAATGATTTCAGGAGTAGATTCCTTCATGCCCCTTACCCATTTAGCCCATCCCCTCTCACAACCCCTCCAGCAACCCTCAGTTTGTTCTCCATATTTATGAGTCTCTTCTGTTTTGTCCCCCTCCCTGTTTTTATATTATTTTTGTTTCCCTTCCCTTATGTTCATCTGTTTTGTCTCTGAAAGTCCTCATGAGTGAAGTCATAGGATTTTTGTCTTTCTCTAATTTCACTTAGCATAATACCCTCCAGTTCCATCCACGTAGTTGCAAATGGCAAGATTTCATTCTTTTTGATTGCCGAGGAATACTCCATTGTATATATACCACATCTTCTTTATCCATTCATCCATCGATGGACATTTGGGCTCTTTCCATACTTTGGCTATTGTTGACAGTGCTGCTATAAACTTTGGGGTGCATGTGTCCCTTCGAAACAGCACACCTGTATCCCGTGGATAAATGCCTAGTAGTGCCATTGCTGGGTCGTAGGGTAGTTCTATTTTTAGTTTTTTGAGGAATCTCTACACTGTTTTCCAGAGTGGCTGCACCAGCTTGCATTCCCAGAAACCGTGGCATTTTATAGAAAATGCTTGTCTGTTCTTTTTCTTTTTTAAGTTTATTTATTTTGAGAGAGAGTGAGAGAAAGAAAGAGACAAAGAGTACACAAGCATGAGTGGAAGAGGGGCAGAGAGAGAGGGGAAGAGAGAGAATTGCACGCAGGCTCCAAGCCACCAGTGCAGAGCCAGACTTGGGGCTCTATCTCACAAACTGTGAGACCATGACCTGAGCCAAGAGCAAGAGTCAGACAACTAACTGACAGCCACCCAGGTACCCCTTGTCTGTTCATTTCTAATTCCTTGTCTCTAGTCCTATGAATCTAATCTTGCATACTATTTTTATGGAACTCCTCAGTCCATAAAAAGCTCGAGCCTTCCTATCAATAGATAATATCCGGAGGTAATTTATTTACTATCATACGTTGACAGCTCTTCTTTTATAGTTTCCAGCCCAGGACTTCTACTGAGCTCAACCTACATATCCAACTGCTAACTTCCCATCATCTTTTGGATATTTCACATAAGAAACATTTAAACTGGACTTCATCACCCACTCTCTACGCCCAACCAGTTCTCCCACTGTTCATCTTCCATCCAGAAGCTTGAGCCAGAAACCCAGCAGTGACCCCTCTCCCACTGAGGATCATGAAATCACTCACTAGATTCTACAGAACATGCCTCCAAATGTCTCCTAGTTTGTCTTCTTCTCTTGAACCTCAATGACACTGCCCTAGTTTAACCCATAACCTCCTCTCATCACTGCAGTAACCTCCCAAGTGGCCTCCCTGGATTTGTCCTTGCTCTGCTCCAAACCTATTCCATAGGACAGCCAACCTTTTTTTTTTTCAGAATGCAAATCTGTTGTCATTCCTCTACCTAAATTTTTCAAATGCTTCCTGTTGCATTTAGGATAAAGAGAGGAATACTTGACATAGCTCTGCTGATCATATAGGATCTGGTCTCTATCTACTTTTCCCCCCCTCTGCCTATGCCTGTATTTTGCAAAAGTGGGGCTCCCATCCCAGGGAGCACATGGAAGTATCTAAGTAGATGCAAAAGGCAATTATTCAAACTTCTAGTTCTGTTTTCTAACCTTATTTTTTTAATTTTTATTTTTTTAACCTCATCTTTTAAAAATGTCTGTTTTTGTGCCTATTTTATTAAAGTACACATTAATTTATTTAAAAAGTGAAGAGACATATATTGGAAGTATGTGCTTAAATTACTTTTACCAACAGGGTTGCATAATCAAAAGAATTTAGGGGTCACCAGTCTCCGTTCCAGCCACACTGGACTTCTTTTACTTCCTTCTGCACATATTCTGTCCTCTCTCAGATTTTTAGGATGCCATTGCTTCTGCTGGGATGGAGTCAGCATACTCACCCCAAGATTCTAATTGAAAGGTCTAAGGTATGGTTAGGCACCTCCTATTTTATAAAGCTCAGGCAATTATGCCATACTGTGTTATCCATTTGAAAGCCATTGGATTAAAATATCAAGTGCTAAGGGAATGGGGGACAAGCTACAGAGGCTTTTAATGAACTGGCCTGAGAATATGACCACCAACTTCTAAAGAAATATCCATTCTGTGTTTCAAACAACCAATTTATAAATAAGCTTTAGGACAGAATAAATTTGTAAGATTAGGAAGGACTATTTTTAATGTTCTAAAATATTTCAAGAATCTATTACATAAACAGTTTGGCTACAAGGACAAAGTCGAGTTTTGAAAAGGGAAGAACCAGGGGCTCCTGGGTGGCTCAGTCGGTTAAGCGTCTGACTTCGGCTCAGGTCATGATCTCATGGTTTGTGAGTTTGAGCCCTGTGTCAGGCTCTGAGCTTGCCTGGAGCCTGCTTTGGATTCTGTCTCCCTCTCTCTCTGCCCTTCCCTTGCTCATACTCTGTCTCTCTGTCTCTCAAACATAAATGAACATTTTTAAAAAATTAAAAAATAAATAGGGGCGCCTGGGTGGCGCAGTCGGTTAAGCGTCCGACTTCAGCCAGGTCACGATCTCGCGGTCCGTGAGTTCGAGCCCCGCGTCAGGCTCTGGGCTGATGGCTCAGAGCCTGGAGCCTGTTTCTGACTCTGTGTCTCCCTCTCTCTCTGCCCCTCCCCCGTTCATGCTCTGTCTCTCTCTGTCCCAAAAATAAATAAACGTTGGAAAAAAAAAAAAATTTTTTTTAAAAAATAAAAAAAAATAATAAATAAATAAATAAACAAAAAGAAAAACCACGCACTTCAAGAATAAATATGTAAGCAACAGAATTATATGTAAGGTGGTTTAGGGTTGAACAGGCTCACATTTGAAATCCCTCTCTGTTGAATACTATGTAATTTTAGAAGCAAATCATTTAAACCTCTTATTCAGAGCTCCCATCATTTATGTTTTAAAAAGGGGGTAACACAAATCACACTACTATAACCATCTCCTTTTATTGAGCACAATAATGCATGCCTTGGCCCTGGCCAGAGCACTTCACATATTTTGTGTTCCCTAAGCCTCACAAAGCCCCAAAATGGGTTAACTGTACCCATTCTACACAATGAGGAAGACTAAGTAATATGAAGAGGGACCATAATAACAACTGACCCAACAGGTCTTTTGACACCAACGTCAAGCCTTACTTGTCACATGCCTGTCATCTACACTGCCCGTCATGTATCCGGCACACGTAGCTCTCAAATCCAGGGCCTTTGCTAAGCCTCATCAGTAGCCTGCTGCAACAGACCAAGCTAATCAGCTGCAGGATGGTGGAGATACTATTTTATATAAACACCTGACTAGGAGATAATGAACCTAAGACATCTGCCATATTACCTAGCATCAAGTAGGGGAGCTCAGAAAAGTATAAACATCTTCAACCTGAATTTTCTGGACAAGCCAGAAAAAAGAGAAGGTCAAATGGACCCCGGGGTGGTTGAAACAGGAATTTAACTCTGGGAGAAGTCTGCGTAGAATTTCATAAAGTCTCAAGAGGGGGCAGATTGAAATCATATATTTTTCTCCTCTCTCAGCTGTCTGAAAAAAAGTACTGAGGCATAAACCACCCAGGAGATTTACAGCATAAAGCAAATTACCTTAAGGTATTGGAATCAGTCAACACTTAGATGGAACATTTTGGGGAGCCTATAGCTTCATGGAGAATGCCTTTCTTCTCTGTGTATTATTTCTTGTATTTCTTTCTTTCTGTTCCCACTGCTTCACATCCTGATTTGTACAAAAAAATGCCAGGTTCCTTTCTTCACCCACACGCCACAGCTGCAGCTGGTTCACTAGCAACTAGCACTCCTTCTGCTGGATTTTAAATCTATTTTTCTCAGATTCCTTGCACTTGAAGGAGAGAGGAAAAAAAGAGACATTTTTGCCCGTTTTTCTTTTAAGTAATAAGAATTCTTATCTCACTATATCCTCAACTTTAGATTGAGTTATAAACATTCTATTTTTCTCTTTGTGAAAATTAAGAAGCGGGCATATGCTAAGTTGGTGTACCATAATGGATGGTGGTATTTCTTTTATTTTGGGGGAAAGTGCTCAACATCCTCTGTAATGTCTCAAGTAAAATTCTACTTCTGAGTAAGGCTTTGGCTGGAGATGGATCACTTAAAATTTTTATTATAGAGTTTAGAAAATAACAGAATGACCACCAAGTGCTAAAACTTAAGACTGTAAGATGGTAGGTAATGTGCTAAATCTGGTTACATGTTGAATGGTGTTGGTCTGAGTCCAGGGAGTAGATTAACCAGATGTAGTCCCAAAACTGGGCCGCAGAAAGTCGATACAGGTATTCATTCAAAGAGAGCTAATTAAGCTTATTTAAAATTAGACAATGATACAGAGGAGAAGGAATGATGGGGGAGCCAAGCAGGACACTGTTCTTTATTACCATCAAATGCTACATTCATTATAATAACACTGACCCTGGCACCACTGAATGCTAAGGAATCTGAAACAGTACGTTTATGTCAGGTTGTCATTGGCAAACGGAACAAAAGTAAATACGTATCTCTTGCTAAAAGTACTCTTAATGGGTGGAAGACCAGGGACATTTATGCTAGAAGACATTTCATTCAAGACTAATATGCTAAGACAATCTGAGTACTTCTGTCTTTAGAAAGATTCAACCTTAATATACCAGGCTAAGAAGGACAAACAGTGGAAAAGAGTGAGAAAGGGGAGCCTTCTCTGTATTCATGTACCTTTAAAGGCAGTAAGGAAATTGGTTGATTGGCATCAGCAGAGTATCAACCTGCATGATTGCACTGCCATTTTTATACATCCCTTTTTAAGATGGGAAGGAAAACTTATACCTAGTCTGCATTTTTAAAAATCACCCATTCATCCACTCATTCATTCATTCAACAAATACTTCTTGACTCCCTACTGTGTAGCTGGCACAGCCATCCAGGAACAAATGCACAGTCTGTCCCCTCAAGGAGCTCAGTCTGGTGGGGAGAGAGTCTTTAAAGACGTAATCACACGATTTAAGTCGATGCTGCACTTACAAAGTGAGGTGGGCACCGTGAGGGAGAAGTCAAGGTGGACAGATAATAACGCATGTGCCTCTAATTTTGCTTATGTCTCTGAGGAATGACAATTAACCTGAGGAGTAAGTCAGCCAGAGAAGAGTGGGGAGAAAAAGTGCTCCCAGCAGAGGGAACAAGTAGCACCGGATGGGAAGGAGCATGAACGGCCACATAGTTTGCAGGATCAGCACAAGACAAAACCTGAGATTCCTTATGTAAAAAGCGCTAATTTCAAGATGGTAGAGCATTCCCTCTCTTTTTTATGTTTGTTTTTTTTATTTTTTATTTATTTATTTATTTATTTATTTCAACGTTTATTTATTTTCTTTGGGACAGAGAGAGACAGAGCATGAACGGGGGAGGGGCAGAGAGAGAGGGAGACACAGAATCGGAAACAGGCTCCAGGCTCCGAGCCATCAGCCCAGAGCCCGACGCGGGGCTCGAACTCACGGACCGCGAGATCGTGACCTGGCTGAAGTCGGACGCTTAACCGACTGCGCCACCCAGGCGCCCCTGTTTTTTTTATTTTGAGAGAGAGAGAGAGAGAGAGAGAGAGAGAGAGAGAGAGCAGAGGAGGGGCAGAGAGAGGGACAGAGAGAATCCCAAGCAGGCTCTGCATTGTCCGCGTGGCACCCCTTGCGGGGCTCAATCCCACAAATTGCAAGATCATGACCTGAGCCGAAATCACGATTCAGACACTTAACCAACTGAGCCACCCAACCACCCCAAGATGATAGAGCATTCAACCAAGCGTGGGGGCCTGTGCGACTGCACAGGCTTCGTGCCCATGAAGCTGGCTCTGGGAAAGAGGGCTGGTTTGAGGGACCAAAGGTCAGGTGAAGCACAGTCGGGACAGAAAAGGCCAGCTGAGGCTGAAAAAGTGTGAAAGGTACACAGGCACCAACCCAAGGAACAGGGCCTCCAGGGACCAACCTCATAGATCAACCTACTCTGTCTCCTTTACAGTTCCCCAAATAGTTACTATTAAAGAGCTATTGTATAAGCCAGGCTGTTATGTAAGCACTCTTCTGGGTGCTAAGAGGAAGACAAAGAAGACAGCCTTTGCTTTTAAGGAGCTTACAAATAATTCTGTAATTTAGGGTAGAATGTGGTAAGTTTCACCTAGGAGTATAAGCACCAGTTTGTGGGAGATTCAAAGCAGGAAGATTATTCACATGAGGTAAACAGACTGAAATTAGCCTTCTTCTTCTGCCTTTAGAGCGGTGATTTGGCCATGTCACTATAGAAATAGCACACACACCCAGCGCTTCCTATAAGAGAGGCACCAAACGCTATATGCTTTAGATGTATTAATTTATTTTAGCCCCACATGCATGAGGTAGGTGCTATTATTCTCACTTTAAAGAGAAGAAAACACAGACCCAGAGAGATTAAACAACTTACTTGCCCAAGGTCACACAGCTAGCAAGGTGGGGATTCATTCCAATCCCAGCAGCCAAGGTCCAAACCCCTTGCTCTGAACTACTAGACCATACTACCATTTAAGTAACATTGTTTCATTTTGCTTTGCTTTAAAAATCTACGTACTGTACTTAAGCCCCTTGTATTTTTTTCTCCCTGGTCTTCTGCTGTCACTTTACCCTTTTTATCTACTCGGTTAGCCATATATGCTGCCTCAACACTGCCTAAGAGATACACAAGAAAAAGAATTTTCCTAACGATTTTTCCACCTTTACATCGAGAGTCAGAACTGGCAGGAACAGAAATGATAGATACATTTAGCTCTGAATTTCTGAAAGGAGGTGACACAGTGCTACTTTCCTTTGCTGTTGATGACAGTCCCACACATCTTTGTACTGATAATCAAGCAGAGCAGAGATGGTTGTGGACACTTACTACTGACTCCCTGAGAACTGTGAACACCTAATTAATAGACTCTGGGAACCCCCAGTTTCCCCACGACCCAATGCTGGGTCTGTTCCTTAAAGAAATGAGAAGTGCGTGTATATGCTCATTAATTCAACAAACACCTACTTTGTGCAAGACACTAGGTCAAATGCTCTCTGGGATACAAAGATACCTAGGGCACAACCCTTTCATTAAGAAATTCACAACTGGGGAGGCTGGGTGTTTCAGTTGGTTAGGCATCCGACTCTTGATTATGATCTCAATCCTGAGATTCAGACCTGTGTCAGGCTCTGGGCTCCCTGCTCACAGTGTGGAGCCTGCTTTGGATTCTCTCTCTCTTTCTCTCTCTCTCTCTCTCTCTCTCTCTCTCTCTTTCTCTCTGCCCCTCCCCTACTCTTGCTCTCAGTCTCTCTGTTAAAATATAAATAAACAAGTAAGTAAGTAAGTAAGTAAAAACACAAAAACTTAAAAAGAAATTCATGACAGAGGAGCCTGGCTGGCTCAGTGGGTAGAGCAACTCTTGGTCTTGTGAGCTGGAGCCCCAGGTTGGGTATAAGGATTACTTAAAATCTTAAAAAAAAAAAAAAAAAAAAAATGGATGAATGAATGAATGAATGAATGAAAACAAAAGGAAAGGAAAGGAAAGGAAAGAAAAGAAAAGAAAGAAAAGAAAAGAAAAGAAAAGAAAAGAAAAGAAAAGAAAAGAAAAGAAAAGAAAAGAAAAGAAATTCACAATAAACTTTAAAATTTGATTAATGCCGGGGCGCCTGGGTGGCGCAGTTGGTTAAGTGTCCGACTTCAGCCAGGTCACGATCTCGCAGTCCGTGAGTTCGAGCCCCGCGTCGGGCTCTGGGCTGATGGCTCGGAGCCTGGAGCCTGTTTCCGATTCTGTGTCTCCCTCTCTCTCTGCCCCTCCCCCGTTCATGCTCTGTCTCTCTCTGTCCCAAAAATAAATAAACGTTGAAAATAAAATTTGATTAATGCCGTAATGGAGTTAGAAGACTCGTAGAGGAGAATGTTTTCACAAACTCTCCAGGAAACTTAGGACAGACTTTAGGGAGGAGCTGGCCTGGCCTATAAGCACTGTTCTGGGGGGAGCTTTTGCTAGTGACCATTCTCAAGTGTCAGGATCCTTCTTTTCCTTCCTCCCTCCTTCCTTCCTTCCACTTTTTTTCTTTTTGGGTTATCTGTAGTCTCTAAGGATTAGACACAAACAAGACCACCGGTTTCCTCCCCACTCCCTTTTACCCAGCAGGAAGCATCCTTCTTGGGAAAACAAGCCCAGAGGCTGTTCCGAGTCAGCTGCTGTTCTGCAGATGTCAGAGCGCCTGGCTCGCCACAATCTTACATGCAAAATCCATGCAAGGCTAGAGGGGCCTATACATTATTTCTAGCCAATCCAATTAAAAATTATTTGACATCCTTTATGCTAATTAGAAAACCCTCTAGTGTAGATTTAAATATAAGTGGGATAAATTTACAGTGGTCATCTCCTGATTAGGCTTTTTCCAATGCCAACCAACTAACCCTGGACTGTATTCCCGTATCAGGGTGCTTCGAACACACATCTTATCACACTGTTGGCTGGAGTATTTTAACCCAGGTTTTATCACACTGTTGGCTGGAGTATTTTAACCCAGGTTTTATCACACTGTGTAGGCTGGAGTATTTTAATGTAAATTGCAGAAAGTAGAAGAAACAGCAGGTAGGACTGTAAGAGGTACAGAGAGGAGCAAGGTAAAGAAAACAACCCAGCTCATTATTGCTTACTTCTTTCCAAGTTCCATAAAGGATGCGGAAGGAAACTGCTGTAAGCAGAGGCATGATGCTAAAAAGCATGGGCCTCCCAACTGTGCCAATAGGCAGTTGTGCCCGCCGGGGTTAGGAGAGGCCCTTGTGTCTGGCATCTGCAGAGCAGGCTGGAGAGAAGGCACTGAAGCCAGATCATCAGGAGATCTAGGTCACCGCCAGTTGAGGGAAGCATGAACCTATTTTGGTAGTTGCTAGTTTAGTGACCATATTTTCGGGAAAAAAAAATCTGCCACATGGTCTTCACAGATGTTTGTGTCCATTCTGGATGTGAGAAGCAATGTGGAAGACGGAAGAATCTAAAATACTAAAAACGTTTTGGTTGTTTTGGTAGCTTCTAGGGCTTCAAAAACAGAGTATCTGCCGTTAGAACTCTCTGGAAAAGTCTTGTCCCAATAATGGGAAGAAGTCACTGAGGGGTGCTAAAACAAGGGGACAGAAGGATCTCAACTGTGTTGGTTAAGAATGTTCATCTGGAAATGGCATATCTAAGCTAAATTAGAAGGGAGGATGAAGAAAAGGAGAAAGGTGGCAATTGAAAGAATACTTAGAAAGTTCTGAAAACCGTTCAGGACAAAAGGCCTTTGTGAAGGTGACAGTAGGAAACGCACAAGAAGGTCCGTGAGAACCAGTGGAAGAGAAGTCTTTAAAGCAAGTCTTTTCAGTCATTTCAGTGAAGCCCAATGATCCCTCCCCTCCTTAAGCTTCTTTAGAATGTGTCTATACCACTCATTTAATAATCACATATGGCGGTAAGGAGCGTTTCCTGGGGTAGGAATTTTCCTGAATAGGATACCTTAAGGCAAAACAAAACAAAACAAAACAAACAAAACCCTTCTTTATTTAAACTTCATATCTCCTTCTTCAACCTAACCCAGAGCTGAATACTTAAAAGACGCCTAAAGCCGATTTGTTCAGTTAAGCATATTCTTAATGTCTCGTGGTTCGAATGGATTTTGTTAATTAGTTAAAATATCAGAATAAAAAAGACAGATGAAGACTATGCCCATATATTTTCTTTGAGTATGGGTATTACAGGAGGTATGTGATGACACAGGGCTGATGAGTGGAGACACACAGAAATCCACTTAACATAGGATATTTTTGTTACCTAAATGAGAAGACTGTGATAACCAATTAAAAATGGCAGTTTTCCTTGATATGTTTGACAGAGCCAATAATTACCTCTGCTCTGTGGGGCAATTTCTGAAATGGTGCATAAGAATGAGACTATTTGGGAGACTTCTTATGCTAGGCGACTGGATGCTCTTCCCTAAATTGAAATTCATTTCTTTAATTGGGGGGTGGGGGAGTAGGAGAAGGATAAGAAAAAAGTAAAAAACATCATGCATAGTGAATGCTTAACACATGGAGATTAGATATACATCTGACAATCATAAAAGAATTCTCTAATATCAAACTAACTCTCTAAAAATTAATTGAATCATTTTTAACGCTTAGAGTAGATCAAATGAGAATAATACGAAATTCGTCTTGGCCACACACAGGTAAAAGGAAAGACCTTAAGATTAGCTTTTTTATATGCCTGTTTAGGGTCCCTCTATTGCTGTTTACACATGAATGACTGCTCTCCAAAGCTTGGAGTAGAGTGGCATTTATGTTCCCATTTCCATGGCAACTGTGAGGAGGCAAGAAAAATAAGGTATGGGGAAATATGCATTTCAACCCTCACTTCCTTCCACCGTCCGGCCCTCCTCATTTCCATGGGAACAGGAATAGAAGGGCCTCCAGCAGCTGAAAGTAAAAGCAGGTGCATAGACTGCAGCTGTTGGAATGTCAGCCGAGGGCCGCAAATGACAGTATACAGCAGCTGGTAAAATTTTTAAACGATGTTTTCCTTAATAAATTCCCCACTGTAATAATTTACAAGGGGGAAACTGTATAACTAGATGAGGAGGAACAAACACTCAAAGGGGTCTCTGGATTTAACATTCTGCTACCTTTCACAAGTCCAGTAGCATGTATCATTTTTTTAAAGTAATCTCTACGCCAAACGTGGGGCTTGAACCCACAACCCCGGGATCAAGAGTCGCATGCTCTACAGACTGAGCCAGCCAGGTGCCCCAATATGTATCATTTTAAAACAAATGGCTATGGGGGCGCCTAGGTGGCTCAGTCGGTTAAGCGTCTGACTTCAGCTCAGGTCACGATCTCGCGGTCCGTGAGTTCGAGCCCCGCGTCGGGCTCTGGGCTGATGGCTCAGGGCCTGGAGCCTGCTTTCGATTCTGTGTCTCCCTCTCTCTCTGCCCCTCCCCCGTTCATGCTCTGTCTCTCTCTGTCTCAAAAATAAATAAACATTAAAAAAAAACCAAAAAAACAAAAAACCAAATGGCTATGGCAGGAAATGCAGTGAAAAGAAGAGTGGGCCTCATCAAGTCACTGTGATGTCACAAACGTCCTCCAAGTGGTGGATGTGGAAAAAGTCACAGAGGAACGAATTCAACTGAGGGAGGAGAGAGGAAGGAGAGAAGGAGGAATTTAATTAAACTTAAAAAAAAAAAACACAACTACTTAATGGTATTTCATTACAAGAAACCATGTGAAGATTATTAGCTACACCTAGAGTTGGAACACACCGAGCCCAAGGAACTTGCTGAGAAATGTAGACTTTTGTAAAAAATTCTACAAACTTTACATTATAGCATTTGTAAAAACGTTACAGCATTTGTACAAAATTCCCTTCACACAGAGTATTGCTATTCCAATCTCCTTGGCTGAGTTCACATGGAGACATGTACCCATGTTTCTTTAGCTACTGTCATTAAAAGGACAGGCTGGAACCTGCCTAAGATGACCCATTTCCCCTCTACATACAAGGTCTTTAGAATACACATTTAACAGGGCTTTATAGTTGGAAATCTGTGTTATAGGCTTCTAGCTTACAGGGAAATATCCTCGTTAATAACTGAAATGAATGCCATCCTTTTAAGCAAATGCAAAGGTTAAAAAAGAAAAAAAAATATTTTTGATTTACGTATCTATAACTTAATTCTCTCTCTGAGGTACTTTCTCATTCTTTTTGGAGAGGTTGTTATTCCAAATTGTTCACTGTAACCTGGCTTCTACTTACACATGCTCCAGGCAAATTCAAAACCTGAACATAATCTAATACAATTCAACAGAATGGTGTCGGGAGCATTAGCCAACGAGATAAGGCGGACTATTAGCAAAGACCTTTGGGGCCTAAATGGGTCTCTTGTTCTTACCACAGTCTCCAAGGTGATATTTCCAAAACGAGATTATGAGAATGAACTACAGAGGCTCCAAGTTAGGATATCCAGTTTTCACTGGTGATTCACATAAGTCTAACTCCGTTTAGCAAGAAGCATGTATTGAGAATACACTTATCACCTCGTACCAGGTACTGGTAATACCAACGTTTGTGAAGAAGACAGAGTCTCTGTCAGATATCTCGTTTTGTAAATGAAGTATGGCTATTTTACAATTAATCTTATAAAAAAATACATGGTTAACTCTCCTCCCCCACCCCTCACTACTATAGACCATTATTTACAAATACAAATATGTAAGGACTAGACGAAATTAAGTCAAAATCCATATTAAGTGACTTAATTCATCTTCTAGACTTTGTAAATTTGAGTGGGTAGACATTTATATACCTATTGTTTCTAGTCCAAAAAAAGTCAAAGGTATCATAACTAGGTATTTTCAAAACTGTTATTCACATGCACTCAAAACGGAGAGCCCAGAAACATGTACAAAGATTTTGTGAAAAACGGTAAAAACGCCTTTTTTGACAACAAAGAAAGTGAAAACCAGAAATATCAATCACCTTTTAAGAAGGGAAATCAGTTTTAATTCAAGGGAACTTTTAACTTGAATTAAAAATGTTTTTAATTCAGGTACTGTGTCAAAATTATCCTTTTTTGCTGATCGAAAAGCTAAAGGGCCCAGAATATATCTGGCCCAGGAATCTAAAGAGAGAACAGAGTTCTTGGCTAATTCCATTGAGGTGAATGAAGGTCACAACACTAAACTGGCTATGCTTTGTTCTCTAGTATAAATACAGTCTTTTCTGCTGATATTTTCATGCCTTTCAAGAAAAAAAGATTTTCTTGTCAAATTGTTTTACTCCACTACCTTATTCACTTGAAATGTAAACCTCCATGTCAAGAGAAGTCAAAATAGGTGAAGCACATATTTTCAACATTCTAGGACATGTCACAGACTTTATTCCCCATCCCCACCAGCCTTACTGAGATATAGATGACACATAACACTGTGTAAGTTGAAGCTGTACATGTTGATTTGGGATTATGTGTATATTGTAGTGTGATTAACCACTGCTGCATTGGCTAACACCTCCATCATCTCACATAATTACCATTTCTTTTGTGGTGAGAATGATTTAAGAACTTTCTTAGTAACTTTCACGTACATAATACAACACTCTTAACTACAGTCACCACGTTGTACACTGGATTTCCAGAACTTAATCATATTACAACTAGACGTTTGAATACTTTGACTTCCATCTCTCCATTTCCCCCACCCTCGCGTCCTTGGTAACCCTTCCCTTCTGTTTCTATGCATTTGGGTGTCTTAGATGCCACATGTAAGTGAGATAATATATTATAGGCTTTTCTCTGACTTATTTCACTTAGCATAATGCCCCCAAGGTCATCCATGTTTATGCAAATGGCAGGATCTCCTTTCTCATGGCTAAATATTATTCCATTATATGTAGTGCATCTTTTTTATTCATCCATTGATGGACACTTACTTTCCTATCTCAGCTATTGTGAATAAGACTACAATAACCATGGGAGTGCAGATCTTCTCCTTGAGATCCCATTTTCATTTCCTCTGAATGTATACCCAGAAGTGGGACTGCTAGACTATACGGTAGTTGTATTTTTAAGTTTTTGAGAAACCTCCATACTTTCTTCCATAGTGGCTGCACTAATTTACATTCCCACCACCAGTGTACAGGGATGCCTAACATATTTTTGATAACTGCAGAAAACATACCCAGTATAAGAGACCACTAGCTCATTAATCTACATTCTTACATCATATGTAAGTGAGCTTAAAATAAACAAAAACAGAGGTGTTGCTCTGTTGCTTTGATATTGCTATTACCATTTCTGATCCCTGCTTCAACTATTTCTGTTAGGCCTTAATAAAAAGGTCTCTAAATCAAAAAGACAGAGTTTAATTCTTCTACAAGTTCATAATTTTCCCTGGAGGACTGGGCTTTCCAAAGTTGGTAAACTGAACTAAATATTCCAGTCTGACCCCGACGAAAGGCCAAAAATGCTGAGATGGCTCTAAAACCCTAAAAATGGTCCCCAGGCACATTTGACAATCAGGGAACCTTCATTATGCAAGAGATAGCCAGGATGTAGAGTGGAATGGGTCTCAAACACTACTGTGCACCAGAATCTCCTGGGGGCTTAAAGCATACATTGTTGGGTGCTATTCCCAGAGCTTTTCCTTGTAGGGCTGAGATGAGGCCTAAAAATTTGTATTTCTAAGAAGTTCCCAAGGGATGCTGATACTCTGGGTCTAGGAAACACATTTGGAGAACTTTTGCTCTATTTTCCATTTCATTAGGCAAACTCTTGAGTACTTGTCAGTCATCCAATTTCCTGTCCTGTAAACCCATGAAAATACAGTGTAGGGTGGCCTAGAATGGGTAAACTGGGCCCAAGCAACGTGGTAACCAAGCAAAGTGAGGGTGGTAACCAACCAAGGGGGTGGTCCTGTGTGGAACATTAGAGCTCAAAAGGGTGAGGAGGGTATTTACATGGAAAGGAAGCCTGGCATGAGTGTGTTAGAGCCCTAGTGGAAAACATCCAGGAGTGGGGTACAATTTGACAATTAGAGCCTGAGCAGGGTGAGGAGGACATTCACATAAGGCAGAGGCGGGGGGGGGGGGGGGGGGGAGAACAGCAGAAACGGCAGACTTGTACATACAAGGGGATTGAGCAAATAAGTTAAGGATTCAGACTCCTCAAAGTCAGAGAAGGGAGTTATAATAATGGAAAGAGAAAACCAGAATGAACACTGTAGTACTGGATTGGCAGTGGAGGTAATGACACAGGGTCAAGAGTTTTCAGGTACATAGTTAGTTATACAGTTGCAAGTGTGTGTGTGTGTGTATGTGCGTGTGTTCCTTAGCTCTGCCTGCTGAGCGGGCCTACAGGTAATGACACGTCCCTGGTGAGCACATCTACTCCAAAGATCATAGTTTCTAAATAGCATCTTTTATTAAAAGGAACCAGGGCTGCTTGGAGAAATACCTGGTTCCAAAGCTAGAAACAAGAAAGTACAAAAAGAGCCTGGAATATCTTGCTGTTTCAAAAGCAACTTCTGCCCAAAGAATAATGGGAACACGTCCGAAGGACAGAGAAACCATATTGAAGGAGCTCCCAAAGACCAAAAAAGCGGTAATTTCAGCATTAAAATAGTGATTGTAACAAAATACAATATTGAATATAATAGGGAAGCTTGAGTCCATATAGGTAAAAATGAAATAAACGGAAACTGATTAGGCATGGCATATTGACATAATTTCAAAGTACCTCCCCAGGAAATTCTTACTAGTCGCAAAGAGGAATAGAGCAACTTTGCATGAAGAACCTGGCAGCAACCACCTTTATTCAAAATATCAAATTGGGCATCACCACTAATGAAACAAATCAAACTCGTGCTCCATCTAATAGAATGGATACAACAGGAAAAATATAGCATCATCTCTAGGATATATTCTGGTCAAACATGTATATCCCGAATCTACTCATGAGGAACCATCAGACAAACTCAAATTGAGAGACATTCTACTAAATAACTAGCTTGCAATCTTTGAAAGTATCAAGCTTATAAAAGCCAAAGTAAGACTGAGAAACTATTCCAGACTGAAGGTGGTGGCTAAAAAGAGAGAGTTGAATACAGAGGCTGGCTCAGAGTTCATCTTTTAAAAAATCCTTTTAAATAAGTGAACAAATATTCCTCTTTGAAATTTTGCAGAAAAGGATGGACTTCTTGGGGGGGGGGGTTGATATAATCCTACATGGAGAAAGGAGAAGTACCAGATGATTTCTCTGGGTCCTTTCTATAGTCTGCCAATTCCCCCCTTTTTACTATCTACCAGCCTATCTATCGTTCAGAGTGCACTTAACAGAATTTGAGCATTGACAGCTCAGAACTTCACTGGGTAGGAAAAGAACCATGCACTTAAAAAAAAAACATGATGAGTGTAAGGAGAGTTGTTTTATACTATAAATCTTATATTAGTAGTAAGAAGGCAAGTCTTAAAAATCTACACCTGGACACAAGATGGGAGGCAGACCATGTCTTCAACAAAAGGGGCTACCATGTGTGGTCCTTCACATGATATTTCTGCCACATGACTGTAGCCTTGGCCAGGAAATAATAAGAAACAATAGATTGAAATGGGTCTTTAAAGTTAAATACTAATGAAGCCTTCTGCTGTAAATAGGAGCCATCTTTTTATTTCTTATAATGCCTAGTAGACCGGATGGTTAGTAGTAAATGTACATCTCAAGTACTGCAAAGAGCATAAAGAGCTATACAGTATACAGACACAAAAACTCCCTGCCTTCCTCCGCCCCTCAGAGGTACTCCAATTGGCAGAGACAATTAATGGTTCAGTACAGCTGAGTAAAATGCATGGCAATAGCTATCTTCCCTAATCTCTTTTTTATAAAACATTTAAATCTTGCCAGGGCAGAAGCAAGCTTTGACTTGGCTCAAAGCACTGGCTCCTAGTAACTTTGAAAAGCCTCACAAAGAAAATCCCTGAAAGAGGATCAGTGAAAAAAGTATTATCTGTTAGAAGCCATAAGAAATGACTTCCCTTATCCTAAGAATTAAAAGTTAGGCTTAGCACCAGCATATTAGAATAACAATCTTAACATTAGCACTAGGGATTCTGAATTTCATTTGTAAAATATAATGCAAAAGACATCTTATCAGTTTTCCTTTTTCAAAGAAATGGGAAATGTTCATCCTACATAAGAAAATACTGAGTTTCACTGGACATATACATTCACTCCAACCACTCAGAGCTTGGCCCAGTTTACTGTGAAGTACCCTGAGAATAAACTAAGGTAGGCATTAAGAACAGCCACATTACTTATTTTGTCATTATCTTTTTAAAGTTTATTTATTTCTGAGACAGAGTGCGAGCAAGGGAGGGCAGAGAGAGAGAGAGAGAGAGAGAGAGAGAGAGAGAGAGAGAGACAGACAGAGAATCCCAAGCAGGCTCCACACCACCAGCTTAGAGCCCAAAGCGGGGCTTGAACCCACAAACTGTGAGATTGTGACCTGAGCTGAAATCAGGAGATGGACGCTTAACTGACTGAACCACCCGGGGGGCCCCAGTTATTTTGCCATTGTTTTAATTATTTAAAAAAATGGTGGGATGATTTTTAAATGTTTCTAGTTAAAATAAGAACAAAAAAACCCCACTAAACTTGGGGGTTAAACAAAAAACCAAACTATTCCCCATGTGGTAGGCTGGAACCTGATAAATTCCTTTAGTTGGACTTTTGTTGTTTCATATTCATTTGAGTTTCAAAAAATGTACCATTAGATTATTGTTAATTTTAGTAGGTATGATATCAATATTATGGTTATAATTTTAAAGTCCCTATTGGTTAAGATATACACCTAACTACTTATGAGTGAAATGAGAGGTCTCCAATTCTTATTTAACACTTGAGCAAGAAAAAGTTGGAGGAGAAATGAAACAAGAAAAGCAAGAGACTGATGGTTATTGAAGCTGGGTGAGGAGTTCATGGACATTCGTGGTACTCCTCTCTACTTTTGTGTTTGATTATTTCCATAATAAAAAGGGGTTTTTAATGCATCTATCATTAACACCTTTGGGTATCATTATGGCAGTGCCACCACAGTAAATTCAGGTTTGGATTTAACTCCTTTCTACATAAAACACTGGTTTAGAAACCTAACTCTATCCTTGCTGCTCCAACCACCTACTACTATAATCAGATACTTAATAGCTACCGTCAACCTCACATATTAACATAACCAATTTTCACCCACACTCAGGTATACCATGGGGAAATCTTTTAGTAAAAGTCAGACACAAGACTTATATACAGTAAGTTGGTCCTATTTCCTCATGTCCATGCTATAAACAACCCATTATAAATGCATTACATTATATTTCAATTAAAAAATTTTTTTTTAATGTTTATTTATGTTTGAGAGACAGAGCATGAGTGGGGAACGGGGAGAGAAAGAGAGGGAGACAGAATCCAAAGCAGGCTCCAGGCTCTGAGCTGTCAGCATAGAGCCTGAAGCTGGGCCCGAACTCATGAGCCGCGAGATCATGACCTAAGCTAAAGGTGGATGCTCAACCAACTGAGCCACCAATGTATATATACATATATATATATAGAGAGAGAGAGAGAGAGAGACGTGAGGGACAAATGTTAAGAAGCAGAAAATGGACAGGGCTTGGTCACTGAGTAGATAGATGTGAGCAATACGTAGACCAGCTCCTGAGTTTCTTGCCTGGATGGTATCATTCTTCAAAAACGGGAAGTGAGAACAAAGAGTAGGCTTGGAGGATAAGGTCAGTTTTACGGTTTGGATTTTGAGCCGTGTCATTTTATTAATTATTTAAAATATTGTTAAATAAGAAAAAATATTCTTGACATTCACATATTAAAGAAGATAAATCATAAAATCATGTAAACAGATGCACAAAAGCAACTGATAGGATTAAGCACCCACCAATTTATTTTTAAAACTTAGCACGTTAGTAATGGAAAAGAGTGTTTTAAACCCACCAAAAGCTATCGATGTAAGACCTGGAGCAAACATAACATTTAATGGTGAATCCTGATCAACAGGCCCTTTAAAACCAGAGACAGGACAAGGATGCTTGTTATTATGGCTCTGGGAATAGCTATCGTTGACGTTCAGACTGATGAAATAGATAAGAGAAAATAATAAATATAGAGTTTAGAAATTAGAGACGAAGGCAAAAAAAATTGTCATTTACGGATGATTAATAATTTAATTAGAGACATCTAAAATAACCTATGGATAATGGAATGAAATGACTTAGAGACTTTAACGAGTTTGTTAAAACCCAAGGTCAACTTATAAAATCAATAGAGGTCTATACACTAGCAGCAACCAAATAAAAAATGTAAATAAAACCAAACTCTGTTTCTTCTTGCGACAAAAACTATAAGGTCTCTGGAAATAAACCTAACAAAAAGCCTCTGTGAGAAAAAGATTTTAGTTTTGTTAACGAACGTAAAAGAGGACCTAAATGAAGGTGAAAGGACTCCCAATAGCATTGATACATCAATTCTTCCAAGATTCATTTATAAATTCAACACAATTCTGCTCAATATCCCAAAGGATTTGTTCACATAAGCCTCGATAAGTTCATCCAAAAAATTCATACTTGAAGAGCAAAGGACCAGGAAAAGTCAAACAAATTTTAAACAAATATAAAAGAAGAGGCATTTATTCTCCTATAAATCAAAGATTTAGAGTAAGTTCTGCTAATTGAAATTGTGTCGTACCAGCTCAAGGACACACACATAGACCAACAGAACAGAATGAAAGGGCCCAGAGACAGGCCCAGGTACATGGGACTTGCTATAAAACTAAGATAGTGTTATTACAAATCGAGAAGGAAAGGGAGGTCAGACAACTGGCTAGCAAAAAGAGGAAAAGAATTAGGTTCCCCCACACTATAAAAGAAATAATTTGCACAGAAACTGAATAGCTAAATGAGAAAAATAAATATTCCGAAAATTTTATATACAGAACATTGTCACGTGGGCATATTGGAGGCTGGGTCAGTTAAGCGTCTGCCTCTGGATTTTGGCGCGGGTCATGATCTCACGGTTCGCGGGTTCAGGTCAGGCTCTGCACTGGCTGCACAGAGCCTGCTTGGGATTCTCTCTCTCTCTCTCTCTGCCCCTCCCCCGCTTGCACAGATATCTCCCACTCTCAAAAATAAATGAATAAATAAATATTTTAAAAAATGTCATCTCCGCGAAAATCTACAAAAGTCAGTTTTACAAAGTGCTTGGCACACAGGAAATACTTAATAGATATTAACCACCATCTTCGTCTTCATCATCTATGACTTCTGGATAAGGAAGAAATCTAAAATAAGAGCCCAAAGGCACAAATCACAAAACAAAAATAGAAACCAAATGCCAAGGCCTGCAAGGCTCTGCTTCATCTGGCTCTCTCTTCCCCAGCGGTTTCCTCTCTGGTTTCCTCGAGCTCATCAAGCTTCTCACCCCCAGCTCACTGAACTTCAGTGTAGGCTGTTCTCCAGTGTACCCGTCCTGCTCCTGCCTCGGCCCCTCCACTGGCTGTCCCGTCCCTGCAACACTCTCCCTTCTGTAGAGGCGCGGGGGTCACTCCCTTGCCCCAGTCAAGTCTTTGCTCAAATGTACCTACTTGGTGGAATCTACCCTCACCACCCACTTAACACTGTGCCCCTCCTAGTACTACTGATTGTCCTGCCCTTGTTCTGTTTCTTCCATACTATCTTGTAATATACTCTATAGTTTTGCTTAGTGCATTTACTGCCTGTCTTCAAGTAAACGTAAGTTGTATGAGAGCAAGGACTTTTGCCTCTTCTATTTACTACCATATTCCCATAGTATAACAGTGCCTAGTAGAGTACTTAATAAATATTTATTGAATTAATGAGTGAATGGAGATTGATAATAACTCATTAAAATTAGAAATTCTGGCAAACAGAGAGACACCATAAACAAAATTCATAGAAGGGCGCCTGGGTGGCTCGGTCGGTTAAGCGTCCAACTTCGGCTCAGGTCATAATCTCACGGTTTGTGAGTTCAAGCCCTGCATTGGGGCTCTGTGCTGACAGCCCAGAGCCTGGAGCCTGCTTTGGATTCTGTGTCTCCCTCTTTCTCTGTACCTCCCCTGCTTGTGCTCTGTCTCTGTCTCTCAAAAATAAATAATAAACATTAAAAAAAAAAAAGCCCTAAGTTCATATAGATAAGAAAAAACTGAAAAATATGTGTAACGAATATAACCAGCAAAGGATTAATATATAAATACCTATATAAACTAGGAGAAAAAACTCAATCCATTATGAAAATGAGCCAGTCAGTTGAAGGCCTTAAGAGTAAAGACTTGGGGTGGGTGGGTGGCTCAGTCAGTTAAGCAACCAACTTCAGCTCAGGTCATGATCTCGCGGCTGGTGGGTTTGAGCCCCACATGGGGCTCTGTGCTGACAGCTCAGAGCCTGGAGCCTGCTTCAGATTCTGTCTCCTTCTCTCTCTGTTCCTCTCCCACTCAGTCTCTCTCTCTCTCTCTCTCTCTCTCTCAAAAATAAACAACCATTGCAAAAATTAAAAAAAAAAAAAAAGAATAAAGACTTAGGTTTCTCAAAAGAGAAAGAATTCTAAAGACTGCAATGTAGAAGTCCTGCATGAGTTTTAGCTTAAATCCTGCAAGACTCAAGACTGCAACATTAACTCTGGTCTCAATTTTCAGCCTGCCAGCCTGCCCTATAGACTTCAGACTTACCAGCCTCAACAATCATGTGAGCAATTCCTTTAAAACAAAAAAACCTCTCTCTTCTTTCTCTATATATCTGATTGGTTTTATGTCTCTCTGGAGAACCCCAACTAATACAGTGTATGCCAAGTGCTTAGCACAGTCCCTGATACATAGTAAGTGCCACAGAACTATTAGCTCTTATTAGAATGTACTAAAAGTATTAAAAAGTTAATGGTATCAATATGTGCCAATTGGGGAGGGCCATAGAAAACTCTGGAGAAAGAGAGTATGAAGTGAGTGAAGGTAAATGAATTTTTAACTCTACTGGCATTGTTTCAAGTCTTAAAAAAATGATCTCAAATAAATATGGCAAAACATTAATATTTATTAATTTGGGCACAAATACTTGGGTGTTTATTCCATAATTCTGTTTTTGAAACAGCTCATAAAGAAAAAGTATTTTTCTCATAATTAAAAAAAATGTTCATTTATTTATGAGCATATTTATGAGCTCATTATTTATGAGCAAACCTGTGCTCATAGAGAGCAAGTGGGAAAGGGGTAGAAGGAGAGGGAGACAGAATCACAAGCAGGCTCTGTGCTGTCTGCACAGAGTCCGATGTGGGGCTTGAACCCATAAACTGTGAGATCATGACCTGAGCCAAAATCAAGAGTTGGATGCTTAAGCGACTAAGCCACCCAGGCACCCCAGAAAAAGAATTTTGTTTTAAGTGTGCAGAAAAAGCTGAGACAAATATAAACTCTTCATTGGTAGAGTTTGTCTTTAAGGGAAGGGGAGACAGAGAGAGCAGATATCAGCATGAGGGGGCCCAAGAACTTTCTGACCAGTTTTTCTTAATTTGAGAAAGACATGAGTCACCAGAAGAGACATTGAAACTGTTTTGCCAGAGATTACCCCTTGGTGCAAGGCTCTGGGGAAGAGAAGCAGAGACCAGACTGCGTGCAAGGTTGAAGGAATTAAGTTGAGCAGCAGGGGAACAAGTCATTCTCTGAACCTGGAGAAAATAAGGTATGTTAGGAGTAGAAAAATGTACTGAAGCAGCATCTGATTACCCTCAATTTTCTGGGAAGCTGGAACCAAAATCATCCTTTAGAGTTCCCCATCAATGCTATTTTCACTCCATAAATCCTTACTTCCTGATTCTGCGATGAGAAAAATGCTCTTTCCTCTTTTCCAGATTCCCATAGTATTTTGTACCTTTCTTATGAAACTCACTGGACTGTCCCATAGTTTGAAAGTGAACCCCTTACAAGCCTTAGGTGCCTCTGACCCAGGTATGATAGCTCAGTCACATTTGCAACTCCCAGTGAAACCACTTGGTAATGTCAGTTTTGACTAAATACTTTTCTGATTCAACCTTAAAGGTAACAAAGTATACAACCACACAGCAGACTTCTGAGTCTTTGTTTAGGTAGAATGCACTCAAATGATTAATGTATTATGTAACCTGACTACATGTCATTTATCCAGACATGGCACCAAGGGTAAGGCTTTTAGCTCTTCACTGGGAAGGTTCTAGAACCTTAAAATTGTGCAGAATTTAGGGGCGCCTGGGTGGCTGAGTTGGTTAAGCGTCCGACTTCAGCTCAGGTCATGATCTCATGGTTCATGAGTTCGAGCCCTGCATCAGGGTCTGTGCTAACAGCTCAGAGCCTGGAGCCTGCTTCGGATTCTGAGTCTCCCTCTCTCTCTGCCCTACCCCCACTCTCTCTCTCTGTCTCTCTCTCAAAAATAAATAAACACACAAAAAACACTGTGTAGTATTTAGCTGTGAAAATCGTTTAGAGGTACCATATTCTTATAATAAACCAAGTCTTTCAAACCTGTTATTGTCTTTGAAAAAACAGTCACCTGTTCTATAAACGCTCCACACACACTTCATGCATTTTTAACTGTTATCTGATAAACATTCAGTGACTTACACGGTACACAAACACATCCACCTTAAAGGTGATTTCAGGTGTTTCTAATATCCAAATAGCCAAAGACAGAGGTAATGATAATAAGGGCTAGTGTTTGCTGTGTCTTTCCAGCACATTGCTGTGCCATGTGCTGTTGAAGCAAATAACATGTTTTACCTTATTTTGTTCTCGTGACTCCACAGACATTGTCTCTTATTGTCCACATTTCACAGAACAGGAAACTGAAGTACAGCAAGGCTCAGCCGATTTGCCACACAGCTAGTAAGTGGCACAGAAAGGATTTGAACCCGGAGAGAGTCCATACTTCTAACCACTACAACGGATTTCTTTACCAGAAAACGAAAGGTTTTAGTATACTAGAAATGTGACTCATATGCATGCATTCTGGTTCTAGGAATAATGTTGTCATTTACTTTTTCAGCTGGAGGAGACCGGATGGTCAAAATGACAAAATGATCAACCCCCTGGTCCTTATTTAGAAATATTTCTCTCCTAACCCATGAGTAGGTTATATTCCTAAACTCCCTGGTAAAAAAGCAGTGCTGGGAGAGAGTGCTGCTATCTGAAGAGCATGTCAGGAAAAGATAGGTTTAAAAACTGAAAGGCAGGGGGCCCTGGGTGGCTCCGTCAGTTAAGCGTCCAACTTTGGCTCAGGTCATGATCTCACAGTTCATGGGTTTGAGCCCCACGTCGGCTCTGTGCTGCCAATGTGGGGCCTGCCTGGGATTCTCTCTCTCTCCCCCTCTCTCTGCCCCTCCCTCACTCGCACTTTCTGTCTCTCAAAAATAAATAAATGAACAAAAAGAAAGTGAAAGGCAGAGTAAATGCAATAAAACAACATGCAAGTACTGAAAATAAATGTCTTTCCCATATTGATCTCAATAGCGTTTCAATTGTGGGGCTTAGGGGGAAAATGTAACACGATGTCGAAATCTGCATCCAGTTTAATAGGCATTTAGTGCCCACCTGCAAAAGCATTGCTTTACATTTTACCAATCGGATGATTCAAAAGGATGTATCTTTAGGAAGCTCACTATGGAGGAAAGACAAAAAATTTAGACATGACGGAGTATGAATCATGTGATAAATGCTGTTTTGATGAAGTCTAATTTCCAGTTCTAATATTTGAACAGTTCTTAGCAGCTGATAACTAGCTGTTAAGACCAGAGACTTTCATGTTGATTTCTGGATTACTCTGAAATAATCTTAATTAAACCTTGACCTTTGCAGAAAATAATGCCCTTAGGGGATACTGATGTTTGCATTGCAAAAAAGGGAAGAACGCTAATTTTATCTTATAGGTAAGAGTATGCTTAAGAGAATGTATTTTTACCTTGAAGAACTGTACATCGTTACAAAAAATTTTTTTTAATGTTTATTTATTTCTGAGAGAGAGAGAGAGAAAGAGAGACAGAGTGTGAGTGGGGGAGGGGCAGAGAGAGGGAGACACAGACTCTGAAGCAGGCTCCAGGCTCTGAGCTATCAGCATAGAGCCCAATGTGCGGCTCAAACCCACGAACTGTGAGATCATGACCTGAGCTGAAGTAGGACACTTAACCAACTGAGCCACCCAGGTGCCCCTGTACATCTTTATTATATTCCTCACCAAGTGATTGTGATAAGAAGGAGCTTGGAGATTCATATAAAAATTGATGAAAATATAACTAGAGAAGAAATATTTTATTATGGATTTTGTTGACAACAATATCTCTGTAAGGGACAGGACAATCTGAAAGACAGCCTGAAAGCAGGCTGATACAAACACATCACCACAAGAACAAAATCTGTAAGTATGTGTAGTCCATGTGGATGGATGTGATACGGTGGTGACCATTTCACAATATACACACAGATCAAATCAGTATGTGGTACTACACCTAAAATGAACAGTTATATGCCAATAATATCTCAGTTTAAAAAAAGGACAGAGTGGGGCGCCTGGGTGGCGCAGTCGGTTAAGCGTCCGACTTCAGCCAGGTCACGATCTCGTGGTCTGTGAGTTCGAGCCCCGCGTCAGGCTCTGGGCTGATGGCTCAGAGCCTGGAGCCTGTTTCCGATTCTGTGTCTCCCTCTCTCTCTGCCCCTCCCCCATTCATGCTCTGTCTCTCTCTGTCCCAAAAATAAATAAACGTTTGAAAAAAAAAAAAAATTTAAAAAAGGACAGAGTGACAAATTAAAAAACAACAAAAACACACATTACTATAATATCATTAGTGGTAATACTAGTCTTTGCAAAGGGCCGCCATAATAAAGTACCATGGATGACGGGGGTTGGGGTGCTTAAACAATAGAAATGTATTTCTCACAGTTGTGGAGGCTGGAAGACCAAGATCAAGGTGTTAGCACGGTTGTTTCTTTGGAGGCCTCCCTCCTGGGTCTATATGTGGATGGCCATCTTCTCCCTGTGTCTTCCCGCCTGTCTGTGTCCTAATCTCTTCTTTCAAGAACACCCATCATATTGGATTAGGATCCATTCCAATGACTTCATATAAGCTTAATTACCCAAAGACCCTGTCTCCAAATATAGCTGTACTGTGTGAGGTAGCAGGGATTAGGACTTCAACATGTGAATTAGGGAGGGAGGGCACAATTCAGCCCATAATAGTAGCTAAAGCCACAAATACTGGAGTTGGATCTGTTTTGAGTCAGAGGTTCAGTGGCTTATCAGCATTATGACCCGGACAAGCTGCTTAAGCTGACTAAGCCCTGGTTTCTGCTTAACGCTGTTGTAAAGAATAAATGAGATAATCCCCGAAAGTACTTGTGGAACAACACCTACCATACAGAATACACTCAACAAATGATAGTTATAATGTCCTGGTAGCCTCAAGTAAACTTTTATAACTCCACTTACTTTACACTTAACATGTTTCATGTATTTGGTATTAAAAATAATTAAGTTTTTTATTCTTTTTTTATTAAAACATTTTTTTAAGTTTATTTATTTACTTAGAGAGAGAGGGAGAGGGAGAGAGAGCAAGCTGGGGAGGGGCAGAAAGGGGAGAGAGAATGAATCCCAAGCAAGCTCCACACTGCCAGTGCAGAGCCCAATGAGGGGCTCGAACTCATGAACCACGAGATCATGACCTGAGCTGAAATCCAGAGTCGGACACTTAACCAACTGAGCCACCCAGCTGCCCCTTAAATTTTTTATTCTACTAAAATTTTTCAATCATCTCATAAGATAAAACCTTGCTCTTAGAAAACACTAGCTCCCAGAGTCCTGAGTGGCCATGTAAGACACTCAGGTCACCATGCTGTGAGGAAACCTAAATTGAAAATCCAAAGCAGGTTTTTTATTCAACAATCCCAGCTGAGCCCTATTTTGAGACATTCCATTCTAGGCACCTGACTAAGAGTGAAGAACCTTCGTATAATTCTGGCCCTTAGTCTTTCAAGTCTCCTCCGGCTGTTTGAGTCTTTCCAGATAAGGTCCCAGAATGCTATGATGCAGAGATAAAGCCATGCCTACTAGGTATTGTCTGAATTCTAGACATACAGAATCTGTGAGCATAATGGTCATTGTTTTAAGATACTATGTTTTAGAGTGGTTTGCAATAGATACGCTAGAACTATAGATTATAGAAAATCAAAACTATAGAAACATAGGGGCGCTTGGGTGGCTCAGTCAGTTGAGCGTCGAACTTCGGCTCAGGTCATGATCTCATGGTTTGTGGGTTCAAGCCCCGTATCAGGCTCTGTGTTGACAGCTCAGAGCCTGAAGCCTGCTTCAGATTCTGTTTCCCTTTCTCTCTCTGTCCCTCCCCTGCTTGTGCTCTCTCTCAAAAATAAATAAACATTCAAAACAAAACAAACGAAACTATAGACTTGTTGAGTCATAAAGACTAAAAATAACATATAACACACAATATAGTCCATATATAACATATACATCATAGATATCAACAGCTAGAGAAGCACAGACACAAAGAAGACCATATAAAGCATATAATGAATCCCCTAATTTTAAAGATGAAGAAATTGAGGCCAGTCCACAGTTACCTGACAAGTGACAGATCTGGGACACACACTTAAGCCTCTTCACTTCCAGTCCTGGGCTCTTTCACAAACACAATTACTTCATAATACAGTTCTATATTGTAAAAGTCTCTTACCGTCTCTTGCTATTGTTCAAACTTCAACATTTCAGGACATTCTACATGTTCTCTAAGGCCAAACATAATTATACTTCTGAATACAGACAATTTATCCTACTATCCCTGACACATGACAGGTACTCAATAATCGTCTTTTGTTTGTCTGTTTTTGTTTTTGTTTTGTGGGGGAAATAAAAACAATCAGCCAAAATTTATTCTCCGAGACAGACAGCATCTGCAGGTAAAGCTACGGGGTTTCTCCATAGCTCAGAGATTCACAAGGCATTGTTTGCTTACCAGTGAGAAAGGCTCGGGTGTGTTCTCTGTAACAATATCTATGTCACAGTATAAACAGGTACAAGTATGGTGTTCCACTTACAATTCCAGAAGGAAAGGCACAACGTGGCCAAAAAAAAACTGGGGGGATCCTAAAGTCAGGTGCAATAACACAAACTTTTGATTACAGTTTTTTTTCCACAAACTACTTTTCCACAAACAATATTTCTCCACTCAGAAATTAAGGGTTTTTCTCCTTCCTTGTTAAGCCATTAGAGCAATGTTTCCTCATTTGCTTCATATTACATAGCCAAAAATGGGGAGTTTAAATTAAAGAATCATAAAAATATCTTAAACATACAACTGCTCCCATCATACATCAACTCAGGTTTAAGACAGGGCATCAGAAGACTTCAGTGGTTGGGGCGCCTGGGTGGCTCAGTCAGTTAAGTGACTGACTCTTGGTCTTGGCTCAGGTCATGATCTCACAGATTGTGGGTTCAAGCCCTGAGTTGGGCTCTGCACTGACAGCATGGAGCCTGCTTGGGATTCTCTCTCTCTCTCTCTCTCTCTCTCTCTCTCTCTCTCTGCCCTTCCCTCACTTGCTCACTTTCTCTCAAAATAAAAATTAATAAATTTAAAAAAAAAGAAGACTTGATCAGTCATAAAATAGGAAAATGGAGACAATGGCTACAAAAATAAAAAATACATGAGGTAGATAAATCAATGTTGTTTTTTTTTTTTTTTTAAGTAAAGAATTACGAACAAGACAGCTCAAAAAACTGTAAATGGTGCAACTTAGATCTTCAGTGGTTGTGTTTGAAAAACAGAAACAGCATTTTAGTTTGGGAGCAAATTTTTTTTACGTTTCTTTCTTTCTTTATTTTGAGAGAGAGAGAGCATATGTGAGTGAGCAAGGGAGGGGCAGGGAGAGAGACTCCCAAGCAGGTTCCAAACTGTCAGTACACAGCTCGACACAGGGCTCCATCCTACCAACCGTGAGATCATAACCTGAGCTGAAACCAAGAGTCAGTTGCTTAAGAAGCCACCCAGGTGCCCCTGGAACAAATTTGTTAAGACATAAAACATGATTGCTTCTCCCACCACCAATAGTTAATTTCTGGAAATCTCACTGAGGGCAACCTTCACAACCCCTCAACAGTGCCTCAAATGTAGCTGCTCAATGTTCACCTTCTGATATGTATATAAATATAACTATACTTAATATAAATATAATTGGAGGTATCACCTGCTAATTGCCTCTAACTATGTGCTCTCCCCTTGTTTTTTTAGTAATACGTTTTTAAGCCAGGTGCATAACCTTCAAATTACGCTTCCTAGCCTTCTGTGTATCTAGGTATGGCCAATAACAAGTTTGGGCCAACAGACTCAATAAAATTGATAAGTGAAAGCTCCTTCAAAGGAAGAGGTATGCTCTCCCTTTCCAATTTTCATCCTTCCCTCCAACTAGATTATAGCCCTAGAAAATGTGGTGGTGAGTGTATGTGACCATGAACATGAGGGCAACATCCCTAAAGATGGTAGAGCAACAAGATAGGAATCCTGAGTCTGGTTTCCAGATTTCAACATAGCCATCACAGCCAATTTGGACTGCATACACTCAGACTGATACTGAAGAGGAAAATGAAGATCGTTCCTGTTGAAGCCACTCTCTGTTTAGATCCCTTTGTTAACCTGTACTTTTTTGCTGCTATTGTTTACATTTGCCTTCTTCATTTATTTTTTTTCCTTGCAGGAGGAGTTGAAACAAATTTTAAGGGTATGTTCATTTTTCCCCCTAAACATGAATCATTCAAGTAAAACCAACTTCCCGACAGAAATGCAGCAAAGTAAGGGGAAAGAAGCACAGCAATCCAAGAAAAGGCAAAGGTTCGGGGGGGTGGGGGGGGTGGTGTAGGGAAGAGGGGAAGAGGTGGGTGCTGTCTGCATATAACATATGTTTGAGTGCCATATGATTCACCTGCTCAGGACTGCCTTCCCAGAAAGCAAGCACAAGGACCTATTTTAAGAGTTAACATGTACTTTCATAAAACAAATACCGGGGCACCTGGGTGGCTCAGTCGGTTGAGCGTCCAACTTCGGCTCAGGTCATGATCTTACGGCTCATGAATTCAAGCCCCACATCGGGCTCTGTGCTGACAGCTCGGAGCCTGGAGCCTGCTTTGGATTCTGTGTCTCCCTCTTTCTCTGTCTTTCTCCCCCTCATGCTCTGACTCCCTCTCTCAAAAATAAACAGTAAAAACAAAAAACAAAAAACAAAACAAATACTACATTTTTGTGACTATAATTCCCTTTTCAGTTTTGGCCTTTTTGCCTTCTGGACTTACATCTGGCCTGTTTAGCTCCTGCATCACAATTTTCAGTGATGTTTAAGTGTTATGAGGTCATTTCGGGTCCCATCATTGACTTGATTAGATGACAAAGCAAGAAGGTAAGTTCAGATATATTACTGTGAAAGTCTTTTTTTAAAATTTGTTTATTTTGAAAGACAGAGAGAGAGAACATGAGCAGGGGAGCAGTGGAGAGACAGGGAGAGAATCCCAAGCAGGCTCTGTACTGGCAGAACAGAGCCCAATGGGGGCTTGAATTCACGAACCCTAAGATCATGACCTGAGCCAAAACCAAGAGTCGGATGCTTCACTGACTGAACCACCCAGGCGCCCCACTGTGAAAGTCTTAAAAATCTGGCCAGGTGAGGATAGTTATACAGATCAACGATACAGAATTCAGAGTCCAGAAATAAACCCTTATTTTGGTCAACTATTTTTTTTGACAAGATACCAAGTATGTCCAATAGTATTTTCAACAAATGGTGCTAAGGTAATTGGAAATTGCTATGCAAAAAATGTATGTAGAATCCTATTTCACGATACTCCCCCCCCCCCCCCAAAAAAAAAGAATCACAGACCTAAATGTAAGAGCTAAAACTAAAAAATATTTAGAAGAAAATCGCAGTGACTTGGATTAGGCAAAGACTTCTTAGGACACAAAAAGCATAATCCATGAAAGAAAAAAAATCGGCAAGTGAAAAACTTCTGCTCTCCAAAGACATCTATTAGTTCTATGAATAGGTCTGCATTCAATTAAAGAAACAACCAGGAAAAATAAAAAAGAACATCATTAAGAACATAAAAAGGAAAGCTGCAGACTGGGAGAATGCATTTATAAATCATTCATCTGATAAAGGCCTTACACCCAGAACATATAAAGAACTATCATGACTCAACAAGAAGACATATTTGTCTTCAACCCAATTAAAAATGGGCAAAAGCTTTGAACAGACATTTTACCAAAGAAGATATATAAATGGCTTGGCTAATAAGTACCTGAAAAGATGTTTAACATCATTAGGAAAATGTAAAAAAAACAAAAAACTAACAAACAAGCAAAACCCTTGAAATGAGATGTTACTATATCCCCACTAGAACGGTTATAATGAAAAAGACTAACATCATCCAGGGTTGTTGAGGAGATGGACAAATTGGAATCCTTGTATACTGCTGGTGGGAATGTAAAAACTGCCACTCTGGAAAAGTCTGGCGGCTTCTCAAGAAATTAAACATAAGCTTACTATACGACTCAGCAATTCCATTCCTAGGCATCCACCCAAGGAAAATGAAAACACATGTTCACACAAAAACTTGTATGGAAATGTTCATAGGAATATTATTCACAGTAGCTAAACACCAGAAACAAGTAAAAAAACCCACCAACTAGTGAAGAGATAAACAAAATGTGGGCTATCCATACAGTGGAATACTACTGTGCAACAAAAAGGAACTAACAACTGATATGTGCAATGGCAGAGATGAACCTCAAAATCCTCACGCTAAGTGAAAGAAGCCAAGTACAAAAGACTATACATTAGATTACTTCATGCATACGAAACTTCCAGAGAATGCAAATGTATAAAAACAAAAAGGGGATTACAGGTGACTGGGTCTGAGGGTAGGATGGAGATGGACTACAGAGGAGGGAATTCTTGGGATAACAGAAATGCTCTAAAACTGGATGTGGTCATGGATGCACAACCCTATAAAGACTTCTTCCTGAATTTCAACTGGGTTCATGGATACCCATCTAAGGATCTTCCCCGGTCTTTTCTGCGGCTTGGTGGGGGCATATGACTAAGTCCAGAAACAAGCAAAGGTGATGTATGCCAGTTTGTACCAGTGCCCTTAGAAGAGAGGGGGCGTATCCTCCCCTTTCTTTCTCCTATTGGCAGGGAGATGGCAAGAGCTCTACCAATTCCTTGGATCCACAGATGGAAGCAGCTTGTCAGGATGGCAGGGCTGTCCTACTGGCCTTGGACCTTTCATCCCTGGCCTGTATATGAGAAAACCACTGGATTTTAGGGTGATACGATTACATTATAGAAAATGAAGAATGGAGTTCACCACTCAACATTTGTTAACTGTGAACTATCTTAAGCAGCAGCTATCTTTATGAACTGTTTGCAGACCAGCAGTAAGAATGTTCTTATCTAATTACAGAAAAAATTATGCAACAACTTCTGTTAGTTTGCAATATTTAAGATCTGTTGTAGACAATATACTGGGAAATCTATCCTGGACACTGGTATATATCTCAAGTGTTTGCATCGAAAGAATGTTCCAGAAAGTTACTGAAGCTTGCTACTTATCTTTAGGTGTCAAGATTTATTTTCTGAAACAATGAATTGCCAGTATTTTTCATTTCACACAACTGCTGGCATTAAAAAAATGCTAAGCCAAATTCGTCCTTTTTCTTTTTCCTATAGTTCTCCAATGAAACTTTAAGATAGCTAAACAGCACAAAAAAACCTTTTGTGGACAGCTCATTCATGTAAAGAAGGTGGGTATTTACTTACCTGCCACCTGACTGAAAACAGAACCGTGACAGGTAATCAACCAAGAGACTGCTGGAAGTCAGAAGGCAGTGCCCTTTCTTCCAGTGTAAAATTTCCAGAGGTAAGCCTTGTAAAATTTCCACCAAATAAGGGTTTGGTAAACATATCTACTTTATCGGGAAGATTGTATCACAAAAACAGGTATGCTGCTCTGCAGGCGAGACAAGAGAAACGGCCTGTGCTGACTGTCCACAGGACAAACCTTCTGTCTGTAGAAACACCAGGTTCAGCACTGCTAACTTACTCACGTGGCAATGAGGTGCAAGTCAAAACTTCTGGGGAAAACAGTCAAAATCCGGATAGTTCTATCTATGCTTTATCACATGGCTCTTGTAAGTGAGTGTGGAGAGTGGACTACGAATGGGCACCTCTACTCAGAGACAAGAGCGCAGTCTGGGTCATAGACCGTAGAGACGTAAGCTTTCACGCAGTGGCTGGGCAAGAATTAAGCTGAGCGATTGTGCTGCTTACTGGGTGTACCAGATGACAATGGAAATGACAGTGAGAAAAAGGATTTCCACTATTTTCTAGGTTAAAAAAATCCAAACATACAGACTATAGACACCTGAAATAAATTTTATTGTTAAATGAATCTTTCTCTGAAAAATTGGTAGAGACCCCAGAATTCACAGGTGATTTCAGCTAGCTAGTATGCCTCATCTCTCAGGATGGTATGCATTTTCCATAAGAAATAATGGAAATAATTAGACACAGTTGGCAGTATCCCAAACAGATTCAGCTCGTATCCTCTCATCTGCACTTGTTTGTAACTTGCTTTTCAGTCATTAGGCATTTCTAGGTGTGGGTGTGCTCTTTTCTGAGGATGCTGAAACTTTTTATGATCAAAGACCGTGCGCTGGCTTTTTCGGGATGTCTTGTAGTAAGGCATGGTACACCTCTGCCATTTATAAATGCATAGTTCCAGCTCAAAGATGGATGAGACAAGTATCTTATCCTTTGGGCATACCTTTGAGTTACTTTTCCATGACAATGGATGCGAGCTGATCTGTCCACATTCTCCTGCCTGGGGCCTTTTGTGAGATACATTTGAGAGGCTATTGGCAGAGAAAAGGAGTAAAATCTACAGATCAGGATACAATCATCTGTCTCATGTGGATATGGAACATATGGCTAGTATCTCATTAACACCTGCCAGCCACAGACAGTGCCACTCACCAGTTTTTTATGTTTCTTATTTTATCAAACAATGAGTTTGTAAAGCACAAATGCTTAGGCGAAAATCAAATCTTATCTACTGACTCATTTGACCTACAAAGCAAAACCAGAACTGCCAAGGGTAGGTGCCACTGTGAATAGCAATGCCAGAAACAGCAATAGGAGGAAGTTTTTGAACTAAGCATGGCTTTTTGTGTTACTCCAAGCCTCGCCAGCAAATCACAGAAGCTCTAAGGAGAAAAGTAGGATATCTGGAATAAAACATGGCCTGGTCCTATGAGTAGTTTAAAAACCACTGTCTCCAGAGTCATCTAGATGTCCAGTTTTCACCATCAAGGCAAGCACAGCCTGACATCTGGAAGCAGTAAGGATCTCTTACTGCTCAGTCATGTGTCTCTATATATGATTACAAGAACCACAGAGATAGCAAGGGGGCTTTGATTTTTATAACAATAAATGGTGATCCGATTATATAACAGAATTATATAATAGGAGTATTTGAATAGACTATTTTCAACATCTTGAAATCTAGTAAGACAGATGATGTCATTACTAAGCAGATAGTATGCTCACAAAATTTACTGCCAATCTTATAGGCATATTCTCAGATTTTATAAGCATAAATTAAAAATCTCAAAATATCCTTTATAGGTAAATGGGACCCTTCTTCACAGAAAAGACAGAGCTTAGAAAAGATAACAAAATCATACAAATTTGCCTTCAATTTAGCTACTGTATTATTCTGCATGTATTCAACTGAACAGTTTGTATTCACTATTAAATGACACAACCGTTTGTTTTCTTAAACAGATGTTTTTAGGAATTTTATGGTGCCTTATTAAGTAAAAAGATCTTTGAGACAAGCAACAACAACAAAAAATAAGCCGGACTTTTATCAAAATCAAAACCTTATGTGCAAAAGACTTATCAAGAAAGTCGAAAGATGATCTACAGAATGAGAGAAAATATTTGCGTATCATGTATCTGATAGGGTTTGATATCCAAAATATGCAAAGAACTCTTACAACCCAATACAAGACAAACAACCCAGTTGAAAAATGGGCCAAGGGCTTGAGTAGCTATTTCTCTAAAAAAGATATACAAATGGCTGACCAGCACATGAAAAATGTTCAACATTATTAGCCATTAATGAAATGCAAGGATATACCACTCCAGATCTACTAGGATGGCTAGAAAGAAAGAAAAAATAAAAGCCACAGAAAATAATTGCTAGTTTGGTAGCAGAGAAAATGAGAACTTTCACAACATTGCTGGTGGGAAACATAAAATGGTCCAGCTGTAAAAACAGCACAGCAGTTTTCCACAGTAGCTGATAAGTTACTCAGTAAGTTCAATACAGAAGGATAGTATGAGCAAGCACTCCACTTGCAGGTATACACCAAAAAGAACTGAAAACAAGGACTCCGATACTTGTACACCCATGTTCACTGCGGCATTATTCACAGTAGTCAAAAGAAAATCCAGCGTTCCAACAACAGATGAATGCATCGACAGAATGTGGTGTATACACAAAATGGAAAGTGTGCAGCCATAGAAAGGGATGAAGTCCTGACACGTGCTACAACATGGACACAACATGGATGTTTCTTGAAAACTTTACACTAAGTGAAGCCAGACACAAAAGGACAAATACTGTATGATTCCACTTATATGAAATGACTAGAACAGGAAATACAGAGACAGAAAATAGATGAGAGATTATGAGGGATTAGGAGAATTGAGGGAAATAGGAAAGAACTGTTTAATAATTAAGTACAGAGTTCCTGTGGGGGGGCAGGGAGGAAATGGGGGTAAAAAAAGTTTTGGAGATAAAAGGTGGTAATAGCTGGGGTGCCTGGGTGACTCGGTCAGTTGAGCGTCCAACTTCGGCTCATGATCTCATGGTCCGTGCGTTCAAGCCCCGTGTCCGGCTCTAGGCTGACAGCTTAGAGCCTGGAGCCTGTTTAGGAATCTGTGTCTCCCTCCCTCTCTCTGCCCCTCCCCTGCTCACATTCTTTCTCTCTCTCTCAAACATAGACATTAAAAAAAAAATTTTTTTTTAAAGGTGTTAATAGTTTTGGAAATCAAGTGGTGAACGTAATTAATGCTACAGAATCATACAACTGAAATGGTTAAAAGGCCAATTCTACGTTATATATATTTTATCATGATAAATAATACCTTAAAAAGCACAATGAGGTACCACTTCACACCCATGAGGATGGCTAAATTAAAAAAAAAAAAAGAAGTGTTGGCAAGGATATGGAGAAATTGGAACCTCATACATTGTGGGTGGTGATATGAAATGGTTCAACTGTTGTAGAAAACAGTTTGGTGGCTCCTCAAAAAGTTAAACATAGAATTATGATATGTATAGTCAAAAAAAAAAAAAAAAAAAAAAAAAAGGAAGATGGGCAGTTGTACATGTAAATCTGCACTATTCTCAATGGACAAAAGGTGGAAACAGCCCAAAGGCCCAACAGACATGAATGCTTTATAAACAAACCGTGGAATATGCATACAGTGGAATATTATTTAGCCAGAACAAGGAATGAAATACTGATATGTGCTACAAACTTTAGAAATATTATGGTAAGTGAAAGAAGCAAAATACAAAAGGTCACATGTTATATTATTCCATTTATATGAAATCTCCAGAGTAAATCAATCCACAGAGACAGAAGGCAGATTCAGTGGTTGCCAACAGTTAGGAAGGAAAAGGGGGGCAAGGAGAAACAGCTTAATGGATCAGGGGTTTGGGGAATGTTCTGGAACTAGACAGAGGTGATGGCTGCACAACATTGTGAATGTACTAAATATCACTGAATTATTCACTTTAAAATGGTTAATTTTACGGAGAGGAGAAAGGTTACCAGGGGCTGGGGGCAATGGGAAGATGGAAATTGGTCAAAGGGTACAAAATGCCCATTATGTGATGATTAAGTTCTAGAGAGCTAATTAATGTACAGCATGGTGGCTCTAGTTATAATAATGTATACTTAAAATTCGCTAGGAGAGTAGATCTCAAAATGTTCTCACACCCCCGCAACACGACAGGTAACTACTAGGAGAGTGATGGATACGTCAAGTCAAGATACCTAGCAGCTTAAATTGCTTTTCTTTTTCAGACAGGTATTAAATTATCCTTCAGATCAATTATGTGTTCATCAAAACATGAAGTGAATTAAGATTCCAAAATAAAACTCTTAATTATGGAGTCAAAGTTCATATAATTTAACTTTCTATCTGATGCTTGGATTTCCCCAGTAATACCCTTAAGTGACCTCATATGGCTTAAACGTATGTAGCAATATACTGGAACGCCTGCAGGCATTGAGAGAAATTCACCAATGTTCTGATGAACAGCTCTACTTGTTAGTTTTGTGTTCCCCAATACTGAGGTGAAATGCACATCTCTAGCAGCCTCTACTCATTAACCACATTTGTGCCTTCTGTTCCAACTTCCACACACAGTCCTTTTCAGGAAACTGAAGACTATTCCTGTTATCTCCAGAATTCCCCTTCCCCAAAAGGCACAATTTCCCTTGGGGTCAGTTTTACCAGACTGAACCCTCCACTCAGCTACATTCCAGGTGCTTTAGTATCAAGGCATCCAAGATTATGATCTCCTTCTTGCTCATATTCTACATTTAAAAATTTTTCCACTGTAAATCTACAGTTACTTTATGATGACAAAATGACTTTAAAAAAACTGTGTCATAGGTCCCACTAGAGTACTTTCTCTAAAACACTGACTAAAATATGCTTCTTGACAAAACCTACATTCCAAGTCTGAAAAGAAAAAAAAAAGAATAGAATCAGAGCAGAATAGATGAGAAATACTTCTTTCTAGGATTCTTAAACTCACATATCTGAAAGGGCTGATCCAAATTTCTTACTCCAAAGATGAAAAATTTAGAACTAGAAAGGTCAAAGAAACCACCAAGCATAAATCACAAGCCAGTGTTTTTGACAGTTCCGTAAAAGTAATGTCTTCCCCACTTAAAACCTTTTAAACGGCTTTGTGTTACCCTTTGTATAGAGTCCACAATCTCTTTCACTTGACTATTAAAGACTATTCATGGTCTGGTTCCTACTATCTTCCCCGGGGCTAACTGCAAACTCTTCCCTGCTCCCCTCACCCCCACTCTATGCGTTGTTTATTTAAATTCTTCTTTTGCTCACCTCTAAGACTTAGAAGATTCTTCATCCCCTTCGTGGAACACCCTCCCCCTTACCCTCATTCTCTTTAGCTGACTGGATCCTATCTATCTTTCAGCTCTTCCCCAATCCCTAATTTGGATTAGGTCCCCGTATTTGTTCCCAAAGAACCTAGGACCCCTAACATAGATTAGGTCTCCCTATATGTCCCCATAGGACTTGGGACTCCCTCTCTTCATAAAACTCATAACCTTTTTTTGGTGATTATTTGTTTAATACCTATCTTGTCTGCTAGACTGTAAACCCTGTGAAGGTAGGGACCACATTTATCTCAGTCTCTTCTGTATAGTCTGAGCACTAACACATTACTGGGCAGAAAGTATAGAATAAACATTCAATTTTGCAAAGGCTTAAATTAGCTTACAATTGTTAAAAAACCATCTATTCAAATGCCACACACTATACAGAATTCTTCTCTCGAATCTCCTATATTACCCTTAGCCCTATTGTGTTTCATGCACATGCTGCTCTAGCCAGATCTTTCTGGATCCTCATTCTGCCAACCAATATGCTAGCCATCCATGTTAGCTATCTGCAAATTTGATTTAAAAAAAAAAAATGCTACAAAAAATATATATAGCCTTTATATAATTAAGTGTTCTTCCTTTAAGAAACTGTCCAAAGAGCATTTTTAATACTAGCTGCCTTTGTGTCTGTGTCTCATCTTCTTCTAAACTACCATTTTCTGCACTATCAAAGTGTGTTTCTTTTCCATGAAACCAATAGGTACTCTTAGCTTTGCTCACAGACTTACTTGAATTAATAGGCTGCAAAGTGAGATTCAAGTCAGATGGCAGCAGTGCCTCATTGGAACAATAACTCTTGTTACCGTGTGTGTGTCTCCTCCACAAGTCAGGGAACTTCAAAAAAGACAGAACTGCTAACAGGTTTATTCACTGTCAGTATGCGTGCTACAGAACAAGGCTCTCTTTCCGTGTATAGAGCACAAAGTCAAACACGGAACTTTTGGCATTTAGACAAGCATGCTCACCTTACTATTCAAATCCCTGAAAGAAAGTGAATAGAATCTGAAAACAGGGCTGATCACTGTCAGGATCCATGCTTCAAAAATTAAGAAAGCTCTAATTATAGGTTTAATGTTTAACTTATCACCTTCCTCAGAAACTGCTGAAGTACAGAACATGTCAGGATTCTGCGGGTGTCTACATGGCTCAGTTGGTTAGGCATCTGACTCTTGATTTCGGCCTGGGTCATGATTTCATGGTTCGTGGGACGGAGCCCCGTGTGGGACCCCATGCTGACAGCGTGGAGCCTGCTTGGGATTCTCCCTCTGTCTCTGCCCTTCCCCCCACTCATGTTCTTTCTCTCTCTCAAAATAAATAAGCAAAAAAAAAATTTCAGGACTCTAATAATCAAAGGAATATTGGGTGTAATAACTAATGAGTGGGTATAAAACAATGCCACGAGGGTTTTTTTGTTTTGGTTTTCGTTTTGTTCTGTTTTCACCATGAGTTTTGAATAGTGACTGAGAGAATTAACTCAGAGCCAGGAAGTCACTGTTCAAATTCTGACCTTGCCACTTGGCCACGGGGTGTCCTTGAGCTGGTTGTTAGTCTGTGCTTCCATTTGACCATCTTGAGATTCAGCCTCAAAACCTGTACTTAGCTCATAGAGCTCTTGGGGAGATTAAATGAGTTAAAAATCACATAACGTGTTAAAGGAATTAAATGTATATATAATGATGTGTCATTCTTTCTGTTCTGTGTCTATTTTAGTACCATCACAAGGAAGCCCGGCTTCTAACACTGCAGGACTTGTGGCCCTGCCCTTTATGAGCCTTACATCAATTCTCTGGTCTCCATTTGTGAGTAGACGGATGTCCTCTGCCTACTCCAAATCTCCCAATACCGGAGCCAGTGCGGAATCAAGAGAGGAAATTAATTCCTTCCCTTTGCAGGGGTACCAAACACACCAAAGGCAAGTACACTTTACTGTTATACGGGAAATTCCCTAAAAGCAGAGGAAGACTGATAATCTACACAAGCAGATGGGCCACACAGACATTTCGAGCGAGGTGGGTCATCATAATGCCAGCAATGCTGTCCTCACACAGTCCAGGCATCATCATATGATCTTGGCACAGCGGGGCCCAGGCCCTGAAACTAGAAGCCAGTGGAGTCCTGTGGGTTTGGCCTCAACAGGTCACAGGTGAGTGAAAATTTTCAGTATGAATTCATCGTGGACTTTACATAATGTTCAAATATGTTCAATATATAAACAACCACTGACTATATAGGTTAAGACACTGAGTGGGCTGAATGGCTTCATTTCACTCTGAATGGAATCAGTACTTTTGTTTTACAGTGTTTTGTTTTTCCCTTATTATTTAAGGGAGGTGACAAGTAGCTCTTTATTGGGAATGCTGGTATCACTTCAGTTTTATTTTTACAGCCTTGAAGTATTTTCAATTCTTTATTCTCAAATCTGCTGAGAATACACAGAATAGTTTCTATGATTCCAGTCAACAGAAAGAACTCTTATTCAATTACTTTGTTTACATATTTAACCCATTTTGGTAGAATTTCTATCATGTTCTGACCTGATAAGGGGTGAGAAAAAGCCTTCATCTCTTAGCTAGTGTCTGTTAACAAATGACCTCTTTTCTCCCGTGGGTCCAGTCTCAATACCCTCTTGTACCAAATGCAGTGCACTAAGTTCCAAAGCTCCACTTCCATTGATGATTATATACGGTGCCCACTTCCTGACGTAACAGGTCAAAGTCCTTCTCAGAAGAAAAATGAACCTGTGAGTCCAGCCAACTCAGTCATACCCCTCTGAGTTAGACGAAATACATTCCCATCCATTCCAGGCCTCTCTCTTACCTTCCTCTCTGCACTCTGTGCCCTTCCAACACTGGGAAGGCTGGTCACTGAAAACACTTAATGCTGGTGTTACAATCTGGAGTGCTAAGTTACACCTTGGCTTTTCAAATCTTCTTCCAGGAGTTCAAGTCAATGACAAATTAGACTACAAATTTACAAGTGACATTAATACTTTAGATGGAAGATATATTTCCTGTCTCTTTAATAAGAGGGAAGCTGAGCAGCCTACACCCAAGAGTGAAAGCAATTTGCACCTTTCAGGCAGGAGCAATAAAAACGATCATTTTACATGAAGGAATCAAATTAATGTGATTGTTAGGTTGGCAGGCATCGCAGGGCTTTTGGGCTTCTAACCAAGGGTCGTATTTTAACTATTAAGAGAAATTAGGCTGACTCCAGCATTTATCAAGTACTGTAAGGTTTTAATATTACCTTGGATACACTGAATCTCAAATCATCAAAACTGTTACAATCTATCACCTCGGAATACTTCAACGGATAGATCAGTAAATCCACCTGGGATCTTCCTTCCCTCCCCTTTAAAATTCTTAGGATGTAATTAAGGAAGGAAAAAAGTGATTTCAAGGTACCTTAATGCACCTGTGAAGCAGCAGGATGAATGTGTTCAAACACAGCAACCTGGAGATTATTTACCCAAGAACAGTCTGAAAAGGATCTGCTTACAAACTGTTCCAACAGGCCCTACAAGTGGAAGACTGGGCAATTAGGATCATTCCACACAAAGACTTCTGAGTATGAACAGAAGAGTCCAGCTTTCTGAAACTTACCATCCTTCTACATACTTTGTATGGCTGATAATTAAGATCCTGATGAGAGAGGTATCTGTCAGTAAAGTGTCACAAAGAAGAAAAGCAGCACAGGTAATCAGTATCTCTCCAAAAGGTTTGTAGCAAGGTCTTTAAAGAAAACACAGCGGTTATGTCTCTAAGAAGACACCCGTATGGGGACTCCTGGATGGCTCAGTGAGTTAAGCGACCGACTCTTGATTTCGGTTCAGGTCACGATCTCACAGTCCATGAGATCAAGTCCTGAATTGGGCTCCAAACTGACAGCACGGACAGGACACCCAGATATTTAAGAGAAGGCCATCACTGTATAACCCTACACTGACAATTATGCTGTGATTTATGGAGGAATATGCAGTTTTTCTTTTTTCCTCGAAGAAATTACAAGAATCTTTTAGCAAGTAGCTGTCTTTGGAAACCACTTTGTCTGTATTTTCTTAACCTAATACATATACTGATTTTCTTTTATTGTTTTAAGAACAACAGGAATTATTTGGATAGGGAAAATCTCAGAGTGATAAAGTTGTAATTTCTGCTTTATTTTTTTAAATGTTTATTTATTTTGATGGGGGCACCTGGGTGGCTCAGTCGGTTGTGTCCGATTTTGCCTAAGGTCATGATCTTGCTGCTCATGGGTTCGAGCCCCACAATGGGCTCTGTGCTGACAGCTCTGAGCCTGGAGCCTGCTTTGGATTCTGTCTCCTTCTCTCTCTCCCCATCTCCCACTCATGCTCTGTCCCTCTATGTTTATTTATTTTTGAGAGAGAGAGGGGGGCAGAGAAAGAGAATTCCAAAGGGGTTGTGCATTTGCAGAGCTCGATCTCATGAACCACGAGATCATGACCTGGGCCAAAATCAAGAGTTGTACATTTAACCGACTGAGCCCCCCATGTCCCCCTATTTTATTTGTTTTAGTTTTTATTTATATGCATTTCCTAAATTTTGTATGTCAACATATTATTTTAGTTATTAATGAGGAAAAAATCTTTAAGTTGCAAAAAGATCTTTAGGGACTAGACCTATTTGGCAACCTTCACTTTAAATAAATAGCTAGAAACATCTATTCTTTCTGTAACATGTATTGATCAACTTCATTACATTATGTACCTACTCAAAACCTTTCCCTATAGAATTAAAAATATCAGTGCCTGACTGGTTCAGTCAGTTGAGCATCTCATCTTGATTTTGGCTCAGGTATGACCCCAGGGTTTGTGGGATTGAGTCCCAAGTCTGGCTCTGTGTTGGTAGAGACTGCTTGTGATCCTCTTTCTCTCTCTCTCTCTCTCCCTGCCTCCCTCCCTCCCACCCAGTCTCTCTCTCTCTCTCTCTCTCCGTTCCTCCCCCCTCCCCTACTAAAAAGAAATAAAATAAAATAAAATAAATTAAAATAAAAGTATCAGTTCGTTAGCATTACACTAAAACCATTCATGACCAACTCCCACTATCTTACCACTTCCTGGCCTTCCTCCTATATTCTAGCTAGATGGAAAAAGCTAAAATTCCCAGATACCTCTCTTGCTCCTGTATCCCTCTGAAAATACTATTCCTTCTATATGGAACATATTTCCTCTCCACCTGACCACCTGAAAAATTGCTGTTTTTTCTTTAGAATTCTACCCCAAATTTTCCAATTAAAAAAAATTTTTTTTTATCGTTTATTCATTTTTGAGAGAGACAGAGACAGAATGCGAGTGGGTTGGGACAGACAGAGAGGGAGACACAGAATCTGAAACAGGCTCCAGGCTCTGAGCTGTCAGCACAGAGCCCGACGCAGGGCTTGAACTCATGAGCTGCGAGATCATGACCTTAGCTGAAGTTGGACGCTCAACTGACTGAGCCACCCAGGTGTCCCAAAATTTCCAATTTTAAATGGGCACAGTTTTAAACATTGTTGGTGGGGAAAACAATATATCCTTCAAAGAGAGCAATTAGGCTCTAACTATCAAAATTAAAAATGCACTACCCTTCCACCCAGCAATTTCACTCCTAGGAATTTAACCTACAGATATATTCACACATTTGTAAAATGATGGTATACAAGATTATTCACTCGCCACAGTCTGTAGCAGCAAAATACTGGAAACAACCTTATATATGCAAATATTGGGAGTTGGTTAAACATATGGAAATCCATATAGTAAAGCAGTATGCAGCTGTCAAATGAGCGAGGAGTCCTTGATGTACTGACAAAAACAACAACAACAAAAATCTCTAACACACACTGTTAAATGAGAAGAGCACAGAATGGGACACCATAAGTTCTATAAAAAGAGAGGGGAAGAATATATACAAATTTGCTTATATGTGCATAAAATATTTCTGGAAGGAGATCTCTAAAACATTAGTGACATCACAGGACAACACGAATGTGTAGTAAACTTCATTAGAAGCCATTTTATATTTTGTCAAAATTTTGAAAGCACGTGAAAGTACTACTTATTCAAAAGGTAAAATTGTAAAAGCTTAAAAACCAAAACGCTAACAAAAAAAAAATTTGTTGGGGTGCCTGGGTGGCTCAGTCAGTTAAGGTCTGACTCGATTTCAGTTCAAGTCATGATCTCACAGTTTATGAATTCGAGCCCTGTGCTGGGCTCTGATTTGATGGTGTGGAGCCTGCTTCGGATTCTCTCTCTCTGCCCTCTCTCTCCCTGTCTCTAAAAATAAATAAATAAACTTAAAAAAAAAAAGTGACCGCATCTTTACGAAAGTATCTCTACTTCTCACGTTCTCCCGATCATTCCTTTATTCTCTCGTTAGAACCTTTCTATGTGTCAGGTGCTGTGGTAGAGAAGGAAAATGAACCTCACTGTACAACTCAAAAAGCAGACAGAATATCTCATTTCAGTGAGGGTGTAGGGTGACAGATACGCAAAGAAGAGGAAGGCATCTTAGCTCTAACAGCACTCTCATCCTTGGTTCATGGCAAGTGTTTACTTGGCTGTCTAGACTGGCATCGCTCTGAAGATGTGTCAGAGGTTAGCACAGTGCTATGCACACAGGAGATCTGCATGTTGCACGAACCACTGAGTTAGAACAGAAACAAGCATTTCTTAACAATTAAGAACTAATATGTAAGTATTTAACTAGACTCGACCCTGACTCCACAACCAATTCTATCAGAAGTTACTACAAAAGTGGCTCGGTTGGTTAGGCATCTGACTTCAGCTCAGCTCATGATCTCAGGGTTCATGGGTTCCAGCCCCACGTCAGGCTCTGTGCTGACAGTGTGGAGCCTGGAGTCTGCTTCAGATTCTGTGTCATCCTCTCTCTCCGCCTCTCCCCTGCTTGTGCTCTCTCCCTCTCTCAAGAATAAGTAAGTAAACATTTAAAAAAAAACAGAATTTAGTATAAAGGTCTAAGGACAAAAAATTTTTTTAAATAACTCTCCCTATGTGTACAGATATTTATGAATACAGTCAACTGTCACAAACATCACCCTGTGTAGACCAATGATTGTACCTATGTGGTGCTTCATGTCCCCCCAGTGCTATCAATTCAATACATACACAGAGAACAATGCACCAGGCACCAGGCTGGGCTGGGGACACAGTGGTTAACAGAAACATACACAGCCCTGCTCTCATGGATGCTATGAGTTAGTGAGAGACTAATCAAATAATCACAAAAGTTTCACATGTATTCTTCTACCTTCGAGAAGGAGAAGACAGAATGCAAGCCATGGCCAAGATTTCTCATAGCCAGCCATAAGGAAAGGAAAGTTACTAAAACCTGTGTGTCTCAGGTAATGCAGGTTAAATGCTATATTAGGGGATTGTGGTGAGAATTCAGCATCCTTGAGCTCTGACAGAGAAAATATCTTTATTTTCCTAAACATCTGAAATTATCAGCTATAGATATTACAGATATTTTCATTCACGTTAGTTATTGCGTCTACCTCAAAACATTATTTACATTTATCACTATTTTGGAGTTATGGCAGTTATTCTCCTTGCTACCCTATCTTGTTATTTAATGTATTAATAAAGAAGCACATAGTACTCTATCATAAATCGGATTTTGGGGAGTTGACGGTGGGCAAAATGTGTATAGATAGTCAAAAGGTACAAACTTCCAGGTATAAAGTTATGTCTAGGGGATGAGATATGTGGTATGGTGAGTATAATTCATAATACTCTATTGCAATGGAATGGGTAAAATAGGCAAAGGGGACTAAAAGGTACAAACTTAGTTATAAAATAAATAGGACACTGATGGTAGCTAGATTAATTGTGGTAATCACTTTGCAATGTGTATAAATGTTAAATCACTATGTTGTACACTTGACATTAATATAATGTTGTAGTATGTCAATTACATGTCAATAAAAAATAATACTCTATTGTGTATTTGAAAGCTGCTGAGAGTAGATCTTGAAAGTTCTCATCACAGGGCCAGGGATGCCTGAAGCACCACAGGGTAGATGAAGACAGCATACACAAGATGTTTCCTGAGGGTGTGCCAGGCCCTGTAAGGACCCTGTAAGGAGCTCCAGGCTCCTTGATGAATTTGGCAGCCAATGAGAAGGCAGTTCATGCAGACTTTTTAAATGATTTTGTAGATCTCTTTGATGATGATGATATCCAGTGAGATACTATCCAGTGGTATGTGCGGTCAAGCCTTTGTTATATAGTGGTGTGGTGGACCTCCTCAAAGGACAATTTCAAATGGTTCTAAAGAACTTGTGGACATTACCTGAAATTAGGAGATGGTTAACTAAGAAAGAGAAGGATGGTTTTAACTATCTATATGAGGCCTGTTAATCTCTGAATGTGACCAACTTTCGACCTTCAATTTAAAAAAAGCAATGTCTTAACAGACAGAATGGGAGAAGATATTTGCAAATGATATATCAGATAAAGGGTTAGTATCCAAAATCCATAAAGAACTTAGCAAGTTCAACACCCAAAAAACAAATAATCCAGTGAACAAATGGGCAAAAGACATGAACAGCCACTTTTCCAAAGAAGACATCCAGATGGCTAACATACACATAAAAAAGATGCTCCACATCACTCATCACCAGGGAAATGTAAATCAAAACCACAATGAGATACCACCTCACCTAATCAGAATGGCTCAAATTAACAACTTGGGCAACAACAGATGTTGGCGAGGATGCTGAGGAAGGGGAAACCTTTTGCACTGTTGGTGGAATGCAAACTGGTACAGCCACTCTGGAAAACAGTATGGAGGTCCCACAAAAAATTAAAAATAGAACTATCCTGCAACCCAGCAATTGCACTACTAGGTATTTATCCAAGGGATACAGGTATGCTGTTTCGAAGGGGCACATGCACCCCAATTTATAGTAGCACTATTGACAATAGCCAAAGTATGGAAAGAGCCCAAATGTCCATCAACTGGTGAATTCATGTAGTATATATTTTACTCAGTGACCAAAAAGAATGAAATCTTACCATCTGCAACAATGTGGATGGAAGTAAAGTGTATTATGCTAAGCAAAATAAGTCAGTCAGAAAAAGACACATATCAGATGATTTCATTCACATGCAGAATTAAAGAAACAAAACAGATGAACATAGGGGAAAGGAAGCAAAAATAAAATAAAAACAGAGAGGGAGACAAACCATAAATACAGAGAACAAAATGAGAGTTGCTGGTGGGGTGTTGGGTGGCGGGGGGATAGGCTAAATGGGTGATGGGCGTTAAGGATGGCAGTTGTTGGGATGAGCACTGGGTATTATACATAAGTGATGAATCACTAAATCCTATTCCTGAAATTATTATTACACTGTATGTTAACTAACTTGGATTTAAATTTTAAAAAATGGCAATATCTTAAAAAAAAAGTTCTCATCACAAGGAAAAAAATTGTAACATGTTTGGTGCTGAATGTTAACTAGACTTATTGTGATCATTTTGCAATATATACAGATGTCAAATCATATCATTATGTTGTACATCTGAAACTAATACGTTATATGACAATTATATCTCAACTTTTTTTAAATGTGATTTTTCTCTATTTTGATAACTATATTTCAATACAATTAGTTTCCTTTGTAATTTTATTTTATTTTATGCCCTTAAAAACAGTTTTCTGATAAGGGATCCGTGGACTTAAACTGCCAAAAGAGTCTGTGACCCCAAAATTGTTAAAAATCCTTGGGCTGTAAAGATGGCTCAGGTGGGAATAACAACGTTGGCATACCACAGCATGTCACTGGAGAAGAGATTTCAGTTTTTAATTACCTTTGAGAGAGATGGGTAAGAAGAGTGCCACTTCAAAGTTCCAAGTAAAATGAAAAAGCAAAAGAGTGGAAAGTATGAATTCACATTCAGGTTTTATTGTATTTCTGAGTAAATGTTATTTTCTGATGACAAATTGGGAGATGGACGGTTTGTGTGACTATAAATGATGTATGTTATTGAGAAACACGGTGTTTATATATTTTAGATAGCTAACCCAACTATGATGAACACATGAAGGGTCAGTTATTACATATGTAGTAGATGGCTGTTTGGCAAATAGTCACTTCCCCATCCTCCAGCCTCCATGATGGTATATACTTTCTGCCCCACCATGTTGGAAGTGACCTCCTGATTTGTTTCAGCCAATGGAACATGGATACAAATCAGTGTGCTAGATCTGAATGGAGGCCTTTAAGAGGCATCTGATGTTTCCACTGACCCTTCTGGGAATTTCTAAACTCTGTCAAGAGAAGGACATGCTCCAGATTGCCTATTGATTCCAAAAATAATGAGGTATGGAACAGATCTAACCAAACCTGGGTCCAGAAACTAAGTAAACTCGGCTATATCCGCTGTGCTCGGCCAAGATCAACCACACCCTAGCCATCTAAAGACTCCCAAAGGAAATAGAAATGCTTACTGGGATGTGCAACAGGATTCATAGCTGCTTGTTGTGTTTGTTGTGCATGATGTGTGCTCTTGAAAATTTTTGCCCGATTAACTAATGCTCTCTGCTCCCTTCATAAAGAAATTGTATACACTAGGCATGCTTAACTCTTGTGGTGAGTAGACCACAGCTGAGTTTATGTTTAAAAAACAGTTAGGGCGCCTGGGTGGCTTAGTTGGTTAAGCTTCTGACTGTGGCTCAGATCATGATCTCACGGTTCGTCAGTTCGAGCCCTGTGTCAAGCTGTGTGCTGACAGCTCAGAGCCTAGCACCTGCTTCGGATTCTGTGTCTCCCTCTCTCTCTGCCCCTCCCCAGCTTGTTCCTTCTCTCTCTCTCTCTCTCTCAAAAGTGAATAAACATTAAAAAAATTTTTTTAAAGAGTTAATTGCAGGGCACCCGGGTGGCTCATGGTTCATGAGGTGGAGCTGCTCGTGGGGCTCTGTGCTGACAGTGCGGAGCCTGTTTGAGCTTCTCTCTCTTTCCCTCAATCTCTGCCTCTCCCCTGCTCACTCGTACACATGCTCTCTCAAAATAAACTTAAAAAAAAAAAAAAGATGTAAAAAGTTGTAAAACAAAACAAAAACAAAACCTCTACAAAGTTTGCGTTAGATTGCTTCATAAATTTTTTAATTTGTTGTTCTCTTAAGAAAACAAACTAGAGGGGCACCTGGGTGGCTCAGTTGGTTAAGCATCTGATTTTGGCTCAGGTCATGATCTCACGGCTCGTGAGTTTGAGTTCCGCGTCGGGCTTTGTGTCTCCTTCTGCCCCTCCCCTACTCATGTTCTGTCTTTCTCTGTCTCTCAAAAATGAGTAAATGTTAAAAAAATTTTTTTTTAATCTAAAAAAAGAAAACTAATTAGCATTATGTATTTCAGAATTCCTATTCTAAGAAAGGGCATTAAGTTTCCTGTACTAAAATGGATTATGAATATATACTGATGTTTTAAGTTAAAATAAATGTTTAGGTTAGTATGTACTGTTTTTTTATGCTTCATCCTCTGAGCCAACTTCTTCTATGAACTGACTACAGTCCTGACTGTGTCAGATTTAAGAGGGCTTCTTCAGTATTTCAGCCTGCCAGGAATCCTATTGTGGGCAGTATAATAATCAGGGCTCCAGTGTTAGTGTTGCTTTGTTTTGTTGCAAATCCTGTTCGTAAGCCAGCTTGTAGTCCTGGCATTGAGTCTGAATGCTACAATTTCATATTGAGTTTGAGCACAGTGGTAAGTTTTTGATATAATATTGGCTTCTCCAATAATTTAATCATCATTTTAAATTCCTGTTAAACAAGATGTAAAATCTGATTTGTTAGATTTTTAAAATACAAGGACATCAAATAAGGAATAAAACCTGAACTCTTCCTTCTGACTTAGAAGTCCTACATCATAGCGGTTCCCAACTTCTTCCCCAACCACATTTCTTACCACTGTCTGCCCCTGGCCCCTGGTGCTCTTTCCACACTGTGATCCCACACTGACCTTCCTGTTTAGCTAATATATCAAACTCTACCAATTTGGGCCCTTTTTCAGAGCTTTTCTCTGCCTGAGATACTCTTTCCTAATTTTCCCAAGGATGCCATTCATATCTCAAATGACACCACTGAAGCCCTCATTGACTACCCAAAATAAAACCTCCAATGAATCCCTTTTGACGGTATCACTTCATTTTAAGTCTGTGCATAATACTGATCATAGCTGATAAGTGATATCATTAGCTAATATTTCTTTCTGACTTCTCCCCAAATAGTATAAGATTCACAACGGATATGTCTTTTGTGTTCACACCTCGCTCGCAGGGCTTAAAAATATAGCATAGCACACAGTAGCAGATCAATGAATATTTTTGATTGATTATTATATTGAATACAAACATGGATGCTAAAAACAAACAAAAAACCTAGAGTAAGACTTTTCAACCACTGTGGACAAGTTAGGACTTACAAGACAGAGAGAAATAATTTAATGTATTATGTTTTATGTCTTTTTTTTAAATTTTTTTATGTTTATTATTTATTTTTGAGAGAGAGAGAGAGAGAGTGTGTGTGAGCAGGCGAGGAGCAGAGTGAGAGGGAGACACAGAATTGGAAGCAGGCTCCAGGCTCCGAGCTGTCAGCACAGAGCCCGACGCAGGGCTCGAACCCACGAGCTGTGAGACCATGAGCTGAGCCGAAGTCGGACGCCCAACTGATTGAGCCGCCCAGGCGCCCCTATGTCTGTTTCTATAACAGACTTCTATAACTGTTTCTACAACATCTTCCAAAAAATTGTTTTGAATTGACTTACAAATCAACATCACCCCCAGGCCAGTATAGAAAGATTATTTTTCAACATCTAAAACAGGATTAAATGCAGAAAAGTTCTAATTATTGTTACAGAAGCTGGTTCAATTTCATATTTATTACCCAAACAACCTAAATAGGGATGCCTGGGTGGCTCAGTTGGTTAAGCGTCTGATTTCAGCTATAGTCATGATCTCATGGTTCAGGAGTTCAAGCCCCGCATTGGGCTCTCTCCTGTCAGCACTGAGCCCACTTTGGATTTCCTGTCCCCCTCTCCCTCAACCCCTCCCCTGCTTGCGCAATCTCTCAAAAATAAAAATAAACACTAATTTTTGGATGATGAATTTAGTTATAAAGTCTACTAAAAGCTAATCTCCTATTTTAAGATTTTTTAAAAAGAAATCCAGGGGCGCCTGGGTGGCGCAGTCGGTTAAGCGTCCGACTTCAGCCAGGTCACGATCTCGCGGTCCGTGAGTTCGAGCCCCGCGTCAGGCTCTGGGCTGATGGCTCAGAGCCTGGAGCCTGTTTCCGATTCTGTGTCTCCCTCTCTCTCTGCCCCTCCCCCGTTCGTGCTCTGTCTCTCTCTGTCCCAAAAAAAATAAATAAACGTTGAAAAAAAAAATTAAAAAAAAAAAGAAATCTGTTTGGGGGTGCCTGGGAGGCTCAGTCAGTTAAGCATCTGACTTCGGCTCAGGCCATGGTTCGTGGGTTCAAGCCCCACATCGGGCTCTGTGTTGACAGCTCAGAGCCTGGAGCCTGCTTTGGAGTCTATGTCTCTCTCTCTGCTCTCCCCCTGTTCGTGCTCTGTCTCTGTCTCTCACAAATAAATAAACATTGAAAAAAAATTTTTTTAAGAGAAATCAGTTTGGAATAATACCAACTAACGTACATATGCCTCTTACTATGTGATAGCTATTCTCAAGTGCTTTACTTGCATGAACTGATTTAATCCTATAATTTAACAGATGAGAAAAATGAAGCTCAGAGAGGTCACGTAATCTGCCAAAAGTCAGTGAGCTAGTTGGAGGTGAGGTGGGATTTGACCCAGTCAGTTTGGCTCCCGAGTCTGCACCCACAGGCTCTACTCTATTTTGTGTCACCTCACCCAACACTACTCAGGCAGACTGTCTCTGAGGAATCTGGACTTGTGATTTAGGGGTAGCAACTTAACTCTCTGCATATGACAGAACTGTAAATCTGGATGCTGAATGGCAGCCATATTTCTTGGGAATGAAGAAGCAGAAAGCGGGTAGAGAGAGAGATAAATAAAGGAGAGGCCAAGAGAGAAGTTAATTAGATGGCAAGAGACAGGGAGCGTGCTTGCCAGCAGGGGTCCGGTGCCAGCTCAGCTGCCTGGCCGCACCTCTGTGCTTGTGTTTAAAGGGACACACTCTGGTGTCTGCATGAGAAGTTCCCTTTCCTGTTGAAGATAGCTCAAGATTTTACTACTTGCAACTGTAAGAACCTTAACTCGTATCAGAACTGATAACCAAATGAGGGAAAATTTGGCTCCTGCTACTGAACTGAAATTGATGAAATACCGCCAAAACGTGCACAGGCTAAATAACAATGGAGAACAGAAAACGTTCAGATACTAACATTGTTTTAAGAATATGGAGGAATTAATTGGCTTTATGTTTTGCTCCAGTCAAGATTTGAAATGTATATGCAGTGAAGATTTAGAAGCAATATTGATTTCATTGTTTTACCCATCTCTGGCACATGGAACTGCTCTGATTTTTTTTTTTTTCTAATTTGGCACACCAGATTAAATTGGTGTGCCAACCCAGTAAGGAGAAAGTGATTTCAGAATGCCTACCCTCATCTCCCATTTATAGATCAGATAAACCGTAGCTCCCTGAAGGAGCTCCCTTCCTTTGCTGGCACAGTGCTGCTATTTTGGTATCTGCCAGTTAAGAACATATATCTAGTGGTAACAGAGCGCAGACATGTGCTAGCCTGGGTAAGTGGTTTGTGTTAATGGACAGTTCTATCACTGGACACCAAGCCTCTTACGGTGACATGTGACCTCGAATTTCTAGAAGTGGAACATGGTGAAGCCAGGCCGCCCTTTCTCCATTACATTCTTGATATCAAACTTGCCCATTCAAGTCAACACAACAACAAAAATTCCAGTTCTATAAGGTGAGGAGCTTATAGTAGTTTTCAACTTATCTCCCTAATTTACTCTTCTCAAATAGATCAGCTGCTTCTTCCTAAGTAGTATTACTGCATGTATCTATTGCAAGAACCTATCAACATGTGTGGATTAATTTCTTTATCACACTGCCATTGTCTAAGACTAGACACTTGTCAACTTTTTACCTGCACTGTTGTAATGCCCTTTAAAATTTTTTTCCACAGGCAGCATGGCCCCTGTCAGTCCATTACCACCAGATTATTGTGCAATACCGGATACATCTACTCAGCAGATGGTTTGGCTCATATAAATCCCTCCTGTTGATTCTACGTTGCCTTCCCACCACCCTAAGGCTCACACCTAAGATCTTTTGTACCGTCTTCAAGGCAGAAGGCTTCAAGATTCCTGTAGGACTGATATCCTGATAGTGATTCCCTAATTAAACAATTCACCAGGGTAAACCAAAGAATCCACCTTATCCTGTCCACCCACCTCCTCATTCCACATTGCTATGGCACCTTATCTATTCAGCCCACTCCTTCCTTCAAGCCTTCCCCAGTTTGAACAGCCCTTTCCTTGTTAGAAGGGAGACAATCAGTAAGGGCATTCACTGGGCTAAATACGTACAAATGCTCATTTAATGCTTACACTAATCCAATGAAGTGGTACTACTATGTCCCTCATTTTTCAGATGAAGAAACTGAAGTTTAGAGAATTTAGGTAATTTATGAATAAGTAGCAGATCTAAAACTTCAATTGGACACTGTGTAACTTAAAAAGCCCCCAAAGCAGTTAACCCTTGAGCCTTTGCCCAAGCCGTTCCCCCTGCTCAGAAAGGTCCTACCCTCTTCCACCAGTTGGCAAGCACCTGGTCAGCTTTCAAAGCCTGACTTAAGTGCCCCCAGTCCCTTTTGAAGGCTTCTTCCACACTGCTCAATCAGTGGTGGTTATTCTCTACTTTGTTCTACCCTATAATAGCCAAGTTATCACTCCCATAAATATTTATTTTGTTTCTCTCATTTACTTGACTGTGAGGTCTTTGGAGGAAGGGATACTCTATTTATACCAGCTCATTGCAATAACCCAAAAATGTTGGTTAACACTACATACTGCCCTAACATACGTCAGAAGGCAATATTCCTTTGGTAATCCCTGTATAGATTAAAAAGTTAAGATAATTCAGAATATAAATTAACACTTAACCTGAAAGTCAAGCTTGACAGAAACTATGCATTGGTTATTAGGCTTGTTCACTGTTTAAATCATATGTTTCGAATTCAAATACATATTCAAATCTTCCTTTGGAATGTATAATAAATATAACAGGTGTGCTCTTTTTCCCTTATTTACACCAGGCAGCTACAGAGATAACTGGAAATGGTGGAGGCAGTAAAGAGGAATGCTGGCCATTCCTCTCTGGCACAGAAGGCCCTGACTGAGGACAACTTCAGAGACTGCCTCCCTCATATGTTTATTATTCCTGGTGTGAGCACCACTCTGGAATTTAAAGATATATGTGTTGGAGGGAGAATGGGGGGAAGGTACAACTTTGTCTCAAAATGCAAGCCAGTTAATTTCAGCCAATGAACAACTAAAGAAAAAATAATCTTTTAGATTTAAAGGAAGGCTGGAATACTATGTTCAATGAGGCACCTTTCTAAATGTTTCTGGAGCCATTTTGATTATCCTGGATTTTCACCTTACACACCAATTTATTTTTGCTGTAATTTAAAAGTTCTTAGGTTTTTCTAGTGGAGACTCTAAGCTTTTGTTTAGTTTATCTTCGTAAATACAACACTGGCCTAGGTAATTTTTTTTAAAGTAACGACTACACCCAACATGGGGCTCGAACTCATGACGCCAACCAAGGTCAAGAGTCAGCTGCTCTACCAAGTGAGCCAGTCAGCGGGCCAGGTCATTTCTTATTGTGGGGGGTGGGGTGGGGAGGCAGAGAGAGGGGAGAGAAGAGGAGAGGGAATGAGAGGGAGAAAGGGAGGAGGAGAGAGATAGAATATAAATGAAAGAAAGGAATCTGGGGGACAAGAGGAGTTATGCTTGGGTTCCTTATCCTTTTTTCTTACCTGTGATTGTCTAAAGGGAGCTGTATAAAGGGATTTGTGATTTGCTTGCATTATTGTTTATGTAAAAAAATTTTTTTTAACATTTATTTATTTTCGAGAGACAGAGCGGGAGCAGGGGAGGGGAAGAGAGGGCGACACAGAATCGGAATGGAAGCAGGCTCCAGGCTCTGAGCTGTCAGCACAGAGCCCAATGTGGGGCTCAAACCCACGAACCATGAGATCATGACCTGAGCCGAAGTCGGATGCTTAGCTGACTGAGCCACCCAGGCACCCCTGCATTATTGTTCATTTTTAAAGGATCAATAGGCTATAACCATGTTTTTCTAAGTGTGGCTTGAAACATTTCTGAAATCAATTTAGTGGTACATAACTAGCCGCAAACAAATAAAATAGGAAAAAAACTGAATACATCACATGTAGTTACAGTTAAGTATTGTTTAGTCAAGTTTTCTTTTAGTCTTGTATGCATAATGGCTTGTATTTTTTACCACAAGTCTCCACCAAAAATGCCAGAAAGCCACAGGGCTACTTATAAACAAGAAATGATTCAGTGTCCACACCAAAACCACCATGTTTAATGGTTTTTTTCTTTCTTTATTTCTTTTCTTTTTTTTTTTTTTTTTAACCATTTGAGGAATCAAGCTACCTTCCATTATGAAACAAAGTCCAATTACAGAAAAACATTTAATTAATCCTGTACTAAGAAAGCTTCTAAATATCTTTTGTAATAGTCAACCTACACCCAAAAGATTTTATATGGTAGCAAGAATGTAATTTGCTTCATAGTGCAGTAATAAATCAGATTGAGAAGTAATTTATTTTATACTGTAGAAAATCTGAGTATTTATCCCTTTCATACAATTTAAACGGTTCATCTTGGACAAAGCAAAGAATGGAATACAGAATCAAAAGTAAGTGATAAATATTTCACCTTAGCACAATTTTAATATGACTTTTCCACATGAACCAAAACCAAATATCACTTTCAAAAGATGGTACCAGTCAATTCTTTTAAAATTTCAATTCTGATAAAGAAAACTAAATATCTCCAGAAAGTTGGATAATTAAGTTCAACACCCCAACATCAATATTATTTAAAAGTTGAATACAGAGCAGTATTTTGTGCCTTTATCATACCTCTGAGGCTTTCCACATTAGTAACCAAATTTCATACCAAATATGCTCCAGGATTAGGAGTAGAAATGTGCATTGGGGGAGCTGAAGTTGCATCAAGGCATAACCTATATCAATATATTGAATATTCATCTGATCTACAAATGGAAGAGTGTTTCCCAGTGAGCACATAAATATTAATTAGCTCATTTTCTCTCTGTGTCTCCTGCACATGTGCATATGACCACATGCACAACACACACAGCACGATGTCCTACACTCACTGAGTGTAAGATGTTCCCTAGGACTCAGTCACTGCCTCTCTCCTCAGCCTACTTTGTCCTCTAGATTGTGCCACTTTACATCTCTGTTTTTGATTCTTCTTTTTTTTTAAGGCTGCACAGACACCTTAAGAGGATCTTAACAGGATGATCAAAAAGAAATGAAATGAATTCTGAATTCTTTGGATAAGTCTTCATGGTGAAATATTGTGAAATTAATGGCTAAAATGAAGTTAAGAGCTTATCCATAACCACTGAGACTCTCTCCTGACTTGATAAAATATTGTGGTTAACCAAGGGTTGGCAATAATATCCACATAACATATATAATTATAAAATAGAAGTTAAGGGACGCCTGGGTGGCTCAGTCAGTTAAGTGTCCAACTTCGGCTCAGGTCGTGATCTCATGGTTCGTGGGTCTGAGCCCCGCATCAGGCTCTGTGCTGACAGCTCAGAGCCTGGAGCCTGCTTTCGATTCTGTGTCTCCTTCTCTCTCTGCCCCTCCCCCAGCTTACACTCTATCTCTCAAAAGTGAATAAATGTAAAAAAAAATTTTTTTTAAACAGAAGACAAGAATGTAAAAGGCTAGATGTTTCTGTATCAATGAACACTTATATATTATGTAGTATTTGTTTGGCTTTGCTATTTTTTTGGTCCAGCTGACTTTAAGTTTGTTTATTTATTTGAGTGAGTGAGAGAGAGAGAGAGAGAGAGAGAGAGAGAGCAAGCACACCCGAGTGAGGAAGGAGGAGAGAGAGAGGGAGAGAGAGAATCCCAAGCAGGCTCCATGCTGACAGCACAGAGTCCAACGCAGGGTTCAATCCCACGGAGCTGTGAGATCATGACCTGAGCTGAAAGCAAGAGTTGGACCCGCTTTACCGGCTGAGCCACCCAGGCACCCCAGGCCAGCTGACTTTTAAACTGCATCTACAGGGGTCCCTGGCTGGCTCAGGAGGAAGAGTGTTCAATTCTTCATCTCATTCGTGAGTTTGAGCCCCATGTTGGGTGTAGAGATCACCTAAATAAATAAAATTTTAAAAAAGTAAAAATAAAAACATCCACTGCATCTATAAAACATCTACTGGGGCGCCTGGCTGGCTCAGTCAGTACAGCATGCAACTCTTGATCTCAAAGTTGTGAGTTCAAGACCCACGGGGGGGCATGGGGCCGACTTTAAAAAAAATTCTACAGAAGTGGAGAGAGTATAATGAATCCCTGTTACTCCTCTCTCAGTTTCAACAGTTACCAACACAGTTCTGTAAGTTCATATAACTTCATCCATATCACCAACCCCTCTACTGAATCATAAATATTTTTGAATCTTTGCAGATACTTCATCTATAATTATCTTAATATGTATCTTGAAGTTACCATTTTTAACATAATTGTACTATCATTATTGCATAAAAATGAATAATCCTCTTAAATATTTTTATCTTATCATTAAATATCTTATCTTATCTTATCATTAAATATTTAATTGGTCAATTATAGATTTTTTTAATAGTTTGTTCAAATCAGCATCTGAACAATGGCAGTAGACTACATCTAATTAATGTAACCCTTAAGTCTTTTAAAATCTACCTATGAGAGTCCCCTTTATGTTTTCATTGCAATTTCATTGTTTGAAAAAATTGCCATCGTGTGTTTAAGGTTCCTATGCCTTAAAATAGAGAATCAGGGTTTCATACTAACAAGATAATGGTTACGATATAGTCTTTCGTCCTGTTGTCTGTGATGAGTACTATCAAATATAATGAATAAGAGGTTACTATGGCAAGAATTAGGCAAGTTAGTATAAAAGGTATGCTTCACTACTGTCTTAAACTCGAGAGCCATGATATGACATCTACATAGAAGAAACAACAAACATTTGCAAGAACTTCATTTTCCTATTATGCGAGGACGTGTGCACCAAGACGCTTGGAGAATTGTTTCAAAAATTTACCAATATTAAATCCAAACTAAAATTATACTAGAAGCTATTTTCATAATAGTTCTTCATAATAATGTAAACATTTTGAAAGTTATCTGGCTTTTAGATCACTTAACTTTGTGTTGATGTTATAGCCCACACGTAAAATTGTTCTACTTCAAAGACTGAATCATATGTGTGTAAATGCAGGTGACCTTCACCTGCATCTGTCATCACAGACATGCATACAAGGCAAACGCATGAGGCGGGGTGATATTTGGTACTATAAAACTCTTCTCACCCTCACCATATATGAAAGCATTAACTTAGGTTAGGTGAGGTTAGGTTAGGTATGACTCCTAAGTCACTTTAAACGCACTAACATATAGTGTTTGGTGATGTAAATAAATCACTAAAAACCTGTAGACCTGTCTGTAGCCTGAACTCAAAGCCAACAGCAATACTTCTATTCTAATTCCCAGGACGTGATGCCTGAGTTGCTCCAGGAGTACATGTTAGAAAAGAGGAAAACAGCTCCAGAGCCGCGTGCAAGGGACCACCTACCATCGATCTGGGCTTGCTGATGGCCACGAGACTAGTGAGGAAGTCTTCGTCGTGCAGCTGGCTGAAAACATGGGCGTCATAGGCTACCATAATGGAGATCTCTTCCATCATCTTGCCAGCTGGCCTTTCCACAGCGGCAGCTGCTACCCCAGCTCCAGACCAGACTATCCAGGGAAAAATCCTACTGCAGCTCAGTGCCAATGCCCACACCCACCTGAGTCTGAAGGGGTGTAGTATCAAAAATCCACGAGGAAAAAAAGAAATATGAAAAAAAAAACAGCTGCTATCACAGGCTTCTTTGGCAGCTCACCCCCTGTAGAAAACTAAGGGAGGTCCTCTTATCTGTGGAGGAAGTAAACGCTATAAACACCTTCTGTGTTCTTAACACAGCAGCTGGAAAGCTCAGTTTTGGGAAATCTTCTTTAAACTTCAAAAAGAGAAATGAAAAGTTTTCTAACTGGAAATATCCTATTGCAAAAACAATAAAACAAAAGGACCCCCAAACTGATTTATGCTACGTCCTTGGTAATTAGAAACTTTTAAAGTTTATCTTCTTACTTCAGTATCATTTATATCAAGAGTCTTCTTCTTGGAGGAGAAGTGGATTTTCTTATGGCTTATTTTTTCACATTCACAGAAAATAAATAGACGGCAACCTTTAGTTTTTCAGAATTTATAGAATTCTTGGTGCAGTTAAAAATTATCTCCTGAAGTATGAAAAAAAGAGAGTCTTTTCCCCCTCTGATTATTTCTGTTAAAAAAAAAAAAAAGAAGCACCTAAATATAAAAATGAAATGGACTGCAGTATCAGTTGAAAATCATTTCCCCTTCTCCCACTAAAAAACATGCAAATATTTTAAATAGAATTCCTGATTTGGGGAACTTTGTTTTCTGTTGTTATTCACAAAGCAACACAAAGGTCTCATTTCTAAAAACGTATTGTTTTTCTCCCATAGATAAAAGTTCTCCTGTTTTATTTTTAAACTTAGAGGCTGTTGTTTTTTTTTTTAATTACCCTGTTAGCAGATAGTGGTGAACTGGTGGTGGCTTAGCCACCAGAAGTGTTTTCCAGTTGGAGACCGTAAATATGAACCTCAATATGCCCTGATGAAAAATCCGAAAGCTGCCCCAAATCATCATTACAAGGTTCCCTACATTACCAGGAAGTACAGCGTAGGCTGATTCCATGGAAAAAGTAGTAAGCAAATAAAAAGGGGGGGGGGGGAGAATAAAGCTCCTCCAAAAGTTGTTTTGCCAAAATGTCTAATTAAGCTATTATCTACTCTGCTATTTATAGATGATGACATTGCAATACCAGGAAAAATATTATTTGCTAAAAATCAATTTGGCAATGTTTGTCTCTAATCAAACAGAGCTACTGGTTGGAATTTTTAGTCCTAATTTAGCATTGTTATGTGGTTGAATTGTTAGCTTTTCAGAAGACACACAAAACGTGGGATGAGATTCATGGTGTCTATTTTCCCTTATTTTCCTGAAGTATCTTCACCTAGATTAACATGATTACTTAAATAGCACCTTGTTCCATTTAAATATGATTAGGAGACTTTTGCAATTGCTATAGCATTCTAGATTAAATAGACTCACACTCGCATGCGCACACACACACACACACACACACGCAGAAGGGGAAAACACCTTATTGCTAGGAAACAGAAGTCTAAGAAGCTTATTTTAATAGAAAACGCCAAGACTTTGAATAAATCTCCAAGATTAAAACAGCTTCAAACTGTGCTTGACCCTTGTTGGAGCCGGTAAAGCATTTTTACTTCATTTTTTTCCTCCAATGCAGCTTTCTCTTTCAAGCTCTGTTTATGTTAAAAAGTTTCCCGGCACATTTACCTTAACGCTGACTAACCAGGTAAAAATTAAATGATAATCAAGAGACAAGGTTTTATAAGGCATCCGGGCAGTTCATACCTTTTAAATTCCTTTTTTATCTTTTCAGAAGTGCTGTAAAAGTCACTGTGACCCTCTTCGTGCATTCACTAGCACCAGAAGGTTTCAGATTTATCTTGCAGCACCGTTTTCTAGATGTGAAAGGAATTCCTCTTGCTTTCCTATTTTTCTGTGCTACAGTGACTCAGTGCTTCCACACTGATACCTGGATAAGGTGCACTGACAAAGACACCTGTTGTGGAAGGTAAAGAAACTACTTCCCATGATGCCTTACTCCCTGCTGGCAACCGCCCAGGGCCAAACGAGCATTATAACCGCTTTCGAGCAGTGCCTATGCACCCCGAGAGAGCAATTCAGTGTAACAATAGGTAATCTTCTAGGTTAAGAACACTCCTAACTGGAGGGAAAAAAAAAAAAAGGACCAGAAAAACAATACCAAATAGGTGCTGTATATTAAACTCATAAAACATTTAAGGGATCAGGGCTGTAAAAGTACAAAAACAATTTCAGAAACATAATCAAAGGCTGTAAAGATAGTTTTAAAACTACATAAACAGAAGCTAACGACTTTAAATAATTCAGTCCTTTTAGAATTCCACACAGATTCTCAGGTAAAGAGGTATTTTTTTAAAGCTTCTAATTTATTACCTTCAAAAGACTGTTCTAATTAGCCACAGTCACTAGAATTATTAACATTTCATTTCCAAATCTAAAAGGTCCTCTATTAAAGCCACAATGCATGCATTTTCTAGAGCAAGGGTTCCCTAGGTTAGATTAGCACCCTTCATTTTTTTTCACCCTTAAAACTGTCCTCCATACCTGACTTTTGGAATCCAGGCAGGGAAAATACCAACGTTTCTTTCCTCTCACAATTGAATGTGTATGTGTGGTCCCAACACAAAGCATACTTTTTGAAAACTGATTATTTAAAAACCTGTCTTAGAACTGGCTTCTCTTCCTAAGACATTTTCTCTTGGGATACCCCAGCCTCAAAATTTCAGGGGCCATGTTACAGTCATGTTTACAGTCCTTTACTCCCTTGCAAGACATCTTTCGTACTCTCTTGCCACCCCCCCCCCACCCGCCCCGCATCCCCCCAGAGCAACCCCGTGAATTGATCCCACGGATCTCCCAGGGTAGTCTGCGCGTGAGCTCCTGCAATCCTCTACTTCGCACCGCGCAGCTCCCCTGAGAAAAGGCGTGGGGCGTGGGGCGTGGGGCGGGGGGGGGGGGGGATTACCTGAGATCAAGGGGTGTAGCACCATTCGCTGCTACAATTTACCAGGACGGGGTTGCATACCCAGCCGGCGGCAGAAAACGCGGCGTTAGCGGTAACCAATAGCTAGTCGCCAGTTCAAGCAGGAACTAGCTAGCTGCCTGTCCCAGGGTAAGTCCTTCAACCTCCCTAGGTTTCCATTTCCTCATGGTCATGTAAATTGAGAGGGATGGACTAGATCAGAGGTTTGTGCGCTCAGAAACAGTCCAAAGCTAAGTATCCAATTTCCCTCCACTAAATAGGCTTATTTGGGGATTTGAAAGTGGAAATACCTTTTTCATCTCTATCAGAGTAAAAAACAAAAGGTAACATTAAGCCCAGATGTTAAGGAAGTCCCCCTGGGGTTGCTATTATATGTCCCAACAAATGCAGTCTACTTTGTACCCTACTTTGGATTTTCTACATCAAGCCTTTTGCCTATGAAGAGTATTCGATGACAGCTGTTTTACTTTTCATTAGTTATTCCTTACAGTCTTTCAGTTTACAGACCAAACTGGCTACAAAGTAATTTTCAAAAGCCTCTCCAGATCTCATTAAAATAAGAAAATGTTAACGAATAAAATATCTTTAGTGATTTTTAAGTGCCATTTTAGATTTTAGATAGAAAGATTTTACTCTGGTAGCTGATTTTGTTCTACAGCCATTCTTCTAGGATTATTACTTTTCAGCAAACACATACCTGGGTCACACTGATTGACTAGGAGTTTAATAAACCACTCCTGGCCTTCAGAGAACATCTGTTCTCACGTGTCAAATTTAGGTACAGCCAAAACAAAAATCAAGTAAAGCCTGAATAAGATGCGAACTTTTTTTTTTTTAATTTCTGTGTTCTCCCCCAATGTGGCAAAGTATCTTTACAATGGCAGTCATGTTCAAGCTCAAGGCACATACACTAAGAACCGATAGCACATCATTAAAAAATTATCTCATCTCACAAGAGTGGCTATAAAGACCCTTTTCCCATGAGTCGGGTTCTACTTGTAGAACATTCTCATCACAAGGGCCCTAAAATCAGGGTAGGATGGAGAGGAGGAGAAAAGCCCATAGCAGAAATATGGTCTAGAGGGCAGAAGGGTCTTCTGTGCCTCCCACGTGCACAGGTGGAGCTCTCTAGAGAGTCTCTTCCCTCCCCAGTGGTGCCTGTGTAATCACTCCTGAACATCTTCACAGATGTTCCTGAATCTTGACATATCCATTCCTGAAGTGTGCAGGACTCCATTTTAAGAGATCTTCACAAAATGTTCATGCCATTGACACAAACAACTATAAGACAAAACTCTACAAGCACCTTCTTAATCACGGAAAACCAAGTTTCCAAGTAGGTTTCATACTTCAGAGTGCACATTACAAAACCCAAGTCCTCTAAGTGGGGGAACAAGAGATAAAATGAGAATGAGAAGCCATAGGAGTGTGAGTAGTAGAAAGCTTTCCAGAATATTTTGTATTTCAGAGGAGTTCAGTAACACATACGGAGTTTTTACAAAGGGAAAAAGAACAAAACGTAAAAGATTAAAAAAGCAAAAGCTTAGCATTCTTTACAAATCATGCAAAGGTAAACAAAGAAAACCATTATTCTTGTGTCAAATTCCAGCCGTTCAGCTCATTATCTTTTCTATCTTTCATAGCAATTGCTAGGCAAATTCAAAACCCCAGAAAACACAGATTCTTAAGAAAGAGAAAATCCCCAGAGTTAAAGAAAGAAAAAAAAAAAAAAAAAAAAAAAAAACAACAGTGGGGCATAAATACTTGCCTAACGGCTATCCTGGGTATCTTACTTCCTCATTCAGATCTCACTACAAAGAATATGGGGGTGAGGTAGAGTTCACAACAATCAGCTTTTTACCTCACTTGTAACTCTAAAATCCACAGCCAACTGTTAAAAACAAGACAACAGGCCCCAAATGGAGCCACTTATGCGAAGCCTCATGTCACCCAACAGAGACTTCATTACCGTTTTGGCTCTCTCAGAAATGGAATCTCTAGTCACTCAGAAATCACCAGATCAGCACTAGTTGGGTAATCCGCCTGATAGACCCCTTTGAAATAATCAATCTGCTTTTTTGCCTAGTGGAACTTCTTTGTTCCTGCTCCCTTCTGCCTATGAAAGTCTTTTCTTTGGTACAAACTCCTCAGAGCTCCTTTCTATCTGCTAGATTGGATGCCGTCCGGATCATAAATCACTGGAAAAAGCCAATAAGATCTTTAACATTTACTCAGTTGAATTCTGTTTTTTAACACAACACATTCACTTAAGCCTTACCTAACCAAAAATAAGGGCTTCCAGTGTTGAGGATGGTTACAGACACATCTAAAAATTTGAGGAATGCTTCATCTTGCCTCATTTTGAGAATACACAACTCAATTGTAACTACAGAAATTTTACCTTATTTTTAAAGCAAATAACTTTTAAAATTAAAAAAAGTCATAAATTTTTAAAAAGTTTTACTAGCAACCAAATCAAGTCATTCCACAAGGCTAATGTTTTCGATTCTTTTTTTTTTTTTTTTAATGAAGACCAGAGTGTAGTTTTAGGGAACAGCAATAAAATGTGAACTAGTTTTCATTCAGATGTTTATTTGTCTCAGGTTCTTCCTGCAGGTTGGTTGAGTCCAGCCTGGATAAGTCCCTTTCCAAGGGGCCCTCGGGTCCCTGCAGTAGATCATATACACAGCTTGCAGTGGTGGACTTGGCTTAAATCCTACAATTAAAACTTGATTAATCTGCAATGAAGCAAAGGGGGGTGGGGGAGGGAGGAGACAGAGAGGCAAACCAAGAAAAAGACTCTGAACTATAGAGAACAAACGGATGGCTCCCAGGGGGGAGGTGGGTGGGGGATGGGTGAAATACGTGATGGGGATCAAGGAGCGCACTTGTTGTGATGAGCGTCAGGTGACGTATGGGAGGGTTGAATCATCATGTTGTACACCAGAAACTAATATTACACTGTATGTTAAATGGAATTTAAAAACTAAAACAAAACAACCTTGACGAATTTGATGCTACATGAATTATATCACAATTTTTTTTCAAAAACCAACAGAAAAAAAAGTGGGGGCGCCTGAGTAGCTCAGTCAGCTGAGTGTCCGACTCTTGATTAAAGCTCAGGTCATGATCTCGTGGTCGTGAGATCGAGCCCCACGTCAGGCTCCGCACTGAGTGTGCAGCCTGCTTAAGATCCTCTCTCCCTCACTCTCTGCTCCACCTGCTCCATCTGCACACACCTCCCCCACTCGTGTGTGTATGTGAGTGCAAGCACGTGCATGCATTCTCTAAAACAAATAAACAAAAAAATCCAAGAGCATTTACTAAATGCCTGTAATGTTCATGGGGGGACTTACTAAACTTTTCATATAGTATCATATAATCTAGTTATAAATAATGACTAATACCCTAAAAACTTTTAATGATAATAATAGCAACTCATGTTTGGTAAGCATTCACCATGTCCTAGACAGAGAATCTCATTCAATCTTCACAGCAAGTCGATGAGCTAGGCACTGTAATTATCTCTGCTTCTCCACTAACGTGTGGAGAAGCTTAGTGATTTGACTCAATTCTCACAATCAGAAATGGAGCTGATAAGATTCAACAACAAGTGTGCCTGGCTCCAAAGTGCAGGCCCTTCATCACTAAAGGACAATAAGGGAAGGAGCAAACATAAACGGAGTATCAGCCATGTGCCAGACACTAGTGCTTTTCAGACACTCACATGTCCTCCTCCCCCACCCCAGAAGACAATGCGCTGTTTGTCAAGTGATGCAATTGTAAGTGACTTTAGGATTGGAATAGTATAAAGTCTCTCTGCATTCAGGAAAGCCTGCATGGAAGACATGGATTGAATCTGGATAGGTGAAGTGAAATCATTTTTTACAGGGAAAATAAAATAAACTTGGCCACACTGGTGAGCTGAAGACATCGGTTGGGTACGGTAGGAGATAAGGCTTCAAAGGCAGATTTGAATTGGCCTGCAGCGGGTTTCAAATATCGGGTCAACAAATTTGGAAAATACGGTGTGTAGGCCAAGGGCGGTCACTGAAGACTACAAAGTTTCTGCCTTTCTAGCCTCCATTTTTGTCATTAGAGGAAGGACCTATAATGGTTAACACGAGGACTTCAGAGTTCAGAATCACCTGGGGTAATTAATATAGGACTCTGCCACACACTAGCTCTGTGACCATAAGCAAATTCCATAAGCTGTCTCACCCCTGGTTTTCTCATCCACAAAATGAGAAAATAATAATAGTGCTATAATTATGAGGAATAATAAGATAATGCATGTAAAAGCCCTTAGTAAGCTGCCTGGCTCTAGAAAGCGTTTGATTAATGTTCATTGCTGTTATTATCAATATTAAAAATGATGTCTGGAGGGGCAAGATTATTTGCTAAACACCAAAGAGAAGATGGAATTGTAACTCTTAGAATTGGGGGGGGGGAGGGTATCCTCAGTATCCAAGAACACAAATGTCTCCATTTCCTATTTCCTTATCCAATTAATTAAAATCCAAGACAAAGAAAGAGACGCTGTCACACAACTCCAATCCTCTACCAGTTTTCCCTAAGCAATTAAATCTTTCTACGTGTTGCTTTATTTGGGAGCAATTTGGTAATTTACATGTGTCCTTCTGTCAGAAATAATTGAGACAGGTTAGAGGACACAAAAGGTTGATAATGTGTGTGTGTGGAGTCTCCTGCAGTTTAGCTGCCTCTCCAGTTTCCTGACGACAATGCAGACAGAGTTTAATCAATTACCTCTTATTAAATTAAGCAATTGTGACAAGAACAGGGAACAAAGAGAGCATTTGTTGTCTACTGATATTCATCTGTTGTAACCTGATCAACAAAACACTGTTACTAGGGGCTAGCGTGGAAATACACAATCCTTCTTTATAATTGTATTATAACAAGATTCTCCATGGTTCGTCGGTATCTTAGAGTCAAAAGAAATATCCTATATAATTGTTTAGAGTAACAGCTTATCTGGAAGCTTAGACTTGACCAAAAAAACTGTTAATCCATTTCATCTCAACGATATCAACTGAGTATGGGTAGGGGTAAAAGGGGAAGGAGGAGAAGGGCAAGTAACGCATATTTAATATCTACTGTGCTTGAATGGGCCTTTAACTATATACTCTCTTGTAGTTTTTTACAACGATACTATGAAGCTGGTTTTATTATCCCCATTTTATAGAAGAGTAAACCATTGTCCTCTGGGTTTAAACAATTTAAGGTCACTAGCAAATCAGACCTATTATTAAGACTGAAATATGTGATTATAAAGGATCTGTGTATCCCCCTCCAAGCCCCCAACAGGTTCATTATAAGATGAATTCAAGAAAGAAGAAAATAAACTCAACGTGGAGATCCTGAAATAGAAGCTTTAAAATTTCCAAAGCTGGACTTTGTATCTCTCTTCTCTTAGTATTTTGCTTGTATATATTTTTAAGCAAGATCTACACCCCACATGGGGCTTGAACTCAGGACCTCGAGATCAAGAGTCACATGTTCCACTGACTGACCCAGCCAGGCACCCCTCTTAGTATTTTGCTTTTAATATTATATCATTGTATATTGAAAATAGGAACTAAAAGTTCATTTTGCATCTAACGGTATTATTTATAAAGCATTTGCAAATGTAAAGAAAAAGAAAACTGAACGGCAACTACTGACAAGGGTTATGTATGTATTAGCAATCTTCTACAATAGAAAATAGCCCTTTGATTGAATGATCTGTCAACAGCAGCTTCCATGTTGTTAAAAATTGGCATTTTGTTTGCTTTGAGAGCAACAGTGAATTGCTTAATTGGCCAATAAAAAAGTAATAAAAAGGTCTTAATACTTTTTTAACAGTGGTCTTAGTAGCAGTGGTAGCAATTTCATTCATTTCAACAAGAATTTTATTTTTATTTATTTTTTCTTAAAGATTTTACTTTTAAGTAATCTCTGTACCCAAAGTGGGGCTTGAACTTACAACCCCGAGATCAAGAGTCACATGCTCTACTGACTGAGCCAGCCAGGAGCCCCAAGAATGTATTTTTTATGTTCAATCTAAAGCATTTTCCCAAAAAGTCATCATTTCAGGTTTAAGAACTGTCATAAAGTCTCATCATAAAGAATACCTCTCCAATATCATGATTTTTATTTTTCAACTAAAAATAACTAACATACTCATGCGTTACTCTTCAAAGACAACGAGAAGTTAAGAGAGAATGTCAGTGCCCACAGGGCCCAATGGTTTACTTTCAGTTACAAATTCTAAGGACAACCTTTAGGCCTAAGGACACATATCATCTACCTCGCATCCTTATTTAAAAATGACTGTTTGAGGGGCGCCTGGGTGGCGCAGTCGGTTGGGCGTCCGACTTCAGCCAGGTCACGATCTCGCGGTCCGTGAGTTCGAGCCCCGCGTCAGGCTCTGGGCTGATGGCTCAGAGCCTGGAGCCTGTTTCCGATTCTGTGTCTCCCTCTCTCTCTGCCCCTCCCCCGTTCATGCTCTGTCTCTCTCTGTCCCAAAAATAAATAAACGTTGAAAAAAAAAAATTTAAAAAAAAAAAATAATAAAAAAAAATAAAAATGACTGTTTGAGGGGAGCCTGGCAGGCTCAGTTGGTGGATCATGTGACTCTTGATCTCAGGATTGTGAGTTCAAGCCCCACGTTGGGTATAGAGATTACATGAAAATAAAATCTTTAAAAATAAAAAAAAATTAAAAATTAAAATGTCTGTTTGAGACAACTTATTTGTGGAGAATTTTAAGTATGCAATGTAATAGGAGATTATGATTTGTAATTCTAAATGTGCAGCACTTAATCATTACTAAAATGATGGTGAATCAACAATCACTGTAACAAGCTGAGACTTGGGGGATGTATATCTATTAGCAAATCTGCATAAATGATCGGGTTGTAAAACTGAATACAAATCTGTATTAAATACTGATTTGTGGGGAATTTCAATTTATGTAAATAATAATGCCTTTTGCTTCTCCTAACGGCCACCTAGTTCTTTGGCATTTCACTACTTACTAGTAGCTATACTCCAAAGAGTACAAAAACAGGGAACAAAGGAAAAATTCTCATTAGTGAATAACTGGTAAATGTTATTTCTGATAATCTCTGTCAAATGACTAGGGTAGAACAAGTTAAAATTAAGAGCTAAAATAAAATTTCAGTGTTTGAAAAGTTCTGTATTTGACAATTAAATGTTTTATACATACTTTCTATTTTCTTTTCGAACGAATAGGGGAGAGCTGTCTAAAGGAATATTATAGGAAAACTGCCCCATGAAGGTGACTAAATAAAAAATTAACGTTAAGCAAGAAGTTCTGGTATTAAACTTCATAAAGAATAAAATGAGTTTTTCCATTACCTGCACTTGGAACACAGAATTGAAGCATTAGTAAGTGGCTGTTTTCATTAACTATTTTATTCACTATCAACAAAACTTGTGAATTTCTTTTTACTTTTAAGCCAGTCTTTAAATTTCAACAGTAACATTTCTTCTTTCCCTTCTCTCCATTCTTTCTCCCATTATCTGACTCTCTCTCACCCATATGCATCTCTTTTCTAAGATTATTTTTGTCCTAAACTACTGGGTTATTTAGCATTCATGTATTTTTACCAGATAACTTACTAAGTATACACCTTTATAAACATTTTTTTTTTAATTTTTTTTTTCAACGTTTTTATTTATTTTTGGGACAGAGAGAGACAGAGCATGAACGGGGGAGGGGCAGAGAGAGAGGGAGACACAGAATCGGAAACAGGCTCCAGGCTCCGAGCCATCAGCCCAGAGCCTGACGCGGGGCTCGAACTCCCGGACCGCGAGATCGTGACCTGGCTGAAGTCGGACGCTTAACCGACTGCGCCACCCAGGTGCCCCCAAACATTTTTAAACCTAACTCCAGTTATGCCACACCGTTCTCTCTATACAAGGGTTGACAATATAAATGAGATATGAACATGGTATATGTGGTCTTACAGAGTCCTCTATCAGCCAATTGTAGGTAATTGTTCTACTATGGTTACTTCACCTATCAGTAATTAAATATTGCTTTTAAAAAACCACTTTATTTTATGTTAAGGTAATATCTTAATGAAGGCATTCCATTAAAAAATCCTACTGACATATATATATCATATATATATGATAGATATATGATAGATATATATATGATAGATATATATATGATATATATATATGGTATATACATATGGGGTAATTAACCATTGTGCAAGATGATATCCCAGAAGTTCTTTCCTGTGAAAGGAAATGGCTATAAATTTGTTCAAAGCCTCCATGAGAAAAAACTGTAAAGCAGCCATTTTGTAAAAGGAGCTTCATTCCAAGACAAAAGTTCTCTTTGAAATCATGCACTGTTTCTCTTTAATGCAGAGTGCCTTAGCACCATTAATATAAATTGCCTGTGTTCTTTTCATTATTAATATGTTTGTAAAAAGTGGTTCTTAACTTTACAACACCACAAAATATAAAGGAAGCAGTAAACAAATTTATTGGTATTTTGTCTTTACCCTGGGGCAGTTCGAACAGAAGCAAAGGGAAGAAAACAGGTCTGAGATTTAGATAATAATAAATCTCTGCATGTCATAGTGGGCAGACTCAAACCTCTGGCAGGTTAATACAACAAAGCTACGTGATAGGAGTCCAATAGGACCTTGCAATGTGACAGCAACACTTCCCACCCCAAAGCCCTTGGCTCACATGACTCTTCTGAGACACTTCTGAGTCAAATAACCAAAAAATAAAACCATTATAGGTAATAGCAACCATTTCAATTTTATCTCCAAGTATTTCCCTCTCCTAAAACCTTAATGTATTTCCTCTAAAAAGAAAATAGCTTCTTAGCATTGAAAAGGAATATTGTAGAATTCTGTATCCAATGATCAGAAACCATTTCTTTACCCAGCATATATCATTGATAAAGGTATTATGTTGGAAAGCAAATGACGAACATAAAACATTACTAAGAGGCAGAAGGGAGAAAAAAAGACATTTATACTAAATATATTGTTTTTTGTTTTGCTTTTGCTATAAAAAGCCCATATGTAAATTAACAAAATAGACGCAGAAATCAGAAGAAACTCAAAGTGAAACAACATCTTCTTGGTTTCAATGGTCAATAAAGAAATACTGTATATAAATTTAAAATAAATAAGTCCTTTAAGCCCTTACTAGATACAGGCTTATTAGTTATTTTGGTGGTTGCTAAGCAACGTTTTCTTCTGTAGGGCTAAAGCATATGCAATTAACAAGTTTTCGGAAAAAGATAAATGCAAAATTAAGGGATAGTATTTGAAAAGCAAAAAGGAAATTTGGGGCGTCTGGGTGGCTCAGTTGGGTAAGCGTCTGAGTTGGGCTCGGGTCATGTTCTCTCAGTTCTTGGGTTGGCTCCTGGGTTTGTGCCCCATGTTGGACTCTGTGCTGACAGCTCAGAGCCTGGAGCCTGCTTTGGATTCTTGTGTCCCCCCCCCCCCCCCCCCCCCGCTCTCGCAGGCTCTCTCTCTCAAAAATAAATAAACATTAAAAAAAGAAAAGCAAGGGGCGCCTGGGTGGCGCAGTCGGTTAAGTGTCCGACTTCAGCCAGGTCACGATCTCACGGTCCGTGAGTTCCAGCCCCGCGTCAGGCTCTGGGCTGATGGCTCGGAGCCTGGAGCCTGTTTCCGATTCTGTGTCTCCCTCTCTCTCTGCCCCTCCCCCGTTCATGCTCTGTCTCTGTCTGTCCCATAAATAAATAAAAACGTTGAAAAAAAAAAATTAAAAAAAAAAAAAAAGAAAAGCAAAAAGGAAAAAGCATTAACTTGCTAATCAGGTTATAACAGAGGGTTAGTGATCTTTGCAATAGTGATTAAACCTTTTGTTTTCCACTGGCACCAAGTGGGATGTTACTTTAGTATATTAACATTTTAATTTTATTTAAATGGTGATCATCCGACTTACCCCTACACTCAACAGCCTAGTTGTTTTGAATATCTCAAAATAAATCAGATCAGTATGCTCTGATTACTACTACTAACAGTGATCTCTACAGATCTCTTTCTCTACCAGTATTTTCCTCAAATCCCCAGTTTCAGGGTAGTCATAGCCCTGTTTGTAATTTTTTTTTAATTTTATCTTACAGTGACATGAAATTAGTAAAGCTACACATACAGCTTCATGATACTGCTTAAACTACTAAATCCCTGAAAATTTTGTTCTTTAAGGTGCACATTTTAGAATAACTCTTTTTACAGATGCTACTGTATCAGCTCAGTGAGTAAAGAGGAATGCCCTTTAATCCACTGGGTATAATAACGGAAACTTTTTTAAAAAAGATAAGGGCAAATAACTGAACGGAAAATTACTGTAGGATGTCAACTGTTGTGGGGGAAAGAAAAGATAGGAAATGGAACGCAGCTCTACCATTCTGTGGATTCAGGGGAAAATTTCTCTCCCTGCTCCTGCACTTTTCCCCTTCCTCGTTTTTAATATTACGTTGCAAGTTGTATAAATGGTGTAGGATTGTGACTGCCAATCCCCTTGTTCACAAAATCAGTTCCTCCCTGAATTTTCTTAGTCTACATTGAGCAAAGCTCGATGCAGAGGCTAGTGAGGGCCCGCTTTAATAAATGAACTAATAAAAGAATTTACAAATGTGATGGAGAGGGATGTGCCTTGTGTTTGGGTTGTAATCATGCCTTGTATTGGTTCTACAACCAAATACCTTGTGAGCTTTGAAAGGCAGCTTCTTACTTGACTTTAAAAGAACGGCATTGGACTAAATGTTTGGTAGAGGCTACTGTAATGTCCATGACTCCACCCTGAAACATAATATAATGTAAGAATTATAACCTATTAAAGAATTACTCGGTTGATCTTTAAACTTGCCCAGATGGGACACTTAATACCAGTTAGTAGGATCTTTTGAGTGCTTTCTCTTTTTGTTTCTGTGTAGTTTGCCTCAGACCAAACTCAAGAATCTTCTGTGAAAATCTAATTGTCCAGATAAGAGTAAAAAGCCAAGAAAAATGCCAAGAGTCAGCAAGCAGTTTAACGATATGCATGGCTAAGACATGAGTTTTAATGATCTCTGTTTTGTTTCAACACCTACCAGAATTAAACATGAGCAGGCATTCCAAACTGTAGAACTCTCTATTGAGTCACACATAGAAAAACTTCTCAAACTTGGCACTGTTAACATTTGGGCGTGAAAAATTTTTTTCTTGTGAAAAGTTGTCCTGTGAATTTTAAGATGTTTTGCACCATCACTGGCCTCTATACACTAGATACTAGTAGTACCCATCCCCCCAAGGTTGTGACAACCCCAATTTTCTAGACCTTGCCAAATAAATGTTCCCTGTGGGAGAAAACTATTCTGCATTGAGAATCCTGACCATTTCTCTCTTTCTAAATTAAAATTATGGAAAGGGGTTATTTTTAAATCCCAAATTGACCTCCAACCATTAGACTTTTTAAAATAAGTTCTATAATTTCAGTCCCTACTGATACTGTCTCAAACCCTACTGAAAATTATCAATAAATGAGTCATTCATTAATATCTGTGAACTTTCTTTCACTTGGGCTCTGTGAGTTTTTTGCCTCATGAATTACAACCAGAAAACCAGAACATTTAAATATTTTTTTGTATTGAAGTATAATTGAAAAGAAATTGTAATGTATTTAAGGTAGACAACTTGATGTTTTGATATAAAATATTCTTAAAATTGGAAAAGTCACAGTTAATGACAAATTACTTGTGGTGTCTCGTTATAGGTATTGTTTAATATATCAGTATTACTTATATGTTTTAAATATATATTATTCAACTTCATCAATCAGCTTTATAAAGTAGTATCCATAAATTTCAGACATAGGGGGCGCCTGGGTGGCTCGGTCGGTTAAGTGGCCGACTTGGGCTCAGGTCATGATCTCGCGGTCCGTGAGTTCAAGCCCCGCGTCGGGCTCTGTGCTGACCGCTCAGAGCCTGGAGCCTGTTTCAGATTCTGTGTCTCCCTCTCTCTCTGACCCTCCCCCGTTCATGCTCTGTCTCTCTCTGTCTCAAAAATAAATAAACGTTAAAAAAAAAAATTAAAAAAAAAATTTCAGACATAGGAGGGTTCTAAAATGTTCTCAGATTCAGGGGCGCCTGGGTGGCGCAGTCGGTTAGGCGTCTGACATCAGCCAGGTCACGATCTTGCGGTCTGTGAGTTCGAGCCCCGCGTCGGGCTCTGTGCTGACGGCTCGGAGCCTGGAGCCTGTTTCAGATTCTGTGTCTCCCTCTCTCTGACCCTCTCCTGTTCATGCTCTGTCTCTCCCTGTCTCAAAAAAAAAAAAACAAAAAAAACAAAAAAAAACAAAAAAACGTTAAAATGTTCTCAGATTCTTATGTTTCTAAAGGGGACCGGAATATGCCACCCCAAAATATCCCACGAAATATGCATAAGGATTATTTTGAGCTGAAGGCAATTGAGAAACAGCAGACACAAGAGGAACTCTCTGCCCCTAATTGCCTAAAAGCAGAGTATAAATTTTCCTTTTGTAAAGGAAATTTCCATTTGTAAAGGTGCCCCCTCCACAACCCCTATCTGGCAATAGTTTCCCTCCTACATTTCCTAGTTACCTTCTCACAAGTTGCCCCCCTTGAAGCCCAAACCCCCTTTCCCTATGTCTAATCACTGCTCCACAATTTGTCACCCTTTGTTAAAATGGTATATAAGTCTCCAGGTCCAGTTGTCTCTTTGGGTTTTCACTTCTTTACTGTGCAATCTCTATTCATAAAAAAATATTAATATCACAAAAGAAACAAATGCTTTTTTTCCTGTTAATCTGCCTTTTGTCACTTTTATTTTATTTTTTTAATGTTTATTTATTTTTGAGAGAGAGAGACCGAGCGCTAGTGGGAGAGGGCAGAGAGAGAGAGAGGGAGACACAGAATCCGAAGCAGGCTCCAGGCTCTGTGCTGACAGTTTAGAACTCATGAACCGTGTGAGATCATGACTGGACCCGAAGTTGGATGCTCAACGGACTGAGCCACCCAGGTGCCCCTGCCTTTTGTCACTTTAATTCATAGGCCCCCAGGCATATAACCTGAGAGGGCAGAAGAAAAGTTGCCCCCTACTTACATTTCCAACTCATGATTTGTTGATAAAATTACATTATAAAGATGACAATTTATTCATAAACATATATTCCCAAGGGTTCATAAAGTATGGGCAGTGGCTTTACAGATTATTATCTAGGTCCTGATTTACAGATGAGGTAGGCAACTTAAAAAGTAAAAATAAATTTCATTTTTAAAAACTGAGGGGAAGATAAAAGGAGAAAGCTTAAGAAGGAAGAAGAAGCAAAACCACTGGGAAAGAAGTAATGCCTTTAGAGGAGTGTGGCTTAGTGTGACAAACTAAAGCTTCACAAATTGCAGATCTCGGTCCGTGGGATTCATGCAAAACAGGAACTAGAGAAGTAATGACTATAGTTTTACAGCTTTGAACAAAGTCAGTGCTTCCTACCAAGGAGCCCGTGTTGCTGGTGGGGTCCTAGAAGAGCAGGTGATGGTGGGCAGACAGAACTTCCCTGGGCAGGGGTGGACAGAACCACCTGGCTTCTAGACTGATGGTTTATAGCACTTGATTAACTTGACTTCCTGTTAAATGGTGGCACAGAAGGGCGTGTTGAGTATGTTTTACACTTTTGTATTTGAAAAAGTTTTTCTTACGTGTTTACCCTGGTTTTTTAGTATAAATAAACAAATAAAAAAGGGTTGTTGCATGAACATCCATCCACCATTAAAAATAGGCTTAGAAACAATTCAAATACAAAAAGGCAGTTGATACAACTTCACTTTTTCTTTTTCTTTTTTTTTTTCATTTTTTTCAACGTTTTTTATTTATTTTTGGGACAGAGAGAGACAGAGCATGAACGGGGGAGGGGCAGAGAGAGAGGGAGACACAGAATCGGAAACAGGCTCCAGGCTCCGAGCCATCAGCCCAGAGCCTGACGCGGGGCTCGAACTCAGGGACCGCGAGATCGTGACCTGGCTCAAGTCGGACACTTAACCGACTGCGCCACCCAGGCGCCCCCAACTTCACTTTTTCAAGAGGTATTTTAGTGAAGTTCAAGAAAACACATAGTTACTGAGTGTCTCCTATGTACTGAACAGAGTGCTAAACATTTGGAGCATCAGACTGAAAAACTCAAGAAACCCAGATTTTTATCAGTAGGCTACAGAAGAAAATGAAAGAAATTTCTACACATAATGAAAGTAAATGTATTAATCACCCATTCCCCATACAAACACAAATAATGACCTCAGTCCATTTTTATTTTTTATCTTTAAGTTTATTTTTCTACTTTGAGAGAGACAGAGACAGTAGGAGTGGGGGAGGGGCAGAGAGAGAGAGGGAGAGAAAGAATCCCAAGCAGGCTGCGCGCTGCCAGTGCAGAGCCCAATGTGGGGCTCGAACTCACAAACCATGAGATCATGACCTGAGCCAAAAGCAAGAATTGGACGCTTAACTGACTAAGCCGCCCACGTGCCCCTGACCTCAGTCCATTTTAAAATGTCCTTGATTTGGGTCTCCTTTTCATTGCTTTTAAAGTCCTCTTTCTCAAGAGGCTTTGTTTAGCAGGTGCAGAAAACAAGGCCCACAGAAAGGGAATGAAATGCTTACTTCAGGATTCTATGAAGTCATGGGCAGAATTTAGACTCATGTGATGTAAGGGCTACACAGGCCTTCAGGGGTTCTCTAACTCAACTGCTTATGTCACAGGTCCCAAATGGAGCTGTTCAGTGGCAAAGTTAAGATGGGAATCAGCCCTCTAGCCTCTTAAGCAAGGGCACTAATGGAAGCCAAAGCCTACCTTACCTTCGGTCTGTGTATAAGACACAACCATTCCCAGGCTTCTACACAGCACAGCTAAGCCATTATGGTTAAATAAGGTGGGAATATGCTTCCTCCAGCACCATTGAGACTGGAAAAACTCTAAGCCTGAATGGGGCCATCAGCGTGGTCCATGATAGCCACCTTGATTTTAAATTGCTACAGACTACCAAAACAAGACCAGAAATGGATTAGTCTCTATCACCAAAATATACAACCTAGACTCAATGGTAACTTTATACCTGATACTTAATATAAAATCAGGTTTTCCTCAAAATATGATTTTAGGTAATTTATTCTCTTTATTGATAATATCAGATCTTCAAAAGGGTTGCGATGGGAGAGGAGGGAGAAACATTTTTAAAAGTGTTAAAAAACACATTTATATTGAATATTATAGTCAGAATTTTTTAAGTTTATTTATTACTTTTGAGAGAGAGCATGAGTGCAAGCGGGGGAGGGGCAGAGAGGGAGGGAGGGAGAGAGAATTCCAAGCAGGAATTCCAAGAATTCCACTAACAGCCTATAGCCTGATGTGGAGCTGGAACTCAGGAATCATGAAATCATGACCTGAGCTGAAATCAAGAGTTGGACACTTAACTGACTGAGCCACTCAGGCGCCCCTAGTCATAATTTTGATTTCAAATTCACTGGTGGAATCTATAAATATATTGCTCATTTCCTGGTTGCTTAGGCCATTAAGGGTCTAATCTATTTCCTGAGCTGAAACTAGCTAATGGAAAAATATTTAGAATAGTAATCATCTAGTGAGATGGGGCGTTGGCATCTATTCACCCAAAACATATTCTTGGTCATAATTCCCTTCAGTAATTTATATGGTTTCTAAAGGAATCATCTCACTTTTTACAATGAAAGGTCTATGCTCTACCTCTAATGTTTTATGAATAAGAGCACCCATCTATGACATTTTTCAGCCTAAACACAAATGTTACAGTAGGTCAGGAAGTGTATTACTTGCTTTCCTACCAAATCAGTGAACAAAAAATCCCCATAAAGTCAATATTGTTATCATAAAACTGAGACTTTGTATTTATGCGAAGGAAATCCATTAAATAAGCTCATTACCCCACCTATTTGCAATACTACCCCAAAGCTGCAGAGATCCAAATGACTCAAAGCAAACTACAGTGTGCTGATGCTGGATTCACCAGGGGCAGCCCAAATGAGACATTCACAACACCCTCAAAGTTATGTTCCCACAAGTTCCTTTCTCTTTTGTGGCCACCATGTCGTCGCTGATTATCAGCACACCTCTGACACAGCTGTTATTAGGTGGAGGGTTCAGATGGCAGACTAACTTTCTATATTTAGCCCACGAGAAGCATTATTCACAAGGTAAATATGCCAGAGGAAAACCCTAAATGTAGGAAAAAGCCAAGCATGACTTTAGCACGATCTGTACCGTTCCTCCCTCCCTTTTGCAAAGTTCATCAAGAATTGTCTTTGAAAATAACCTACCACGGTCAGGTTTGGGCTTTGGAGCAAAGCTAGCCTTTGAGCTGAGACCTGGGAGTGTGACACTCATGAGTTACACATAATTCTGAAATCTGAGCCCACCAGAGGAAATTTCTTTTAAATCAGAATCCATTAAGATACATCAGTATCCATACTTTTGTATATAAGATGTCTTTGATTACATAAAAATATTACTGGACTTTGAGAAAATGTCTGCTTTCATTCAAACAGCATTCTCACATTATACACATTATTGCCTTTCCATAATTCAGACACCAGGAATAAATTTTATATATTCTGGCACAGAGTATAATATAATTTTTGCTGTTGTAAATGTCTCAATCCACAACAGAATTAGTAGTAATATAGTTCTGTTCATTTTGGAAACATCTCATTAAAAAATTTTGACTGCATTTCATAAAGGAAAATAACAAATTTCTGCTAAAGAGGACCAATATACTCTTTAAAGAAATGTGGTTATCAAAGCAAGATAGAAACTCTATGTTCTGTCTGCTAGTCACACCCTGTACAGTCATTAAAATCAGTTGTTAAAGTTTTTCCTTGTGGGTTTCACATCTATCATAGATAAATCTTTTTATAACACATTGCCCAGTGGTGTTTTGTACATGAGGCAGAAGCATTTCCTGACCTCAACAGGCTTCTAACAAGATCCGGGAATTGTCCAGGAAAAGAGAATTGGACAATGTAACTTAACCAAAAAGAAAATGCATCAAAACTCAGTATCAGAGATTCATATATGATACTGTACCTGCTGATGATGCTTATACACTTCAGCTTCTGACACCGACTAGCTTGCAACTGTTCTGTTCTTTTCTATTCCGAATTTGAAGCGACAGAGACCACAGAAGCAATTCACCACATTCTGGAATCCCCCTACGCCCTCTAACAGATATACTTCTTTTCTGCAGTTCTCAGAGTTAACACTTCCAGGTAAAAGTGTACAAAGGTATAATTAATTGAAAATTACATATTCGATTCTCATACCACTAAACTCAAATAATTAACTAAAAGACAAGTTCTAGTGTCTGACCACTTTAAAGGGAAACTATATTTGTCTTGGATAAAACTGGCATTGGAACAAAAGTCTAAAAAACTCAAGTAGTCAAAGAGTTACAGTGTCCTTTAGCTGTGCTATCATGATCAAAAACTGTTCTGATGACAAATTTAAAATCTAAGTCAGATACATCCAAAAAGCTTTAGAAAGGTAAGCGTTAATTTGCTAAGATATCCAAAGGAAAAAAAATTCAACTTCTTCACTCAGAAAACATGTTTAAAACCAAAATATCAAAAAAATGCTTTTTTCTTTTCTTTTCTTTTTTTAAGAGAGAGAGAAAGTGAGAGAGAGAGAGAGAGCATGCTTGAGTAAGTGGGACAGTGGCAGAGGGAGAGAGGGAGAGAATCCCAAGCAGGTTTCTTGTTGGGGCTCCATCCCAGAACCGTGAGATCATGACTTGAGCCGAAATCAAGAGTTGGACGCTCAACCGAACCACCTAGACACGCCCCAAAATTATTTTTAATACTATAATTTGAACAAGGACAAACAAAAACGAGACAGGCATAAAAAAATTTATTCTCTTCATTAAGATAATAAAATGGGACTTCTGCACAATTGGAGAAAACAATGAAAATACAGCAGAGTATATTGTACTGAGTGAGAACATGCAGCCCCTGACGAGGTGCGAGGCCCCCTGCCGCTGGCTCTCAGGCTGCTCTGCACCATCCCACTGTGTCCCACTGGAGGGAACATGGCTCCTGTCTCTAAGTCCCTAATGAAGTAGTGTTTCCTTTACGGCTATCACCTGGGGGGCGGGGGGGCTGCCCTCAGCTCCTCAGAACCACCTGCATTCCTTCCCGTGATCTCCTCCATCTTCAAAGCCACAACTGCACGGTCACACCTTCCAATACTTCCTATCTCCTTGACTGCCCTCTGCCATCCGCCAAAGGAAGCTCTCATAGGGATAGGTCAGCTTCACTCAGATAACCCAAGATAATCTCCTTATGTTGAGGTCAACTGTGATATGGAACATAATCACAGAAGTCAGATCTCATCATATTCACAGGTTCTCAGGATTAGGGTGGGACATCTGTAGGGAGGCCATTTAAACATGTTTACCGACCAAAAAAATCAAGGTAAACCGAACAAAATAACAAAAGCCAAATGGTTTTGTGAACTTGTCCAAACGTGAAACAAATATATTCTAAATTCCTCGCACTTGGGTAAGTAATATACACATATGGCATAAAATAGAAAGACACAAAAGACAGGTAGAAAAAAGTTAAGACTTGCTTCCAATACTGTCCCTTAGTCCTACCTTCATTCCCTAGGGCTAACAACTGTTTGGGAATTTTTGTCTCTTCTCAGAGATCGCCATACTTATTAAAGCACATATATTTGGGAAGATTGGCCTCATCTGTTCCTGAGAAATTGATAGCAGCCACCTGTTAAATCACCTGGGCCTCACTCAGGCTTTTCCGGAGGGGGCTGGGGGTTGGGGTGAAAGTTATTCTGTGATATTTAGATTTTCTAATTATCTGAGATGAGTATTGATCATTTCTGTTTTCCTTGAAAAATCATCCTTACTTGCAGGTTCCCAATTTGTACAGGATTGAGCAAAATAGTTTATCATTCTTTTATTCTTTTCTGTTTCTACCATTTCCCCATGTTTATTTCTCATCTATGCTATCTTCCCCTCCCACTTTCTAATTTTATTAGGTTAGCTAAAGATTTACCTATTTATTTTAAATAACTGTCTCTTTTATTTATTAGTCTGATCAATTTTCCTTTTTCCAGTCCATTAACTTTTATCTTTATTCCTACCTTCTGCTGTTTAAGGTTTGTTGATCATTTTTCCAACTTTTTGAGTTAGATATTCATTTTCTTTCTTCAGTAAGAGAGGTGCTTCTGAATTCTGCTTTCGCTGTGTCCCATGGGTTCTGAGAATGATGTGTTTTCACTGTGCTTTTTTCCCTAGCTTTTTTATAACCTCTTCGGTTTCCTCTGTGATCCAAGAGTTATTTAAATAAAAAATTTTAAATGTTCAAATGATAAATTAGAACATCCTTAACTTTTAGTTTTATTGCAATAAGATTAGAGAATGCTGTATGCCTTCCTTTCACCTATTGAAATTCATTCAATTTCCTTTCTGAGCTATTTTTGTGAATGTTTTATTCAGCATTTAAAGAGGTCTATTCTTACCTTTCAGAACACAAAGTGGCAAATACCAAGTATTTGCTTTATTTATTATTTTTATTTGGGTTTTCTTTTTCTTATCTCTTGTCTACCTGATCTCCTGGACTAAGAGAAGTGAATTAATATTTTCCTACCACAATCATGTAAGTATTTCCTGTAGGAAATTTCGTATTTCCTGTTGGTTTTCCTTATAGATGGTGGTAGTATACTGCTATTATGAATCATCCTTCTTTGCCTTATTTAAAGCTTTTTCCTCCAAATCCAATCATGTCTGATGTTAAAGATGCAATCTTACTCTAGTGTTTGTGTTTTCCTGGTAAGCTTTTGCCTGTGTTTTCAATCTTTTCCGTGTGATTCTCCCTTCAGCGCATTACCCTGCTTCCTCTTTCTGCCTAATCAGGGCCAAGGAAGCTCTTGCTGCCAGCCCGCACCCTGGCTCCCATTAGTCTCAACTGGGCATTACTGGTTTGTCTGGGATGTGCAGCTGTGGTTATCTTTCTTCAACTGGCTTTGTCTCTTCCTCATTGCATACTGTGGTTTGGGGCTGCACGTCTAGTTTCTTTAAAGGTGGGGCTCATGTTTTTTCTTTTTGTTCTCCTAGTGCAGTTGCATGCTTTGTGAGAGACAAGGAAGATAATGCCACATATGCTCTGCCATTTTAAAACTAGAATCCAGAATTTGTGTTTTGCCAGTTCTCCTCCACTACCCATTCCTTACATCATGCTCTCTGGCCAAAGGCTACGCTGTACTGTGGGTTGCAGATGTTCCCGATAACAGTATGTTCTGGTCCTTTGTACCCTGAATGAGGAAGGCAGTTTCTTATCTGGCTCTTTGAAATTAGCTCCTCTAGTTTCTAGACTATTTTGCACTGTCTATATCTACCTCTCCCAGAAGCTTCTGGAAATCCTACTCTTGTCTCTGATTCATGTCTGTCTCTTCAGTTAACAGTTTAGTCTGCCTACAAGTATATTTTTACCAGCGAATTCAAAGCCGATACTAAACAAACCAATGGCTGGGCCACAGCATGTGACCAATTTAGTGCTCCACCTGCTGTGTGCAAAGCCCCCTCCTGGGCATTGGTGAGGCACATTGAGAAGAATGCCTCAGGAACTCATAATTTAGCAGTGAGCAAAGAAGAAAATATTGTTCCTCTGCTTTTTTTTCCCACTAAATGCACATTTCCATGTAGTGTCCTCGAATGTCATGGCATCAGGGTTACCCATCTTTCTCTGGGCCCTCCCTGTACCCCGTCAACTTTCTTAAACAATTAGAGGTGAACTGCCTTTCCTATTCAGAGTCTGTACACTTTCGACGTGGGCATGAAATTGCTATCGTGCATCAGCCCTCGCCTTGGTCGCACAGCCAACATAATAAGAGATGAACTCACAGAGCAGGTGTGTAAATTAGGATCCTTTGGCTACAAAGAACAGAGACTGACTCAAGTCATCTCCAGTAACTGTGAGGTTGTGTGTGTGAGGGAGGAGGGTCAGAGGGGGCATTATCATAGGCTCCACATGAAAATAAGGAACAAGGTATGCCGTGTGGCTGGGCCTCATGGTAATTCATGGAAAGCAGCTTCACTGGGCCTCATGCAAAGTATAGGAACACAGACTGAGGATTTCAAGTTGTGATTTCAAGTTGCCCAGGATTAGACAGATGTGCAAAAATTTGGTTATTTCCTTATGCCTCTCGCAGTGGTAATTTGTTAATCATCCTCTTCCCCTGCAGATATGAAGTAAAATATCTGTAGGCCTACGCACACACTTTTTGAAAATTTCATGACTTAGCTTTTACTTATTTATCACTCTTGCTTACTCACAGCTTCTACTGACTCATCTTTGTCTACCTTTTTTTCTGGCTAAGTATTTGACTTCTGTCCCTATCAAATAATTCTCTCTACATTGAATTTAAAATTTCCTAAAAGAGAGGATCTGATTAGTCCATTATGTCACCATCATGAGTTGGATATAAAGTACTTGTACCAGGTCATTTAATGGGTCAGATTCCAAAAAAGCCTGACTGCTTTCGGTCAAATGCAAATGGTAAGGTCAAGCAATTTAGACCAAGGCCACCTAGAGTTCTGTCTTGAGTTGATATCCTCAGGCAGATAGGATATAGGTAGGATCCCTAAGGAAAAAAAGGACTGTGGATATACAGATATTCCTAGATTTGGCCTGACTATCACAGTGGTTAAGCTTTCCTCAGTTCTGATTACCAACATCATGCATTTTACCCCAGGTTTTCTGTGATTTCCAAGAAGGATTAGTTGTGTAAAATGGATAATTTATCACATTTCGAGCTTTTCCTATATATTTAAATGGAATCACTATCAAGATACAAGTCCATATGCTATACCACCAAAGGCAAATTTAATCTAGCCAGCTAGAAATTCCTTGGAAAGAGTTTTATCCAATAGAACATACTGCTAGTTTTCCAAGGGGTCAAAGGATTGATATACCTACTTCTATGAAGGAATCATCAATTCACTACAGCTAGGCAATAGTGTGTCTAGAAGAAATTGGGGCTTACTTATAATAACATTTCTGCCACCTAACACCACACAGACAAAAAGCTTTTTTAATTTCATTTATGACAATTTAGAACTGAACTTCACTTTGCTTATCACAATCCCTGTGAGAATAAGTTTTACTATCATCTTATAGACTAGAACATAATTCCAGAAGCCAACAATGCCACATTTTAGACTAGAGGCACATTGGTTTCAGAGTAAACGGCTATGGCTTTAGAATTTCAACCACAGTGCAGCTGAAAACATCAGCCTGGACAAGCACCTGAACTGAGACAATACATGCCAGATTGGGTACAGACACCTGCTTGCCCAAGCCTAGCCATATGCCACTGGATTACAGAGGAGGCAATCATCCATAGAGCAGAATGTACTGCTTTAAAGCTCTTGGGGGGGGGGGGGGGGCGGGGAAGGGGCATGTGCCCAATCTGTTCCTGTGTGTGTGCTATTTGCCTAATCCTTGCAAAATTATAAACTCTACCCATCTTAAGAATAATCTAATAGTTTTGTTGAGAGTACTCAACTGAAGATATATTCATCAGAGGGATATAAATTTAGATAAATTCCTTATACCACAAACATTATCATAATGAGGCTTTTCATTAAAAAATACCTACAATTACCAGATAGTGACCTATACCTTAAAGGCAGACTGCTGATGTAGATAAAAAGAAATAATGCAGAAAATGCATACGACAAGGAGCATTGTTCGTGTCAGTCAGACACATACCATGCTTCTTCCAGCAGTCATCTGGTTCTCAATCAAGAAGTTACTAGGCACTGAGAACACTGATGTGCCAGAAACTACACTGGACATTCAGCATAGGGAAGTGAATTTACTTTCTACCTTTCCTCAAGAGAAGGAATCATGAAGGTCTAGCAAGGCAAATAGACTGAGAAATAAGTAATAAGAAAACAATGTAGAAGTAGCTCTCATTGGTGAATCTATTGGCCAAAGATTCCAAGGGGTATGTTCCTTTTTTTTTTTTTTTTTTTAATGTTTATTTATTTTTGAGAGAGACAGAGACAGAATGCGAGTGGTTTAGGGGCAGAGAGAGAGAGAGGGGGAGACACAGAATCCGAAGCAGGCTCCAGGCTCTGAGCTGTCAGCACAGAGCCTGACGCAGGGCTTGAACTCACGAGCTGTGAGATCATGACCTGAGCCAAAGTTGGACGCTCAACCGACTGAGCCACCCAGGCGCCCCCCAAGGGGTATGGTCTGATTTCAACATGTCCTGTCAGAGATGCACATCTTCTGACACATTTTGCATGTCTCCCAAAAGTGTTCACCATGAGAGATCCTCTGACATCTATTATCATACCCATAAAAAAGACCTATTTCTCAGTTTTAATGTTATAGTTATTTTGCATCTTAGTGTGTAAGTTTGATGATTTGTGAAGGTTAAGTTAGGCAAGAAGGGAATGCTGATCAAGGTTTTCACCAACTCTGCTTTGCAACGGGGATGCCATTAGCATGTGGGAAAAAAGCAGCTTGCAGGAGTGTGAATCTTTGAAATGAAGGACTGGGCCAGGCAGAGGGGAAGCGATGGTTACCTTATGTGGAGAAGAGGAAGCAATTATATCCTTCAAATCCTTTCTCCTACCTCAAGCATCTTCAATCTCCTCACCCCTTTACAAACCTCCTAATATTGTGATCTACTCAAATTGCCTGGTCACTTATGGCAGCAAACATACATGGAAGAAAAATAAGAAAAGAAATGAATGGGAAAGATATTAGGTCCTTGGTATTACCTTGAAGGAAAATTAACATCTTTTTTATTTATTTATTTTTTTAATTTTTTTTTTCAACTTTTATTTATTTTTGGGACACAGAGAGACAGAGCATGAATGGGGGAGGGGCAGAGAGAGAGGGAGACACAGAATCGGAAACAGGCTCCAGGCTCTGAGCCATCAGCCCAGAGCCTGACGCGGGGCTCGAACTCACGGACCACGAGATCGTGACCTGGCCGAAGTCGGACGCTTAACCGACTGCGCCACCCAGGCGCCCCAAAATTAACATCTTTTAATGTGATGTGAGCTGCTGAAATAGTTAAATCACAGAATCCTGAGGATTTGAAATACAATCCTTTTTTTTTTTTTTTTAAGTTTATTTGTTTATCTGGAGAGAGAGTGTGTGTGAGCTGGAGACAGGGAGAGAGAGAAGGAGGGAGAGAATCCCAAGCAGGTTCCACACGGTCAGCACAGAGCACCTGAGATCATGACCTGAGCCAAAAACAAGTCAGATGCTTAACCAACTGAGCCACCCAGGCATCCCCAGAAATTCATTTTTTGATCATGCAAAGTGTAGGTAGCAGGAGGGTGGTGTTGGGGCCTCTGAACTATGTAATCATTTAGGAACTCCTCCTGATGGAGACTTTATCACCTTCAACATGTGGTTTCCACGGTCCCTTCCGGTGCCAATATCCAGCTGGCACAAGGGGTAGAGAGAGAGCATGAAGACTCTTTGGGGGATTTCTTTTAAGCAGATAGACCAAAGGAAGGAATGCCTATCACTTTTACTCTCCTTCCTTTGCCCAGACACAGTCATATAGCTACATCTAACTGCAGAGGAGGCTAGGAAATGTAGTCTAAGCTGTCTTAGCTTAGGAAAAGGAAAATAGCTTTGGTGAACAAGTAGCCAATCACTGCCACATTGTCTTTCCCAGATTATATTTCATCTGCAAATATACCCAGCTTTTGCATCTTAGGATGTGAATTTAACTGGGGTATTTATTATGTGTAAAAAATAAGTGTAATAAATACATTGAAATTCTACTACATAACAAGTTTGCCTGCCAATGAAACTTACTATAAAATGAATTGCTTATAAAAGGTAAATTGTCATTACACTGGTTTATTAAAATGTGAGTTCAGCAACATAAAAATATTTTTTATTGGGGTGGGTGGGTGGCTCAGTCAGTTTGCATCCAACTTCGGCTCAGTTCATGATCTTGTGGTTTGTGGGTTCAAACCCCATGTCAGGCTCTGCACTTTCTGCCCCTCCCCCACTTGCTCGCATGCTCTCTCTTTCAAATAAGTAAACTTTATAAAAATTTTATTTATTTACTTATTTTACATAAATATAAATAAATAAATATTTTAAAATCTCTTCATTTACATTATATCAAATAGTAGTACTGTCTCTACTTGGATTTCTTACTTGTCAAACTTAATAATTCCAAAACCCTACATTTCTAAAACCAAATTTGTGATCTTCCCTTCTGTATCTCCTCCTGACTTTGTCATCTTAGAATAAGACCTCTGGACAAACAATTATTCAAGCCAGATCCTAGGGAATAATCCTATATATCTTACTCCCAAATCCCCATCCAATTTATCAGTAGGTTTTACTTTCAAAGTATATCTTGGATTCATTACTTTCTTCCAGTTTCCCCTAATCTAAACCAATCCACTTTTCACATGGATTACTGCTGTAATTTTATCTCCACCTCTACCTTTAGAGTAGCTCCCTACTTTCACATTTTCTCAGCCTGTTCTTTCTCAATAAGTCAGATAATCTTCTGACAATCCTTCAGAAGATTTGCATGGTACTACTCAGGTTAAAATCCGAAATCCCAACCGAAGGCTTGCCCTGCATGAACCTCGTCCCTGGCTTCATCTGCAACCTCATTTGCTAGCACTTATTTTGCTCAATCTGTACCAGCCTCTCAGTTCCTTGAAAAGGGCAAAAGCTTTTCTGTGTAAGGGCCTTATTACATAGTATTTCCTCTGCCCAGAAAAAAGTAATTGTTTTAAGCCATGACATATATTTTCCTTTTACCATGAAATATATTTTCTTTTCTTAAAATTCATTTTAATGTTTGTTTGTTTGTTTATTTATTTATTTATTTATTTATTTATTTATTTGAGAGAGAGAGACAGAGCATGAGCAGGGGAGGGGCAAAGAGAGAGGGGGACACAGAATCTGAAGCAGGCTCCAGGCTCTGAACTGTGTCAGCAGTTCTGTGTCAGCACAGAGCCCAATGCGGGACTTGAACTCACAAGCCGTAAGATCATGACCTGAGCAGGAGTCGGACGCTTAACCGACTGAGCCACCAGGCGCCCCCCAAAATATTTTCATATAAAAGAATGCGTTGATGCATATGACTCCCACTTACTCAAGCACCAAGGCTAAGATCTGCACTTATCCCACCTGTTTTACTCTGGGAAGAAGAGGTGTATGGAGGGGATGGGTTTTTCCCCCTAGTTCACTTATTGACAGAGAAGCCTTGGTCTTTGCCTTCTGCATGAGGCCTATTAAAACCCAAGATCTAGGCCACCAGGGATTGGCAAATGCCTAAAGAACAAAACACAGGTTTAGAATTTGCTGCTATCTCAGGATTCATCAGGTTTTCACATAATTTCTGGCTCCCATTTTTTTTCTTTTACTTTCCCACTAACTCAGCCACACGTTTAAAAATGTATTTTAATTACCGTATCCAGAAGTTTCAGATGTTCTGTACCAGAAGGGGTTATACTGACAGCTGGCCCATCATTTTGCCAGAAACGAAAGATCTCGTATAGCATACTTTACCAATCCTCTTCAGCTGGCTAGGTCCTAATAATCTTTTAGAGCTTCAACTTAAAATGTCACTCTGAAAAGTCTTCCCCAGTCTAAATTAGTTTCATTTCTCTCTTGAAACAAACTTCTCTTTCCCTTTGTAACCTTAATAACAATTTCGATTACATATTATTTTTGTGTTATCTGTCCCTTCCATTATCCTGTAAGTGCCAGGATAGGAATCTTGTCTGATGTGATTATTACTGAATAGAATGTCTAGTGGGGTACTAAGACGCAGTAGGTGCACAAGAAACTCTAGATGCTTATTAAGCAAAGGAATGAATAGATGCAATTTAATGTAATCACATCGGGTCAAAGTGTCTTAAATCTTGTAAGCGACTGATAAATACTGGCAATATTAAACAACTTATAAATACTGACTGCCTTCAAAAACTATGTAGTATAGGACAAGTTCAAAACAAAAAATAGTGGGTGTAAGCGAGGTAGTAAAGCACAGACTCTGGAACCAGGCTGCCTGGATTTGGGTTTGGGCTCAGCCCCTTATGAGCCAAGTGGTCCCTGTTAGAGACTTAAACATTTTGTGCCTGTTTTCTGATCTGTCCACTCAGGTCAATAAGGGTATTTCGTGATGTTAAAATAATGATTAAATGGTAAACATGCCAAGCATCTACAGAAGCAAGATACAGTTGTGGTGGCTACTATTGTTACAAATTTAGTATTAACCGGTGGTGCCTTCAAAGAAAAATGGCAAGTTACACAGAATCAGAAGGGAGAAATGTGTAGGGACAGCAAGCTGTAGAAAGGCACTTGGGTTGCAGGCGCACCAGCGAGAGGCAGGAGCACACAGAGACATCCATGAGGGAGGCAGCGAGGAGCTGGCTGCGTGGGCGCCCACTGCCCACACACACATGTCACTGACACGGCGGTTAGGAGAGAAGGGGCTGCGGAAAGGGCCGGGATGGGCCTGCCATGGCTTTCTGCAACATGTGCATGCACTTAGTTCACTTGATCCGTCACCAGCTCTCTGGTGGGGAGGATGTTTTAGACCTGACTTCGGCCTCAATTCATCAAAAATACCTGCAAACATCAGCCAAACGGGCAAGATTAAGTTCTGCTCCTTCTGACAGCGGCACGTATCTCTGGGCATTAAAGGCAGATTGTGTCTAAGGCAGCAGTTTTCCTGACAAATGAAATACTCTACTCATGGATCCTGTTTTTCAAAAAACAAAATACTGGATCTTTCCCATGTTTTTGGTCTTCCTTCTCTTTTTCAACTGCGTTTTTCTCTAAATACTGAGAACATATTACACAGTATCTTCTTTTGCATTCATTCCACACGCCCCAGATCCTGGATCCATCTAAAATCAAGTCGTTAGAGTTTGGATCTTGTGATACTACACTGACGACAGGTCTGATTATTTTATAGGAAAGTTTTATTACCCTTTTTTCTAGGTATAAAACTAATTCTTTTTAGTCCTTCTGAGACTATCTATCCATGGCCCTCCGTGAAAATTTTACATTAAAATGAGCTTAACTGCATAACCCATATATTGAGAGTCTAAAGTTCTATCTGTTGGGATAAAATGACTCCAGCTGAACCCTGAGATGAATTAAAACAAACACAAATTAACTGGGTCCAGGGAGATAACTGTTTATGTCTTCTTCTAGGAGTTTTAAGGTTTCAGGTCTTTTTTTTTTTTTTTAATTTTTTAAATGTTTACTTATTATTGAGAAACAGAGAGAGACAGAGCATGAGCATGGCAGGGGCAGAGAGAAGGGGAGACAGAATCTGAAGCAGACTCCAGGCTCTGAGCTGTCAGCACAGAGCCCAACGCAGGGCTCAAACTCACAAACTGCAAGATCATGACCTAAGCCAAAGTTGGACGCTTAACCGACTGAGCCACCCAGGCGCCCCAAGGTTTCAGGTCTTATGTTCAAGCCTTTAATCTATTTTTATTTAATTTTTGTGTATAGTGTAAGACAGTGGGGGAGTTTCACGCTTTGGAATGTGGCTCTCCAGTTTTCTCATCACCATCTACTGGAGAGACTGTCCCTTCTTATAGTTTTCAATATACAGGTCTTTTACCTCCTTGGTTAAACTCATTCCAGGGTATTTTACTCTTTTTGATGAAACTGTAAGTGGATTGTTTTCTTAATTTCTCTTTCTGATAGTTCATTATTAAGGTATAGAAGCACAACAGATTTTTGCTTATTGATTTTGTATCCTGCAACTTAAGTAAATTTATTTATTAGTTTTAACAGTTTTGATGTAGTATTTAAGTTTTTCTCTATATAATGTCATGTCACCTAGAAATAGTGACAGTTTTACTTCTTCCTTTCCAGTTAGGATGCCTTTTATTTCTTTTTCTTGTCTAATGGCTCTGGCTAAGGCTTCTTTTTTTGTTTATTTTTGAGAGAGAGAGAGAGAGGGAGAGGGAGGGAGGGAGGGAGGGAGGGAGAGAGAGCGCCCCCCCCCCCCCCCCCCCCCCGTGTGCGTGCACACGTGAGTTGGGGAGGGGTAGAGAGCAAGACAGTGACAGAGGATCTGAAGTGGGCTTTGCACTGACAGCAGAGAGACTCGAACTCACCAACAGCAAGATCATGACCTAAGCCAAAATTGGACACTTAACCAACTAAGCCACCCAGGCGCCCCTCTGGCTAAGATTACGTTGAGTAAAAGTGGCAAGAATGGGCATCCTTGTCTTGTTTCTGATTTTAGAGGAAATACTTTCAGCCTTTCACCACTGAGTATGCTACAGTGTAGATCACTTAAAAATTTTTAAGCTTCCTCTGAACTCTGGAAACCCATTCTCTGCTGAATGATAAAATCAATATCACAAGATGGATTTTCTTTGTAATCAGAGTATCTCTACTCAAATTTTATTAACAGTTCATAAGCAACTACTGCTTCTGCTATATCAGGGAACCTAAATTAATGCTGGCTTTACTCACTCAGTTTCATTGTGAAAATATTTTTTAATTGAAAATGCAGCATCAGCTAATAAAAAATATTAATTGAAAATGCAATATCAGCTCATAATAAAAATTGTATGAAAGGGTATTATAAATAAAAATTATTAATAAATGTAAGTATATATTATTAAAATGGCAAGAAAGTATCCTTTCCACCCCACATTCTCAGAAACTGAGTTAATTTATAAACACAAATATACTTGAACATAAAGTTACCAAGTATATGTGTGGTAGATTGTTAGAGGAATGGCTCCCATTCAATCAGGTCTCCTGGTATCCATTTCCCATGTGTAGTCCTTTTTAATACTGACTCTCCATGTGATTTGATTTGGTCAATGCGACCTGATAACTGTGACACATGCAGAGGTTTGATGTGTACTTGTGCACTGGTCTTACTTTTTGGAAACCTGGGACCATAATACTGTGAAGAAGCTCACAGTAGGGAAACAGGTGGACAGAGAGATCCTATCCAGAGCTGTCCCACCTGCTGAATACCATCTATCACATGAGCGAATCCAGAGACAGAAGCAGAAGAACCACCCAGCCAACTCTCAGAATCATGAGAAATACTGTAGATACAGACCAGTAAATTTTGGGACTGTTTGTCATGCAGCAGTAGACAAATGACACAGTGCACAAGCATAAGTATGCAGATACGCTATTAACATTCCTTGAATTTAGTTTATGAATAAAGTAATTGATAATTATGAAATATATGAAGAAAATATAAAATATGACTAGAATTTCATACATAAATAAGGAAGAGACTAGTTTGTCTTTTGAAATCTGTATTAGCAGTCTTGATCATAAACTCTAATTTGATGTTTCTCCCTGTTTGAAAAGGCTGTGGCATATACATCTTAGCCTCAGTTCTTTCAACACAGTTATTTTTACTATAGACAACTAACAAGTTAATGCAAATGAAACTAGATGAAACTTGAAAAGATTTTTAGTAGTCTAAAAATCGTTGAATAATTATCTGAAAAATCTAATAGCTGAAGATATACAAGGGCACCTGGTTACCGGAGCATCAAGGAAGAAAGCTGACCCTCCATCCAAGTCTTAAAGGTCTATAAAGGTGGAAAACTCACAGAGTCGTATTTCATGACCCCTGTAATATATACACTATAATAGACACCTTTCTGAAAGCAAAATTCAGATTAAAAAAACCTCAGCTATTTCACTTTCCTGTAGAAAGAAACCTGGAAGGGGTGTCTGGGTGGCTGAGTCAGTTAAGCATCTGACTCTTAACTTCGGCTCTGGTCATGATCTCAGGGTTGTGAGATCCAGCCCTGCGTCCAGGCTCCACACTGGGTATGGAGACTGCTTAGGGTTCTTTTTCTCTCCCTCTCCCTCTGCTCCTCCCTTGCTCTCACTCTCTCTCTAAAAAAACAGAACAGGGGTGCCTGGGTGGCTCAGTCGGTTAAGCGTCCGACTTCGGCTCAGGTCATGATCTCACTGTCCGTGAGTTCAAGCCCCCTGTCAGGCTCTGTGCTGACTGCTTAGAGCCTGGAGCCTGTTTCAGATTCTGTGTCTCCCTCTCTCTCTGCCCCTCCCCTGTTCATGCTCTGTCTCTCTCTGTCTCAAAAATAAATAAACGTTAAAAAAAAAAAAAAACAAACAAAACAGAACAAAACAAAAATCCTGGAATACTATTCAATGTAATGTTTTTTTTCTGTTTATTTCCAGAAGTCTTTTCAAAGAGGATTTAAAGCCCAATCTTCTTCATCTTAAATGGACAGGATTTGTTAACTAAATAAATATTTAATGAATGACTTCTTTGATCCAGCTACTCTGTGAGACACTGGATGAGACATAAGGCATCTAGAGAAGAGGAAGGTAGAGTCAAAGCCTTGAAGAACTCACAATAAGAGAAAATGACTCAAAGTAAATACAGTAATGAGATGCCTGGATGGCTCTGTTGGTTGGGCGCCTGACTACTGATTTTGGCTCAGGCCATGGTTTGAGGGTCACGGGATCAAACCCTGAGTTGGGCCCCCGTGCTGAGCGTGGAGCCTATTTGGGATTCTCTCCATCTCCCCTCCCTCTCTCTCTCTCTGCCCCTCCCCTGCTCATGTGTATACACACATAAACACACACACACTCTCTCTCTCAAAATAAATACACTTTAGAAAAAGAAAATAAATATAGTAATAATGGCTAATATTTTTTGTATACTAACCATGCACAGCATTGTGCTAAATTTCTTACACAGTTGACCCTTGGACAATGTGGGGGTGTTAGGGGCACTGACCCCCCACATAGTAAAAAAGCCACGTGTAACTTTTGACTCTCCCCGAACTTAACTACTAGTAGTCTGCTGATGACTGGAAGCCTTACCAATAACATCTACAGTTGATTAACACATATTTTTATGTCATGTATTATATACTATATTTTTATAATATAGTAAGCTGGAGTAAAAGAGTTACTAAGAAAATCATAAGGAAGAGAAAATACATTTACAGTCCTGTATTTGTAAAAAAAAAAAAAAAACTCCACATTTAAGTAGATCCACACATTCCAAGTCTGTGTTGTTCAAGGGTCAAGTGTATACATTATCCCACTTAATCTTCACAGTAATCCTATTTCATAGATAATATTATCCTTATTTTACAGAGCAGATAACCGAGGTACAGGGAGTATAAGTAACTTACCAGAGATCATAGCGGTAATAAATAAAGAAGCCAAGATTTGAACTCCAACAACATGGCTTCAGAAAAACCACATTTTTCACCACAATTCTGTTGTTCTAGTGCAGGAATTACCAGAGTTAGAGTAAATAACAGCCTAGGTTCCCAGAGGAGGTGATGTCTGATCTGGGTCTTAAAGGGTAAATAGGGATTTGCTTGATCCCATAACTGCAACTGGAAATGATAAATAATTTAGCGGTCAGTCGCGCATATGCTTAGCTTTAATCATTCTTACAACATCCTTGTGCCGTAGGTATTAGCCTCGTTTCATGATGAGAAAACTACTCAAGGAGATTAAGTAAATTTCTCAGGGTCACTCAGTCAGTAAGAAGTGGAGTCAGAATTCAACACTAGACTCGTCTGCCTCCAAAGCCTCTGCCTTTTCCAGGCATTCCACAGAGGGAAAGTACTCCAGGCGGAAGGGACAAGATGTGCCAAAGCATGGAAGGGGCATGGCATATTGGTGTGAAAAAAGGGGCGGTCTGCCAAGCTGAGGCGGGGGTGGGGGGGTGGGGTGGGGTGGGGGGCGTATCCTGCAGGTAACAGGGAGCCAGCAGGGTACTGGGAGGTGAGGAGTGACAAGAGGAGGTTGATTTTCCAGGCAGACAACTCCAGTGGTGGTGAATACAGGAAACTGGAGAAGCCAGGAACTCAAGCCGGAGAGACCAGTTATTCTCAGGTGGCTGTTACATTCCAGATAGGCGAAGTCAGGGGCTTGAGACTATGGATTCTGAAGGGTCTAATAAGCTCCTGCTATGCCAGACAATTTTCTTCAGGATCTTCCCCCGGCAAGGCAATGCATGCCATCTGACCTCTTAAACAACGGCCATCTTAAAATTTGGTGAAATGTCTTAGAAGAAAAAATTTTATGTAAATGATTTCAGAAAATAAACTAAGTTCCTATGTTGTATTCACAATCTGCTGTTGCCTAAAATAATCCACTTTATTATAATAGAAGAGAGACCTTCTTCTATCGCTGGACATCCTGTTAAGACATAACTTACTTGCACAACTCACTGCCTCTCTTTTAGGAAAGGAACAGAAACAAGGAGGTTGTGGTTTATATAAGATATGATATAATATATAGGTGGGACGATAAGGAAGTTAATGCAGTGAGACTATACCAGAACCTTATATAAGGTAAATTAGAACTTTTAACAAGCTAACATGCATGCCAGAGGAAACGCCTTGCCAACCACGTGGGCTGATGGAAGTGGAGGGTGAAACTGTGAAGAAAAAGAAAATCTTTTCGACAATCTGAGATTTCACGATAACATGGGAGAACTTTGGTGTGCTGACAAACATCAGAAACTGTCACGTCTTATTACCAGATGCTGGAGATCAGTTAAGGGTTGCCAAATAAGATCCATGTTCAGAAGAAGGCATTTTTCAGAGAAAGTGGAGAGAAGCTGACACTTTGTTGATAATGAAAAAGACCTTATTATGGACTAAACTGTATGCTTCCCAAATGCACCTGTTGGAGCTCTAACCCCGAGGACTGGGGTCCTTAAGAGAATAGGACACAGACAATACAGAGGGATGACCATGTGAGAACACAGTGAGGGGGAAGCCACCTGTAAGACAAGGAGACAGGTCTCCGAAGAAACCAAACCTGCCAACACTTTGATCTTAGACTTCCAGCCTCCAGAACAGTGAGAAAGCAGATTTCTGCTGTTTAAGCCACACAGCCTGTGGTATTTTATTACGGCTGCCCTAGCAGATTACTACAGACATGAAACTGGGGGCAGACATGAGACCCAGAAAAAAAATACTGCCTATTGAGGAATCAACCTAGCAAGAAACTTCAACATGGAGCAAGGGCTAGTGGGAAGCACTGTGATCTTGGGGGTAAGGGATACTGGAGGATAACGCTGTGCGTGGAAAAGAGAATGAAACGCTGCAGAGAACACACTGATAAATGCGCTCACCCTGTGCCAGCTTGGGTGCTGAAGTTTCTAACCTAAACCACTTAACACGAAGTTTCACTACCTCTTCATGTGATTTGTGCTCCAAGATTCCCTCACATAATAATAATAACAGCAGCAGCATCATAATAATAAATAATGGGTATCTGAAAGAGACCATGTCAACTGCATACTGCAGTCATCTGGGTAGGAAGTGGTGCAGGCAGGGAAAAGGTTAGACACTCCAGAGGAAAGAAATCACTCTCTACTGGGTACCAATAAAAAGTCCCCAGGCCAGGGAAATTGACAATGAGAAAGTATTTCCCATTCAATCACAACTATCAGCTATAACAAGGAATATAATTTTCCCCTCAGCAGTTTGTTTGCCTTTAAGTGGAGCTTCAGAAAGGTTGACAACAGTTGGAGACATGTGAATAACACTTAAACATTTTCACTATCTTTTTTTGGTTGCTATTTTCATTTACGTATTACTTCCACTGCTTTAAAAGAATTTTTTGCTGGGGGGTAGGGAGAAGGAGAGAAAAAGGCGTAACAGTAAAATAAGTAAGTTCTCCAGAGCATTAATGAGACTCAGTTATTTGCCAGTGAAATGCTAAATGGGTCCATGAGTTGGCGAAATAAGAATATAATAACCAAGTAAATATAATGTAATTTTACCTGATTCTCCCCAGAGTAGAGGCACCCGCAGCTGAAACAGCTGTGGTTGGAAGGTTTGGAATACTAACCCCCCCACGATCCAATGGCCCAGACTTCTTAATCCAACCTATCTTAAATACTTTCAACATTTACATCTATTTTAATTGCTACCTGAAAGAATCAAAATTAAATTATTTCACAAAGACACAGAGGAACACTATATACATTTTCTTGTCTAAAATAGATCTCCAAACACAAACTGTGGAGCACACTTTAAATATAATCTTAATATGAATTCAAATAGTAAAGAAAAAAAAATAATCAAAGAAAGGTGGATCTCAGTGTAAGTAGTTGTGGGAAAATTATTTGTTACCACTGTTTCCAAAGAGTGAAGACGGGTTCTAACTTTATTCTCCAACACAGATAAACACAAATTGTAACAGATAGATAGTGTTGGGCAAAACATTGCAGAAAGGTATATGAAATATGAAAACTCCCACTTAAGAGCATAACCATTAGCTGAGAGTGAATTAGTTGCTGGGGAGAAAAAGATACTTAAAGCTTGAAGGGAGAGAGACTGCTAGTCGAAATAGCAGTTTTGAGGATTCATTTTTGTTGTTAATTCTATGTGGGAAGCTCTGCCTGAGGACATCGTACTGTTTGGAATGCATAAAAGGGTGTAATGCTTGAATCCTATGATTTATTGTTTCTCTTACTAAATACAGAGATGCCCGTATAAAAATCAATTTTTATATCCGTTTATCTTATTTTTCTTTGGTGTAGGACAACCTAATGATTTATATAGATTAGCTCAAGATACAATACCCAGGTTTACCCATCAAGTTAATTTAAAAATATCTATATGGCTTTCTCCTTAATAAACTGAAAGAAAATGACTGGCAGGTATAGGGGTAGTGGTAGAATAAAATGGCGGAAGTAAATAAGGGACAAATGCATTCTAGCTGATTAGGAACAGCCAGAAAAGCTGAGTTTTCTAAATGGGGAGGGTGCCTGACGCCTGGGCATCTGGAGCTGTGGCCTATTTTCTCCACCTGTCATCAAGTGTTTCAGAGTATGCCCACATTTACATGTTTCCTGCCCGTTGCCACAGTACACGATTGGGAGAAGCAAGATCAACCTGCATTAACCCCTGTTTTGGGGGAAAAACAAAACAATGCCCCAAATAGGAGGCACACTGAGGACTATGAACGTTAACAGAAGCCTCGAAGGAAAAAAGAGGTAAATGTTTTGATATAGAAACTACCTTGTTATCAATCTGTTATTTATCACCTTTCTGTATCCTACAATATAATACTTCCCCAGCAGAAGATTATGATCCTTTAAGCCAAATATTCCCAACTGTGGTTGTCAATGTAGAGGTCTTTATAGGAAAGGAACACCAGATGTGGTTCCATTAAAAATGAACCCTTTCCACAGTGCACATAAGGGCACACATTTTAGATCCATGAAGTTGACAGAAGCTTCTGTGTGGCCTCATTGCTAATTCAAAGAAAGCATTTGTTTGGGAGATTATATTCTTGTTTACACACAGCAATAACATCCAGAAATAAACAGCAAATACTATGAAGAAATTAGAAGTAAATTGCTTTCAATACAAATGTTCTTAACACTTTTGTTCTAGTGTGAAAGGTTTTTTTTTCAAACAGTTAAATTAAAATTCATGGTTACAAATATGGAGGTCTCAAACAGGGAAAAATGTTAAATTTCTAGATTAACAAATTTACCATATTCCATTAAAAACATGATTTGTGAGAGGCAAGATCAAATTATACCAATGCACTGTGGGAGGGTAGATAATTGTCCATCTCAGTAGAGAGGTAACTGAGCTGGAGCAGAGCTTAGAATTTTCCGAGGCAAGTAGTTACCATGGTAACATCTTGTCATTGGTGGCTACCTCTCCTGCATAGGGCCGGAAGACAATTTTGGTGTTATGGTGAAGATGGCAGGGCCCCCCTCACCTCCCCTGCTCCTGTTGCTCTGCACATTTCTCCCCAGTGCACCTCGAATGTCTATGATCACAGGAAGACGGGAGAGAGAGTAGCACTGTTGCTAGGAAGAAGAGAAGCAAGTCAGAGGAGATGGCCATAGATGGCAAAATAGCAATTGGTGTGGTTCTGCTGCCGCTAATCAACCTGAGCTAACAGCTGGAAAATTTAAGTACAAGTCAGTATTGTCGCCCAACTGTCTTTCAAATACAAGAGTTTTGGGAGGAAAGTTGCTTTTTTCTTGGGTAACCACCACCAAGTCATTTAACGTCCTCCTCTACCAATCTCCTTAGTCATGGATTTCAACAATTCTTTGCAGCTCTCCCTCACCCGCGTTTCTTGCAGTCCTCATTGGTCTTCACTTTCTTTTCTATTTGTTAGTCTCCATTTTCCATCATGTCAACCACTCTCTGGCCACTACCCTCGTCTCTGAACCTGTGGTGCGCTAGAGTCATCAACTACCAGTTCCTGAGAAGCAACTGTTAGCACTTGGACATTCTGTGAGCCAGTTCTTAAGTCACTGGTACCTTGAAATTGGCCATGGTGGGACTATTTACACCATGGAAATTGGCTACAAATCAGGGATTCCCCTTTTCCTCATCCCTCTCCTCCCCCCAAGATCTGGTCTCTTAGTGCACCATTGCCCTGGCCCCACTGTCCTTCTTTTGCCTCATTCTGGCAAACCTCAACTCTGGGTCAAAATAACTCGTTTCTTCATGAATACATCTGGGCTGCTGAGTGTTTCCAGAGAAACTCACAAAACACTGCAGATTTTTGCCACTATGAATTCATGATCTCCAACAATAGTCCAATAATCTTGTGTTTTCCCACTTAGTTCTTCCAATCTCTGCAATGTCTGTTCTAAAAACTTCTCTATGTTCTCTAACACCTCTTACTCTACTATGTATTCCCTTCATTCTAGAATCTGCTTAACTGAAACAACACACACCTTCAAATGAAATACTCTCAATTTTCTCATCAAACTGCACATTCCCTTTATGTCTGCCGATTCCTCCTCATTCCCTTGAATGGAAAAAAGGTCCACTCTTTTTTAATCTAAGCCCTTACCTCCTCATAATCCTGTCTCTGTTGATATTTTCCCCTTTCTTTACTGAATTTTCAACATTTCTCTTTCTGTGGGCCTTTCCTTCTTATTTAAAGATGGAGTGGTCTGGTCCCTACATATCAACCCTCAGGATTCTCTGAGCTATAGTCACATTGGCCTTCTCCCAGTTTCTTAACCATATCTTACTCCTTCCTACCTCACAGTGTTTGTACATATTGTTCCTTCAGTCGGCAATGCCTTAGAATCTCAGTTCAAGAAAGCTTTCCCCAAATTGTTGGTTGAGTCAGTCAGGCTCCTTTGTTCCTTCTCCTCATATAGCCTTATTACATCCCATCTGAGCATTTATCTCACTCTGTAATTACACATTTACTAAGGTGACTATGTAATATTTCCACACAATAGTGTAAACCCCATGATTTCAGGGAGTATATCTGCTTTTGTTCTACCTGATATTCCCTGAATCTAGCACAGTGCCTGGTATACAGCAGGTGCTCAGTGAAGAAACTGATTCGTTGAGGGTTTTTAGCATTTAAACACTCATTTTCCCATCCCCCCGAAACCCATCTCAACCTCTTATCTTCTCATCTCTCTCATACTTACGCCCTGGCCTGCTGGCCGTCTCTTCCATCTCCCATCTTCTTTCCACACTAAGCTTCTTAGAAGAATTGTGTTATCTTCCGTTCTCCATTTCCTCCCCTTCCACTTATTTCTTGAATCACTGGAGTTTATACTTCATCACTCCACTGAAACTGCTCTCACTAAGGCTATTAAGGACCTCTTTATCATTATTGCACAATGTCTGCTTTCCACTCCTCAGTACCTTATATGACCTCTAAGCACTGCTGACATTTATTCAACTTCTTCCTTCTTGAAAACGAATACATCTTCCCTTAGCATTCACACTTCACTTCTCTACTGGGTTTGCTCCTGCTGTCTCAGTCTCACCAGCCTCTACTTCTCAGCCCATTTTTTACATGTTAATGTATCTATCCTCAACACTCCTCTCTGCTCCTCTGTGAGAATTCACCCACTCCCGTGGTTTCAATGCTGATGACATCCAAATGCCTACTGTCAGCTCAGATCTCTAGCATCCACTTACTTTGTATCTCTATATATTTGGATAGGAGTCTGTGGCCACACATTGCAAACCTAACGTGTCCAACACTTCACTCACTGTGTTCCAGCCTTGTAACTTGTTGCTTTTTGTTTGTTCCCTTTGCAGTGTGATTACTACCAAGTTGCCTAAGAGTTCTGGGTGTCGTCGCGGCTCTCTTTCCCAGCTGTAATGCTCACATTTAATCACTAAGTTCTGTTGATTCCACCTCCTGAATATCTCTGGAATCTGTCCATCTCTCTCCAGCCCATAGCAGATACTCTGGTCACTTCTCACCGAATTGGTCTGTCACTAATATCTAATCTTACCCCTTTCAGTTCATCGCCACACAGCAGCCAGAAAGACCTTTCTAAAGCAGCTGATCATTTCCACCTCCTATTTAACTCCTCACAACGCTTCCCATTGCCCCCAGGAAAAATCCAAATTGCGTACCATGGCTCACATGGCTTTGCACCAGCCGTCTGGCTCCTGGATACCTTGTCTTCCATTTCCTATTCTCCGGTCATCAACTATGATGAGGGCTTGGACAGTGCCATATTTTCCTACCTCTGGGCCTCTGCATATTCTTTGTTTGGAACATCCTTCCCCCTGCCTCAGATACTCTTTTACCCCTGCTAATCCTTAAAGTCTCATCTTAACTCCCGACACACGACAGGCACTCAAGTCACGATCTCACTGTGCACTCAGTAAATGAACTTTCTTTCTTAATTACCTTGTTTGAGTTCAATGTCACATTTTGAAGTTTTAATTTTATTCAAATAATGAAATAGGCTAATTTCTATTTTAAAATTTTATTTTATGAAGATCCACCAACAGATTTTTTTTGTTGTTGTTAAAGTAGGCTCCATGCCTATCACGGGGCTTGAACTCACAATCCTGAAATCAAGACCTTAGCTGAAATCAAGAGTTGAATGCTTAACAGAGTCACCCAGGCACACCCCCGCAACAGAATATTTTGAGGATGTGATGAACTTTGCTACTAATGAGGTGCATCACAAATGAGGCATGTGCAACATTATTCCAAATAAAAATCAACTAGAAAGGAAGAAAGTGAAGGAAGGAAGGAAGGAAGGAAGGAAGGAAGGAAGGAAGGAAGGAAGGAAGGAAGGAAGGGAGGGAAGGAGGGAAGAAGGAGGAAGGGAGGGAGGGAAGGAAGGGGGGAGGGAAGGAAGGGGGGAGGAAAGGAAGGGGAGAGGGAAGGAAGGAAGAAAGGAAGGAAGGAAGGAAGGAAGGAAGGAAGGAAGGAAGGAAGGAAGGAAGGAAAACAGACAAGACTTGCTTCCCAGTCTTTAGAGAGTAATTCTTAGGAAAAGTTTACATGTCCATAGAAGTAAGGTATACACAGTACTCTAACTTCTACTACAGGTATTTTACTCTTCTAGTTTATTTTTCTTTATTCCTATGAGAGCAACGGCAGCTAAATGAATTCCATTATAATTAAAGACTCAAAATTTTAGTATTTCATCCTTATAGCATTGAATAGATAACATCATACATAGCATTGAATCACATGGAGGCATGAAATACTGAATTAAATTATATACAATGTTTAGTATCTGACATTTTTTACCAAAAAGAATGGCAATTTCATCAATTCAATCTAATATAATATAAATGATACTGAATAAAAATATATAAAAAGACAGGTCAAGAATTATAAAGTTTATACATATAAGCCCTTGAATATTTGTAGATACCCATTCATAAACTCTTACATGCTCTACAGAAATATCAATTTACTTAACAAGTTTAAGATTGTTCCACAATATAGAGGTTAATTTTTTTGAGTCACTGAATTCCTCTTAAGAATCTAATAAGGGGAGCCTGGGTGGCTCAGTCAGTTGGCTGTCCAACCTTGGCTCAGGTCCTGATCTCATGGTTTATGAGTTGAATCCCCGTGTTGGGCTCTGGACTAACAGCTCAGAGCCTGGAGCCTGCTTCAGATTCTGTGTCTCCCTCTCTCTCTGCCCCTCCCCTGCTCCTGTTCTCTCTCTCTAAAATAAATAAAAATATTTAAAAAATTAAAAGATTAAAAGAATCTAATAAAAGGTATATAGTCTCTTACCAGGAAAAACAAAATCCTCATATGCTTGTATAAAGAAATCAAAATTTCTACTGATTTAGAGTCCACGAAGCCAAGAATCAAGTTTAAGAAGGTCTGTAATAGCAGAAATTGTTACTACAAGGTAACATTTGAATAACAATATTCAACAAAACCCGAGGAAGTGTATATTCAATATGACTTTTCAAATCAAGTCTGATGGGTCAGCATATTTCCTGATTTTATTAAACTGTCTGAAACCATAGGAGCAGGGAGATATTTGAAAATTTTAAAACATGTTACTTAAATCAGAAAAAATAAACACAAAAACATTTTTGATATTTACTATTACACAGCTTTTCAAAGAATAAAGTTATTTATCTAATCCAGTGGGGTTTGTTAATACATCTTGTTGGTACACTCACAGAAATAAACCACATACAGGGCTAGTAAGTTATTTTTCACCTGCAACTCTCCTACCTATTTTAAAACCAGTCTGTTCACTGAAATCACTGATCACCTAGTTCTTTAAAAGTTAGAGGAAAGTGATTCATTTCATTGGGTAATTAATTAAATGAGAACATGTCCATTCAAAGAAGATACAACCATACACGGATCCTAACTTTGAAAATAATTAAAATTAAAACAATTTTCATTATTTTTGGCCAACATTCTATCTTCAATCTCAAGGCTATACCTAAGAAATGGTGAGTGCAACTTTTTTACCTCTTCCCTACCTGCCTTCACCTTTGTCTAACACGTAGCCTTGATCTCTCAATCCGCTGTTCCTAAAATTTCCAGTTGCTAGCACATCCTGCTGTAATGATGGCATGATGACTCACATTCTCACCACACCCCTACTTCCATTATTCACTGTTAACACCTCTTACAAGTTGCAGCCTATCAGGATGGGGAAGGGGGAGGTGGTGTGAACAGTATGACAGGCCTCAGGGTGTTTTCAATATTGCAAGCTGTTGTGAGATCCAGTTAGTGGGTCATGACTACCTTTTCAGTTTGAAGACTTTTCTTGGGGGGAGGGGAGTTTAAATGACACAAAATACAAAACAGTAGTAGAAGAGGAAACGTCAGAGTGCGTGACAAATTACAAGGGTAAGTTTTTATTCAGATGTGTCTGGGTGGTCAGGGTTTTAATATAAAAGCTATTTTAAAATGTAGGTCTCAGTTTAAACACAATTTTAAAACTTTTAGGTTGGAAACCTATGCTCTAGTTCCAGCAGGGTGCTTGGATATTGTACTACTTACGTCTTCCTTCTCTGAGTTTCACCTCACATCTGCCTCATAACCGTGTTATAAATTAAAAAGATGTCCTGTGATACAAAAATCAATGTATTTCTGCGTGTATTCTATATGTATTTCTATACATGAATAAGAAACTATCAGAAAGAGAAATTAGAAAACAATTCCATTTATAATTGCATCAAAAAATACCTAGGAATAAATTTAACCAAGGGAAGATCTGTACACTGAAAACTAAAAGACATTAATGAAACTGAAGACACAAATAAGTAGAAAGACACTCCATGCTCATAGATTAGAAGAATTAATATTTTTAAAATGTCCATATACTCAACGCAATCTATAGATTCGATGTCATCTCTATCAAAATTCCAGCGGCATATTTCACAGAAACATAACAATTTTAAAATTTCTCTGGAACCAGGAAAGATCCAATACCCAAGGCAATCTTGAGAGGGAAGAACAAAGCTGGAGGCATCACTCTCTGACTTCAAACTATATTGCAAAGCCAAATTAATCGAACCAGTATGGTAGTAGCATTAAAAAACAGACATGTAGATCAGTGGAACAGAATAGAAAAGTCAGAAATAGATCCATGCATATATGGTCAATTAATTTACAACAAAGGAGCCAGGACTGTATATCCTGGGGGGAAAGGACAATTTCTTCAATAAAGGAGGATGGGAAAACTGGAAGGCCATGTGCAAAAGAATGAAACTGGAACACTATCTTACACCATACACAAAAATTAACTCAAAATGGATGAAAGACTTGAACATAAGATATGAAACCATAAAACTCCTAGAAGAAAACATAGGTGGTAAGCTCCTTGACATTGGTCTTGGTGGTGACTGTTTTTGGATTTGACATCAAAAAACAAAGACAAAAAAAAAGGAAAAATAAACAAGTAAGACTACATCACACTAAAAAACTTCTGCACAGCAAAGGAAAATCATCAACAAAATGAAAAGGCAATATATTGAATGAGAGAAAATACTTGCAAATCATATGTCTTATAAAGGGTTAATGTCTAAAATATATAAAGAACTCATATAACTCAATAGCAAAAAACCCCAAACATCCAATTAAAAAATGGGCAGAGGATCTGAATTGACCTTTTTCCAAAGAAGACATACAAATGACCAACAGGTACATGAAAAGGTGTTCTACGCCACTAATCATCAGGGAAATGCAAATCAAAATCACAATGAGATATCACTTCACACCTGTTAGAGTGGCTCTTATCAAAAAGATAAGAAATAAGTGTTGGCAAGGATATGGAGAAAAGGGAACTCTTGTGCAACTGTTGGTGGCAATGTAAACTGGTGCAACCACAATGGAAGATGAAGGTTCTTCAAATAATTAGATGAAAATTAAAAATTAAAACTACTAGACAATCCAGCAATTTCACTCCTGGTTGTTTATCTGAATAAAATGAAAACACTAATTTGAAAACATAACATGCACCCCTATGTTCACTGCAGCATTATTTACAATAGCCAGTAATGGAAACCACCTAAATGGCCACTGATGGATGAAGGACTAAAGAAAATGTGATACACGTACACAATGGAATATTATTCAGCCACAATAAAGAATGAAATGTTGCCATTGGGCACAATATGGCACTTGAGGGCATTATGTTAAGTGAAATAAGTCAGGCAGAAAAAGATAAATATCCTATGATCTCACTTATTTGTGGAATCTAAAACAAAACAAAATGAAACAAAAACAAAACAAAAATACCAAGCTCATGGATATAAGAGAACAGATTGATGCCTGAGGCAGGGAGTGTAGGAGGGGGCAAAGTAGGTAAAGGGGGTCAAAACGTACAAATTTCATTATAAAATGATGACATTATTCATTATAAAATAAACGAGCCATGAGGATGTACCATACAGCATAGTGACCATAGTTGGTACCATACTGCATGTTTCAAAGTACCTAAGGGAGTGGATCTTGAAAGTCCTCACCCCAAGAAACAAATTTTGCAAGTGAAACAAACACAATGTTATGTGAATTATACCATAATAAAAACTAGTGTCCTGTGAGTACTATTTTAAATACCCAAGAAAAAGTTACTTTCCTTAGATAATGCAAAAACAAAAAACAAACCCCCAAGCAAAACGTAAAAACAAAAAACAAAATCAAATAACGCCATTCTTACTTGAAATAACAATTCATGTCTACCTGTTCATCTTCATGCAAGTGACTCTGGTTGGACATACTCATTCCAGAAATGGTCCACTCTGATCATATTTTGAACTTACTTTCTAACATTTTAAGTTTCTGTGTCTTTCGGATCCCATGTTTCCAGCCTGACAATTGTTAGTTGCCTACAACCCCTAAGTGGCTTCATAAATTATATTGAAAAAAAAAAATCCTTCCCTATGTATCTCATAATTTTGAATTGTTTTCCTGGGTTTTTCATTATCAATGATTATCCAATGCTACCAAATTTCCTTTGAAGACATTTAGCTTTCTACCTTACTAGTTCTCCTAACTCTCTAATTTTTCACTCTTAGAAATGAATGTTTTATTTTAACAGATTCCTACAGCACTGTTCCAGTTACAGTACTTTTCTCTGACAGCTCTGGAACAATCAGGGGCTGAAGTCTGTCTTTCAAACCAACGTCCCACAAAATTCAATCAAAGTCACAATGGCCACTGCAATGTGCTTTCAAAGTCCACAGACAAATGTGGCTCATGCTTAGTCATTTGGCCCAGCCAAATAAAACAATCAGTCCTGAAGGCTTTAAAAGTCTGCATTCCAGGATAAAGATTCAGAGACCTATTTTTCTTGATATCTTTGGAAAATGATTTTTTTTTGAATATAGAATTCACTTGAAAGACAATATAGTTTTTCTTCCCAGTTATTCCCAGTTATTTACTTTCAACATTGAATTGGACTTTTTAACATTTAGAATTTACTTTAAAGTAAGTTAAAATAAAAAAAAAAACAGTGTCACACCAAAAAAAGTGTTCAAGTAGGTATGGTGCTTAGATGAAGTCTATGTCAAAGTACATTGGAAGTAATAAGTTTAATAACTCCACAGCAATTCTATCTACTTGTCGCCTAATCCAAAATCTGTGGAGTCATCTTGACTCCCTATTTCCTCTCATAACCATGTCTAATGTGTCATGAAATCCTCTTGGTTCTCTTTCAAAATATACTCAGGTTCCAGTCACCTCCATCTCCACTCCATCTCCATCCCCAATGTTCTCAGCGGGCAAACACTATCATTACTTCTCAACAAGATTACTGCAGAAACCCCTGTCGGATCTCCCTACGTTCACCCTTACCTTGTGGTAGTCTGTTCTCAACACAGTAAGTAAGCATTGTGATCCTCTGAAACCTCAGACAGATCATATCACTTTTCCACTCAAAACTCTGTAAGGGCTAGCCGCTTCACCCAAAGTAAAGCCTAACTCCTACATTTGCTGGCTCCTTGTAAACTCTCGAACTTCCTCTCCTATAGCTCTCATTTTCATTCACTTCACTCCAGCTACACTGGCCTTCTTGCTGTTCTTCCAACCCACCAGGCATGAGCCGGCAGCAGGACCTTTGAACTTGCTGGAATGCTCTTCCCCTAGACATCTCCATGGCTAACCCTTCTTTCACTCTCTTAAAGAGGTCTACCCACTCTGACTACCTAATAACAACTGTAACTTTCCTTCTCCTCCTCAATCTGGTCTTGTTTATTTCACCGGGTGTTTCCTTTTTTCATAGCTATTTATCACCTTCTAACACGTTAAATACATTCTTTACTTATTATGTTAGTCATTTATTGTCTGTTTCCTTCTGTAAGAACATAAGGTCCGTAAGACATGGGATCTCTGTCTCTTTGTTCAAAAGGGAAATTTCTATTTATGTATTTAGATTAGGTTAAGAAGATTCCCGAGTATTTTCCAGAGGTACAAGAATTAACACTTGTAAATTGGTTCCAATTTTTTTTTTTTTAAAATGTGTTCTCTAATCAGATCCCACAATTTCCTGGATAGAAATTTCCATATCAAATTATTTTATAAATCTCACTTAGTTTTATTAGGCATATGATAAGGAGCAATGTATCGACAGCCATTTTGCAGATGTGGGGTGGAAGTGGACAGGTCAACATCCAAAGCTTTCCAAGTCCCTTAGAGAAAAGAAAGCACTGTCTAAGCAGGCTTTTCTTGCTTTGTTGTAAATAATCCTAAAACAGATGGCCAAAAGCTAAATGCTAAATCTGCTGCCATGGAAACCACTACCACAGTGGCCCATTCTAGAGCCCTACCTATAAGATAAACGTTTGTCTTCCTATTGTTACAATCTGAACCTACTAACTTTCACTCCAAGTCCTACTAGAAGTTATTTTATACATATCAGCCTCACAAAAAAGTCTGAGACTAGTTCATACATACTATCACCCTAACATAGCCAAAGTCCAGCAATGTACAGAGAAAGCGTTTTAAATAATTCTTTCTTCATTCAAGTTGTATCTTTATTATATATAAATTCATGTATCTTACCTTAATATTGCAAGCCTGCTCCATCAATCTTCTGGCATTTTCCTCAGCCCTGTATCTTTTTGGAAGCTGAACTCTGAAAAACTTTAAAGCACCTTCAAAATCAGCCTGCAGAAGATCTTCCTTTGAGGTCTGCAAAATAATTCCGAGAATTATCATTACATTTTAGCCTGCACTCAGGACAAATACATTGAAAAATGAATTTCTGTTTTCCTGAATGCACATTTGTAGCTAAGATCTAACTTAGTTCCATAAGTTTTTAGGAACATATTTCTAGCCCCTTTACTATTTGCTGAAATAAGTCACCATGAATCCTAGACACAATATAAGAATTAACAGGCTAACATGTTTAATTTATATAACCTAAAGATTAGAATGGTGGATCCCAGCAAAGCTAACCAAGTTATAGCTCTGAGAAGGAAAAGTGCAAGAAAAGCAAAAAATGTGTAACTCTGATCTATGACTTTAGTTTGCTGGATATTTTAAGGGTATTATTAGAAACCCGGCTTGGGGTGCCCGGGTGGCGGGTTACTCAGTCAGTTAAGTGACTGACTCGGGTGTGATCTCATGGTTTGTGAGCTCAAGCCCAGTGTCAGGCTCTGTGCTGACAGTGCAGAGCTTGCTTGGGATTCTGTCTCCCTCTCTCTCAAAATAAATAAATAAACTTAAATTTTTTTTTTCAAAAAAAGACAAAAAAAAAAAAAAAAGAAACCTGGCTGAAGATATAGAGAAGGTAAAGTATATTAGAATTACATAAGGAACACCTAATGGGAGGACTTTTCAACTAATGACAACAACAGTTCAAGAAAATAAGAAATTGATCCCCCACCTTAAAAAATGCCATGAAAAAAATAAATAAAACAAATCACTTAATGACTGAACTTCGTATGAAAACTACTGTTTGCAAAATTTACTTCTTTAAGAAATAACCACCTAGAAATGAATATATCCATGCATGCATGGAAAAAAGACTGAAAGGAAATAAAAGGTTTCTCTAGATAGTGGGATCATGGTTCCCCCCCCCCCTTATATATTGCTGTATTTGCTGCAGTAAAGATTTTGTAATAAGAAAGACAATAAAGGGTGCCAGGCTGGCTCAGTCAGTAGAGCCTGTGACCCTTGATCTTGGGGTTGTGGGTTTAAGTTTCATGTTGGGTGTGGAGCCTACTTTAAAAAAAAATGAGGGGCACCTGGATGGCTCAGTCAGTGTAAGCATCTGACTTTGGCTTAGATCATGATCCTGTGGTTTGTGGGTTCAAGCCCCACATTGGACTCTGTGCTGACAGCTCAGAGCCTGGAGCCTGCTTCAGATCCCATGTCTCCCTCTCTTTCTGCCCCTCTTCTGCTCATGCTCTGTGTCCCTCAGAAATAAACATTAAAAATTTTGTTTTAAAAATGAAAAAAAAGCAATAAGTATTTTATTAAAAAACTGTCAGCAATCTTTGGCAAACACCATGATACAAATTATGGATTAAAGCAGACTAGGTACACAGAAGTAAGTCAAAGAGAAATAAGGTGTTTCAAGAGCCAGAAATTAATTGTCAAAAACCTCAGTAATAAAATGAAAAACAACAAAACAAAAAAACGCAACCGAGATGTTTAGAAATCATAGAACTATGCGCTAATTCAAAATATCACTTTATCTTGATTCAAATGTAGACCTGATCAACCTTAACAGCTGTACCGAAAGAGTATAAGGAAGTTGGAGAAATTCCTGCTGACGACAGGGCCCAAGTTGTCTTCACCACCCTGGTCCAAGCCATTGTCATCTCTTTGGTGAGCCACTGCAGTAACTCTCTGAGTGGTCTCCCCATTTCCACTTTGGCTCCCCATAGCCCACTTTCCCTATCATAGCCAGACAATACCCTTTAACATCATGTGGTTCTTCTGTATAAAGCCCTCCAGGGGTTCTACTGTGCTCAGAATAAAATCCAGTATCATTACCACTGCCTGCAAGACCTTTCATGATCTGGAGCCCGTGCTTCCCCTCCAACCTCATCTGGAACCACGTCCCCCTCCTGTTCTCAAGCTCCAGGCACGCTGGCCTTGTTTCGTTTTTTTGTACACATCAAGTTCATTGCTGAACGCAACCGCCTTACTGTTCCCTCTGCCTGGAATCATCTTTCCCCAGATCTTCATAAGGAGAGCAACTTTCTGTGATTTAGATTTTAGCTCAAGTGGAAGATCAGAGTGAGGCCTCTTCTCAGCACTTAAATTCTCCCCCCCACACCCCCAGCCCATCAAGTAATTTTCCACCAACTAATTTTTCTGTTTTACATCTCTTTCCGCCTAAGGAAAGGGGCCTTGTCTGTCTTGTTCTTTGCTGTGTTCACAGTGATAAAACTATTAACTGGAATATAGAAGGTTCTCAATTAAAATTTACTGAATGAATTTCTGCTTTCATCTCCCCTCCCTTTTAAACAGAATCATATGAAATAAAAGAATATATTAATTCATCCACCAGGCATTTTCACAAGGGTACTAGGTTGCTTCAGCTTTACATCCAAACTAGTAGTCAGAAAGTAGAGCTAGGCTAATATTGGCAGTGGAAAAAACAAGCCTCAGTACCTCTCAGATTTATTTCCTCCCTCACGGACACTCAAACACGATGGCAGTAAGTGGTAGAGAGAATGTTTATCATGATAGAGTGTTATCAACTCACCTTAACTTATTTGGAAAAGACAGTTATCGGGAATTTCAGCCTAAAAGAGGCCTTCTCTGACTAAGATATCAATTGCTCAATTATTGGGAAAAGCATCCAGCTACCAGATAAACTGGACACACTATATCCTTAGTCTTCCTTTTTCATCTGTAATACTGGGTCTGATGATCAGCTCTCTGGTGATCATCAGGAAAATTCAAGACAGGCTGCTTCTAGAGTTTGTAGGGAAACAGGATTAACAGCTTTCCTCAGAACCCCAAAGCTTCTGAGGGCATTGCTTGATTTTCAGTGCAACTAACCTCTAGTTCCCTGGCAACAGATGCCCCCAATGGTGGTGTGGTTCCTTGTCTGCAGGCAGGAGCATGATTACCTAATTTTCTCATGCTGCCCCAGGCCTAATTTCAAGTCCAGTCTTGGAGTTCATGTGAAAGCAGAAAGATGAGGCCTCAAGATGAACAATCATACAGCCTGTGACATGTGACCTCTGGTCAGACATGCCATGTAGAAAGAGATGCTGTTGGAAGGTGGCTATACTCTGGGGCGGGGGGGTGGGGGGGAGGGGCGTGTAGCCAGAAGATCTCCATCTGAGTGGGGCTGAGTCTCAGGAAACCAGAATTCAGAGGGCCCTATGACTGTCCTTTCCAAGACACTGCTGGGGTCAGGGATGCTGTGGATCCCATGGCTTGGCCACCTCTGTTAAGCCCCATTGGAGAGGAGCTCTCACAATCACGGAGCAGAAAGACTCAAGCAGACACGTGTGGAAACTGCGTATTATTCAGTCCCTTAATCCCAGCCTCTAGAAGGTAGTTGGCAATTAAAGGTACAAACAAGGCTGCAAAGGATGAAATAAATTCTGACGCCAACTCTGACTAACTCACAGTGCGGCCTCTGTCTCTCCTGTCCTACTTCAAAAAGGGAGCATCTTTAACCTCGAGTATTTGAGAAGGAAATGAGTTAGGTCATATGAGTGCATTTTGTGAACCCAAAACAAATATAAGATATGAGAGTTTGGAAGGCTGCCTCTGTGTTGCTCAGGTATGTTCAGCTACTGATATTTTAGTGGCTAAAAACAGTACCCTCCTCTCACTGACATTTTTAATTCCAGAAAGCAGGCAGTCTGGAAGTTATAAGAACTTATATTCTTCCATGGACTGAAATAAAGCTAATTTCATTGTGAATTTTTAAAAAATATGGCATAAGACAGCCCCATGGGGTAAAAATCATGCCAGTAAGCAAAAAGGATATTAACAACGTGTGCCATTGCCCCAGGAAACAATCTGCAATCCTACTTTGATTCCGATGGGCTTTTTCCTCTAAATTTCTGTCTTTAAGAGACTTCCATAATCATTGTGTCACCTCCAAATACCTTCTTATGCTATACTCAAGTTGTAAATTTACAAGGGTAAGTTTCCATTTTCTGAAGGCTGTATCTGAGAGGTTTTTCCCTCTACAGTTGAGGAATAGATACCTCTTGCTCTGCAAAAAATGTGGATGCCTCACTGAGAATTTATCAGAGTTGTTTTGTTTTCTAAACGCTTTTAAAAACTCTTGGATTGTTTACATACGTGTGTGTATATCTACCTGTATAGTAGGGGTTATACGTTTTTTATTGATTACATATTCACTTCCCCCCCACAAAAAATAAAAATTTTTTTAAAAGCCTAACACATCTCACTACCCAGAGATAAACATAATTAGCATTTGGTTACAGGGGCGCCTAGGTGGCTCAGTCAGTTAAGCATCTGACTCTTGATTTTGGCTCAGGTCAGGTCATGATTTCATGGTTCATGTGTTTGAGCCCTGCCTTGGGCTCCAGCCAGGAGCCTGCTTGGGATTCTCTCTCTTCCTCTTTCTCTGCCCCTCTCCTGCTCACACGTGCTAGCTCTCGCTCTCTCTCTCTCTCTCTCTCACACACACACACACACACACACACACACACACACACACACACACACACATTTAAAAAACCCAGTAGTGGTAATGGTGGTAAAACATTTAAAAAAACATTTTGTTACATTGCTTATAATCTTTTTTTTTTTTACCATCCCCACACACACACATCACATATATCTAACAAAATTTTAATCATATTGTACGTATGTTGACTATATATGCTTCACAAATGTCAAGTATTGCTGTAACAGTATTAGTCCAAACTACAAGTAGTGGTGCTTTCCATAAAACTAAAACATGACTTCACACATGCAAATTATTAATAAACTGGCTACAGAGATATAAACTTAATTAATGGTTATGTTTACAATTGTATGAATGCTGTCTATCCTTACAATGAAGAGAAGCTTAACATATGATCTTGTGATAAGACCCAAGCTTTAAAAATGCACCCCGAAAAGGCAGACTAACATTTTAAGAACCAAACCAAATACTCAAAAGTAGGTAGGTAGGGCCAGCTTCTGGATACCATTATTCCTCTGTGCTCACTACATAGAATTCTGTCAGGCTAGAAGAACTGATTTAAAGGAAAGGCTGATCTTCAACTGGGAAATTCTTAGAGTTTTTCTATATTGCCTTCAGAAAGGTAGTGAGGGAAGAGTAGCATAATGAAAATGCAATTACTTTCTTGACATTATTTGTTAAGTAATGTTAGCCAGAAGGTAACGCAGACAAGAGTTAGGGAAATTTTAAGAAGCAAAGACGTGTTTTCTTCATTTGCAAGATCGAGTACTCAGGACACCTGGGTGGCTCAGTTGGTTAAGTGTCTGACTCTTGATGTTGGCTCAGGTTGTGATCTCGTGGTTCATAGCGATCCTATGTGATGATGGCACAGAGCCTGCTTAGGATTATCTCCCTCCCTTTGCCCTTCCCCTGCTCGCTCGCTTTCTCTCTCTCTCTCTCTCTCAAAAATAAATAAATAAACTTAAAAAAACCACAGAGAACCTTACCAGCTTTTAAATAAGAATAAATAACTTTTGAAAACTAGTGGTTCTCTTGACACTCATCTTTTGCTCCCCAAACTTTCTGTCAAATTCTCTTAAGTGATGATACAAAACATGTTTATCAATTATACCTCCAAAGGACTATTATTTCATTCTTCATTTGAATAGAATTATATATAAAGATTACTAGAACAACTGAAAACATTTCAAGTCCTACTTCTATTTCCTTTCAAGTAGGTAAAGAGAAATATCCAGAGGGAAAAAGGAAGTAGGATTTTTAAAGCAGGTTGTTAATTTAGGTATCCTTCCTACTTCCCCCAGGAAAATGAAGTAAGCAAGTTCCCAGGCACATAATAGACACCAGCATAGATTTGTTCCATAAATTTGTAAAAGCTCTACTTTAAGCACACCCAGTATTAACCAGTCATAATTAATAAAATGCAAATTAGAGAGTATATTTCATACTTATTTTGACATAAAAATTGATTTTTACACTTTGAAGGGCATCAGAAGTATGCATGGCAACTTTTATATTGGGGTCTTTAAATTTTAAGAGTTGTAATCTCTCTTGAACGAGCAATCCTTGCAGCAGTTAAAAAAAAAAGTAAAAATGGGAGACATACTTGCTTCTGTTTTTCATTTCAGCATCAATGCTCCTTTGGATTCACTATGTACAGTGCCCAGGATATCAGTACTGAAACCATAGCCAAGACTGATATTAATTTATAATGATGTGATCATAACTTTCCACAACATGTAACAGCAAATGAAATCAAAAGAGAAGAAAGGGGAATTCTGAACATGAGTAGAAGAAAACTTTTCCCTTTTCTTCAAATTTTACACACTTACAGAGTATGGACCCTAGCTATGTGTCACTGCTGATATCATTTTGAGTGTGTTTTTCCCACTGAAAAATTCAGCGCAAGAGTATCACATGTCAAAGTGATTTTTTTTTTTTTAAGGAGGCAGGGTGGGTGGAAAGGAACAGTTCTAACATTTGGGTGTTAGCTCCTGATGCTTCTATTCCAAACCTCTCACGATTCATGGATGATAAATCTTTCTTCAAGGGCCTCTAAGAAGCAGCCCTTCTAGGTTTGATTTTTTTAGGGGGTTATTTAAAAAAAATCTAGGAATGGTTCTCTTTCTCACCTTCATTGTTTTCACCACAAATGGCTTTTTCTTCCTTTAGTTATAGTGTCTAACAGAATTTCTATTCAGTGGAGACATATTTTTGGAAGTCTGAGAATCATTTGGAAGCACAGGCCTTAGAAGAGGGAAACATTACTTAGCTGGTATCTAGGATACCTGTATCTTTTGCTTTGGTATTTTAATTTCACCAAAGAAACATGTGTTTGGTGAGTCTGTGCACAGAATTTATGCCTTGTGGTAATATCTAAAATGAAGCACTTGTACCTGCTTTATTAAAGGTATTATTTATTAAAGGTAAATTATTATTAAGTTGTTCTTTACTAGGCGTATCTTTGAAGGGCAAGAAGCCAAAATTTCAAATGTAACTTAAATAAAAACTTGAAAAAAAATGTTTTCAAATGTGTCTCGTGTTCAGGCAGTTTGGTGGTCCCTCTGTGAATCAGGGGACAATGAATAGGCTCTAAGTCTAAATCCACAGCATTGTCTTGGTAAATCTTCATTAATTTGATCAATTCATCACAACAATTAACTTACAGGAAAAAAAAAACTACTGGGATCTTTAAAGTAAAATAACATATTTGCATGTGTTTAACCTCTACACCTTCATGTCTGAAACATAGCTAAAAACTGAAACTTCAGTGCCTGCCCTCTTGAGTGGCAATGGAAAGGACTGCACGTGGCAGGATTCCTCTTAGGACCACCCTGTGCAGATTAGCCATCGATCCCACATCATTAGCCAGTCCAATAACACAAGGCTGAACAACTGTACTTCCTCCTGGTACACACTAAACTTTAAGCAGTAACTCATTGGAGAACTGATCCCAATTCACAGCCATATTGCTAATTAAAGGGCATGTGATTTTCCCAAACTGGAAAGTACCCCAGTTCTATCATTATGTACAATCTTTTATGTACAATATTGTACGACAAAGTCAGAGATTGCCAAATGACCCTCTGGACAACTCAGTAAATACTTTTCACATGTAGTGTCAATGGCACCATTACCTATGTTTTGGCATGTGAGAGCCCAAAACAACCCGTGGGATATACTACTACCTTGGATACCTAATGGGGCAACCAAGCTGACTCTGTATGGTCGCAACACACAGATACACGTGACTTCCGCAACATCTGAAGCTTGTGAACCCATTCTTTGTGGATTTAATTGCCGATAACTTGTTTTAAACTAGAGGCAGTTTAAATTGAACCCTAATGCAGATTTAAGTATGAGAGACAGCCTTAGTTATAAATTTATGTTTTCCTTCAAAGCACTCAAAGTATAAGGTGCCAAAGAAAGGCAGTAGGAGATTACTGGAAAGTTAACAGTGGAGCCCTGGAATCACAAAGTTAGGGAGTCTTTAAGAATCTGAAAATATATTAGACCAAAACTGACTCTTCAAAGGGATGTACTTGTTGAAATACATTTTCGCACTTAATAGCATCAAAGCTCTTGAATAAAATGCTTTTTATTTCACTTAAAAAATTCCTTTTCAGTGGAATCATAAATCTTCAGTTTTCTCTTCTATTAAGAAAAACGTGATTCAGAGAAACAAAATTTAAGTAAGCACTGATGACCTCACTTGGGCATGAAAACATATGTATTGGATTCTTTCTATTTCTCTCTTGAATGGCAAGGAAATGATTTCTCAAAAATACCAACCCCCCCAAATTGTATGCTGGTCACTGCTTCTAACTTCATCTTGCAATGACTAACAGACTTTCTTCGGGGTGAAAAATCCCTCCCGTACACAGCTACCTAAAATGCTGTTATGATTATACAAGAGAGAAAATATTTGCATGCAAATACATACATGAACACTGAATTGGTAATTGCAACGATAATATAAACAGAGACAAACTAGACTGAAGAGGAGTTTATGTGAGAGAAAAGTGTGAACATTGTACTTTTGAAAAGAATCACATATGACAGAACCATAATGAAAGAACAGTCTGGAATGGTGTTAAAGTCCATTGTATAAAATAGACAAAGCTTAATGATTCTTGTTCAATTACCAAATAATGGTATAGGACTACTGTAGACCAATTATATTACAGAACAGTTGCTAGGTATAGTTCTCAAACCACTAAAAAGAAACCCTGCACCAGCGATTGTGGGTATTTAATTTTAACCCTTGGTAGGAAGTGAGGAAGGATGAGTGATTTTTCTCTTGTTCAGGAAATCAAAAAAACAGGCAAGCCAGACTTCCCAGATTCATAGCACAGACCCAATAGCTTTAAGCTGCTTCATAGATACACAGTTCAAACATTCCAGGAGAGAAATTTTCAATTTTCTACCCCAGGATTTTTAGGGGGTAAAATTCTGTATCCAAAAAAAAAAAATAAATAAATAAAAAATAAAAAATAAAAAAAATAAATAATAAACAAACAGATAGGTAAATAAATAGATAAATAAAATAAAATAAAAATCAAACTGGCAATCAAATGGTGAGGTTAGAATGCAAACCACAGTAGTCTAGATAAGTAGCAATAATGTCTGTTGTGAAATTTAACCCTTTGGAGACGTAAATAACAGAATGCCTAAATCAAGCACTTGGGTATTCTGCTTTATTGCGGAGTCTAGGCAGCCAGAAAACATTTTTTTTTTCCCCCTGCCACAGAGATAATGCCACTAATGTGGCCCTGGGCTCTTAGAAAAGAGCCATATCCCCTCTAGCCAATTAAGGAGTGGCATGGACCAGGCTCAGCTAGAGCCCCACGACAGTGGCCACTCAGCACTTCCTTCTTGGTAGAGTGCGTAAGAGGAGAAGAAAACAGGAGACTGCAAGCCTCTTTTAGGGATACAGGAATTCTCCCAGAGGGTGGCAGATTCCCTATAAATGAAGTTCAATGAAAAACAGTCTCACCGCCAGAAGCCGAGGCACAAACAGACGATGCCCCATCCCCAGAAGTTCCAGCACTCGACATGCATACTCATTCACCAGCTTGCTCCTCTCGTCGTGCATGTCCTGGGACTTTTTGACAGGAGGTGTGAGCTTAGCAGCTGGGGCTGGGCAGGGCACCCCTTCTTCCATGAGCAGTAAGTAGGTATCCAGAATGAGAAAGCTGGATCTCTTATCCACAATTTTGAGAACTGCAGTGGGAGGGGAGGCAGGCTTAGGTCTCCCCAGGAGCACCAGCCAGTCTCTGGTGGGAATTGTCAGCTAATGTCTCCACAGGAAGAACATTTTGGCTAAATTATCCACTGTGCCAGAGCCCCAAAGTAGACTGGAAAACGAAATCAAACACGGCTCTAAATAAAAACGGGCAGAAGCAATCGAATGCAAGAAAATGGCCAAGAGCGATGCAGCAGAGTTCAGATACATGTGTTAAAATGTACAGGCTGCTCGGAAGGGTCTAGCGTGTGTGTGCGTGTGCCGTGTGTGTGTGTGTGTGTGTGTGTGTGTGTGTGTGTGTGTGTGTGTGTATGCGTGAGTGTGCGCGCGCGCGTGTGTCTGTGTGTCTGAGCAGACAGCAGCAGCAGTGGCCGGGAAGCCAGGGCAGTTGTGAAGCTGCAAGGAGAAAAGGATGAGCTCATTGCAATCCCCGATTCGTGACAAGCAGCGCTGCTGCCGCCACTGCCTCCGCTGCCGCCGCAGCCGCCGCCGCCGCCGCTGCCGCCTCTCGCTGTGAATCAGTAATGAAGGGGTAGGGAGGGGAGGGGAGGGGAGGGGAGGGGAGGGGAGAGGAGGAGGTAGGTGAATGAGCATGCAGAGTGCGTCTCGGGGGAGAATGCTGTAATAAGAAGCCAATGGCGAGCCGTTGGACAGATGTGCTTCCCCCTCCCAGTCCACCTTCAATCAGTGTTAGTCTGACAGCTTCTGCTGTTGAATCCTAAAGCCAAAGGCAGATGAACCAGCTTCTCTTAGCATGTGAAGCTCACAGAGAAACCAGACCGCCTGCCAGCCACAAGGCTGACCTTTATTCACTCTTGCTTTCTAATAACGGTAACACATACAAGTCGGATTTTATGCTGCGTATTTAAAGTGGGATTTTCCAGCCCTTGTTAGAGGACTGAAATCCCCACAGAAGAGGGGTCTGGGGCAAAATGCTACAGTATGCACGAGAGCAAAGACTGGGCTTCCAAGAAACGACACACCCTCAAGTTGCAGTGTTTACGCAATAATACCGACTTTTTGCAAGGCTAGAATGTGAGGTATTTCGGCATTCAGGGGAAGCCACAATTAAAAGTAAGATTTTTATAAACATTCAGTATGATACTACATAAAGACCTCCAACATAATAATGAGAGTATACATCTAAGGAATCACTAAAGTTGGGATTCTCAAGCAGTAATAACTTTTTTAAGCCACAGACCTTGATAAACATTCAGGTAATAGCTCAAAATGTTATTTTGCTACTCTCTGGTCAAATTAATCCTTCCCTACTAATAACAACTGAGAATTGTCCATAGTTTTAAATTTTACAAGCTTAGTAGGTGTGATTTTAATTCCCTTGATGTGAATAATAGTCACAGTCAAATGAAGGCAAAAAGACAAGATCACCTTTAGGAGCAGTTTCTAAACTTGAGCTAACAATGAACTCATGTATATTGAGAATCCTGGTGCTGTAGTTCTGTAGCTGCTCCCCTGAATCTCAGAGCAGTTTCTCCACTGAAGTTATAGCATGATACAGGGTAACAGGGCTAAGAGAGCCCAGGTGGTTCCTTCTGAGTCTTAGTTTCCTGCTCTGACAAATAACAGTTACAGATCTCCGCAAGTAACAAAAGAGAATCATATTTACCAGCATATCTCTAGGATCTCGGTTAAAGACATAGATTAATTACCAAATTCGGCTTAAAGGGAAATATTGCCTCCTTTAAAGAATATTGTTGAGTTCCTTTTTTTAAAACTGAATAAAAACAAAACATTTTTTTTGTTAAACATCTTGAGTATTAATGAACAAAATATCTTAAAAAAGATACTTATATATTGTTGTCAAGCTTTTTATTTCTTCTGAAAATGCTTTCTTTTAAAAATTTTTTTAAATGTTTATTTATATTTGAGAGAGCGAGAGAGAGAGAGACAGAGACAGAACACGAATGGGGGAGGGGCAGAGAGAGAGGGAGACAGAATCTGAAGCAGGCTTCAGGCTCTGAGCTGTCAGCAGAGCCTGACACAGGACTCGAACCCACAAGCTGTGAGATCATGACCTGAGCCGAAGTTGAACATTTAACCGACTGAGCCACCCGGGCGCCCCTGAAAATGCTTTCTTAAAAAACTAAAGATTTTAATGGAAAGTGATCAAAACCATTAGAATATGACATATAAATAAATAAATTTCAGATCCCTAAGGTTTCGGATAAATGTCTGATGGGCTACCCAGGGTGGGGTAGGTTCAGTTGGAAGGGGGAGGCTGTAAGGATGAGGGCAGGGGTTCTGGGCCTTTCACAGCCTACCCCTACACACACACACACACACACACACACACACACACACACACACACACACACACACCTCTGCAGGGAACAGTTCCATTTTTATCTTGTTTACATACTGGAGTTCTGCATGAGGTTCTGTTTGAAAAGACTGTACCACTGCTATGGAAGTGTGAAAAGCACTGCCATGGAAGCTTCCTGTTTAAGAACAAGGGCACATTTTTACTTGCAAAGGAAGGGACAATTCAGTGACTCCTTTGCTTATAGGACTTTTTTTGGGTTGATTTTTTTTTTTTTTTTAAGATAGGGGAAACGCTTCCATGCAACTGACGTGGGTTCAAAGAACACTGGCAGAAGCATTTATTTTTTCTCATATAAACCAGAAACAAAGAATTTCTTGCCCAAATGGATTCTGGCAAGAAGTCAAAATTAATCCAAAGATTTCAGAACTATGGTCTGGCTCTGATGCTCACAAAAGAAGTTAAAACTCCATGCGCTAATATTAAATGTAATAACTAAAGTATGATATTTTATTTAAGAAAAAATTTTTTTCAACATTTTTTATTTGTTTTTGGGACAGAGAGAGACAGAGCATGAACGGGGGAGGGGCAGAGAGAGAGGGAGACACAGAATCGGAAACAGGCTCCAGGCTCCGAGCCATCAGCCCAGAGCCCGACGCGGGGCTCGAACCCACGGACCGCGAGATCGTGACCTGGCTGAAGTCGGACGCTTGACCGACTGCGCCACCCAGGCGCCCCTAAAGTATGATATTTTAATGAGCAAACCAAAGCAAATACTTGGGCACATTTGGGAAACGTTACGTAAGAGGAATTATAAACGAGTTACCCTGTATTTCAGTTTTCCTAATCTCTCCATGATCCTCCCCCTCAAAAATACATTATCCTTGAGGAAGTGAAGGTGCTGGTGCAGCCCTGGGCTCTGAGTGGGCCCTGCCAGGAGAGCAGCAGGGGTCTTATGGGGGGACCGCGTGGGTCCAGAGCATACCTTCCCTGATGAGTCTGAGGAACGGGGGCCACACCAGAGCCCTGCAGAAGGCGTGGGGATTAAAGCACAGAGGAGCCTCGGGAAGAACAGGGAGAAGTGGAGCAGGCCCAGCTGGCTATTCCTACCAGCCTCCGAACCAAGATGCTGAACAGAGGAGGCAGAGCCGGCACGATGGGGGACAGGGGCAGAGCTGCTGACACGCAGAACTGGATCCGGGTCCTAGGGCTTCCCAGGCCAGACTCTCAGTTAAGAGTCAGGATGAAGATGGAAAGAGAGCAACAGCACAGAGCAACCACGGCTCTGTTTCCATGCGCCCAGAACATGCTAAACTGGTGAGAAGGGCAAAGGCTCACAATATCAAATTCACAGTGGGAAGATATGGTACAGAAGGCCCTCCGGGCCCCGAAGGCGTCACCTACCTAGAAATGACCACACTGAGAGCTGTCTCATCTCTCTGCACGCCAGGCCAGGCCAGAACGTGCATAGGAATGAACACATCCCAGGTTGTAACGTCCCTCCTCGGCCTCTCATTGTCCTTTCGACATCAAGGTGAACCAGACATCTCAGAGACCCACTTATTCAGTTCTGTATACATGGGGACATCAGCCCAAGCCCAAGCCATCTTCCCATGTATCACTCTATGGAGAATAAAGCACCCTACATAAACAGCGCTCCCTCCATCCCCCCCCTGCCAAAGCATCACCTTTGCTTTCAACATTTCCGTAATTTTTCAACCATGGTCCTGTTTTTAGGTTGTCCTTTGAGAATAAGCCATTGATCAATATCAGGTGAAATAACTCTTCTAGAACATAACTTGGTGAAATGGAAGAATGGATTCCAGGCATTTTTGAAGTCCTACAAGAGTGACTCATCTCAGTGAGCATTTTCTCTTCTCCCTCCCCAACTCCCCAAGTAATTTATTTATTGCTGACGAGGCTCAGAACAGCACACTTCTGAGAAATAAATGTTTCAGTTATAAAGTAGTCCAAAGATGAAACGAATGATAGAAAAAAAAAAACCCTCTTGTAAATTAACCAGTTAATAATACATGACTTCTCAGATTTTTTCAACCATCACAAAGATTCTTTTTTTAATATGTACAGGAAGATCAACAGCAAATTGAAGATAATATGGGAAACCTGGATGAATCATGCAATGAGGCAGTGAAAGAAAAGCAGACAGGACCAGGCAATGGTCCCAAAGCCAAGGTCTAAAGAAGAGAACCCCACTGTCTGGAGTGCTGGGATCAGGTGGATGGTGGTCCTAATTAAAGCCTTGTGCCGGAATGCTCTTCCTGAACTACTCTACTGTGTCATGATTGCTGGACATGTGCAGGACATAAATAGACTCCCACTGTAAAATGAAGACCATATTTGACTTAATTTATTACTTAATGTAATTAAGAGCACTGAGTGCAAAGAAACATGCTAAGTAGTTACTTTAGGGGTTACAAAGGTGAAAAAGGAAATACTTTCCAATTTGCAAGAGCTTAAAATCAGAGAGGCATTCAAACATGGAGATAGAGCACAATGTGGACACCATGAAAGGAGGAACAACACTGTGTTACGATCTAGTCACATCTTTGTTATCCACAATGGATTCAGACAAAGTGGGCTCCTACTAGTGAGACTGGCCTGGACCTATAATCCAAGAGTAATGATAATTAAACGTATCTCTGAGAGTAAAACAGGACATTGCTTATTCCATTATCTTTTAGTCACATTTACTCGTCGAATGACATGGGTAAATTACTTCATACTCTTTGAGTCTCTGTAAAATGTCCATGTCCTGTACGTAGCCAAGTTGCTTCAAAAACTAAGTTAATGTGTAGAAAGGAATCTCTCGTGGTGCCTAGCACAGGGTGGGTGCTAGATAACTAGTAATTCTCTTCATCTTTCCAGGAAGTCATGTAGAGGGGTAAAATGTATTGTGTTCACCTGGCTTAGGGTTTAGAAAGACAAAAAGGTCTCTGAATGTATTAACATTAGAAACAGAATTAGAACTGTTGCCTCTTCAGTTTGACACATTAGTAATTAGTAGAAAAGGACCCATGCTCTTCTCAACTTGGAAAGATAAAAAGGCAAAAGTGAACTCTCTAGTTATTTCTTTTTTGTTGGACAGACAAGTTTTTAAAGGATAAAGTCTCAATAATTTGGCAGGTTCCTAAGATCCAACAAATAGGTCAAATAAAGATAACAGAGTAAGTAGTATTGGTATCCTGGTAAACATGTAAAATCCTGCACAATGCACACTCTGCCATTCAAGTCTCGATTCTGCTCATGCTCTCCTACATGCTCCTGGAGGTAGAAAGATACACCAGATGCTGCCTCTAACTTTATGCATTATGCACGCTACTTGAAGAAAAAGCTAAAATGAAATGTAAGGAGACTGAGCATGTAAGTTATATCACAGGGAAAGGAGTCTCATTATTTTGTAGCTGGAGAGCAAACACTGAAGAACTGGAGTACAAAATTAACTGACACCATGGTGGGTAGTTCGGGTAACAGTTTTATAGGAATTCAAAGGGGAAAAAAGGATTCCTATATAACATTATAGACTTACCTAGTGTTTAAGAATGGTCTAATCTCTTGTAAGACTTAAGGCATAACCATCTAATAACCATCGATAAAAACAAGGAGTTTGTGTTGTTGTTGTTGTTTCATAGAAGAGAGAACTTTCTCCCGCCAACAATTTAGTAACATGCTGAGTAATCATGGTAGCATCATTATGACCTTACTACATATCCTTGTCCTCACATTTTAACATAATGTCCTTATTAATGCAAGAACTTCTATGACTATAGACGTTGAGGGTTGGTCATTTTGCCTGTACTTCCTTACCTTTATTGACAATCATCTCAAAAGCCTGCTACCTATTTTATTACTGGACATTTGTTTAGAAAGGACTACTTGTGGTAAGCCAGAAATGTGAAATTTCTAGTCACTGGGGTTATATATTCTACAATAACACAGAAGAAGTCTACTTTTCTTATGTGACATTAATTAAAATATTTGAAGACTGTTTTAATTTCCTTTTCTCCAAGATAACCATCCCTGCTATAAGCTGGTTTCTGGATCTTTCTAAAGTGTTCACAATCCTACCTCTTGGATGGGATTTTCTTGGACAATGTCCTTCAGTACTTCACTACCCACACTGATAAGGATACTCTAGACATGATAACAGAATCACAAAATAATGTGCTGTTGTTAGACCCCAGAAAGCATCGAAGTCTAACATGTTTATCCTATTAAGGATAAGACTTATGTTCCGTAAGTGACCTGTTTAATCATAAAACTTGCTTGAGGCAGAGCCAGTAAGCCAAGGTCCCAGAGCCCAGTTGCATGGTAGGGAACCTTGCCTTTTTGTTGTCTTTCAAATTAATGTAGCCCGCTTAACAACAACAACAAAAACACAACTATCTTATGAGGAAAACTGTGCTTCACTATTTTATTTCATCTGGAATTGATATCCTGCCTGCTATCTGGCATGAAAGAATCTAAGAATCTTGGATTTGAGTTGAGAGGGGCATCCAAAAGCCTGTCTTGAGGATAATCACTTCTGAACACACACTTATCATAATAAAGCACATCTGCTTTCTCAATTTTTAACCGAGAAGCACTCTCTTCTTCAATCAAACAGAGAGGCTGCATCCTTGGCAGATCAGCCACAGTGTCTCAAGAGCAGCTTTCTTGAAGCCATGTTAGTGATGTAGGCTTGAAAATGGAATGCTGGCTCTCAGTTCATTCATCCCCTTCCCTGGACAGTTTGTATAAGGCTCCTATTTATTTTCCAGGTAAGCAGAGGCGTAAATAAATGTTAGCAAGGGCTGGGTTTATGTTAAATTGATCAGATTAAAATAATGATATATAGAATCTAGACTGTGCCTTGATTTCCTCCGCTGGATCAGCATTTTATTTTTTATTTTTATGTGTGTGTTAGTATGTGTGTGTTGTCATGATTGTTAAAAATAACGAGGTGCTATATTCATCTTGGTAAGTTGTGCACTGCCTCTGCCTTCTTCCCATGCTCTATTAAATTTGCTGTCTCTGGCATCTTCATGTTACATACAACGCTAAGTGTAGTTTAATAGCTGTCACTATGGAAAATAATATTTTCAGTGGAGTAGTTATATGGGTCAGCCCATGCATTAGCGAGTGAATTTGTTTCCATGAAATGAGTATGCCAAGATGGGGACATACAGGGTTTTCTGAAGACAAGTCCATGCTCTAAAATAACGATGGTGATAGGTTACACAGCCTGGCCCTGGCCCCTGCCTCATGGCTTCCAATGGTTTCAGTACAATTTCAGGGGTAGCAAAATGGTGCGAATGGAGGTGAATTTTCCTCTGCGTTCACTAGAGGTGATCTGCTCCCTCTTCACCTCCCGTGAGAGTTCAGGCCCTGTATATACTCAGTACTGCCACAGGCTGTCACAGGATGATAGCAACAAGTGAACAGGTATACAGAGGTCCTTCCTGCATGGTGGGCTCCTTTACCTGTGCCATACTGGTATTTGTCCCAAGCAGGGCCTAACCAAGTAACTTGTACATCACAAACTCTTGTGGATATTTAAATAACCAAAAGTATAAATAATAACAGTTATTATTTATATTTATACAATACCTGTAAAGGCTGTGAACTATGCTAAGCCCTTAGAGCATGCATTGCTGCATTTAATCCTAGCAACCAATTATGACCATTTCACGTAGGAGGCACCTGAGCTTAGAACAGTTCAGCGACTTGCTCAGGATCATGCTGCTAGTAAGTGGAAAGTCAACGCAACCATAGTTTGTGGATAACTACACCCCTGATCTATAAATGTTTAAAATAGAACTTGAGTTATTTGAAACAGTGAAGAAAGTAGAGTTAAACAGGCTTGATCCCAGAGGCTAATCAAATTAGTCCAGTGGAAACACCAGGATTTACAGTCATGTCACTGTGAGTATACTGAGGGACTAATGTGTCTGGGGTTCTAAAAGAAATGACAGAAAAAAACAGTAAAAACTTATGCTCAGAGAGCAGCATCTGTACCCTGGTGATCTTACCCACACCCTCCCTGCTAATTCTGAACAATACAGCTACAGGATCAGCCCTCTCTCCAGAGCTCCCGCCTGTCTCTCTCCTTACTGGATATAGGCAGCCTCACATGTGACTTAATCGTAGTGTTCAACGTCATTCCTTCTTCCCCAGTGCAGCTCCTTGTCTTACATTTCCTATCCCAGCTGAGGGTGTTTGCTATCTGCCCAATTTATACAGTAGGCACCTGGGCGTCATCCCAGAGTCCTCCTTTACACCCTCCCCCACCTCTAAACCATCATTCAAGTCTAGTTGATTCAACCTCCTCACCATCTCTTACAACTATCCCCTCTTCTCCACTCCCATTTCTTCTGATTTGAGATCAGCCCTTGGTATGACAGGCTGGGATCTCCACCATCAGCAATACTCAAGACACTTGAATTTCCCTGCATGCCCCCGGCAACTCTGTGTCTCTAGGTCTCTGTTCTGGCTTTATCTTTCTTCTAGAACTGTGCTTCCCCTCTAATTCACTTACCTTTTCTTAATCTGACAGAATGCAACTCCGAGATTACCTCCTGCAGGAACCACCCTTCATTCTCGGAGTTGGGGCGCATGGCCCCGTTTGCCCCCCGACGTTTCCACCTATGCGGTCTCTCTCACAGCCATCTGCAGGCTTATACTTTAGTGAGTTGCCTTGAAATCAATGGTTAGGTCCCTCTCCTCTGCTAAGGCACTTAGAGGCAGGTATCAGGTACCATCCTTCTTGTGCTGAAAACCAGCAGAAGCAGTTACTTGATGCATAATGGCTACCCCATAATTGTTCGTTGGAATGGCTCAGCCTTCAAAATGGATAAAATATGACTACTGTGTAAGAGAACGATAGATAAGCATTTCTCTGATTAGAGATATTGGTGCTTTAATATTTCTGAGACTTTTAAAATGTTCTTCCCTTCTGGAATGTTTTTCCTCCATCATTTTTTTTTCCCTTTAAAAATGTTAACAATCCTTCAAAATGTTATTGAAAGATCAAAAACTGAGATGTCAAACAGACCTGAATTTAAAACCAACATTTGATGTCCAGTAACTGTGTGACTTCAGGAAAAGTTCACCTCCTTGAGTCTCACTTTTCATTGAGGAAATGAGGTTTAAAACAGTAATCTAATGGGGCACCTGGGTGGCTCAGTTGGTTAAGTGTCTGACTTTGGCTAAGGTCATGATCTCGCCACTTGTGAGTTCGAGCCCTGCGTTGGGCTGTGTGCTGACAGCTCAGAGCCTAGAGCCTGCTTTAGATTCTGTGTCTCCCTCTCTCCCTGTCCCTCCCCTGCTTTTTCTCTGTCTCTCTCTCTCTCAAAATTAAATAAACATTAAAAAACAGCAATCTTATGAAATTGCTAACATTATTAATGACTGTGACATTTCTAGCATGGAAAACTGGGATGATAGTGAAGATAATAACTGATAGGGAAAGCACTGGGGCACTGGAGCCAGGAAAGGGTGGAGAATGAATGGAGTTAGCAAGAAGTAAGTGGCCATCTGTTGGAGATTTCCACAGGCCATGGGAAATATGAATCTGGAGCCAAGAGATGGGTCTGGAAATCACTGGTGAAATATAGGAATGAATGAGGTATAAACCAGGGAAACTAGGAAGCCATAAAGAGACGTTCTTATAGTATGTCATGATATTCTTCTCAATTATGCCAGGTGTGGTTTAATAACTAGTTGTATAATATTATTGGGGAAATAATTGAGCCCACCAGACAGTAAGCTCCTTAAGGAAAGGTTGTTGTGTATTTGCTTCACTCACCAACATGTTCCCCACGCCCAGTGGAGTGACTATGTCTACAGACAGCTCATCAATTACCGAGTTGATGAATGATTGAATCTTACCAATGGACTTTCTAGTCATTTGCTTGAAATTTGGTGATCTAAATAGTTAGTAATGTGAGAATACAAATTCGTAGTAAAAATGTGCAGAGGTGGAGGTAAGAATAAAAACCTCACAAGTGCCTGTTGTGGGCCAGACATTGTGCCATCCACTTCTACCCACAGTTTTACCCTATTCCTATGATATGTTGCAATGAGACCATGCTAAAAGAAATGATTTGTTCATGTGTTGCAAAATCAGTCCGCCTGATTTCTATAACACCTTTGGTTTCCCACTTTCCATCAGCCTTCCAAATCCAATTTATCTGTAAGTCCTGTCAGCTCTATCTACAAAATTATCTGAATTTGTCCTCTCTTTCCATCTTTGCCGTTATCACCTTAGTCCAAGCTACCATCCTATCCTGCTTCGACTTTCTGAAATAACGTCTTCCCAGTCTCCATGCTTCTATTCTCGCTTCTTTTCAAGTCACATTCTACACACCAGATCTCCTCAATCCAAACGTCTTAAAACCATAAATCAGTAAAATTTCTCCATGCTTAGAACTTATACTGGCTTCCCCTTAAACCCAAATGCCAATACTTTGCTACTGTTTGTATGACTCTACTGCTCTGGCCCTTGCATAGCTCTCTAACCACATCTCCTTCCTCTCTACTTCTTGCTCATCTGCTCGCTACGCTTCACTCACACTGGCCCCCTTTCTGTTTTGAACATACAAAACTTATACTGCCCCAGGGCCTTTGCACTTGCTGTTGGCTCTGATCTTCATACGACTGGGTCCATTACATCATTCAACTCAAATGTTATTTTGCTCACAGAGGCCCTCTCTTACCATCTTACCTAATGGAGAGCAGAACACATTGGATTCTCTTGTATTATTTCTTTCATCACATTCATTGCTACTTGAAACTGTTTACTTCTTTTTTTCCCCTAATGTTTATTTATTTTTGAGAGAGAGACAGAGCACTCATGGGGGAGGGGAAGAGCAAGAGGGAGACACAGAATCTGAAGCAGGCTCCAGGCTCTGAGCTGTCAGCACAGAACTTGAACTCACAAAGTGCAAGGTCATGATGTGAGCTGAAGTTGGACGCTTAACTGACTGAACCATCCAGGCGCCCCTACCTTTTTTTTTTTTTTTTTTTTGAGAGAGAGAGAGCACAGCAGCAGCAAGGGAGGGGCAGAGGGAGAGGGGGAGATAGAATCTCAAGCAGGCTCCATGCATTGCGCGGAGCCTGACATGGGGCTAAATCTCATGACCCTGAGATCATGACCTGTGCTGAACTCAAGAGTTGGATGCTTAACCAACTGAGCTACCCAGGCATCCCAAAAACTGTTTACTTCTTTTCCATGTATTATCTCATTCTCCCACTAGAAAATGTCAGGGGAAGGCTCACAGGGGAGAGGGGGCAGAGCTTTAAAAAAATCTTTACTGACAAGTTATTAGAAAAAAACATAAATGTAAAATAAGATTCTGGCTTCAGCTTCTTTTTTTCATTCATCCATTCATTTTTACTTAAAATATTATTATTTTACAGAGCCTTTTGAATCTCTCTTTTCTTTAGCAAAGTGACCCCTTGACATTTATAGATTCAATATATATTGTTCCAGCTCTCCCTGAGAGACCCCACAAGTCTGTAACACAGCAACTTGTGGGTTTGCTGAGGAATGAATTTCGTTACTTCCGTGGAGCAGATGGTAAGGAAGCTTAGCTTATAGTCTTTGTTCCTCTCGGTTATTATACGCTCTTATGACAAGGCAGTTATTTTATCTCAATTTCATAAAAAAAGACACTGAATAAAAATATCATAGTGGTATTAAAAAATTTAAAAGCATTGCAGTATATATCTTTCACGAGTGTCAGTTGTTTTTTCCCCCCTGAACCGATGGCTATACACATTTTTGTATAAATGGCCTACCTGGCTCATGGCAGTCGTGCCATGATTAATACCAAACGTTATGCTTCCAAAAAAACTATGATTAATCTATAGCCCCCATAAGGTCTTGCCACCTAAAAACTGCAGAAACCATTTTAGATATGCAAGTAGCTGAGTCATTGTGGTTTTTGGTAAAGAAGAGAGAGGTTTCTATATTTAAAAACAAGGATAGCATAATATTGGTTTTCAAAGCGTCCTGTAAACTTTGGATAATATATGCTAATGACTGTCAATTACTTTAGGAAGGCGAAGGAAATTAACAACACAAAATAACCAGAAACAGCCCCGAGACCGAGTGGGAATACAGAGGGATAAATGAGCCCAGGGGTAAAAGGTAAAAGAGGAAATATTCAGTTCTCTATATACACACCATGAGCCCAGAGTTTATTTGGTGCCAGTGGAATATGAAACTAGTGTATAATGTGGTCTCTATCGTCAGTGGTACTATAGACTCAGAGCAGAAACAAGACCCATGATCGGGACATCAGGGGGGTCCACAGCACAGGTAATAAGGTGCCCAATAGGTCTACCTGAGGCCAGATTATGATGAAAATGGAAAGCCAGAGGATGGGCTTATACTAGACAGCAGACAGATGAATAATACAATGAAGCCACATCTTTAGAAAGATGAATCTGGTAGCAGAGGGCAAAGGATTTTAAGAGAGGAAGAGACTGAAGGCAGACAAGTCATAAAGCTCTTGCAGTGAGCGGAATGTGGGAAGAGGAAACCCTGGACCGCTGTGGTTGCCATGGACACAGAGCGATGCTTAAATCTGAGAAGCATCATGAAGGGAAAATAGCTCTTCGTTATATTTGTGTAACCTTCCAAGTACATGTGGCTTATCATGTCCTCTTTTCTATGACTCATTGGTAGGAAATTGCCAGGTGTAATATTCTTCACCAAATCACCACAGAAATGCCCCCTGACATATGAATACTCCCTCAAAGTTGCTGATTTTGAGGCACTAGGTTTGGCTAAAAGATCAACTGGTTTGGTCACGATTTCTGAGACTCTTATTATTAATGTAGTTCAAACCATAAGGCTTTAGGTTGAACTAATCAGAAGTTGATCTGGTAATACTACTAGTCAATTGTCCAGAGACACCCTGGTTATCACTCAATGAGCAGTAAGTGAGAATATGTAAGGTCTAATAAGCTGCCTTCTCTACAATAAACATCTTCTAAGCAGCTCCCTTCCTTAAAATTAAAGAGAGGGTGTAACTGGAAAGTTTTTCAGAAGGCAAGAAAGAGAGAGAGGAAAAAAAGAGAATAGCAATGACAGCATTTATCCTCGAGCACATCCAACTGTCCCCACGTCTCCCTGACAGCACCTGGGGGAATGTTGCTCAGTGTCCCCTGCCCTTTCCACCCTCGCTGTGACAGCCCTGGTTAAAAGAAGTCTTCATGATCTCTCTCCCCAGACTCTCCTAAAAGTCTCCAAACTACTCTCCATATCTATTCCCGTCTCTTCACATTCCCTTTTACCTCTCACTGTCTCCAAAACTGTCTTGCTCAAACAGCCGATCTAACTATGTAACCATTTGAAGGTAGCCTCTGGTCCACAGGTTCAAAGGACACACAACCCTAACCGTAAGATATCCTTCAGACAATCTAGACCTCTCCTGCCTTTCCAATGACGACTGTCACCTTGACACCTTAAGCTCAATGTTCTCATGGAGCCTCTTCCCAACATGCTATATTTTGTGGTACTTCTGGTCCTCACATATGCTCTTCTCATCGCCTAAAACATCATTCCTTGTCTTCCCTTGCTAATCTTCCATGACTCAAACATCACTTTCTCTTTCAAATCATCCCTTTTGTTACCTCCCTCCTCCACCTTTGTATCCTGTCCTATTTGCTCATGACCATGAAGTAACAGCTGTTCTGTGGCCATTATTTATAGACCTGTCTATCTTCCCTACTTGTCTGTGAAGCCCCTGCCTCAACTGCAACACACTCATCTTGGCATTTCCACCACACAACAGCTTCTGGTCACTGTGGTCATGGATTATTTAAATAAATACGGACTACATGAATAACTGATGTGCAAAGGAAGAAGTGAGTTATGAACAGAATTTAAATATGAGCTTACTTTTTAAATAGACATGTATTATGCTAGGGGATGGTGAGTGTGTATCTCTTTTATTTACTGTCTAAATGAGTAAGAAGGAAGGCCAAAATTTAAAGAGTGCAGTATTTATGGGCTCTAGAAGAAGAGAGGGAAGATGCTAACCCACAGTAAAAGTGTAAAGGCCATAAGAAACTGAATAAAAAAACAAATTATTTAGCAATGTGCTATCACTTGGTAGCTCCTTCAGAAACAAACACATACATTTGATTTGGGGAGTGTGGAGGCTCTCATCATCTGACAGGCTAGTTAGCTGGAGGTGGGTCGATGGACAGACCCAAACACTTCACAGGATCGACACAAATGGAGGCCCAGAAGTCATTGTTTTAGTTTGGACTGAAGTGGGTAAAATACATTAGGGAGGGGATTGTTAAATTAAAAACTATTTTCCATTTCACATGGAAACAAAGTATCGTGTGCTGACAGAAGTAATAACTTACTTGGCTATAAGTAATCAATACTGCAAAATCACATCACTCAGGTTCTCAAGCAAAGGTTTCTAGAAAATGCCAGCATGCACCCCAATTCACGTTAACATAAGATACACCTTTAAGAAAATGTCTGATTGGCAAGTTTACTTGCCCAAGAGGGCAGATACTCAGAATTTACTAACAGAGGACTGGAATCACATTCAAGAAAATGACATGGAAATCACTGTCACAGATGGAAAACACTTCCATAATGTCTCCCGTATAAGCTATCAGTAAATGGGTAAGATGTTTGAAATGAAATTAGGCAGGTTAGATAAATTAACCAAAGAATTAAGTTTCAATTCCCATTTGGTTTATATTTACATATGGTTTTTAAAAATTTTTCTAAGTTTATTTATTTTGAGAGACAGTGTGCCCATGCAAGAGTAGGGGAGGAGGCAGAGAGAAAGGGAAAGAGAGAAGAATCCCAACAGGCTCCCCGCTGTCAGTGCGTAGCCCTATGTGGGGGGTTGAACCCATGAACGGAGATCACAACCTGAGCCAAAATCAAGAGTTGGTCACTGAAGCACCCAGGCGCCCCGTTTACATATGGTTTTTATTTCTTTCTTTGCTATGAATGAAAGTTGATAAATGTAGCCAAGCTTCAAGAACTGAAAGTCATTTAATACACAGTATTTCACTGTATGTTAGACAATGGGGCCTAATAGCAGGTGTTACCACTATAAGGCTTACAGTCTGCACATAATAGGGGAGAAGTAGTATAGACTGTATGGTCAACACTTGAATAAAGATGCTCCAAAGCTCCTGTAGGACTCAAACGGTCCTGTTCCTAAAAGGGGCACTACTCTTGGGGCACCTGGGTGGCTCAGTTGATTAAATGCCTGACTTCGGCTAAGGTCATGATCTTGCAGTTCGTGAGTTTGAGCCCCACATCAGGCTCTGTGCTGACAGCTCAGAGCCTGGAGCCTGCTTCAGATTCTGGGTCTTCCTCTCTCTCTGCCCCTCCCCCACTCACATTCTGTCTCTCTCTCTCACAACAATAAATCAACATTAAAAAAAAGAGGCATTACTCCTTTAGCTCTTTAAATACTAATGTCAGTTTTGTTGTCTTTGCTCTGAAATGACAACATATTATTTTCCAACAAGAATACATCAGCTTGCTAGGGGGCGCCTGGGTGGCTCAGTCTATCAAGCATCTGACTCTAGATTTCGGCTCAGGTCCTTATCTTGTGCTTTGTGAGACTGAACTACCAGGGAGAAGCCTACGTGGGATTCAGTCTCCCCTCTCTCTCTGCCCCTCCCCCAACCTGTGCTCATGCTTCCTCTCTCTCTCTTTCTCTCTCAAAATAAATAAATAAACATTAGCAAAAAAAAAAAAAAAAAAAAAAAAAAAAAAAAAAAGAACACAGGGTACCTGGGTGGCTCATTCGGTTGAGCGTCTGACTTTGGCTCAGGTCAAGATCTCATGGTAAGTTCGAGCCCCACACCAGGTTCTGTGCTGACAGCTCAGAGACTGGAACCTGCTTTGGATTCTGTGTCTCCCTCTCTCTGCCTCCCCTTCTTGTGTTCTTTCTCTTTCTCTCAAAAATAATATATAAATAAACATAAAGAATGTATCAACTATAGGTGTGTTCAACAGGAATATCTTTGATTTCTTCTATTTCCCCTAAAATTGCCTAAACCTAGGATAACTACCAAGTCATGACAATTACTGATACATACATACATACATATATATATGTATATAACTTGTTCACTATACATCAATATATTTATTTATTTACTGAAATTGCTTATTTTATTAAAGTGGTAGCTGAATGAAAACTGACATTAAACGAAAAATAAGACTTAATTCTCTGTTTTAAAATCACTTATCTTTTAACATTGCATTTTGAAATACTGCAGTATATTCTACACAAAAAAGAAGATAAAAGCTTTCCAAGAGCTGGCACACCTGGGTGGCTCAGTTGGTTGGGTGTCCAACTTCGGTCCAGGTCGTGATCTCGCAGTTATGAGTTCGAGCCCGCATCAGGCTCTGTGCTGACAGCTCAGAGTCTGGAGCCTGCTTCAGATTCTGTGCCTCCCCCTCTCTCTGCCCCTTTCCCACTTGCACTTTCTCTCTCTCTCTCTCAAAAATAAATAAACATAAAAAAACTAAAAAAAAACTTCCCAAGAGCCTATTTTAATGTCACTAAGAACAAAATGGGTCCCATATGAAAGCACACCACCTTCCATTATTTTGTAAGTAAAGAGGAGGCATTGAGAATTTAATAATTAAGAATAGATTGGTGGCTTCCTTTCCAAGGCTGATCATTTAAAACGGAGCTGGCTTAACTACACAAGGCTTGCAGAACATGTAAGAGCCTAGTAGCAGTTCAGCACCTACTCTACTCCCTACTCCCTCACTGTCCCCAACTGCCCCCTGCCATCTCCAGGCTGCCCCTTTTTTATACTTATTTTCATTCGCTTTCTTGGCAGTTCTGTTTATTCTTGGCTTTGTACTCAGGTTCTTAAAACTCATCCCAGGCCAGCTTCACTTGATGGCCCATGCTTGTCTCCGTTACCTCCTTCAGTTCATGTGCTCAACTCTCAACCTTTACAGTGTACCGCCATCTTGGGTAGATGATGTCCAGTCCCACACCTGCTGGGATCAGCCTCTCCCACTTCCTGCCACAACAGGGAGAGATCTCAGACAGGTGATGGCAAAGAAAGAAAAGAAATCCAAGGTAAGGTACATATAATAAATTGATGAAGGAACTAAAGAGAAAGAAAAATAGAGTGAAAGTAGTCAAGCCTGTAATTACTCAAATAAGAGAGAAAAATTACCAAAGAGGCAGAGATGTTCACTCATCTCTCAATTTATGAACAGAGAATGATGGCACTAATTTCAAACTGAGGATTAACAGATTTGAATGCGTATTGTAATTCTATTTGAATATCTCACATATCAGGAATAAACGTAAACGTTTAATGAGTTCACTGAAGTCATTCAGTGAAGAATTTAAGAAGAACTCTCAATGGTGTCCCCTCACACCCCACTCTAATAGGCTCCACCCACAAAAAGTCTAATCTCTCCTATGATGAAAGTGCCTCCCAGGCAGAGATTCAGAGCTGACCCAGAGGACAGTAACAAATGAACAAATTAGTTTCAAAGAGCTTCCCTTAAATTCTTTTTTTTAAATGTTTATTTATTATTTTTGAGAGAGTGCAAGCGAGGGAGGGGCAGAAAGTCAGATGGGGACAGGGGATCTGATGTGGGCTCCACGCTGACAGCAACGAGCCCAATGCAGGGCTCAAACTCACAAACCGCGAGATCATGACTTGAGCTGAAGTCGGATGCTCAACTGACTGAGCCACCCAGGCAGTCTCCCTTATATTCTTTAAACAGCATTTAAGTAAAAATAAGGCAGGTACTTAAAAGCACTAACTTTTGCATGTAAGCTATGATGCAACAGTAATTCCCGAGAGTTATCTCTATTTAGGATTGTAACATAAACACACAGGAAGGTGTGTGATGAGCGGAGGTCAGATGTGAGCTAGCCTTGAAAAATATGTAGATTTAGAAAGGTTGAAAGGCTATTCCCAGACAGAGAACAGACAAGCCCAAGGTGTGCATGGTTCCTCTTGAATCTACTTCCAGTGTAGCTAGATTACAGATACGTGATGAAGTTAGAATCATCCACGTGAATACAGAATGGACAGTTTTCAGGAAAAGACTAGGGTATCTCAACTCCATTTCCAATCTTTAGGAGTTAGTAAAGCTCTATTAAATATAGGAGAAAAGGAATGGAAACAGCGTCTTAAGCCGTATTTAACAATGGTAATTTTAACTGAGGGAAATTTCTTTCAGTGCATGATTATTTAAATAGAAAAAAATTTAAATCTGGGAACATGGGACTTTATACTCAAAAGAAGTTTTTGGTATGCATAATGTGAACAGACCTGTATTTACTATATAAACAATTAACAAATATGAATCTAAAGAATCAGGGATTAGTATGTGTATCTCCAACATAAAACATGAAAACAAAGCATAGATCATTAGGGAAAAATCAAAACTAGTTTAAATACTGCTTTAGATGAAGTGCAATCTACTTAAATACAACAACTAGAAAAAGAATGAGGTTAACCCTTTGGCCCTTTGCTACTCTGTGCATCAATCCTGGAATTAGGGATGTTTGCTGAACATGCAGAAATGCACTTGCCACTCTGGTGGATAAAAAGAAAGCCTTAGACTGTCTTTAAGAAATGAAGTCCAATCAGAGAATGCAGGACCTACACGTATGAAAATAAAATGAAACACAGCATGTTAGTGACAAAGTGAATGATACATTTTGCAATTGCAACAGATGTTCATTTCAGGCAGGAGTCAGGAACCATCCTTGAGAGGGGGTAGGGTTTAAGCCAGAACATAGGGGCTAGGGAGACGGTATAAACAGAGAAAAGGGAGCATGATATATAAAATAAAGATGCTTTCAGGATATAGTGCTAGAGTTTAGCTCCAAGACTTTGATGGGAGAATGAAAAAATGAATATAGTGTCATCATCAAGTACATGAGGCACAGATACATCAATCAGTCTTTCTGTAAATGATACCCCATGAAGTTGTACTGTACATAAGCTGCCTTATCCACGCATCAATAATGATAGTAAAAAAGAAATACCAAAGGCCACTGAAGATTTTATATAAGATGGCTGAAGATATAAAATTGGAACTTGCTAGGAAAAAATGTAGGAATTATTTTCTTTGGACAGTGAATTAATGCAATGCAAAAATGCAGAAGGCCCAAAGACTTATCTACTGCTAAGACCTGAGGAGGAAGAGGAACGGGTACAGGGACGGGTAGAGAAGCAAGGGACCTGAAGAACACATAACTGTGGAAAACGGAATGGTACCATATCACAGAGTACTTTTTTTCTTGATTAACTAGAGAAATATGACTAGGTAGGGGGTAAACTGTGAAAATAGGTGATCTTATATCAGTCTTATGCTGTTTTCCTCAGCAGCTTCTATGTCTTAATATACAAGGCATACCACTCACTCAACCGTTAAAAGTTATGACCCATTCCATTTCTACTAGTTAAGAAAAATTTCAAGTTGCAAAATAAAATGTATTGTGAAAAGAGTACTGTTTAACAGCTATAGGGCTATTCAGATGATCTCTTTCTTCTTGAGTGAGCTTTGGTAGTTTGTGGTTTTTAAGAGATTGGTCCACTTCATCTAAGTTGTTAAATTTATTGCCATAAAGTTGTCTTTATGTCTTTTGCTTGGAATTCACGGAACTGCTGGGATCTGTGGGTTTATAGTTTTCATCAAATTTGGGAAAACATCAGCTATTATTTAAGTGTTTTTATTGCCTTTCCCTCTTGCCTCTTCTTCAAAGACCCCAATAACATATCCAGGAGGCCTTTTTTTTTTTTTTTTTAATTTTTTTTTCAACGTTTTTATTTATTTTTGGGACAGAGAGAGACAGAGCATGAATGGGGGAGGGGCAGAGAGAGAGGGAGACACAGAATCGGAAACAGGCTCCAGGCTCCGAGCCATCAGCCCAGAGCCTGACGCGGGGCTCGAACTCACGGACCGCGAGATCGTGACCTGGCTGAAGTCGGACGCTTAACCGACTGCGCCACCCAGGCGCCCCTGAGGCCTTTTGAAATATCATAAAACTTGTTACTCTTTTCTCTTTTTAAAATCTTTTTTCTTTGTGTTTAATTTTGAATGGTTTCGGTTGCAATGTCTGCAAGTTCACTAATGGTTTCATCTGCAATGTCTCATCTGTCACTAATCCCATTCAATATCTTTCATTTTTTAAATCCATTGTACTTTTCTTTTTTTCTTATTTTTCATCACGGTAAGTGTACTCTAATTCCCATCCTGTATTTCATCTATCCCCCCCACCCACCTCCCCCCTGGTAACCATCAGTTTGTTCTCTAGAGTTAAGAGTCTGTTTTTGGTTTGTCTCTCTCTCTTTCTTCCCTTTCTTGTTTTTCTTTCTTAAATTCCACAAATGAGTGAAATCACAGTATTTGTTTTTCTCAGACTTATTTTACTTAGCATTATAGTCTCTAACTCCATCCACGTTGTTGCAAATGGCAAGATTTTATGGCTGAGTAATATTCCATTATGTATATATACCACTTCTTCTTTATCCGTTCCTCAATTGATGGATACTTGGGCTGCCTCTATATCTTGGCTATTGTAAATAGTGCTGCAATAAACATAGGGATGCATATATCTCTTTTAATTAGTGTCTTTGGATTCTTTGGGTAAACACCCAGTAATATGATTACTGGATTATAGGGTAGTTCTATTTTTAACTTTTTGAGGAAGCTCCATACTGTTTTCCAGAATGGCTGCACCAGTTTGCATTCCCACCAACAGTGCAAGAGGGTTTCTTTTTCTCCACATCCTTGCTGACACTTGTTTTTTGTTGTTGATTTTAGCCATTCTGACGGTGTAAGGTTATATCTCATTGTAGTTTTTACTTAAAATTTTTTTTCTTTAAATAATCTCTACACCCAACATGGGGCTCAAACTCACAACCCTGAGATCAACAGTTGCACTCTCTTCTGACTGAGCCAGTCAGGCACCCCTGTCTCATTGTAGTTTTTATTTGCATTTCCCTGATGATAAGTGTTGATGAGCATCTTTTCATGTGTCTGTTGGCCATCTAAATGTCTTTTTGGTGGAGTCTTTCAGGTTTTCTTTCTTTTTTTTTTTTTTTAAAGTTGATTTATTTTTGAGAGAGAGAGAGAGAGAGCGAGCTAGCTAGCTAGCTAGCTCACGGGGGAAGGGCAGAGAGAGAAGGAAAAGAGAGAATCCCAAGCAGGCTCCATGCTGTCAGTGTGGAGCCTCAGGCAGGGCTCGATACCACAAACTGTGAGATCATGACGTGAGCTGAAACCAAAAGTCAGATGCTTAACTGACTAAGCCACCCAGGGGCCCCTTTCGGGTTTCTGTATAGTGTATCATGTCACCTGCAAATAGTGAGAGTTTTACTTCTTCCTTAATGATCTGGATGCCTTTTATTTCTTTATGATATCTAATTGTCCTGGTGAAGGCTCCAGAACCATGTCAAATAAAAGTGGTGAGAGTGGACATCTTTGTCTTATTCCTGACCTTAGGGGGAAAACTTGCAGTTTCATCATTGAGTATGATGAACCCCATTGGCTGCGGGTTTTTCATAGAGGACCTTTATTATGTTGAGGTATGTTTCCTCTAGACCAAAAATCCTATTTGCAGAGGATTTTTAACATGAATGGATGTTATACTTCGTTGAATCCTTTTCCTGCATGTATTGCGTATGACCATATGGTTTTTATCTTTTCTCTTACTGACGGGATGTATCGTGTTGATTGCTTTGTGCCCACTGAACTGCCCACGCATCCTGGGAATAAATTCCACTTGATCATGGTGTATTTTTTTCAATGTATTGCTAGATTTGGTTTGCTAATATTTTGTTGAGAATTTTTGCATCTATATTCATAAGAGATATTGGCCCGTAGTTCTCTTTTTTGGTGGTGTCTTTTTTTTTTAAGCTTATTTTTTTTAGTAATCTCTACATCCAGTGTGGGGCCTGAACTCATAATCAAGAGTTGCACGCTTTTCCAACTGAGTCAGCCAGGCTCCCGTATGGTGCCTTAATCTGGTTTTGGTATAAGGATGATACTGGCCTCACAGAATGTATTTGGGAGTTTTCCTTCCTCTTGTATTTTTTGGAATAGTTTAAGAAGAATAGGCATTATCTCTTCTTTAAACATTTGGTAGAATTTGCCTGTGAATCTGTTTGGTCCTGAACTTTTGTTTTTTGGAAGTTTTATCATTATTGATTCAATTTCACTGCTGGTAACTGGTCTGTTCAAATTTTCTATTTCTTCCTGCTCTAGTTTTGGTAGGTTATAGGTTTCTAGGAATTTATCCATTTCTTCTAAGTTATCCAATTTGTTGGCATATAGGTTTTCATAGTATTGTTACAATTATCTGTAATTCTGTGGTATTGGTTATTTCTCCTCTTTCATTCGTGATTTTGTTTGTTTATGTCCTCTCTGGGTTCTTTTCTTTCTTTCTTTCTTTCTTTCTTTCTTTCTTTCTTTCTTTCTTTCTTTCTTTCTTTCTTTCTTTCTTTCTAGAGTCTGGCTAGAGGCTTATCAATTTTGTTGATCTTTTCAAAGAATCAGCTCCTGGTTTCATCAATATGTTTTATTGTTTTTTGGTTGGTCGTTTGTATATCATTTATTTCTGCTCTAATCTTTATTAGTTCCTTCTCATTTTGCTGGGCTTGGGTTTTATTCGTTGTTCTTTTCCTAGCTCCTTTAGGTGTAAGGTTAGGTTGTTTGAGATTTTTCCTGCTTCTTCAGTTAGGCTTGTATTGCTATCAATTTTCCTTTTAGAACTGTTTGCTGAATCCGAAAGGTTTTGGACCACTGTGTTTTCATTTTCATTTGTTTCTATGTACTTTTTAATTTCTTTTTTGATTTCTTGTTGACCCATTCATTCTTTAGTAGCATGTTATTTAACTTCCACATGTTTGTGCTCTTCCCAGATTTTTCTTGTGGTTGATTCCTAGGATAGCATTGTGGTCAGAAAAGACGCATGGTATAACTTCCATTTTTTTTTTTTAATTCGTTAAGACTTGTTTTGTAGCCTAATGTGTGATCTCTTTGGAGAATATTCCATGTGAATATTTAAAAGAGTATCTACTCTGCTGTTCTAGGATGGAATGTTCTGAATATGTCTGTTAAATACATCTGTCCAGCGTGTCATTCAAAGCCACTATTTCCTTGTTGATTTTCTCTTTGGATGATCTGTCCATCTACATAAGTGGGCTGTTAAAGACCCCTATTATTATTATGTTATTATCAATCATTTCCTTTATGTTTGTTATTGTTTTATATATTTGGGTGCTTCATGTTGGGTGCATAAATATTTACATTATATCTTTTTATTGGATTACCTTTATTATTATAGTGTCCTTGTCTCTTGTTATAGTCTTTGTTTTAAAACATAGTTTGTCTGATGTATGTTGCTATGTCGAAGCATATTTTGTCCGAAGTGTTGCTATGTCGGATTTCTCTTGACATCCATTGCATGATAAATGTTTTCCATCCCCTCACTTTTAATCTGCAGGTGTCTTTTGGTCTAAATTGAGTCTCTTGCAGCATATACATGGGTCTTGTTTTCTTACCCACTCTGTCACCCTATGTCTTGATTGGAGTGCTTAATCCATTTACATTCAAAGTAATTATTCATAAATATGTACTTATTTCCATTTTATTACTTGTTTTATGGTTATTCCTATAGATTTTCTCTCTGATCCTTTCTTCTCTTGCTCTGTTTCATGGCTTGTTGGCTTCCCTTAGTGATATACTTGGATTCCGTTTTCTTTATTCTTTGCATAACTATTACTGGTTTTTGACTCATGGTTTACCATTACTTTTATAAATAACATCTTCTGCATATAGTAGTCTAGAGCAAGTTGATGGTTGCTTAAGTTTGAGCCCATTTTTTACTCCTTTCCCCACTATATTTTTGGTATACAGTGTTCAAATTTTATATCTTTTTATTAATCCCTTGACTAATATTTTAGAAATATTTATTTTCATTGCTTTTGGGATTTTTGCTTTTCATACTTTCACTTATGGTCTTTACTTTCCACTCAAAGAGTCCCCTTTATTTTTATTTTTTTTTAAGTTTATTTATTTTGAGAGATTGAGAGAGTGCACATGAGCAGAGGAGGGGCAGGGACAGAGGGAGAGAGAGAATTCTAAGCAGGCTCCATGCTGTCAGTGCAGAGCCCGATGTGGGGCTTGACCTCATGAACTGTGAGATCATGACCTGAGCTGAAATCAAGAGTCAGATGCTTAACCAACTGAGCTACCCAGGTGCCCCACAAAGGGTCCCTTTAATATGTCCTGTAGGGCTGGTTTAGTGGTCATGAACTTCTTTGGTTTTTGCTTGTTTGGGAAACTCTATCTCCCTTTCTATTCTGAAGGATAGCCTTGCTGGATAGAGTATTCTTGGATGCAGGTTTTTCCCATTCACCACTTTGAATTTATCATGCCACTCCTTTCTGGCCTGCAAAGATTCTGCTGAAAATCCACTGATAGCCTTATGAGTTCACCTTGCATTGTAACTGTCTTCTTTTGCTGCTTAAAAAAAAATTTTTTTTGTCACTAGTTTTTGCCATTTTAAGGACCATGTGTCTTGTAACGGACCTCCGTGGGTTGAATTCTGGGGGGGCAATCTCTGTGCCTCCTGGATTTGGATATCTGTTTCCTTCCCCAGATTAGGAAAGTTTTCAGCTATTATTTCTTCAAATAAATTTTCTGTCCCCTTTTCTCTCTCCTCTTCTTCTGAGATTCCTAGAATTCCAGTGTTATTACACTTGATGGAGTCTCTGACCTCTGTGAGACTAACCTCAATTTGCATAATTTGCTTCTCTTTCCTTTGCTCAGGTTGGTTGCTTTCCATTACTTTGTCTTCCAGGTTGTTAATTTGTTCCCCTGCTTCATTCAGACTGCTATTTATTCCATCAAGTGTATTTTAAATTTCATTTGTTGTGTTCTTGATCTGTTTTTGTTTTTTTATCTGTGTGTTAAGGGTCTAACTGATGTCCTCTTCTCTTTTCTCAAGTCCAGTGAGTATCTTTATGATCATTACTTTATAAAGTTCAGTTTTTTATTTTTTAGTAATCTTTACACCCAACATGGGGCTCAACTCAAAATCCCAAGATCAAGAGTCACATGTTCTTCTGACTGAGCTAGCCAAGTGCCCCTAGAATCATTACTTTAAATTTGCTATCAGGCATGTTACTTTATCCATTTTGCTTAGGTCTGTTGCTATGGTTTGGTCCTGTTCTTTCACTAAGGACATATTTCTCTGTCTCATCTTGTCTAATTCTGTGTCTGATTCTGTGAGTTGGGAAAGTCAGCTACTTCCCTCACTCTTAACAATAATCACCTTATGAATAAGAGGTCCTGTAGTGCCCTCTAGTGCAGTGTCCCCTGTTCCCCAGGGCCTGGTCCTTCTGGGAAGATCTCCTAGGTGTGTTGCATGTGTTCAGCTGTTGAGTCTTAACCTCTTTTTCCTTCAGTCTAATTTTATGCAGAGGCTCTCTTTGCCCATTGTGGGCAGTGTTTGGTCCCCAGCAGGGGTGGGGCACCTTTTAACAAGGTGCATGGTGATTTGCTTGTGAAATGCAACCTGCCCCCCCTCCACCACCAGAACTGAGGTCCTGCAAAATGTGAGGGTCAGGAGATGTGGTGGTGGTGGCAGGGTTTGTACCAATCTTTTGCAGGATGGGGCCTGCAGTGCCAGGACCGAGGCAAGCATGACTTGGAAGGGCAGATTGCTGAAGCAGGGGGCAGAGAGGCAGGCTTGGTGCAAGCAAGTTAGTTAACAAGTGTTGGTGACTCACTGGTTCCCATGGGTGGCATTGTTTATGGGGGGGGGGGGCAGCAGAGGGAAGCGGCACCTGCCAGCTCCTTTGCTCCTGGAGGAATCTCCCCATGATCCCTGTCTCTCCAGGACATGCTCTGAGATGAGGAAATCACTCTTTCTCCAGTCTGTCACTGTGTTTTACAAACTGCTGGTGCTATGCTGTATCTGCATGGGCTGTTTGTCTTGCTATCTTTTTTGTTTTTAATGTTTATTTATTTTTGAGAGAGAGAGAGAGAATGAGAATGAGAGAGAGAGAGAGAGAGAGAGAGAGAGAATATGAGAATGAATGAGCAGGGGAGGGGCAGAGAGAGACAGAGACACAGAATCTGAAGCAGGCTCTAGGTTCTGAGCTGTCAGCACAAAGTCTGACGTGGGGCTTGAACCCACGAACTGTGAGGTCATGACCTGAGCCAAAGTCAGATGCTTAAGCTTAACCGACCAAGCCATCCAGGCACCCCAGTCTTGCTGTCTTTTAAGGGTGGGGATTTCCTTCCTGATGCCCTCAGGGCTCTCCCAGAGCTGAGCATGCTGGTTTTTAAAATTCCAGGCTTTAAGTCCCACTGGTTTTAAGAACTCATGAAATTAGGCCCCTTCTGCTTTCTTTTTTTTTATTTTTTATTTAAAAAAATTTTTTTTTTTCAACGTTTATTTATTTTTGGGACAGAGAGAGACAGAGCATGAACGGGGAGGGGCAGAGAGAGAGGGAGACACAGAATCGGAAACAGGCTCCAGGCTCTGAGCCATCAGCCCAGAGCCTGACGCGGGGCTCGAACTCCCAGACCGCGAGATTGTGACCTGGCTGAAGTCGGACGCTTAACCGACTGCGCCACCCAGGCGCCCCCCCTTCTGCTTTCAAAGACAAATGTTATGGGGATTTGTCGTCCTCATTCAGGGGCTCCTTGTTGTGAAATTTTGTTTTTTGCACCACCGGCTCCCTCTCTACTGTGAACAGCCACGTTCCATTTGCTCCCCAACTGTCTTCACCCCTCCTACCTTCTTCAGCGTGGTCTCTTCTCTATCTTTAGTTGTGGAGTTTATTTAGCCAGTCTTTGGGTCATTTTCTGCGTTATTTACGCTGACGTGTTATCTAGTTGTATCCATGGGGTAAGGTGAGCGTAGGGTCCTCCTACTCTGCCACATTCCCAGCCAACCCTTCCATTTGATATTTTTCTAAGTTCTATCAAACATTATAATTTTATCTCTTGAACTTCATTTTGGGTCTTTTTTATATCTTCCATATCTTAAATTTTTTAACATATGGAATAAAGTTATAATTACTATATTAATGTCATTGCTGATACAGCATCTAAGTCGGTTTGACTGGTTGGTTTTCCTCTTCACTATGAATCAAGATCTGTTTTGACCACTGTGAGAAATAAGCCCACTGACCCAATCAAAGGAGGGACACAGAGACTCACAGCACAATGAAGCGAGGCTTTAATACGCTTTTGCAAGATCGGGTGTCTGATGGGCAGGCACACTGGGGGCAGTCACAGCAGACAACTTATCTCCTAGAGTGCAAGTCCTCGCCGCTGGTTCCTCATTGGACGAGTGCTACCTTACCCAGAGGTCGCCCACGCCCATGTAAGGCAGAAAGGAGTCTGACTGAAACAAATGTACATTTTCTGAGGTGATGCAGAGACTTTCAGTCCCTCCTTTGTTCTTTGGCGCATGCTCACTGCAAAGCCCATGAAAAGAAGCCTACAAAATGGAGAGAGGAAGAAGTACCAGGACGTGAAGTGTCTATGGCTTTGGGACTCCACTGTAGGGGGGTGTTCGTACATATTTCCAATAGGCTGTAAACCTATCGTTAACTAGAGAGCACAGCTTTTATTTGGTATTTCTGAAAATGAATCATCTCCTTACTTCTCAAAACCACATATACGATGATGATCCTAAAGACTGTAAGGCAATGGTTTCACAACAAGGAGTGATACTGCCTCCAGGGGACATCTGGTAATAATGTCTGGAGACAATTTTGTTTGTCTTAACTAGTGAAACACTATTGGCATCCAGCAAGTGGAGGTCAGAAATACTGCTAAGCATCCTATAATGCATAAGGCAACCATCCACAACAAACCAGTAGCTGGCCCCAATATGTCAATAGTACTGACTTTGAGAAACCCTCATGTAGAACAACAGGAAAAAAGGAACTTGGGTCCCTGCATGATCTCATGGTGCTGAGCTGCATACGGACCTGGACCACAAGCCTCTCTCCACAGTCTGTCACATAAAAACGAAAACAAAAACTTCTTTCTTCTTTCAGGCACTGTATTTCAGGTTGGTATGGTAGTTGAGCCTAATACACAAATTGGTACCCAGAAGTAAGGTGCTAGCAAAATTAAAACTTAAAGTAATTTTCTTGGCTTTAAAGTTGAGTGAAAGATAAGGCAAGAAAAGAGGTACTGCAGACCGGCAAATTGGTGAATGTTTTTGTGTCATAGTAACAGTAAAACTGTAGTAACTGAAAGGTAGTCTGTGTGTGTCTGTGATACCGATCAGTCTGGACAAAGTGGTTGTTAAGTGGTCTATCACTTTTTTTTAAAAATTTTTTTTTTTTTAATTTTTTTTTCAACGTTTATTTATTTTTGGGACAGAGAGAGACAGAGCATGAACGGGGGAGGGGCAGAGAGAGAGGGAGACACAGAATCGGAAACAGGCTCCAGGCTCTGAGCCATCAGCCCAGAGCCTGACGCGGGGCTCGAACTCACGGACCGCGAGATCGTGACCTGGCTGAAGTCGGACGCTTAACCGACTGCGCCACCCAGGCGCCCCAAGTGGTCTATCACTTAAAGTGATCAAGTACCTTGATTTGAGGCCTCCGGGTTGGAAAATCTCAAGTCCCCCAAACAGAAGGATAAATAAGCTCTTTATTTGTTCATAAATATCTCTCATTAAGACTTAGCCAAATACAGAGCAGCCAGCCAAGAGTCAAAGACCAAATTAGGGGTGTTGCTTTCGCACCCAAGCTCATAGTTGTAGCTGGCCTCAGGAAGAAGGAAGGAGTGAATGGGTCACGAAAAGCAAACAGGCAAATACCACAACATGACTTAAGAACTATGTCCAGAAAAAAAAAAAATCTTTAGGTCTGTTTACTCCCAACAATCTGAAAGCAAAAAGACCAAATCCCACAAAAAATTAATTAATTCCCTGAAGAGATCAAAAGGGTGGCTTAAAAAAAAAAAAAAAGAAGCACCTGTGTTTGTTTGATCACTAAGACAACTCTCAGGCTTCCAAATCTCCACAAATAAGAAGCAAGCTTTGAAAACTGTACAGTTCCCAAGGAGGGTATGCTCTCTTATTCTAACTTCACATGTCTCCACAGAGGACAACAAATCATGAAGTAGCTCTGAGAGATGAGAGCAAGGGGCAGCCAAACAGGCTAAGCGAGAATATTCCTCTACTGCTAGAGCAGTAAATTCTGACAGATGGATGGTTATGTCGTTTCCCATTCCTTCCTTTCCACATGAGAACTTTTATTGCAGTTACACTTTTTCCTACCACTTTTGTGCACCGGATGGGAGATGAGCCCGTACTTTGTCACTGCACTTCAAGGAACCATTTCAGACCTCAGACGGAACCATGCTTCATTCAGAATCCCTTGGCTTTGAGCAGATGAAATCATTGAATGGGCTTTGTGAATGTCTCCCTTGGGAGGGAGATAGTGTTTATGTGTGAGAATAAAGGTGACCACAGATATGGTCAATGGCCAGAGGGGCAAACAGTGACAGATTGCTAATTATTCTCTAAAAATTTTCTCCCTTTCTTTAGAGGCATTAGAATTTTACTAGGTCACATGGCTGCTGAGATAGATGGCATTTCCTAGTTGGCTGGAAGCTAAGTGTGGCCGTGGACAAGACATTTGTCAACGGAATGTTAGCAAAAGTAACATCCTCAACTTCTTTACTATTTCCTTAGAAGAAAATTGCTTGGCTTCCACTTTTGCTTAAAACTTCCCTCTTTCTCTGAATTGGAACTTGGATGAGGCACTGACTTACTTGTAAAGACATACATGAGGACAACATCCTAGGAACTGGTAGAGCAAAAACGTATGGAACTAACTCCAAGTGATCTCATAGAGCTGAGATCTCATGAGCTGCCTGCCTTTTTGGGCCAGTACTGCTCTTTCTGGAATGGTATGTGTCAAAGAAATAAACCACCTCATTTAAAGCACTGGATTTTTTTTTATGGTTTCTCTTCCATGTGCTGTATCTCTTTTTAAATAGCAGCTTAGCCTATCCCCTAATTTTAGTATATGTGCTGCCGAAGCGAGCACTGGCCTATACCCGAATTTTTTTTAACTTGTTTTATTTTTTATATTTTTAAATTTACATCCAAGTTAGTTAGCATATAGTACAACCATGGTTTCAGGAGTAGATTCCTTAGTGCCTCTTACCCGTTTAGCCCATCCCCCCTCCCACAACCCCACCAGTAACCCTCAGTTTGTTCTCCATATTTATGAGTCTCTTCTGTTTTGTCCCCCTCCCTGTTTTTTTTATTATTTTTGTTTCCCTTCCCTTACGTTCATCTGTTTTGTCTCTGAAAGTCCTCATATGAGTGAAGTCATATGTTTTTTGTCTTTCTCTGACTAATTTCACTTAGCATAATACCCTCCAGTTCCATCCACATAGCTGCAAATGGCAAGATTTCATTCTTTGTGATCACCGAGTAATACCCCATTGTATATATACACCACATCTTCTTTATCCATTCATCCATCGATGGACATTTGGGCTCTTTCCATACTTTGGCTATTATTGATAGTGCTGCTATAAACTTTGTGGTGCATGTGTCCCTTCAAAACAGCATACCTGTATTCCTTGGATAAATACCTAGTAGTGCAATTGCTGAGTCATAGGGTAGTTCTATTTTCAGTTTTTTGAGGAACCTCCATACTGTTTTCCAGAGTGGCTGCACCAGTTTGCATTCCCAACAGCAATGCAAAAAGAGATCCTCTTTCTCTGCATCCTCACCAACATCTGTTGTTGCCTGAATTGTTAATGTTAGCCATTCTGGCAGGTGTGAGCTGGTATCTCATTGTGGTTTTGTTTTTTATTTCCCTGATGGTGACTGATGTTGAGCATTTTTTCATGTGTCAGTTGGCCATCTGGATGTCTTCTTTGAAGAAGTAATCTATTCATGTCTTTTGCCCATTTCTTCACTGGATTATTTGTTTTGTGGGTGTTCAGTTTGATAAGTTCTTTGTAGATTTTGGATACTAACCCTTTATCTGATATGTCATTTGCAAATATCTTTTCCCTATCTGTCGGTTGCCTTTTAGTTTTGCTGATTGTTTCCTTCACTGTGCAGAAGCTTTTTATTTTGATGAGGTCCCAGTAGTTCATTTTTGCTTTTGTTTCCCTTGACTCTGGAGACGTGTTGAGTAAGAAGTTGCTGGGGTCAGGATCAAAGAGGTTTATGCCTGCTTTCTCCTTGAGGATTTTGATGGCTTCCTGTCTTACATTTAGGTCTTTCATCCATTTTGAGTTTATTTTTGTGTGTGGTGTAAGAAAGTGGTCCAGGTTCATTTTTCTGCATGTCGCTGTCCAGTTTTCCCAGCACCACTTGCTGAAGAGGCTGTCTTTATTCCATTGGATATTCTTTCCTGCTTTGTCAGAGATTAGGTGGCCATATGTTTGTGGGTCCATTTCTGGGCTCTCTATTCTGTTCCATTGATCTGAGTGTCTGTTCTTGTGCCAGTACCATACTGTCTTGATGATTACAGCTTTGTAGTATAGATTGAAGTCTGGGATTGTGATGCCTTCTGCTTTGGTTTTCTTCTTCAAGATTGCTTTGGCTATTTGGGGTCTTTTCTGGTTCCATACAAATTTTAGGATTATTTGTTCTAGCTCTGTGAAGAATGCTGGTGTTATTTTGATAGGGATTGCATTGAATATGTAGATTGCTTTGGGTAGTATTGACATTTTAACAATATTTGTTCTTTCTATCCAGGAACATGGAATGTTTTTCCATTTTTTGTGCCTTCTTCAATTTCTTTCATAAGCTTTCTATAGTTTTATACCCTAATTAAGGTTACAAATGCCACAAATAAAATATTTTGCTCTAAATTCATTTGGCTTTGCCCAAATCAAATTTCCTTAGTCAAAGGAAAACAACAAAGGAGAAAAAAAAAGACCAAGTCTATGAGGGTTTTGGTTATTGTATTTCCAGTAAAAGGAGCATATTTCAACCTTTTCTCAACCTGCATAAACCAACTATCAAATAAATTTTTATATGCTTCAGTTGAATTTCCTCCGACTGGTTATATTATTGTGATAATATCAATCGATTCCTACAGTGAGTCATCAACACTGTCAGCACTTTAATGAACAAAATTAGTCTATTTCATGCTGAAAAGCAATACTAGCAACTCTTGCAGATAAAAAGGGTCATAAAAACTTATTGGGCAGGGACATCCTCTGATAAAAGTCTCCTGATAATATCTCCCTATGATCAGCTCAGACACAGTGATTGGTCAGAATGAAGAGGAGTTTGAATAGGGCCTTAAATAATATTCAGGGAGGACTTCCTACATCATAAAGGCTATGAAAGAAGAAATAGATAGGCATAACTCAGAAATCAAATATTATTCTAGCCAGTCAAGAGAAGAGAATATTTTAATTTCATGATCATTCTTGACAGTGAGTTTGTTTTCATTAGCCTAAATTCAGTTATTCATTGAGGTAACAATGGTTCCTAATTGCTCTGACTCTGCCTCGTCCTGTTCAACCAGTGACATTTGAAAAGTGGGACAACTATCTTTGAGCATACAGTTGACGGGGCTTGGAATACACTATTGCCAAATATGGCACCTTGGCATATTGAATGTTTTAAGCTAAAAAAGTTTGAGAAAACAGCAGAAGAAGGAAGGTTTCTCTGATCCTCCTCTGCCCTTCTCCCCTGAACCAGGTCATAAGACCCTCAGTGAGAAGTGCCCTCCCTAAACCTGGAAGAAAGGAACATCCCTACCTCCAAGACAGAAGGATATGGAGAATAACCCAAAGAAGCAGGCTTTGTGAAATTTCCCCCAGTTTATTACATTTGCTTATTTATTTAAAATTTTTTATTTAAAAATTTTTTTTAGTTTATTTATTTATTTTGAGAAAGAGAGAGAGAGAGCATGCGAGCACAAGTGTGTGCACAATTGGGGGAGGGGCAGAGAGAAGGAGAGACAGAATCCCACTGATAGTGCAGAGCCTGATGTGGGGCTTGAACTCACAAACTGTGAGATCATGACCTGGGCAGAGATCAAGAGTCAGACACTTAACCAACTGCACCATCCAGGCACCCCTTCCCCAGTTTATTACTTTTAGCTCCTACTCCCTTGGTCCTACATGTTTCTCTACAACTGTTCATTCTTCTCAAACCTTGCATAAAAACACTCAAGTTTAACCAGTTCTTAGGGTCTTCATTTCCTTATAAAAGCTCTCTCGTCATTTAAACATATTAAATGAATTTGTATGCTGGGGACACCTGGGTGGCTCAGACAGTTGAGCGTCTGACTTGGGTTCAGGTCATGATCTCATGGTTCTTGGGTTTAAGCCGCAGGTCAAGCTCTGCACTGACAGCACAGAGCCTGTTTTGGATTCTCTGTCTCCCTCTCTCTCTCTGTCCCTTCCCCACTCACACTATCTCTGTCTCAAAAATAAATAAACATTGGGGAAAAATGAATTTGTATGCTTGTTCAGTTAATTTGTCTTTGTCAGTTTAATTCTCAGATCTAGCCAAAGACCCTAAGAAGACTGAGTAAATATTTTCTTCCCCTACACAATCTTCAAACAACTTAGATAAAAACCTTTCTTTTCATTCATAGAATGTCAACATAGATTTTTGAAATGGAAGCTGAATTCACTACAACTTGAGGGATTCCAACTATACAATGTAAAAAAGCATGAATTTTGAAGAAGAGCTACTGGGACTGAGTATCAAGTAGGAATAATGATCTCTTCTTCACAGGGTACTTAGAGGGTTTACACACACACACACACACACACACACACACACACACACACACACACCTGCCATAGTTTAGTGGTTAAGAACATTAGTTCTTATTATAGTAAGACAGGCCCAGTTTTGAATCTATGTCATTCATCTAAATGACTTTAGCCAAGTTATTTACCTTCTCAAAACCTTTGTTTCCTCATCTGTAAAATGGGGATATTAAATGACACCAACCAGTTCATAAATTAGGGAACTGTCTATAAACTGTCAGGTTTTGAATGCTCAAGGATAGAAATCACTGGGTCGTGGCTAATGCCTAGAGCAGAGTAGGTACAAAATATTATGTTTACTGACTGATGTTCAAAGATGCAAGAGACCTTTCCCCTCTTGATGAGGCAATTTTCTTTTCAGATATTTGGATAAAGTCACTTTGGATAAAGTGATTTGATTGTATTAAAGTGAAGCATGTAATCCACACATTGTCCTTTTTTGTAAGGCACCGGAAAAAAAGGCTAATCCACGTCAGGAGAATTTAAGACCTTTTGAGGACATTCAAACTTTGTGTTATAATCACCAAATCCTGCCTGTGTTATGTAGAGTTTTGTTTGTCAGGACATCTTTGTTGCATTCAGTTTATCTCCAAGTGCCCCAGTTTCTCTTTATAATCTTTAAAGTTAAAGTGCATACCTTATGCTAAGTGAAATGAAGCAGTTACAAAAGGGCAAATAATGTACGATTCTACTTACAGGAAGTACCTAAACTAAAGCAGTCAAATTCATAGAGACAGAGAGTAGAATGGTGGCCGCTAAGAATTGGGGCTAGGGGAAATGGCGCATACTTGTTTAATGGACTCAAAGTTACAATGTGGGCAAGTTGAAAAAACTCTGGAGATGGTTGGTAGTGATATCTGTATAACACTGGATGTCACTGACCTATATGCTTAGAAACAGCTAAAATGATAGCTTTTTTAAAAGTTTGTTTATTTTGAGAAAGAGTGAGCAGGAGAGGTGGTGGGAAGAGAGAGAATCCTAAGCAGGCTCCACACTGTCAGCACAGAGCCTAGTGTGGAGCTGGAACTCATGAACTGTGAGATCATGACCTGAACAGAAATGAAGAGTTGACACTTAACTGCCTGAGCCACCCAGGCACCCCTAAAATGATAACTTTTATGTTATGTATATTTTACTCTAATTTAAAAAAAGGGGGGGAATTAAAGGTCACGGAAGTTAGTTTAGAAGTACTTAGCATAGCACCAGAGACATTTTAGGTGCACCACAAATGATAGGTGTGTGCCATTAATTTTATTTATTATTTTTTAAATGCATTTAAGAGTGTATCACAAATGGTAAATGCTACACAATTACATAGTTATTGGTGATAGTTGTCAGATTTTTAAAATATAAATCCAACATATTACTCGGGAAACACCCGGTAAGAATAATGGTAGTACAGAGATGTGTGCACTATCCACACATCTTCTCACACTCTCTCTCTCTCTCTCACACACACACACACACACACACTAATATGTCACTAATTTAGAACAAATGAGTTGTTCAGATTCAAAGATCATACTAAAGGGGCTTTTAAGTAGGACTGTAAACCATTTGCTGGTATTCATTTAGAACTATAACAGACTGAATATTCTTTTCCTCCTAATTTTATTATATTGCTCTGCAAACTCTTCCTTGTAAGAGACACAAAGATAAATTTCAGTCAAGCATTTACACAATTAAGCTAATTATAAGATGATTCTTCTGTATTCATAAAGAACCGAGATGGCTGTATTTGGCACATAGGGTGTGTGTACATACATACATATACACACATAAATACATACATACACACAGCATAGACTGACAGCCAAGAAAACAAAAATTTAGAGCTTTAGAAACCATATTTTTCTGTCCCTTTATTTCATACATGAAGAAATTAAGGGTTAGAAGGTTAGATGATTTGATGAAAATCCCACAGTAAACTGGTGGCAGAAATGTGGTTAAAGCCCCTCCAGAGACTCTTTCCATGCATCCCCCCTTTCCACGCACCCCCTCCGACGCAGCCTAGCAAAGGCCCTACCTCGGCCATTCCTCCTCGTGCCTCTTCCACATGCTGCTTCACTCTGCCTGTAATGCCCTCCCCTAAGTTTAGCTGCCACCTTTGTAAATCTTTCCTGGTTCTCCCAGAATGGATTTGGCACCCAGCCTCTGGGTGCTGAAGCTCCTTTTACAGCCCTGGAACAATCACACGGAATTGGAACTTCCTCCATTAGACTCCCAAAAACCGGAGCATCCAGACTGTCCCCTCTGCCAGATGCCAAACCTGGGCTACGACCTGCCAACTACAGGCACTCACTGACTGCTGGACAAGAGGACTAACCAACCACCACGGGCTTCTCCAAAGGGAGGCAGGAAAGCCGGGCTCAAGGACCAAGGTGGGACATTAACCTTGAAATGAAGACAGAACATGTCTCAGAAAAGCTTGAGAGAAAGAGAGAAAAGCTTCAGTGAGTTTGTGCTAAAATTACCTAATTTTCTCACAGAAATAGGACAAGGGAGACACTGGATGATATTGCTCTTATCTCTGTCAAGTGACCTCATATTTCTTAGGGTACATTAAGTTCACACGAATTACTGACAATGTGGACATGGCACGTTCTGTCAACTGTCCTCCTGTCCTGGCCTTGTGGATTGTTTCGTGAGAAGTCAATCAGAAATCACTTCAACAAATTTAAGATGTTATATAATACATGCATAATACCATGACGATATACTTTTTTTTTTCTGATGTAGATCCCTAATCCATATAACACATTATTTCTGGAACTTTAAAATTCCTTGAGTATCTTGCACCCTGAATTGCATGGGTTGTTTTAGCATTTACTAGATGGCACCTTAAAACTACACTATTATCAAGCCAGATACACACTGGAGAACAGTTAAGAAGAAACTAAACACTCAAACAACAAGTTATGTCTGAGGGAGAAAACAGGATTAATTGGAACTGGCAAGAACTGAGTGCTGGACGGTCCTCTTCTACTCTTCCACAGGAGTAGTGTTTTACTGCCACCTACAGGACAACAGTCGTTCCTTCATGGGAATTACAAAACTACTTCCATCTGCGAAAATCATTACAGGTCCAAAAGAAGGTTTACAGGTTGCTTCATTTCTGTTTTTTAACCAGGTCTTTAGACTTCTGATTTCGTAACCAGGATGGCAGTTACAGAAACAAAAATTCCATTTTCAGCCCTTCCCTATGTCACCATCTTCAAACATAGAAACAAGAACCTCTAACCCACGTTGGTGAATCAAAGACTAGGGAGAACTGAAATCCAGTTTCCATTTTCAAGATATGTTCCTCTTCACTTCTTGGTCTTTAGCCCAGGATGGGAGAGAGCCACTGGAACATAAATTGTTCCTACTTCCCAATACCAGCAGAAAGGGAAGGGGAAATTGTACTTTGAAAGGTCAAAGGAATATTTAATCAGCATGGTGCTAATAACAACTGATATTTTACTCTCTCAAATAAATAAGCCCCACTTTGGGAATTTTTCTGTTTTTTTTTTTAATTATGCCTTTTGTCTCCATTCTTCTGCTGATTTAAAGATACTAATACTGGATGAGTTATGCCTTATAAATTAAGTTTTATGGTTTGAGGAGCCCTTGGTAATCCCATATGAATTAGCTAAATCACAATCCACACCCCAACTCAGGTGGCTCTTTTACCTCCCTTTCCAAGGAGCCCCCTATACTTGACTTCTCAGGAACCTACCCTAATTCTTACCTTGCAAGCCCTATTGAGCACCTCTACAATCCTGAAAATGAGGGGGCACTGGGAAGGAGGAGCACAGAGAACACAGACAAAATAGGAACTGTTAACAATAAACATGAGGACTATTCATTTTCTAATTGTAACTGTGAATGCCTGTTCTCATTGCATTTTCTCTTCTTCCCCCTTTTTTTTTTAATTTTTTTTTCAACGTTTATTTATTTTTGGGACACAGAGAGACAGAGCATGAATGGGGGAGGGGCAGAGAGAGAGTGAGACACAGAATCGGAAACAGGCTCCAGGCTCTGAGCCATCAGCCCAGAGCCCGACGCGGGGCTCGAGCCCACGGACCGCGAGATCGTGACCTGGCCGAAGTCGGACGCTTAACCGACTGCGCCACCCAGGTGCTTCCCTCTTCCCCTTCTTGTTGGTCCCCTCCATTGGATAATTTACTTTTGGATGTTTGATCACAGTGTGGTAGATGCTTAGCTGCACTTTGGGATCACCTGGTTGCTTTGTTTTGTTTTAATACTGATGCTTGAGTCCCACCTAGATGTTCAAATAAAACTGGTCTGAGGTAAAACTCAATCAGAAAAATTTTAAAGCTGATTCTAATATACAAGTGAAATGATGTACAGTTAAGGCTGAGAATCCCTGCTCTAAGCAACACATGAGTATTCCTACCCTTTTGGTTCTGTAACTGCCTAGTCAGCTCTTGGGGATAGGGGATGGGTGTGAGGAGACATTCAGGAATCCCAGGAATCCTAGAATTTAGAGGATTCTTGGTACACTAAGATTAAGAATCACTTTGAATTCTATTGCTGTAAGGACTTATGGTATTGTGACACAAGTAAAATAAATTGGGACAGTCTCTTTGTAGATTGGCAGGCAGATTTTTTTTTTTTTTTGAGGGAGGAGGAGGGAAGTGAGAGGAAGATACTTTATTTGCTCATATACATTAGAGGACTGTCAGACACTTTAAACAACTTAAGGAAAGGAACTAAATATCGACTGTGTATCCTAATCATTAAGCACAGTGGCTGGCTTATAACCGGTGCTCAAAAGTCATTTGCTGAATGAGCACATAAATGCACAATGTTATTAGTATACAGTGCATTTCATGGGTCCTCAGAGAGTTTAGAATAGAGGATAGTAGATGAGTTGATGGATAACATGCGAAAATTACAAAATGATAGCGTTATTAAATGTGAAAAAAGAAGAAAGCCTAAAAAGAAATGATGGGAGGTTATTTTAGCCACAGAAGGGGCGCTGAACAAGGAAACAGGAAGCAGGATGGGGCACACAGAGCGTGGCTTCTGAGAGAGCTTTCAGCCCACTGACAGCAGGGTGAGCTGGAAAGGTCTGATGGGGGTCAAAATAAGGAACACAAAATGCTATTTCTCCTGTAGAATTCCAGACAGATTTCTGGAAGGAAGATGCAGTGATAAAAAAAAAAAAATCCAGGCCTGTAGTAATAGGCTATTGTTTAGTTAAGGAAAGAGATAGTACAGTTAAGCCTTTAGATTCTATTTGAAATATGAATCAGAATCACACAAGCTGAAGAGGAAAAAAAGAAAAAAGTAAATACTACAATATAAATGTATTTCTTATTTCTCATGTAATGTGAATTTTTTTCTTTCTAAAAGCTGAACACTGAAGAAAATGGAGTAGGCAGGGATAAATCAATAATCTCTGAGATAAAAATTTCAACATCAAGCAAGTAGATAACATAAGCTCAGACACACACAAAGATTCCTTTAGAAATACTAAAGCCTACCAGAAAAGTCAGTTATATTTCAATAAAGCTGCCAAAGGGAAAAAAAAACCACTGGAGTTTCCTGTAAGTCTATTCTGAATCACAGTGATGACAGAAACATTACACGTGTGAGTACAATGGAGGTTTCCCCAAAATAAGGGGAAAGGCTTCACTACTCCTGACACATGGCAATTGTCACCCTGACCTTTAGGAAATAATTCACTCATCATTCTAATATGGCCAAATTATTACCACACGTGGTAGCAAAAGGTGGTGGTGACAGCAGTGGTAGTGGTAATCCAGAAATGGGGCTCTAAGGAACAAAACTTTTCTGAAGGAAAGTAAATGAGATCAAGAACAAGACAAGGATTTTGCTCTCGCCATTTTTTATTCAACAATGTGCTGGAAGGTCTATCCAGGGCAACGGGCAAGAAAAAGGAAAAGGCACCCAGATTGGAAAAGAAGTACTTATAGATGACATCATATATATATATATATATATATATATATATATATATATATATATATGTTCTATATATATGTTATATATATCATATATATATGTTTTATATATATGTTATATATATCATATATATATGTTTTATATATATGTTTTATATATCATATATATGTTTTATATATATGTTTTATATATATGTTATATATATATCATATATATGTTTTATATATGTTTTATATATATATATAAACAGCTCACACACACACACACACACATATCAAAGCTAAAACTGACTTCAGCAAGGTTTCAGGATACAAGATAAATATAGAAAAATCACCATAATTTTAGATAATAGTAATGAAGAATCTAAAATGAAATTAAGAAAACAATTCCATTTACATTGCATCAAACAGAATACTTAGAAATATATTTAACAAAAAGAAGCACAAGACTTTTGTACACTGAAAACTACAAAACATTGTTTCAAGAAATTAAAGGGGCACCTGGGTGGCTCAGTTAAGTGTTGGACTTCGGCTCTGGTGATGATCTCATGGTTTGTGGGTTTGAGCCCCACGTCGAGCTCTGTACTGACAGCTCGGAGCCTGGAGCCTGCTTCAGATTCTGTGTCTCCCTCTCTTTCTCTGCCCCACCCCCACTTGCTCTCTGTCTCTCTCTGTTTCTCAAAAATGAATAAACCTAAAAAAAGGAAATTAAAGAAAACCTAAATAAATGGAAAAATATCCTGTGTTCATGAAATATCCTTTGTTCATGAACAAATGGATTCTAAAATTTATGTAAGACATGCAAAGGGACCACAACAGCCAAACAATCTTGAAAAAAAAAAAAACAAAGTTGGAGGACTCCCACTTCCTGATCTCAAAACTTAACTATAAAATTATAGTACTCAAGACAGTGTGGTACTGGCATGAGGACAGACAAAAATCAATGGAATAGAGTCAAGAAATAAAACCATGTGTCGATAGTCAACTGATTTTTGACAAGGATGCCAAGATCATTCAATTCAATGGGAAGAGAACAGTCTTTTCAACAAATGTAATCAGGAGTGTTGTGACAAAGAACCATAGACTGAGTGGCTTAAGTAGCAAAATTTTCCACGATTCTGGAGGCTAGAAGTCCAAAGTGTCAGCATAGTTGGTGTCTTCTGAGGCCTCTCTCCTTGACTTGTAGATGGCTGTCTTCTCCCTGAGTGTTCACATGGTTGTCCCTCTGTGTACAACTGTGTCCTAACCTCCTCTCCCTACAGGGACACTAGTCCTACTGGATTAGGGTCCACCCTAATCACCTCATTCTAACTTCATTACCTCTTTAAAGACTCTATCTCCAAATACAGTCATCGTCTCAGGCACTGGGGTTTAAGATTTCACCACATGAATTATTTGGTGGGGGAGGACGACCGTAATACTGTATCTTGGCTCCATATACAGAAACAAATTCAAAATGGACCAAAGACCCGAATGTAAGAGTTGCAATGATAAAAACCTTAGATGAAGAAATTTTGGGCGGTTGAGAAGATGGAGGAGTAGGAGGATCCTGAACTCATCCCATCCCACATTTTCAACTGGGTATCACTCACATTCAAACTGATAAACTGGAGAGTGATCCAAAGACTGGGAGAATAAATAAACTCTATGACCAAACAAAGAGAAGGGGCTGTGTGGTAGGGTCCCTTCCCTAAGGAGAGAGGGAAAAAAAGGGAGCGAAAACTTCAAGGTAACCTGGCTATACGCCTACATGACAACATCCTTCATGACCTTGTAAACGGAGGTGACTTGATCAGACTGCATGTTTATGTGTGTTACCGTATATGGGAGACAAAGAAATAGAAAATAAAAAAAAAAAAAACCATGCCATGTGATGTTGGGTGCTCAGTTGTTTGGGTATGAACCCGACTGAGCAGTGCCGGCAGGAATAAAAGTTGCTTCCTGGAAATTAAAAGCCTTGGTGTTACAACTCTGTGCAAGAATCCTGCTACACTGCTTGGGGACTCTTCTGAGATTCGGAGATGGTGCGCTTCCACCTCCTTTGCCACCAAGGTACGAGCCTTGGAGTGCCAGGAAAAGCAACCTTGCCTGGTGCCAGTGAACTACTTGATCCATAGGAGATTAGTCTGTCCCAGTGAGCTGGGGGCAAGGGCCCCATGTGTGTTAATGGAACCCTTAAGGCCCAGGAACCAGTGTAAGGAGTGCCACCCATCAGACTGGTAAGAACCGAGGTTCGTTTTGGCAGACCTGCCCCTAAGAGGCAGAAGGGGAACCTGATCACCTCCCAGAATTGCCCTAGTAATTTCACAAGGGACGAGGAATGAAGCTGCAACTCTAAGGCGCTGAATGTAGGGCGTTGGGCTGGAGTCATGTGAATGAGATGGGCAACAGGAAGGTTCTGACCTGACCAAGGGCCAAAGCAAGTGTTGAGTCCCAATCCCCGGTTCTGTGGTGACCTCATATGGCTTAAGGTGGTGTCAGACTTCCTTGGGAGTCTGACCTGGGTCAGGGATTGAAACTGAACCCGCCAAAGCTAAGAGGCGCCTGAAATATCTCCAAGAGGTGAGTGGCTGGAAACGGGCAAAGTGAGTGTATGTCCTCTCCAAACTAGTCCCCCCTCCTTCCTTTGTTTCCCCCCTCATGTGCGTGAAAGTCCTCTGTTAGGGGGAGGAAATGGGTGGAAAGCAGAGTAAACCGACTCCCCTAGAGTGTATGTTGAGAAATTTCAAAAAAGGGATATTCAGGAAATTATGGTGTGAAATTAACTCCTGAAAAGCTCCAGACATTCTGTGAAATTGGCCATCATTTGGGGTGGGCTGGCCCTCTGAGGGCTCACTTGATAAGGAACTAGTTGGCCGAGTGTTCAGGGTCATTGCAGGGGACCCAGGCCACCCTGACCAATTTCCTTATATTGACTGTTGGCAAGACCTGGTCCTATCCTGGCCTCCTTGGTTAAAAGTCTACATTGAAGAGAGCCGTAAGTTATAACGGCTTCCTCCAAATACTAGCCAAAAATTAAAAAGCCCCTACTGTCGGGAAAATCTGAAGAAACCCCACCACCATATGACCCACTGTACCCTTCACTGCCACCTGTGCCCCAGCAGCCCTAACTGCAGAAATCTCATCAGAGTCTGCCCCCAGCCCCAAGGCCTCACCATCCCTAGCATCACCGGCCTCCCTGAATGTGACGGACACCCCAGGATCGGCCTCCCGAAATGTGACTGACTCCCCCGGACCACCAGTCTGACCCCACATATGTCTCCTGAATGACAACTAAAGGATCAGGCCAGCAGAGGCAGCCCCTCTCTGCAGCCACACTGGAGAGCCCTACAGATGTCACTGAGGGCAACCAGGGGACCCATCTATTATGATCAGGAAGGCCAGATCCAAGGAGGCCAACGTGTTTTTATGTGCCAACCCTTTACCACTATGGACCTCCTGAATTGGAAGCACCATACCACCTCCTACACGGAGAAGCCCTAGGCTGCGGTTGACCTAATGCAGTTCAAACCCACAAACCTACCTGGACAGACTGCTGCCAACTTCTTCTGATCCTCTTCAGTACAGAGGAGCATTGTCGAGTTACTCAGGCAGCCTTAAAATGCTTAGAGGAAAATGCCCCCCGGCTGGGACACTAGATCCTCAGACCTATGCTCGGGCTCACTTCCCTGGGGAGGACCCTAAATGGGACCCAAATGACTCAAGTATAGGTGGAGGGTTTGCAAGGACTGAATGATATCAAGAAGCCCTTCTAAATGGCATAAATAAAGGGGAGGGGGAAGGCCATAAAATATGAGTAAAACATCAGAAGTGCTCCAAGGACCCAAGGAAAGCCTGAGCCAATTTTATGAGAGATTGTGTGAGGCATTTCATCTCTACATTCCCTTTGATCCGGAAGCACCCACCAACCAGCAGATGATTAATGCAGCTTTGGTAGGTCAGGCCCAGGGAGACACTCAGCACAAGCTGCAAAAACTAGATTTCACTGGCATGAATACCAGTCAGTAGCTGGAAGTATCAACCCAGGTCTTTGTTGACCGTGATCAGGCGGCACGGAAGGAAGAACGCCAAAGGATGCAAAAATAGGCAGATTTGTTAGCTGCCCCTTGCCGGAGCAGTCGAAACACCCCCAGAAGAGGGCCCTGCAGGAAAAGGGCCAAGGCCAGAAAGGGGAACGGCAGGGAGGAGGGTCAAAAATAGGCCAAAAATAGGATGGAATCAGTGTGCTTTCTGCCGTCAGGAGGGCCACTGGAAAAGTCAATGTCCCCAGAGGCCAGACAATTCTCAGCAAGGTTCCAAGCAGAAAAAAAGAGGCCATGTGGTCCAGGGCAGGTTACCAACCGGCCCCACAGTCTCATGGGGCCCCCAAAAACAATTTTGTGGGGCTAGCCACCATGGAGAACTACGAAGAGGACTAGGACAGACCGGGGTCTATTTAGTTCGGCCCCCAGGAGCCCACGGTCCGAATGAATGTGGGGGGCCGACCCACTGACTTTACGGTAGATACTACAGCAGAACACTCAGTAGTGACCTGACCCATGGGCCCCCTCTCACAGACACAAGCACCATCATGGGGGCCACAGGCAGTCAGACACAATGCCCCTTCTTATTGCCTCAGCGATGCAATTTAGGTGGCCATGAAGTCATCCATGAATTCCTGTACTTCCCTGACTGCCCTGTGGCTCTAATGGGCCATGACCTATTGGGAAAGCTGCAGGCCCAGATAACTTTCAGCTCTCAGGGACAGGCTGCTCTGACCCCATGGAAACCAGAAGCAAAGATTATGATTCTCACGATGATTCCCCAAGGGGAGGAGTGGCGCCTCTATAATCTCAAGGAAAAACCACAGCCAGTGTCTGAGCTTCCCATTAAGGTCCTAGGGGTGTGGGCTGAAGACAGCCCACCAGGACTGGCCTGAAACATACCCCCTGTGGTTGTAGAATTAAAGCCCAGGGCAGAGCCCAGCCGCCAGAGACAATATTTCATCCCTTACAAGGCACAGGTCGGGATCCAGAAACAGCTGGAGAGACTTTTAAAGTGTGGGATCCTCTGGCCTTGCCAGTCGCCTTGGAACACGCCCCTCTTGCCTGTCCAAAAACCAGGCACAGACAACTACCGGCTGGTTCAGGACCTGCAAGCAATAAACCAGGTAACTGTCACCATACACCCAGTGGTCCCGAACCACTATACACTTTTGGGGCTCATTCCTGCTGAAGCCACCTTTTTCACCTGTTTGGACCTTAAGGATGCCTTTTTCTGCATCCGCCTGGCCCCCAGCAAAGCCAATTGACCTTTGCCTTCCAATGGAAGGATCCTGAAAATGGTGACAAGGGCCAATTAACTTGGACCAGGTGGCCTCAGGGGTTCAAACCCACCCCCCAACCATTTTTGGCAGTGACTTAAAAGCCTTCGTGGTGGATCAATACAACTGTGTCCTGCTTCAGCACAGGGATGACGTGGTGCTAGCTGGGAGGTCCCAGGAGGGCTTCATGGAAGGAACTCAGCAGCTCCTTACCCTCCTATGGAAAATCGGTTACAAGGTCTTAAGAAAAAAGGCCCAGATCTGTCAGGAAAAGGTGAAGTATCTTGGCTTCCACCTGTATCGGTGTAGCGCAAACCAGGCCAGAGAGGAAGCAGGCTGTTTGCCAGCCCAAAACCTGACGCCAGGTTTGAGAGTTTCTTGGGGCTGTAGGTTTCTGTAGGATCTGCATACCTAACTTTTCAGTCCTGGCAAAACCCCTCTATGACACTACAAAAGGGGGAAGAGAGGGAGCCCCTGATGTGGGAATCAGTACAGCAGAAGGCCTTCGAGGAACTAAAGCAAGCCCTTACTAATGCGCCTGGTTTAGGGCTCCCAGACATGACCAAGCCTTTCTCTCTGTATGTCCATGAGTGCATTGGACTCCCTGGGCCTGACCTAACTCAGATATTGGGGTCATGGCATCGCACGGTGGTATACCTCTCCAAGAAACTTGACTCTGCGGCCCAAGGCTGCCCCCCCCCCCCCACCCCGCCGCCTATAGGCACTAGCAGCCACGGCCCTCATAGTGTCTGAGGCTGACAAGTTAACTATGGGACAGGAATTGAGAGTCCGAGTGCCACATTCAGTATTGACATTAATGGGATACAAGGGACAGTCCTGGCTAACCAACGCCAAGATGGTCAGATATCAGGGAATGCTATGGGAGAACCCACGCATCCACCTGGAAGTAATGCCGACCCTGAACCCTGCAACTCTATTGGCTGTTGGACCAGGCCAGCCAGACCATGACTGTATTGAAGTCATGGAAGAGGTGTTCGCCAGCTGACCAGACTTGAGGGATCAGCCCCTCAGAGACCCTGACACTGAATATTTCACTGAAGGTAGCAGTTCTGTAAAAAGGGGAGAGCGTCTTGCAGGTTATTCCGTGGTGATACTGAACTCTGTCATTAAAGCAGAGCCCCTGCCGAAGGGGACTTTGGCACAAAAGGCAGAGCTAATTGCTCTAACCCGAGCCCTGCAACTGGCGGCAGGGATACGTGTTAATATATACACAGACTCTACATATACCTTCACCACCCTCCACGTACGTGGGGCCTTATACAAAGGGGAGGGTCTAATAAACTCCGGAGAAAAGGACATAAAATATGGTGAGGAAATCCTTGAACTCTGAGATGCTGTGGGCCCCTAAAAGTGTGGCAGTCATGTATTGCCGGGGACATCAAAGGGGAGACACCATGGCTGCATGGGGAAACCGAAAGGCAGACCAAGAGGCAAAGCTAGCAGCTTCCAAAGGAGTAACAAAATCAGCGGTCTTAACCACCACACTGTTCCGTAACCCACTGACAGAATGGGACCCTAATTACTCACACCATGAAAGTACTTGGTTTAAGACTGAAAATGGAAACTACCTCCCAGGTGGACAGTGGAAATCTGAAGACAGCTGAGTGACAATTCCTGAGGCTCTGGCTCCAGCCTTTGTCAAGCAGTTCCATCAGGAGACTGCTATTGGCCGCACAGCCCCTGAAACAATGTTAGGCCGATATTTCTACATCCCTCGACTCTCCAGCATAGCTCCGGTGGTATGTGAGCAGTGTGAAACCCACACCCAGAATAACCCATGTCAGGGACGCAAGGCTGCTCCTGGGGTGCAGAGTGTCGGGGGAGCCCCATTTGAAAATGTGATGGTGGACTTCACTGAGCTACCCCGGGCTTGGGGCTGTAAATATCTGTTGGTCTTTGTATATACTTTCTCAGGCTGGGTGGAAGCCTTCCCTACTTGCACAGAAAAGGCACATGAAGTGGCCTGAATTCTTCTAAAGGAAATCATCCCACAATCTGGGATCCCCATCACTATGGGTTCAGACAACGGGCCAGCGTTCAAGGCTGAGGTCGTGCAGCTGGTGGCAACAGGGCTAAAGATCACCTGGAAGTTATACTCGACATACCGACCCCAGAGCTCCGGGAAGGCGGGACAAATGAACAGAACCTTGCAGCTACAATTAAGTAAACTGTGCCAAGAAACCCACCTGCACTGGGACCAGGTGTTTCCAATAGCCTTGTTTAGAATCAGATGCAGCCCCCATAAGCAAATAGGGGTTTCCCCTTATGAAATCCTTTATGGGTGCCCTTCACCAATTATTAAGGAGGTAAGGGGGGATTTAAATGAGATAGGCAATTTAACCCTAAGGCAACAGAGCTCTGGGCTCTACTCTAACTGCCCTACACCTATGGGTTAAAGAGCAATGGCCTGTGAGTCTGACCACAGATGCTCACTCCTTTGAGCCAGGAGATGCTGTATGGGTAAAGGAGTGGAATGTTCAACCACTCAAACCCCTTTGGAGGGGCCTGTTCACTGTCATTTTGTTCACCCCTACTGCAGTAAAAGTAGCCGAGGTGGGTCCCTGGATTCACCACAGCAGAGTGAAGCCGGCATCCTGGGACTGGGAGTGCATTCCTGATCCATCCACGCAGTGTAAGGTGACCATACGAAGAAGCAATCTGCAACGCCAGAGACTCCGGCAGGGGACCACTGCCCTGCATTAGTCACTCCAGAAGCTGACCAATCTACGCACGACAGAAGCTTGAGGAATCGCCGGTCCAGTGAAATAAATAAATTGTCCTTATTTCCTATATCTGCCTTCTTACTGTGATGCACTGTCACCCCTTGTTTCTCACTATTATTGCAACTTTCCCCCCTACTTTTTGCTATTGGATTGGCAGAGGTTGCCCCAGTCAGCTGGAAATGTGGCGAGAGGTTTCTGTTAGCAGCCACTTTCACCCACTTATGTGACCCATGTATTCGCATAACCAGGTCAGGCCAAGGAGTCACTTGGACCTTACTGTACCATACCCATTTCTCATGGCAGGGAAGGACCGTGGGGACATGCATACACAATGAGTCCACCTACTCCATCTGCCACCGGGGAAGTCACAATACTCCCCAAATGAAGATTGGTTACAAGTCTGACCTTCTCGGGAGGTGGGGGGAGTCTTGGTTCACCATCATTAACCCAGAAGACTACAAATGGCAATGGGGCACCCGAATTGACATCCGAATCTATGGGCGAGGCAGACCCAAGGACTGTGCTATATTTCAAGACGGTCACTACACCACCCATACGACCACATCCCATCAAGTCTTCCACTCCTTCTGTAAGGGAATAAGAAGTAGTTCCCTCCCATTTCAGTCCCAGCAAGGAACTTGTTTCTAGTCTGGGCAGAGACTACAGCCCAGACCCTAAAGATCTCTTCATGCTATGTATGTGGGGGAACCAGCATGGGGGAACAATGGCCATGGGAGGCCAGGGGATTAGATCCCCTCAAACCTTATAATGGAACAAAATATCCCAGCTCTACTACCGGGGTTTGGCTCCTCAAAACCTCAGTCATTGGGAAGAACTGTCTTGCCCGATGGGGAAAAAATTTCACCATCCCTGTTGGAAACTTAACATGCCTAGGCCAAAGGTTTTATAATTCAACCACCTGGAAAACCCAAGGGTGGGGGTCCCTGGGTCACCTTGAGCCAGACCCTCGCCCCTTGTTTAACTTCTCTCATCTCCAAGAGGACTGGGCCAACACTGATGCAGCCATCAACTGGCAGGCCCCAGGTAGACTATACTGGGTATGTGGGAGAACAGCCTATACAGTACTTTCCTTAGGCTGGCCAGGGTCATGAGTGCTGGGGACTATCCATCCATCTTTATTCCTACTCCCACTTGCAAGGGGAGAACATCTGGGAGTTCAAATATATGGAGATAGAGAGGCTCAAAAAAAGTGGCATGCCTTGAAAATTGGCAAATGGAAAGATAATGAATGGCCTCCTGAGCATATAATCCATTATTATGGCCCTGCCACCTGGGCAGAGGGTGGGTCCTGGGGCTACCGCACTCCCATTTACATGCTAAACCACATAGTCAGACTGCAAGCAGTTGTAGAAATTATAACCAATGAAACTGACAGAGCTCTTAATAGTCAAGCAACAAACCAAAATGAGCAATGCCATTTATCAAAATCGCTTGGCCTTAGATTACCTGCTTGCTTCTGAGGGAGGTGTTTGTGGAAAATTTAACCTGAGCAACTGCTGCCTACAGATAGATGATGAGGGAAAAGTCATAGAGGAGATCACAGATCAAATGAGGAAGGTTATTCATGTCCAGTCCAGACTTGGAAAGGTGAAAACCCTGGGGAGTTATTTGGGATGGTTTTCAACTCTTGGGGGGATTCAAAACCCTCATAGGAATTATCCTCCTAATTTTGGGAGGGTGCTTGATCTTACCCTGCTTAGCTCCCTTGATTGTGCAGTCTGTCTCCAGTCTCATTGAGGCTATGGTTGAGAGAAAAACAGCCGCTCATGTAATGAGGTTATGGAAATATAAAAAGAAAAGATGCATGGTATGGCCTCAATCTTTTTGTACTTGTTGAGGCCTATTTTGTGACCTAATATGTGATCTCTTCTGGTGAATGTTCCATGTGCACTTGAAAACAATGTATTCTACTTTTTTAGGATGGAATGTTATGAATCTATCTGTTAAGTCCATTGGGTCCAGTGTGTCATTCAAAGCCACTAGTTTTTGCACATGCACAAGTGAGCGGGGGAGGGGCACAGAGAGAGGGAGATTATCCCAAGCAGGCTCTCCACACTTAGCACGGAGCCTGATGCGGAGCTCCATCTCACCACCATGAGTCGTGACCTGAGCCGAAATCAAGAGTCGGACGCTTAACCAACTAAGCCACCCGGGTGCCCTGCATGTTCATTATTTCTTAGTGAAAGAGGTCACTACAACAGTCCAAGTTAAAGGGTGTGGCAGCCTAACTACCAAAGTGGGAAGATTCTAAAAATCCTTAAGAAGTAGAATCAACAGGAGTTGATGACTCAGTAGATGTTGGGGATTAAGAAGAGAAGAGCATTAAGGATAACTTCAGGTTTCTGCTTTGAGCAGCTGGGTAGTACCTTCACTTAGGTGAAGGTTACTGGAGGAGGCACAGGTCTGGGAGGGCATATCAGTTCAGTTTTGGCTTTTAGATTTGATGTGCCTCTGAAACATCCAAACAGAAATGGTAAGTCCAAGCCAAATATTTGGATCTGGGCTAAATATAAAGATGAGAGTGAACATTTATAGATGAAACCAGGGGAATGAACAAGATCAGCAAGGAAGAAGCACCAAGTGTGTTCTTAGAGGCCGGAACCCTGTGGAACTCCAAGTTAATGACTAGAGGGGAGAAAGGACTGAGCAGAAGTAAAATGAGAGGAAGGCGAGAGGGAGATTAAAAAAAAAAAAAAAAAAAAAAAAAAGACAGAAGCCAAGGGAGAGCATTTCAGAAAAAGGGAAGTGTTATGTCTTTATGAGGTTTTGATAACTGTTGAAGATTCAAGGAAGATAAAAATGGAAACAGGTCCACTGATTTTGTTAGTTACTTCATAAAAAAAGCTTCAATAGAATGGTAAGGAAAAAAGACCATAGTGGAGAGGTTGAAAAGCCAAAAACATCAGATATGTTTCAGAACTTTTACATAATATAAAAAGCTCATCTAAGCCAGGCGCATTCTTCTAAAATTTAGCCAGCAGCAACTGGCTTCCCTAAAAAAATAAAAAAATAAATAGATGTTCCCAAATGAAAGAACATTGGACTCTTCAAAACTGCCTGAAGAGCTCTGTTTGTTTATTTACAGTGAAACAAATTGGTATAATGATTACTTTTTCATCTGCTTTTACAACTTGCTTTTGCTGTCCATTAAAGCACATACTTAGAATACAGAGAAAATGTACTCTCATATTGCTAGTAGAAAGCAATTTTGCAATATGCATCAAAAATTCAAATGTGATCCAGCACATGTAATAGTCTGACCCAGTAACTACATTCCTCAAAGTTTATCCAAAAGATACTGCATACTAAATAAGTATTCAAAGATGGAAATTTAGGGATGTGTGTCTAACAGGAAAAGTCTAGAAACAACTTAAACATCCATAAAAATTAAATACAAAATCGATTAAGTAAAATCATGGTATACACAATAAGACACTAATCAGTTATCAAAAAACCTAAGGCAGCTCTATGCACAATAATAGTACCTGGGTGCAGGATCATACTCACAAGTTTCCAGGCACCAATCATATACTAACTCATTAAACTCTAACAATCCTATGAGAAAGATGTTACTACTATCTCCATTTTAAGGATAGGGAAACTGTAATTTATCTAAGACTGCTAGATAAATTGTGGGAGATGGGATCTGAACTCAAGCAGTCTGATTCCAGCATCCATGCTTTTAACCACTACATGTCTATAGTGACAAAGAAGATAGTCATCATATATTATTAAATGAAAGAGTCTTGTTCATCAGCAATTTTTGAAAGAAAACAGATGTTCATCCTTTTACATTGTTCTGGATTTACCTCTCAGTTCCCATCATCTTAACTGTAATCCTCAAACCCGTGTTAAAAAATCTGTATGCACATATACATATATATGTATGTAGATAGGTAATGCATGCTTACATATTCATAGATGAAAGCATGGAAGGAAGATCTTACACTGAACTTTTATTATGGTTACCTCTAGGGATGGAATCATGAATGGATTTTCTTTATCTCTATGTTTATATGCACACATAAGACATCAAATGAACCATTGTCTGAATGCAAAGAACCTATTCTGATAAAAAATTCTCAGCCAACATGAACTGGCTAAGATTAATTCTGATTGATCACGTCTAATCTATTACAATGTACTATACGCTGTGATTATTGAACGTTTCATATGATAAATTAAATTTGGGGGAATATATCTAACCTACCTAATGGACACTGCCAATATCCTAAATGATCTGATGATGCTATGTACTATAGTGAATCATTCTTTTAGCTCAAAGCCTTTCTATGAAGACTATTTCTAACCCAAAAGAAAGCAGCTCCCATTCAGAAAGTAGGTGCCTTTAAACCATACTGAGCAACAGAGACCGTCACCTATAATTATGCTGCTTAAAAATATTATAAATTCAGCTTTGCCATTACTAAGCCAAAAGACTTTAGGCAACCTGGGGTCTTGGCTCCCTCAGTTATCAGCTGCGGGAGAGAATTATACAGTTTTCTCTGGTTAACACAATTCACAATTCTCTTACAAATAACACCTGGATATTTAATGTGCTAATGGATAACTTATGTTGCGCTCATAAGCACTTTGAACTGTCCCTAAGTTTGTTTTATTTAATATAAACAAATATACATTATTTTATATGGCTTCTTAGATTAGAAGCTAAAAGTTAGTCACTGTCATATATGTTTGGGATATTCTTTTTCCAGGTGGAAAAAGATCTGGTCCTGGCAATCAGATCAATTTGGTACACTTCAATTCAGCCTATATATACTGTCTCTAAGACAGCTCCAAGATTCATACAAGGAAGGGATGTAAATATGGGCCACTAGTGGGAAAGCTCTCCTTTTTACCTTCTCTAACTAGGCAAGTTCTCCAAGATGACACTAGATGAACATCCACGTATTGTTACAGAAGATACAAAAACCTTTCTGCCCTGTGGCCAGAGAATGTCCTCTGCACAGGTGACATCAGGTTAACATGGACAAAAATAAATGAAAATAATGCAATCAAACCAAAAGAACCTGCTAATCAGGAAGATAACTGACCAGGCAGATACACTGCTGACACAGAGTATAGGTCAAATATACTTATTGGAGGAAATGCTGGGTGACCCCCAAAAGACAGAGTAAGTGTGTGCTAAGAGCACCAGTAAAGAAGAGTCAGCAAAATAATGAAGAAAGGCATTTTGGGAAAGATATAATATCTGAGGCTTAAAAACAAATTAGACAAGATAGGACAAATCATAACTTTGTTGGACTCCCTTACACTTGCTTTACAGCTAAGTATTGTTTGTTGTCTGAATTACATAAAACTTTGACTGCTTGGGCATTCTAAAAGTCTTATCCCAGCCCTATACCGAAAGTTCTTAGGAAGTTTTGGTTTTGATTTGTCCTAACGACAAAAAACAAATAAAAAAAATTAGAGGTAGAGATCCATGACTTCATTAAAAGACACATGCAAATATGTTTTTGTTATTTTATTAAAAACATTTTTTTAATGTATATTTTTTTAATGTATATTTAATGTATATTTTTAATGTATATTTTTGAGAGAGAGAGTAAGTGAGCAAGCGGAGGGTTAGAAAGAGAGGGAGACAGAGGATCCAAAGTGGGCTTGGTGCGGACAGCAGACAGCCCAACGAGGGGCTTGAACCCATGAACTGTGAGATCACGGCCCAAGCTGAAGTCAGACACTTACCTGACTGAGCCACGCAGGTGCCCCGTTTTTGTTATTTTATTGGAGAAATTTTAAATATTTTCCTAACTTCCAAAATAACTTTAGTATAAGAATTGTTCATATCTAAACTCAAAACTCAAAATAACTTTAGTATAAGAATTGTTCGTAACTAAACTCATTATTGAATGAACAATTTAAAGTACAATTTATGAACTTCACAAAAAACAGATGTTTAACAGAATAGGAGGTGAGGAGAGTACCCCACTTCTTGATGTACACAAGACCCATATTATGTCACGTCTTTGTTTTGGGTCAAGGTATTTAAGTACGGAAATAAAATATCCAGTGGCTCTCTGAAGACTTCAAGTCATTATCTTTTGGAAAATTTGGAAGAATGATGGGGAAGCTAGAAACAAATTCTGAGTTACCCTGTGAATATAACTGTAATCACAATAATGACAGCTAACATTTATTAGGCAATAAAATGTTCTAGACACTATATTAAGGATTTTTATATATCATCATATTTAATTCTTACAATAATCCCATAAATTAGTGTCTATTATTATCTCAAAACTCAGGGTCTGTGCACTTACAGCATTTTGCCCAAGGTCGTACACCAGAGCTGAAATTAGATCCAAATCTGTCCAAGTCCAGGGTCTGGAATTTTAACAACTATGTTTTATGGGGAAAGGGTGAGTCTGCATTTTTTTTTTTTTTTAATAAATAAGGCAATTTTCGCCTTCAGTAACAGAATGTCATCTCTGACGGAAGGACAAAAACTGACTGACTGGATTACTTTCAGCAACTCTGCAGCAAATGTCTTGCTATTACCACACTGTTAAAGCTGCACGGATATGTTGATATAAAATCCAACAAGGTAATTATAATTGAATTCTAAAGTGCTTATAAGTTTCTAGCTCTCAGAGAAAGAGGTGCAAATTGAAATGTAGCAGTTTCTTTTTTAGTCAGTATATTATAAAAGCTTGCTAATAACTCAATTCTATGTTTAGGTACCTCCAGGGATATTATCATGGTAAGAAATATTTTAAGAAAAAGGCTGGCATCATTTTGACAGAAAACAGGTTTTAAATTTTTCTCTTACATCATCCAACTCATATGAATGAAAACAACTTTATATGTTACTGGAAGGAGTGCTAGGATAGTAAAATTAAATAGAGTATAAGAAAAACAAAGACACAAACTCTAAATAAACAACAAAGGAGAGAATCAGAGTTCCTCACAAAAGTCTTCTGTTGTGTTCAAGAATCTAGAATGAGTCAAAGGCTATACATTTGAATTATACCCAATTTAAAGATAAAAACAGACTTACCTTTAGGAGAGCCAAGGCTACATGAAAGATAATATTCAAACCCTGAAATAGAAAAACAGAGTCCAAATCAATACTGCCACATCTACCACTATTTTATTAAGTTTCCCCAAGACTTCCATGCATCTCTAATAAAATCCCTAATTGCTTTTATCTTCACATACAATAATAATTAAACAATGAGATTTTTTTTTTGAAAGGTATTTTCCTTCTCTGAGGCTTACTGCACATTTTTGGTGCCATTTAATTAACATTCACATAAAATGGTTATTTTTACAGTAAATTATTTTCCTTCAATCCTTCAATAAATTATTCAATACATTATTTTTCCTTCAATTTCTGGATTATCTGCATGGGTCTAAGGCTTGTGAAAGTCAAGTTCTTTGATCAAGATGGCAGTGATGCAGAAGTCTAAACTTATTCCATGGAATTCCTAAGTCCCAGTATATACATCTTGGTGAGGTAAAAGGCCAGCAGCAGACAAAACAAAACAAAACAATGTTGCTGATAACTGGGACGGGTTGTATGGGAGGAGCTGTAAGCATCTCACTGGATTTCCACCACTGTTCTTATTGCTTTAGTTCTTGTTTGCTTTCAAGTAGTATTCGTGCAACTAGAGGTGTAATTAGGGGCTATCCGCTAGACTTCCTTTTCCTTTTTTCCCCCCTGAAACCCAAAGCAACATCTCTTTAGGAAGAAACAAATTAAACACCTCGTTAAGAAGTCTTACTGGAGCTGAATTCTGAGCTCTGAGCTCAGCCCAGGGGCTCTGAAGTGATGTTGAGATGTTAAATTCAAAAATACAGGACATCTTAAATGCTCAAGATGACAATCAGAAACAAAGTTGCCATGAAATATGCCATTTCCTCCCATGGAAGTCACCATACAGGAGAAGAAAGATCTTTCAGGTATGAGTTGACGTCTCCCATGAGTCCAGGGTCTGTCTTTGTGCCTTCATCTTGGTCACAAATACAGTCTATCTGCCTTTTAGATATGGCATTGTACCAGATGTGTTACACAAAGAACTACTATACCAGATGTATTATGCAAAGAAATTTTTTTTTTAAAGTTTATTTATTCATTTGAGAGAGAGAGAGTGAGAGAGATGCACAGAGAGAGAGGGAGAGACAGAATCCCAAGCAGGCTCTGCACTGTCAGCACAGAGCCTGTCATGGGGCTCGACCTCACGAATGATGAGATCATGGCCTGGGCCAGAACCAAGAATCTGACAATTCATCCTACTGAGCCACCCCGGTACCCCTACACAAAGAACTTCTAATAAACCATCATTTTCCTATCTCCAAAATCAGAAGTGAGGATTAAAACTAGATACTTAGAGTGAATCCCTATTATAATTTGCTTAACTTTCATAGTGAACTACCCAAAATATGATTTAATGGTATAAGGGGTGAATGATTAATACGAAATATTTGGTTCGAGGTCTGGGGTTTACTCTGTTAATTCTTTAAGAACTAAAAGCAGCAGGAAGTATAACCAGGCCAGAAGACAAAAGCAAATCATCACAGTTCATTATCACACCAAGCAATGATTCTGGACTTGATCACAATTTATCAATTAGAAAAAAGGAGACTATTGTAGATCAAAAAACCTGGGTTATAATGAAGCAAAATTTGCTTTCCTAATAGAAATTTGTTTTTTAATCTCTTAAAAAATTTTTTTAATATAATTTATTGTCAAATTGGCTTACATACAACACCCAGTGCTCATCCCAACAAGTGCCCTCCTCCATGCCCATCACCCGTTTTCCCCTCTCCCCCACCCCCATCAACCCTCAGTTCGTTTTCTGTAGTTAAGAGTCTCTTACGGTTTGTCTCCTTCCCTCTCTGTTTGTAACTTTTTTCCCCCTTCGCTACCCCATGGTCTTCTGTTAAGTTTCTCAAGATCCACATGTGAGTGAAAACATATGGTATCTCTCTCTGCCTGACTTATTTCACTTAACATAACACCCTCCAGTTCCATCCACGTTGCTGCAAATGGCAGGATTTCATTCCTTCTCATTGCCAAGCAGTATTCCATTGTATATACGTAAATCTGGGCCCTCACCCATTAACTGCTGTGCGCTGTTGCCAAAACGCACAGGCCAAGCCTGCTGCCCTGCTCTTTCCCCTCCACCCCACATCACAGCTGCTCGCCAGTGGTGAATTCTCACAACCCCAGTGCTTATCAGCCTGCCGTAGGACTAAGTCCACTATGTCTCTGGATCTTGTTCTCCTAGTCACTGCTTAAAATGTAAGCCCCTCTTGTCTCCAGTTCTCTAATCCTTATAATGCTCTGTTTTTTTCCTCCTAAGTTGGTCTCCCACCCCTCCTCTCCCTCCCAAATCCCTTCAGGGTACACTTTGGAGACTCCACATTCAACCAACTTTGCTATATTCTCAACCCCCTTGCTTTCGCAGGAATGGTGAAATCTCACAGATTCTCATAACAACCTGTATTATGATTCTCACTTTTCAGAATGTGAACTTGACTAGCCTAAGCTTATATATGGATTTAGTAGAAGCCCACGATCATCCCCCGCCTCTTAATGTCTAGTTTAAGGGCATTTTTACCACTCTGTGCTGGCATGACATACATAATACGTGCTTATTTGAGGACCAGAGGACTAAACTATACTAGCTATCCTAAAATTGCTGAGATTTATTCTTTTCCCAAGGGACCCAAGTAGAGCAATTTATTATCTCAAAGTCAAACTACTGGATAGTAACTGAGCTGTGAAAAACACTAAGAACTTAGACATTTTTTTAAAAAAAGTTAAAGACCTCTAGAGAGCCAAAACAGCTCTAACACCACAAAAATTTATTCAAATTTTTATTTCATATGCACTTTGAATTCGTTTGGTGATACGACTGTAGAGTTTATGGGTATCAGAAGTAGCCAGCTAAAGGACAAAGTGCATGGTAGATGGGATTAGAGACAAATAGCCTATAGAGACAGGTGTCAGAATTAAAATATTAGATCTGACAAAAATACAAGATACGTTTTTAAAAAAACTATTCAAATGTATAGTTGTCTGGGCCCATTTAGTGGAACCAATAATCCTTCAGTTTACCTTAGTTCATGATGATAATCCGATAGTATTAATGAATGCTTCCATGTTCAAAATATTGTACTTAAGAAGGAAGCATAGCATGTGTTTAAATGAAAAGTAAGTAATGTTTAGTTTGGGAAACTAAAGCGGTCCCTTTCAGTTACCAGAAACAATTTATATAGGGAAACTCTCTAAACCAGTTTAAGGTACTCCTGCATCTGCCATCCATAAAACATCCATAAAACAGACAGAAGTAAACACTTCACAAGCCTTAAACTAAAGTAGAAGAGTGTGGTCACACTGTGCAAACAGGATACAGCATTTGGTCGGTTTAAAATTACAGCACCACATATAGGTTGGCTTTGAGATGACAATGTCAGGGCAAGCTTTGGTCCTCAGACTTGGAGCCAACAATAAAGTGAATTATAAGGAAACAACCCTTCACTCTACCAAGCTACCACGAACGAAATCCCCTGTTGTTACTTAACTGTCCACCCACTCTTACATGATTCAATCTTTGACTAATTGAGCTGAAATCTATTTTTTGAAATACACTTTAAAAAGAGAAAGATGTCCTATATTTTCAAGATGCCTCTCCTTTTCAGGAATATGTGATCTGTAGCAATTTTTTAGGTACTGAGGGGTAAATAAGTGGTCCTAATAGGTCTCAGTAAAACATCTGGAGAACAATAAAGAGTAAAAATAACGAATAAATGTGTTGTTGTGGCTGCCTCGCATTTATGATACAAGGTCTAACTCCAAGTTCAATATAATAAATAAGGGCCAACATCCACATATTATCTATGTGCCAAGAGCTGAATTAATCACAATGAAAACATGCCCTTATTTCATCCCACAACCCTCAATTCCATTTTAATTCCAACCAAATGAAGATTTAGAGAAATCAAAGTAAGTTTCCCAAGGTCACACAGCTAATAGGTGGATTTTAAACTAAGCAGTGTAATTCTAGAAGTTGTTCTCTTAACCACCAAGTTAGAGAAGATGGCCCAATAAATAAGTGAATGGATGAATATATCCTTTAGTTGGGGGTTTTCAATGTGCCTTCTAACTCCTAAAGAATTAGTGATTCCTTCCCTTTAAAAATTTTTTCTTAATGTTTATTTATTTTTGAGAGAGAGAGAGACACACACAGAATCCGAAGCAGGTTCTAGGCTCTGAACTTTCAGCACAGAGCCTGATGTGGGGCTCGAACCCACGAACCGTGAGACCATGACCTGAGCTGAAGTTGGACACCTAACCGACAGCCACCCAGGTGCCCCTGATTCCTTCCATTTAACGTAAATTTTGAAAGCAGAGGGTAGAAAGATAACAAATAGGTGACTTCTACCAAAACCAAATCTTGTAATTTACACCATGTCGAAAACACTCACAAAAAAGCAGCTGACTGCTTCCAGGATATAGGGCAATATAAACTCAGCATGCTGTGGCGAGAAAGGGTCACCACCTTCCTCCAGTGACAACACACTGTTATCAGCCTTGTGTGCATGAAGAAGTGTCTCCTTTACTGACTGGAAAGCTACGGTTTCAAAATTGAGTCATGGCCCGGCAAAATGTTCCCTTTAAAGAACACCTACAAGTAACTGCCCCAAATTAAATAGTTTCTCCGAAGCGCGGATCGCAGCGTTCCTGGGTAGGCCAACAATCGAGCACCCACAATCCCATGTGAAGGAAGGCTGACAGCACAGCGCTCACTGAAACAAAGACACGAACGTTTGGCTCTGATGAGCAGGCAATCGTGAGCTCAGAGGGAGCTGACAGACTGTGCGAGAAGCTGTCAAAAGCTACGTTGACAGCGCTGAGAGCAAATGCTGAAAAGGTAGTTAGTGCCAAACAGTGCCGACTGTGCTTCAGCACCCGGCTCCTCAGGGATCAAAATAAAAGGGAAATAAATAGTATGTGGGAATGGAAATCCTAACCACAAGGCAGGGAGAACCGATCAAACCAGAAGTAGCCAAGGTAAAGGGAGCGGCCCACAGACAAACACGGCCAATGCTAGAGGAAATGCAAGCTGCCCTTCCGACCCAACACGGGACATACCGTCCCAGGAAGTGGTGACGACTCAATGAAACAGCACAGAAAAAGCACATCACAGGAACTGAACACTTGCTAAGTATTCAGTAAATGCCAGCATACGTTATTAGGTTTGCATATTGATTGCCTGTCATGGCTGGTATTTTATATCTTTTTTTCACTTAATTCTCTGAGTAACTCCATGGCATATGTGTCACTGCCACCATTTTAGAGATGAGCAAACTGAGGCCCAGAGACATCACTCTGTTAGTAAATGGCAAAGCCAGGACTAGAACTTATGTCTGTCAGATTAAAAAAAAAATCCAGGGGCGCCTGGGTGGCTCAGTCAGTTAAGCGTCCGACTTCGGCTCAGGTCATGATCTCACAGTCCGTGAGTTCGAGCCCCACGTCGGGCTCTGTGCTGACAGCTCAGAGCCTGGAGCCTGTTTCAGTCTGTGTCTCCCTCTCTCTCTGACCCTCCCCCGTTCATGCTCTGTCTCTCCCTGTCTCAAAAATAAATAAAATGTTAAAAAAAATTAAAAAAAAATCCATAGCTTTTTTTCACTAATTCAATACTGATTATGTTTGTCAGACAAAAAAAAAAAAAAATTCCACAGCTTTCTCACTAATTCCATCCATCTACTGCAAATTCAGTGGGACTTTGGTTAGTGTCTGTAAGGAATTAAGGACGTTCTTAATTCTTTGACACTTCTCCCATCCAGAAGTAAGGTCTTTGACCTCTCCTCTTGAATCTGGGAGAGTATACTACTGCTTTGCCCAACAGAATATGGTAGAAGTGAAGTTATGCCTATAGTCTGGGCCCAAGCCTTAAGGGTATAAGCTTCCACTCCCCTCTCCTGGAGTGCTCCCCCCCACTCCCACCACGTGAAGGTCAGCCACCACCAGTTATATTTAGACCCTATGCTCTAAGAAGCTAAACAAAAAGTAAAGGGTCTGCAGGACAAAATGCCATCCATAAGAAACAGAGGCCAAAGGGGTGCCTGCCTGGCTCAGTCAGAAGAGTGTGTGGCTCTTGAGCTCGGGATTGTGGGTTTGAGCCCCATACTGAGTGTAGAGATTACTTAAAAATAAAAAAAAATCTTGGGGCACCTGGGTGGCTCAGTTATCATGATCTCTCCCTTCCCGAGTTCGAGCCCTGCATCAGGCTCTGTGCTGATGGCTCAGAGCCTGGAGCCTGCTTTGGATTCTATGTCTCCCTCTCTTTCTGCTCCTCCCCCGCTCATGCTCTGTCTCTCGCTCTCAAAAATAAATATACATTAAAAGAATTTTTGTTTTAAATAAAAACATCATAAAAAAGAAAAGAAAAGAAACAGAGGCCAAGAATCACCCAGGTGCCATACACGTGGATCAACAAGTCGTCCTGACAGTGAATCCTGAAGCCTCAGGTGCCCCAGTGGCTGCCATGTGGGTCAGAGGTAAACCACACAGCTGAATCCTTTTGAAATTCCTGATTTATGAAATTGTGAATAAAATGAATGGTTGTTTTAGTTTTTAAAAGCCTTTAATTTTGAAATAATTTCAGATTTAGAAAAAATGTGCACAAATAGTGCCAAGAATCTCGGCATACCTTTAACTTGGCTTCATCAAATGTCAACGTCTCACATAACCACAGTACAACTATCAAAACCATGAAAGCAGTATTCAAATTTTGTCTGATGTCCCACTAATGTCCTTTTCTGGTCCGGGATCCAATCCTGGACCATGTCTTACATTATGCTGTCATGTCTCCTCAGTCTGCTTTCATCTAGGACAGATTGCAGATCAAAGTCTTTGTCTTTGATGAACTTGATACTTTCGAGGAGTACAGGACTCTATTTGGTAGAATGTCCCTCAATTTGTCTGATGTTTCCTTATGATGAGATTCAGGTTATGTATTCTTGGCACAAACAACACAGAATCAATGTTGTGTCAGTCCATATCATATCAGGAGGCTACATATAATATCAACATGTCCCGCTTCAAAATCATTGTTTTAAAGCCACTCAGGTTTGGTGCAGCTTCTAATGTACATCAGGCAACCAGAACATAATCCCTCTGAGCTTCTCTTTGGGTGAGATAAATTTCTTACTTTTGTGATCTACAAAATGCATTTTTCCACACACACACAAAAAGCGTGAGATAATTACCACGCAAACAAAAAGAAATACTGGCTGCTCTTAACACAGAGGTCTAATAGCAAGAATAGTGTAACACATTAGCCCAAAAGTATTTTACCTTATTTTCATTCTCATAGTGTAAGCATTTTAAAAATTCCATCTTTTAGGATGGCTAAATAATGGACTTTGATGGCGTACCCAGTAAAATCAGGTTGTATTCTAGGTTTAGGGTTTTGTTTCTGGATGCCCACTAGAGGTCAGGATTGCAGCACTGAAAACAAAGCAGCAGCTTAAAAAAGATGTCCGGGACCTTCACCACAGCCTTGCATATAAATTCATCTAAGTTCTAATGTTTGAAAGCCCTCACGGCCAAGTCCTCCCTTAGGCCTGCTACCTGTTCACTAATATAGTATAAAATACAAAAAAACTTGCATGATTCCAGCCTTCCCTTTCCCCCAGTTTCCTTAATGTTTTCCATTTTTACTATAGATTCATTTGTTAGTTTTCTCATGAGTAGAAAGAGTTCAAGAATGTGGAGGATAAGAAATAGATTTAACATATGAATGCATCTGTCTGGTTGTGGGTGTTTTGTTTTTTTTTAAATCTTTGCTTGACTTGCATTTGTTTTTATAAATGAACTACTGAATAAAGTCACTTCTTAATTATGAGTGACTCTGGGAAAAACTCTTAGTAGTTTGTGAAATCTGAATTAAATAAACCTTTTAGTAACAAAGGAGGTAAAATAAGAGAAATAGGTCAAATGAGAGGTTTTGACAAATATTTACCAAATCTGTGTGCCAGGCGTTCTGAAGACTGCTTAGTATATATAATCACTTGCATGTTTACAGTGATGGATAGGTCATTTCTCCATCAATGGATTCCTAAACTAGGACTGGCGATAGAAATATAAATAAGCAACACATTAACCCTGGCTAATAAAGGAGAGGTGTGACCTGGAAAGCATTTTATGATGCCCTATTGGTAATGAACATTAGCAATTACCCTTCTGTTTTCAATCCCATTAAGTCATGATAAGCCCTGGATTATTCAGTCTTCCAGCTACAATTATCAGTCAACCCATCCCAGGCTGTGGGGATGTTTTTGATGCCCTTCATAAAAACAAAGAAGACAAAGACTCCCACCAATCTCTAACTACCAGCTGATCTCAATCCTTCTCTCCCTCCAACCTCCTGCTAGAGTTTCCATTGACCCAATCCACCCTCTTTTTCAAAAAAATAAAAATGATCTCTAAAAACCCCAAAACACATTAGCCTAAATTCAACAAATACGTATAGAACACCAACTATGTATTCAATATGGCATGGAGGTGTTCCGAAAATTTAAAAGAAATATATTTTAAAAAATCAATAGATTTGGGGAGACAAGTCACTTGCAAAGGTTAGGGAACAGAGCACTATTTGGTACAATGTGTCAAGCTACTTTGCTGGGACTCCCCACAATCACACACCGCAGAAAAATGCAACAGGCAATTAAAATGTCCAGGAATAACTTGGGTTAAGAGCAGTGTGAAGTCTTCTTCGCAGCTTGACCTAATTCCAACTGATGAACTAAAACACAACAATGATGATAATGATGATGATGATATTAGCTACTAACATTTACGATCAATTAACATATGCCAATAATTGTTTTTAGAACACTAAAAATATCATTTAATTAAATCATGAGAATGTAGAAACTGAGGCACATTGCTAATGGTTCACCAACTCGCCCAAGATCACAAATGGTTGAAGCTGAGATTCAAAAATAGGTAGTCTATATCCAGAGACAGTGTTAGAAATGACCATGGCATACTATACATTTTCCTTAAATCTGAAGCTATTAAAGTGAGAATAAGATTGCTTTAAAGGTTAGCTGAATTAACAATGAAGATATTTTAATATTTAATTTTCAGACTAAACTGGCTCCAAAAGACCATTAGTTAAGAAATGTGTGAGACTGTATCAATTTATCATTAGAAGGTATATGTTAATATATCAACTTGTGCAACATTAAATATATGCTTGTGATGTAATAGAAAACATATTGGTTTCTGTTCCAGTTATGGGCACAGATATTCCTGAAACCCTTGTATTTTCCTAAGTAATAAGAACACTAAAAGCATCTCTTGTCCTAATATTAAGTCTCTGACCCCAATTCCTGACACAGGGCTCTTGAAATCCTTATAATTTCCTAGGTGGTAGGAGTGTCTTTTGTTCTAATGAGGTGACCCTGGGTGGGCTCTTAAGGTAGCTCCTTGATGAGAGCCTGTCACCAGAAAGAAAAACCATGA